>NW_025333969.1:0-610416 GCF_019186645.2 Phyllostomus hastatus | reverse complement strand
AACCACCAACAGATAATGACAGAAGAAGGTGAAGGAGAGAGTGGAAGCCACACAAACACCAATCCAGAACCTATCTGGAAATGAAACTAAATAGTGAAGAAACTACCTAGTACAAACAACTCAACAAGAGCAAGAGAGAATCCTGAAAACCTTGTACACATGGAAGAAACAGCTTCAACACAAACTGCCCTCACTAGCACAACAAAATACAAGAGGTGGTAGAAAGAGTGACCGTCAGTTAACCACCTGGGGGGATGACCTACCAAAGAAAGACCCAAAAACCATCAAAACCCAAAGACAAATACAGAGTAAACTTAAATGGCAGCCCAAGACCAGTGACCTTGGGAGAACAATGAGACTGCACCACTAAATATCACAGGTATTCTACCATAAAAGTACACACCATAAACACAGGAAGCCAGAACAGATCCATTTAAGAAGCTAAGGCTAACAAGAAGAGTCTCAAAAACAATGGGAAGAGAAATAAACAATCCCCAAATGAAAGGAAAGGAGGAAGCCTCTGAAAGAAAGCTAATTGAAATAGAGGCAACTCAACTATCAGACATTGGGTTCAAAGCAATGCTTATCAGGAAGCTCAATGAGCTCACAATAAGCTACCAGAAAGTACAGGGAAATTACACTGAAAACTATATCAACATGAAAAAGGAAATAAAAACTATCAACAAGGGCCAAGAGGAAATGAAGAATACAATTTCTGGACTGAAGAACACAGTAGAAAGAATGAAAAGGAGGATGAATGAAGCAGAAGATTGGATCAGTGAGCTAGAGGACAAAGTAGAAAAACACATCCAGAAATAGCAAGAAAAGGAAAAGAGGCTCAGTAAGAGTGAAGAGAGATTAAGAGAAATGCAGGAAAATATGAAACGTAATTATATCCATATAATAAGGACACCAGAAGGAGGAGAAGAAGAAGAGCAAGGAATAGAAAACATATTTGAAAAACTAAGGATGGAAAACTTCCCTAATCTGATGAGAGAAGAAGTCACACAAATCCAGGAAGTACAGAAAGTCTCAATCAAGAGGAATCCAAAGAGGCCCACTCCAAGACACATCATAATTAAAATGGCAAAATTCCAAGACAAAGAGAGAATCTTAAAGGCAGTAAGGGAGAAACAGAAAGTGATATACAAGGGAGACCCAATAAGTTTAGCAGCTGACTTCTCAATGGAAAAGCACCAATCCAGAAGAGAATGGTAAGAAATATTCCAAGTAATGAGATCCAGAGGCCTGCAACCAAGGCTACTTTACCCAGCAAGGCTCTCAATCAAGATAGAAGGCCATATAAGAAGCTTCCCAGAGAAAAGAAGTCTAAAGGAATACACCTTCACCAAATCAGCTCTGCAAGAGATGCCAAAGGGACTACTTTAAGGAAAGGAAGGAAAAGAGAGAGAAAGAGAGAAACACATGTGTGAAAATGACAATGAATAAGTGCCTATCAATAATAACTTTAGATGTAAATGGATTAAATGCTCTAATCAAAACACATAGAATAGGTGAAGAGATAAGAAAGCATGACCCACACATATGCTGCCTACAAGAGACCCACTTCAGGTTAAAGGACCTACACAGGCTGAAAGTGAAGGGCTGGAAACAAATTTTCCAAGAAATGGACAGGAGAAAAAGCTGGGGTAGCAATACTCATATCAGACAAAATAGCCTTCCAAATAAGGGCCATAAAGAGAGAACCAAAGGTCACTTCATAATACTCAAGGGAAGAATCCAACAAAAAAGACATAAACATTTTAAATATACATGCACCCAACATAGGAACACCCTAATACATAATGAAAATCTTAGAGGACTTCAAGAAATATATTGACAGCAACACAATTATAGGATGGGATTTTAACACCCTACTGTCAAAAATGAACGGATCTTCCAAACAAAATATCAACAAAGACATTGTGGCACTGAACAATGCCCTAGATGAAATGGATTTAACTGGTATGTGTAAAACCTTTTATGCCAAAGAAGATAAATGCACATTCTTTTCAAATGCACATGGAACATCTTCAAAGATAGACCACATGATAGGACACAAAACAAGCCTCAACAAATTCAAGAAAATTGAGATCATATCAAGTATTTTCTCTGAGCACAAGAGATTGAAGCTAGAAACCAACCCCAAGGAAAAAATCTGAAAACACTCAAAATCATGGAGATTGAATAGCATGCTATTAAACAATGAATGCATCAAGAATCAAATTAGGGAAAAATAAAAAGTTTCTGGACACAAACGAAAATGAACTCAAAACAACTCAAAATTTATGGGGCACATCAAAGGCAGTTCTCAGAGGAAAGTTCATAGTGATACAGGCCTACCTAAAGAAGATAGAAACTTTTCAAACAAACAACCTAACCCTAGGCCTACAAGAACTCAAGAAACAATAACAAAGACATCCCAGAGCAAGTAGAAGGAAGGAAATAATCAAGATCAGAGCAGAATTAAAAAAACATAGAGACTAAAAGCACAATTCTAAGGATCAATGAAGCCAGGAGCTGGTTCTTTGAAAAGATAAACAAAGTCGACAGGCATTTAAGCAAGCTGATCAAGAAAAAAGAGAGAGGATACAAATAAATACAATCAGAAATGAAAGAGGAGAGATTACAACTGATACCACAGAAATACAAAGGATTGTAAGAAATTACTGTGAAGAACTGCATGCCAAGAATTTTGAAAACCTAGGTGAAATGCACAAATTTCTAGAAAAATATAATCTTCCAAAACTCATTGAAGCCTCAACAGACCAGTAACAGCATATAAAATTGAAGTGGTAATCAAAAAACTCCCGACACACAAAAGCCTTGGAATGGATGGTTTCACGGGAGAATTCTACAAAGCATTTAAGGAATAGCTAACCCCTATCCTTCACAGACCATTCCAAAAAATCCAAAATGACAAAAGACTCCCAAATTATTTTTATGGAGTGGGCATCATCCCAATCCCAAAACCAGATAAAGACACAACAAAGAAAGAAAACTTCAGGCCAATATTGCTGATGAACATAGATGCTAGTATCCTCAACAAAATATTGGCAAACCACATCCAACACTACATTAAACAGATCATACACCATGACCAAGTGGGATTCATCTCAGGGATGCAAGGATGGTTCAATATTCGCAAATCAGTAAATGTAACACACCATATAAACAAAAGCAAAGACAAAAATAACTTGATCATATCAATAGATGTGGAAAAAGCATTTGATAAGGTACAGCACCCAATTATGATAAAAACACTCAGCAAAGTGGGAATGAAGGGAGCATTTCTCAACATAATAAAAGCCATATATGAGAGACCTACAGCCAACATCATACTCAATGGGCAAAAACTAAAATCTTTCCCACTAAGATCAGGAACAAGACAAGGCTGTCCACTTTCACCACTTCTATTCAACATAGTATTGGAAGTTTTAGCCACAGCAATCAGACAAGAAATGGAAATAAAAGTCTCCAAGTCGGAAAGGAGGAAGAAAAATTGTCATTGTTAGCAGAGGACATAATAGTGTACATAGAAAATACTATAGAATCCACCAAAAAACTGCTCAACTTAATAAAAGAATTTGGGGAAACAGCTGGGTAAAAGTCAATATCCAGAAATAAAAGGCATTTTTGTATACCGACAATGAAACAACAGAAGGAGAAATCAAGAAAAAAAAACATTTGATATAGGAAAATGAAAAATAAAATACCTAGGAATAAAACTAACCAAAGATGTAAAAGACCTGTATGCAGAAAACTACACAACACTGAGGAAAGAAATCAAGGAAGAAACAAACAAATGGAAATATATACCGTGTTCATGGATCTGAAGAATTAACATCATCAAAATGTCCATAGTACCCAAAGCAATTTACACATTCAATGTAATACCTATTAAAGTACCAATGACATATTTCTCAAACATAGAACAAACACTTCAGAAATGTATATGGAATCATAAATGCCCTAGAATAGCTGCTGCAATTTTGAGAAAGAAGAGCAAAGTAGGAGGAATCACAATACCTGATACCAAACTGTATTACAAGGCCACTGTCATCAAAACAGCCTGGTACTGGCATGAAAAGAGGCACATAGGCAAATGGAGTAGAATAGAGAGCCCATAAGTAAATCCCAGTCTCTATGGTCAATTAAGATTCAACGAAGTGGGCAGCAACATAAAATGGAGTAAAAATAGCCTCTTCAATAAATGGCTTTGGGAGAAGTCGGCTGCTACATGCAAAAAAAAAAAAATGAAACTCGATCACCAACTTACACCATACACAAAAATATATTCAAGGTGGATAAAAAATTTAAATATAAGTCGTGACACCATTAAAGTTTTAGAGGAGAACATAGGCAGGAAAATCTCAGATATTTCATGAAGCAACATTTTTACTGCTATGTCCCCTAAAGCAAGGAACATAAAGGAAAGAACAAATGGAATCTCATCAAAATAAAAAGCTTCTGCATACCTAAAGAAAACAGTATTAAAATAAAAAGACAACCAACTGTATGGAATAACATATTTGCCATGATTCCTCAGACAAGGGATTAATCTCCATAATATATAAAGAACTTACAAGATTCCAGTCTCAGAAGACAAGCAACTCAATTAAAAAATTGGCAAAGGACTTGAACAGAAACTTCACCAAACAGGACATATGAGGATCCAGGGACACATGAAAAGATGCTCAGTATCCCTAGCTATCAGAGAGATTAAAATTAAAACCACAATGAGTTATCAATCCACCCCAGTCAGAATGCCGATCATACACAAAGCAACAAACAACAAGTGTTGGAGAGGTTGTGGAGAAAAGGGGACCTTAGTGCACTGTTGGTGAGACTGCAGACTGGTACAACCACTATGGAAAACACTATTGAATTTTCTAAGAAAACTAAAAATAGATCTGCCTTTTGATCCAGCAATTCCACTGCTACGATTATATCCTAAGAACCCTGGAACACCAATGCAAAATAACCTATGCACCCCAATGTTCATAACAGCACGTTTTACAATAACCAAGTGTTGGAAGCAACCTAGGTGCCATCAGTAAATGAATGGATCAAAAAACTATGGTACATTTACACAATGGAATTCTATGCAGCAGAAAGAAAGGAGCTCCTACCCTTTGTAACAGCATGGATGCCACTGGAAAGCATTATGCTAAGCAAAATAAGCCAGGCAGTGAAAGATGAATACCATATGATCTCACCTTTAACAAGAACCTAAACAACAAAAACAAACAAGAAAAATATAACCAAAGACACTGAAATAGAGAACAGGCTGACAGTGACCGGAGGGGAGGGAGGAGGGAATATCAAGGGAGAAAGGTGAAGGGTTTACAGGAACAAGTATAAAAGTCACATGGACAAAAACTAGGGGGGGTTGGAAATGGGAGGGAGTGGCTGTGTTGGGAGTAAAAGATAGAAATCTGTACTTGAACAAAAATTAAAATAAAAAATAAAGAAAAAAAAGACCCATTTTAATACTTATATTTCAGATACTGTGATAGAATAGACATTGACTACCCTTCCAAATGGGAGGGAAAATGCCACTGAAAATGCTGAAAAATTGTTGAAAATTTATTTTTTCATATGTTGAGTATCTGGCACAGAATGAGGAGTATTGAAAATGTCAAAGTCAAATGAAATTTGGAACCTAGACAGATGGGTTAAATATAGAAGCAACTTTTCTCTTAGAAGATATTGAGTATCCCTTCATGACATTATAGAAATTGGGGATCAAGATACAACACATGTGGTCTACCAAGGTGAGAGTCTAATTCCATAAAGTTGAATCCAACAGATGTGTACACTGGAGTGTTCAGTGCATTCAGTACTCATATACAAAATCTGAACAACATAACTAGCAAACTTAATTAAACACATGTAGTTAGCACATCAACAGAAATCTTTAATAGGCACGTGTAATGATTATGAAAATTGATGACATTTTAGTATAAGAGTGAACAAGAAATAAACCTGCATCCCATACACATTCTCCCTTTACACACCACAAGGTGGAAACAACAAACCACGTCTGTCATGAACTATTGGCACTGAGTGAAAGGGAAAATATCTATCCTGAGAATTAATTAAAAAATCCTGTTCTTACTAAAATCACAGCATAAAGTCACACCACCTGGAAGTCTGAAAAAATCTCAAGCTACAAACTCATTTTAAAATATCAAGCCCAGGTAATAGGTAGAAGCAAATATTCAGCACAAGATTTACAGAGTCTCCCACAGATGAACTTCCAAGGATTCTGATTTCACAGTCAAACATCTAAGAAATAAGCAGGATAACAGGTATCTTGAGTGAGAATTATCAGTAATAACAGGAGGCAACCAATTCTCACCAACTTCATACTCAGAATTACCAGCAAGAATACCATACGGTCTCATATGTGGAATCTAATAAACAAAGTAAACTGACAAACAAAATAGAAACTGAGGCATGGACACATGGAACAGACTGACTGCTGTCAGATGGGAGGGGCTGGGGGAAACTAAATTAAGGAAGGTGAAGAGATGAGCCAAAAAACATATGCATAGCACATGGACACAGACAACAGTGTGGTGAGTGCCAGGGGGAAGCGGAGGCATGGAGGCTGGGTGGAGGTGGGCAAAGGGGATGGGAATGGGGACATCTATAAAAGTGTAAACAATAAAAATAAAGTTCAAAAATATATTAAAATATGTATATTTAATGGGTTTTAGAAAAAAACAAGACATTGATAAGATGAACAAATAATGAAAAACTATTAAAATGTTCAAACCATTTTGACAAAAATAAATGTGACTGAAAAATGTATAATACTTCAGGAAGTCTAATGGATGGTTTTAACAGAAAATTACTTCAAAGCTGTAGATATATTTACTAAAATGAAAGCTAGATCTAAAGACATTTTCTATAATTCAGTACAGAAACATGAGTCAGGAATAACAAAGGAGGGTTAGAGAACATGAAGAATAGAATGCAGACATCTAATATTCATCCAGTTGGAAGCCTAGAACAATAGAATTAAATATATAGAGAGATGGTATTTGAAGAAATAATGAGTGAAAACTTTAAAACTAGTAAAAGTCATTACTACTTATAAAAGCAAGTATACCTAAAGTGGTATAAAAATAAAATCCACACTTAGAAACATCATTGTAAAACTGTATAATACCTAACAGAAAAAGAGACTATCTAAAAATCTTCAGAGAAAAAAATATAGATAATCAATAAAGGAGTGACAAATAGCAAATGGAATTCATAAGACAGTGGAATAATATCTTGAATGTACTGATAGAAAATAACTGTTTATTAAGTATTATTATTTTCCTGAAAGGTGGTGAAGTAACAAAGAAAAAAGAAAACAGAAAAATGATTAGACTAACAAAAACTGAGCATTAAACCCAAAAGACCTTCATATAATGTTATTTTAGAAGTTGTTACGTAGGCAAGTGAAAGCAATCAATGGAAGGCTCTAGATGTAAGAATAAGTGAAGAGAAAGAAAATGGTAAATACGAAGGCAAATCTATTCCAATATTGACTCTGAAAGACAATAAAAATATTGTTTATTAAGATGTGAGTGACACACAAGATAAATTAAAAAAATATCCACAATAATAACAGCAAGGAGGAGTGCTATTGCAGTTAGTTTATTATATGCCTTGTATTGTTCAAGGGAAGGGTAGAGATAGTAAACATCTTACATTTTCTAAGGTAACCATTAACAGAATAAAACATAGACTAAATTAGTTCAAAAATAGCAGAGAGGAAACAGTTTAATGAGAAAATATGCTCAAACGCTTAAAAATAAGGAAAAAGCATACAAAAATGAATAGGAGTAAAAATGATATAAGTAAACATAAATATAATGACAATTTAAATGTGAAATTTAAATAAAATACAAAGATTGTCAGACTAGACAAAACCTTTAAGCAAGAGGTATCCTTATGTTATTCAGGGGAAACATTTCTCATTTCTAGTTTATAAGTATTAGAAGGAATAATAGTAAAAGAATGCAGAATAGTAAAAGTAAAAAGAAAAAAGTAAAAAGTAAAAAGAATGCAGAAAAGAATAGTAAAATAACTATAACAGTCAAGTGCTTACCAAAACATATGTAACTTTACTAATAATGGATGAAACAGACTTTGCTATAACATATTAACAGAAAACCCCTATTAAATTATTGAAGGTTTAATGATGAAGGAAGAAATTAAAATTTCTCATATGGTCATATATTAGCAATAAATAACAAAATGTAAACAAAATTTGTTATTAAAATACAGTTGAAATAATTTTGGATCAAATAAATCATAATTATGTTAAAATACTTAGAATTGGTCAATAAAGAAACTACAGCATAACAAAATTGTAGAATTCAGATCAATGGTATTTAAAGGAAAATGTATAATTGTTTGATGCGTGGGTCCCCGGCCAGCAGTGACCACGGAATGCTGTGGATGGCTCGCCGAAAAACACTCGAGGAAAAACACACATGCACAGAGACAGACTAGTTTCTGTGAGGAAGTAGGGACGAAATGGCCACCCCCCCTAGTGGGGAGCGCGCTGATTTACCATCCATACCTGCTTTTATTGGGCTCATTTTGCATAATAATTCAGGTAAAGTACAGTACTCATTAAGCTGTAAGACTTTGAGGAACAAACTAACTTCCTCCTAAGACCCTTCTCATTCAACTGAGAGCATTCTAAACAAAGAAGGTTTCACAGTAATTTACATATTCTTTCCTAGGCCTGATCACCCAGGGAATCCGCCCTTTTCAGCACAGAGCTGCACCACCCTGTCATTGTTTCAGGCTTAGGTGGAGTAAGGGAACTAAGGCAACCGAGAGACAAGTAGGTTTTCTCCCAGACGCTGAGAACTCAGGCTATGTCAAAGCAGAGGAGCAAGGGTCCATCACCCCCTTTTGCTGCAGCCCCCCAAGTCCTTCTTTTGGGGGGGCTCCCAAAGTGATCATGCCTGTCTTAGGTCATTACCCCCATGGGGAATCTTACCCGTCTTTGGCTAACCGACCAAGCTTTTTGGGGTTCAGTTATCAATAAAGCAGCAGAAGCAGCATTCCTGCCAGGGAGGTAAGCTTTTGTCTCCTTGCTGGCTTACAGTTCCAAAAGTGTTCCCTTAGCCTTAGCCTAGGCGGGGGTTTCAGCTTCTGATACCAGTCAGGGCGGTTCCCAACAATTGTTACAGTCTACAGGGGATTTCCCCCCACCTATCTGGGTTCATTTTGCCCACTGCCTGAGGAAAGATGTCTCTTAATACCAGAGATCAGTGAAAAGGAAAGGAATTTATTATTCATTTGAAATAACACAAACTAAAGTTCCCCAAAAATGCACACAGTTGTCCCAGCACCTTCCATGTGGGAAAAGGGAGTACTTCCAAAGCCTCGTGATCCTACTCTCACTCAAGCCTCATGGTCCCAACCAAGACACCAAAGTCGCATAGTCCTAAACAGACATGTGGTCCCAAAAAGAGAGATGCCCGATGGCTGCTGTGCCTCCATTTAAATCCCAGTGCTAATCTTCTTCTGCAGCCCCATTTCTGGCCCCTCTCACAATTGGCCACAGCTGCCAGCATTCTGGGCAGGTGTGGCCCTGTGGTGTGGATTCAATTATCTCCAAGCTCTTCTGGACCCTATTACGAATCCCTATTTGGGGCTCCCCTCTTGGCTGCACCCTGTTACATAACCTAATAATTTATATTACAAAACCGAAGAGACTACCAGTCAAGATGGCGGCATAGGTAAACATGGCTCACCTCCTCACACAACATCAAAATTACAACTAAACTGTAGAACAACTGTCACACAGAACCATTAGATATTGAGTTGAATGGAAGTCTGACAACTATAGAACTAAAGAAAACCCATCCATCCAGACTGGTATGAGGGATGGAGATGGGGATGGGCCCCACATACATCTGTGGTGGCTAAAAATTTGGGAGGGATATCTCAGGAGTGAGGAGTCCCAGCCCTACACCAGGCTCCCCTGACCAGGGTTCCAGGGCCAGGAAGATAGTTACCCAAAACTTCAGGCTACAAAAGTCAATGGGGATTGAGTTGGTAGAGGAAACTTCTGGAGTCCCAAGCAGTTCGTTTTAAAGAACACACACATGAACTTACTCAGACTTACTTTCTCTGAGCTCAAGTACCTAAATAGCAGCTTGAAAGACACCAGTGGCATACAGGAAGGAACTGAAGATTCTGGCATCAAGGCAGGACCTGAGAGACAGCTTTCTCCCAGACAGAAAAGTGGGCCTAGGCCATTGTCCCATTTCTGAACACTCTCCCCTTCAGAGCCACAGAGCAGGTAGGTGACATATCTGAGATTCCATCAACCTGGGTAACACTGCCCTACCCTGGATATCCCCTGAGACTCCATCCCACCCAAATAATGGATCCAACCAGCTGTCAACAATGACTTTTCCATATGAATGACTGGTCTTGGCTCATGCTTTACACCTTCCTAAATCCTCTCAAGTAAGCAATAGCCAGCCTCAATGAGCCTCCAGCACCTGTATCTCTTGCTAAATGTCCCTAGGCCTGGCACTAGCAGCAACCAACCTAGATTCACAGCTTGGCTTCACCTGGCAGTCTCTAAGCAGAGCCCAAGTAGCAGCCATCTCAGATTGCTTTATAGCTCAGGCAGGGTGGCCTGAGGCAGAACAGAGGTGGGAGCTGATCTTGGCCTGCACTACCTGGGAAACCCCAGTGCCTTCACACCAAATGGACAGCTATAGACCATGTCAGAGCAACACCACCCTACCCCTACACAGCTGATCATCCAGAGAGGGTGGAGGATGGTGGTCAGTGATCACAGCCTGGGTAAATCCCTACCATTGACCTACCAACAGCAATCAAGGCTCAGCTACAAGATCAAGGTGTACTCAATCCACACACAGGGCACACATTGAGTACACAGTTTGGGTGATAAGGGAGGCTGTGCCATTGGACCCTACAGAACACCTACCTCATTAGGCCACACTACCGAGACAGAGTCATAATAGCTCTATCTGATACATAGAAACCAACACAGGGAGGCTGCCAAAACAAGGAGACAAAGAAACATTGCCCAAATAAAAGAATAGATCAAAACTCCAGAGAAAGGACTAAACAAAATGTAGATAACCAATCTATCAGATGCAGAGTTCAAAACACTGATTATGAGGATGCTCAAGGAATTTAGTGGGGACCTCAATAGCATAAAAAGATTCAGTCAGAAATAAAAGATTTGCTAATTGAAATAGAGAACAATTTACAGGGAAACAACAGTAGAGTAGATGAAGCTGAGAATCAAATCAGTGATTTGTAACATAAGAAAGCAAAGAACAACCAATCAGAACAAGAAAATAGAATTTAAAAAAAAAAATGAGGATAGTGTAAGCAGCTTCAGGGACAACTTTAAGCATTCTAATATTCTCATCATATGGGGTACCAGAAGGAGAAGAGAAAGAGCAAGAAATTGAAAATTTATTTGAAGAAATAATGAAATAAAATCTCTATAATTTAATTAGGGAAATAGACTTGCAAATCCAGGAAGCACAGAAAATTCCTAACAAGATAGATGTAAAGAGGTCCACTCCAAGACACATCATAATTAAAATGCCAATGGTTAAATATAAAGAGAGAATCTTAAAAGCAACAGGAGAATAGCAGTTAGTTACCTATAGGGGAATACCTATGAGATTATCAACTGATTTCTCAAAAGAAATTTTGTAGCCTAGAAAGGATTGTAAAGAAATATTCCAAGTCATGAAAAGCAGGGACCTACAGCCAAGATTGCTCTACCCAGCAAAGATATCATTTAGAATCACAGGGCAGATAAAGAGCTCCCCAGACCAAAAAAAAAAAAAAAAAAAATCTGATGGAGTTCATTATCACCAAACCATTATTATATGAAATGTTAAAGGGGCTTATATAAGAAAAAGAAGATCAAAAAGTGAACAATAATATGGCAATAAATACATATATGCCAACAATTGAATCAAAAAAACACAAACTAAACAAACAAGAAGAACATAGACAGAACTATGGATGTGGAGAGCATTTTGATGGTTGCCAGATGGGAGAGTGGTATGGGGAAATGGGTGAAGAGGTGAGGGGATTAAAAAGTACAAATAGGTAGCTACAGAATAGTCATGGGAATGTAAAGTACAGTATAGGAAATGAAGTAGCCAAAGAACATATATGCATGATCCAGGGACATGAACAATGGCATGGGGACTGTGTGAGAAATTGGGGCATGCTGGGTGGAGGGAGGCAGAGGGGGGAAATTGATACAACTCTAACAGCATAATCCCTAAAATATAATTTTAATAAAAAAAAAACAAAATCAAAGGATAAAATTCAATAAGCAAAGACTCCAACTTGAGAACTCACAACATAAATGCAAGGAAGAAAATATAAAGCAGATATTCCATAAAATGGACAACTACTTTGTAAGACTAATGGAAGGAAATAATCAGTATTAGAAATAACAGGAGTTCTGGCCAAGATGGAGGCATAGGTAAAAAACCTCTGCTTCCTCATACAAAGAAAGGAGGATAACAACCAATCTAAAATCAACAAACAATCAAAAGTGCCAGAAAATCAAACTGCATGGAACTCCGACAATCAAGAAATTAAACAAAAAGTCAACCAGAAAAACCAGACTGGTAGGCAGGCTATGGACCACGTGGGAGGGGTCAACTGAGAAAACCCTTCCATGGAGGCAGCAGAACACATGGGTGGGGCTGGCTAAAGGTGGCACTGAGACTCAGATCTGACTGTGGACTACAGAAGCAGTTGCCATGGTGAGAGAAACTCCCAGTCTCACATGAGAGTTTGTTGAAAAGTGGGCAAGAGCCAAGCAGGCAAGCTGCATTGTTCCCCCTCTGGCCCCTCCCCCACAGGTAGCACAGCATAGGGTTGCCCTGCCCTAGTGAATATCTAAGGCCTCACCCCCTTACAACTTAACAGGTGTGCCTACACAAAGAAATATAGCCCAAATGAAAGAACAAAGCAAAACTTCAGAAAAAGCACTGTGATGAGGAGATAGACAACCTACCTGATGGAGAATTTAAAGCCCTAGTAATCAAATGTTCACAGAACTGAGTGAGCTTGGTCAAAAAATGAAAAAAAACAAATGAAAGGTACCCAAAATGAAATAAAGCAAAATATTCAGGGAACCAACAGTGACAGGAAGGAAATCAGGATTCAGAGCAATGATTTGGAACTAAAGGGAAAAACAAACATCCAACCAGAACAGAATGAAGAAATAAGAATTCAAAAAAGTGAAGAGAGACTTACAGCCCTCTGGGACATCCTGAAATATTCCAATACCTGAATTAAAGGAGTGCCAGAAGGAGAAGAATAATTGGAAGAAATTGAAAACTTATTTGAACAAATAATGAAGGAAACCTTCCCCAATCTGGTGAAGGAAATAGAGTTCAGGAAGTCCAAGAAGCCCGTAGTACCAAAGAAGTTGGACCCAAAAAGGAACACACCAAGGCACATCATCATTAAGTTACCCAAGATGAAAGATAAAGAGAAAATCCTAAAAGCAGCAAGAGAAAAGGAGACAGTTACCTACAAAGGAGTTCCCATAAGACTATCAGCTAATTTCTCAAAACAAACCTTTCAGGCAAGAAGGGGTTAGAAAAAGTATTTAAAGTCATAAAAGGCAAGGACCTACATCCAAGATTAATCTATCCAGCAAAGCTCTCATTTAGAACAGAAGGGCAGATAAAGTGCTTCCCAGATAAGGTCAAGTTAAAGGAGTTCATTATCATCAAGCCCTTATTATATGAAATGTTAAAGGGACTTATCTAAGCAAAAGAAGATAAAAAATATGAATAGTAAAATGACAACAAACTCACAACTATCAACAAATGAACCTAAAAGAAAAGAAAAGCAATGAAAACAAAAACTAAGCAAACAATTAGAATAGGAATAGAATCAGACAAATGGACATCACATGGAAGGATTTCATTGTGGAGGAGGAAGGGAGGAATGGGGGGAAGGTACAGGGAAGAAGAAGCATAACTAGTAGGCATTAAAATAGATAGGGAGAGCCCTGGCTGGCATAGCTCAGTGGATTGAGCGTGGGCTGCAAACCAAAGCATTGCAGGTTTGATTTCCAATCAGGGCACATGCCTGGGTTGCAGGCCATGGTCCCCAGCAACCTCACATTGATGTTTCTCTCTCTCTCTCTTTCTCCCTCCCCTCTGAAAATAAGTAAATACAATCTTTAAAAAAATAAATAAAATAGATGGGGAGAGATAAAAATGGTATAGAAACAGAGTACTCAAAGAACTTATATGTATGGCCCATGGACATGAACTAACGGGTGGGAATGTTGGAGGGTTAGGGGGGCAGGGTGGAGGGGAGTAAAGGGGGAACATTTGGAAAATTGTAATAGTATAATCAATAAAAAATAGTTAAAAATAAAAAAGAAAGAAAGCTAATCTGAGTAGTGCCAAGAGGTAGGGAACAAAACTCCTGAACCTTAGATAAATGTTAGCAAACTGAATCCAAAATGTACAGAAATGATAATGCATTATGACATGGGATTACAGGGCAATTTAACATTAGAAATCAAGTTATATAAATTGTATAATAACAATCAAACAGAGAATAAAGAATTTTGATGAAAATAAAATTCCACTCACTTAAAAAATAACTCTTAGCAAACTAAAAGTAAGTGAATTTTCTTAAACTGGTAAAATGTAACTACAAACAACTTAAAACACACATCATACTAAATGGAAAAATTCTGAAAACATTTCCTTTATGAACAGGAGAAGGAAGGGTGCCTGTGATTACCATTTCTAGTCCATATTTCCTAGTGACCTACCATGCAGTAAGGAGAGATAAAGAAATGAAAAGTATACGAACAAGAAAGAAGAAAGGAGGGAAGTAGGTAAATTATGAGAATTAAAAATATATATTTATATATATATAAAATATATATAACAAAGTACTATGATTTAAAAATAATTTACATGCAATAGCACCCAATATTTTAAACTCTAACTAAAGATAATATTTAAATACTTTGAAATCATAGAGTAGCTAGGAATACATCTAGCCCAACAATTTAAGCTTGTTGTATAAAAAATTATAAAACTATAGTAAAAGATATTAATAAAGGAATATGCCATTTTCATGGATGAGAAAACTAAACAGCTTAAGGTCACTTATTTCAAAAATGACATAAAATTCAGTGAAAATTTAACCCAAATCCTGAAAACTATTTTGTGGTAATTAACAAGCAACTTCAAAAAAGTATATGGAAGACCTAAGGAGCAGAAAGCAGGTGAGTAGTCCTACTCACCAGATTTATTAAAAAGCCACAGTAACTAAGAACACATGGCGTTGGTGAAGGTACATTAGTAACCAACAGGAGAACACAGAGTCCATACACAGAACTTTGCATTTCAAAATGTGATGTGTAACAATGGAGAAAGCTTAGCCTTTGCTATAATCTGTTTTGAGACAATCATTATCCACATAAAGAGAAAAAATAGAAAAAGAAATTGAAGTACTACCTCACACCACACATAAAAATTAATTTCAGATACTTTAAAGATTTAAATGTGTAACATAGAACTATAAACAGTTTAGAATACCATATGGAAGAATATCTTCATGATTGTAGAATAAAATGGATTTCTTAAGATTCAAAAAAGGCAAATCATAAAAAAAAGGTAAATGTAAACATATTAAAATTAAGAACTTCTTTCTGTTATAAGAAATCATTGTAAAAATGAACATATGCCACAAATTAGGAAAACATGTTTGCAGTGTATATAACTTGCAAAGAATTACAATACCAAATGCTTAAAGAAATATTACAAATCCATATGAAACAGATAATTCAAAAGAAAAATGTGCTAAAGACTTGAAGAAATACTTCATAAAGGAATAGCAATGGCTTGTAAGAGTATGAAATGATGCTCAACTCATTAGTCAGGAAAATTCAAACTAAAACCACAATGGGATGCTATTTTATATCCATCAGATGCAGAATTTTCAAAATTCTGAAAAAAGTCAAGTTATGGAAGCAGTACCCAGGTACTGCTGTGGAGTAACAATCTGGCATTATCTAGTAAAATTGAATTTGTGCCTTGTGCATTCCCAGTTTCCACATTCTTTTCCCGGGATGGCTCCAGGGAAGATCTCTAAAATGTTCCCAGCAGCACCTTTTACAACAGCAAAGCCTCAGAAACAAGCTAAACTACCAATGACAGGAGAATGTAGAAAGCCTGGGACATTGGTACCATGTGATACTGTACCGCAGTGAAAATAAATGAACTACATCCATGAGCAGATGGTGCCTCTCTCCTCACGAGGCTGTGTTGAGCAACAGAAAGCAAATTGCAGATGAGTACATATGGTGCGATTCTATTTAAATAAAGTTTAAAATTTGCAACACAAGGTGCTTTATACATTTGGGAGCTGGAAGTCAGAGCCATGTTGACCTGGAGCTACACTTCCTGCTGCAGGTAAAACTGGAAGTGGACAGCACACATTCTCAAAAGCATTATACAATGACCCTGTTATAGACTCAATCATTCTTGCTAACACTAGGAAGGAATGCAAGGGAATAATAAGCACAAATTCAGTAGAGTGGGTACCTCTGGGAAAGAAAAGAGGTTGGGATGAGGGAAAGGTGCTCCCGGCATTCAGACTGTGCCATTGCTTTGTTTATTAAACCGTGAGGAATCTATTGGCATTTATTGCATTGTTGTTATTTATTACACATATTTTATAAACATTATTTTGCATTTAATTTTAATTACATAAAAGGACTTGTATAGGGTGGCTTTACTTGTCCTCCCTGGTGTTACTGTTCCAGTCCTAATGAGTTTTCTCCAGGATTCCTGCTGCCTTCTGTCATTCCATTGTGCATGAGCCCTTACTTCCAGGGGTCACAAAAACCAAGGGACCCAGAAAGAAGATGTATAGCACAGAGTGAAACAAACACAAGCTGACCTCAGTCAAATCTCTGCTGGATTATTTAATACTTGTGTGACATTGGGAAACTTATTTAACCATCTGACTTTGGCTATTCATCTTTTGTGTAATTTGCAATACTGTGGGGAACTGAGCTAAATAGGCAGAGGAAGTATAAATTAGATGCATTTTTTGGTAGACAATTTGTAGACACTATTAAATATTAAATGTTCCAATCATTTAACCAGCAATTCAATTACTTCAAATCTATTCTAGAAAAATGCTCTCTAGAACTTACATTGATTTTTAGACAAGCTAGTTCATCACAGCATTGTTTTAGATAGAAAAAAAAATGAAAAACAACCATCAATATGAGAGTTGTTAAATAAATTATATTATATCAATACTTGGAAATACATTAAATAGTCTTTAAAATGAACAAGGTAGATAACATATTGACATAGAAAACTTTCTACAATATATGGCTAAGTGAAAACTATCCTCACTCTACTATCCACGCTGAGTGCAAAGCCCAGAAAAGTTTGAGAATGTCTAGATGTCTCAGCTAGTAGAAGGCAAGAAAGGGCCTGCAATCCTCATAATGTAATTTCAAAGTAGAATTATTCCTGCTCCAAAAGAAAACCATTCTTAAGAAACCTGCTGATGGCTGATTCTCTCTTTCCTAAAAGTTTTTAAAGTTTTTGTCAGTCACAACTATAGCACTGAAAACCTGAAATCTAAAGAAGTCACTTATAACCCCAAGTCCTGTGAAATGAAGAGCACCTGTGATTCATGGGACTAGGAGGAGGAGGGGCTGCTGTATTTAGGGCATGAAGTCAGTCCTCCTTCACATGATCACCATCTGTCAGTGCTATGATTTTTTTTTTTGCCTGGAAAAAAAACTGGTTCAGAAATGTCATATAAAGGCGTCTTCCAGGAGCTCAAATGATTAATTTAACAATCTCTAGTTGTTTCAGTGGTGCTGAGACTGTCTGTACAGTAGAAATTACCCTGATTCCTGCCTTCTCTGTCACAGTTCATATCACATTTGTCTGTCTCCCTCTTGATCTCATAAAACTCTTGAAGGCAGGGTCAAAGAATGAGGAGTCCCAGGGGAAAATAGATACCCTTTTAGGCGTTTGAACTCAGAGGAGTGGTGGGTGAGGGCATGACAAGCATCTATGCTGGGTCCCAAAGACCAAAGTGCCCTTAAAATTAGGAGGATGACTAGGGTTTTATGTGTTGGTTTTTACATTTCTTTTTATTTCTTGCAGTGGAATGGCCTGACCATTTTAAAAACTAACAGTGATATTGTTTGAAGTTTCCCCTTGTTAACAGTGTTTTTTCCATTAAAAGACTAGAAAAAGCAGGAAGTGTTGGTTTGTTGGTGTATGTCTGGACAGTCAGGGGTACATGTGGGGTCCAGCTCCCTCCATCAGAGTGGACACTGACAGGGATTACAAAGCTAAGCATGGACTCTGTCCCAGTGATCTCACCACAGCTCTGGATCAGAGCATATCTGGGGTGTCTGAGAGAAGACCTGGCATAGGTAGGCATTCCTAGGTTAGACAGTTTGTAGATGGATTAATTATTAATGGTGTAAAGAAATGACAACCCTTAGAAGAGACGACCTCAGTTAGTGCCAACTTGCCCTGAGACTTTCATGTGAAGACACAGAAGTAGGGCAATTAGTGTTGTGAGCCAAGTACCTCCATAATCTAATGAAATCCTCACAATGATAATAAGGAGTCAGTGTTTATATCCTGACTTTGTAGGCAAGGAATCTGAAACTCAAAGTTTAAGGAATTGCCCCAGATGTCTGTATTTCCATATGGCACAGTAGGAATTTGAATTCATGCCTGTAGGATTCCAAAATCAATGCGTTTCCCACAACTTATCCTTGCACAGGCATTGCTATTGTCAGAGCTGGTGGAGCCCATGGTGAAATAAATCTCACAGGTAGCATCTTCTGAAAATTCCAGTTAAGTTTGAGAATTTATTGGTTTGAAGTCTCATTTTAGACCCACCTCCTCGAAGCTAGAAAGCCCAGTGGGGACTGGTCACTCTCAGTCCCATTAGCAGGATTCACTGTGGAGAATGGTGACTGCTCTTCCACCTTCTCTGTGCTGAGTGCCAATGGAGACAGCCTATGTGGGCAGTTGCCTGCCAAGCTGTTCTCATTGGTTCAGGACAACTCTTGGCTCTGTACTTCTTGAAAGAAAAATAAAAACATTCTTACAGTAATCCTCTCAGGAAATATGGGGTTCAGCAACTAACAGAGTGCCTAGTGCTATTTAATGTTACATTTGCAACAGTGTCTGGCACAAAATGAGTGTTCAAAGTTCTTAGCTTCTTTATGCCAAGAACTTTCTACAAGCTTGGCATAATTTAAATTTCCAATGACCCTTCAAGGTAAGCATGATCATCTGCACTTTGCATATGTTCCAATGATGTGTTCTAATGATGATGCACAATTCATCCATCCAATTCATGCACCTGAGTGGGTATGAACTTGAGCTGTGCATTGATGAAACCCAAACATGTACAAAGAAAGGTCTTGTTCTACTTCTCAAGATGCAGACTATAAACCAAGGAGAGAAACATCATACTATGAAAGAAAAGCAGCAGTTCAAGACAATGACCTGCCTGTGTCACACTAGGCTGAATTGTTCTGAGCAGGTAACATCTCTTCCAGGAAACCTTCCATGATAGCCACAAAGAACAACCACTCTTGTTAGCACCTCTGTCTCCAAGATCTATGCACATTTCTGTCTTCATATACAACATTGGTTTGAAAAATAATTTACCTACTTTCCCACCTTCCCAACAGACTGTGAATTCACTAAGAGCAGGCACTGGGACTTGCACTTTCTGTCTCTTAAGATCTAGCAAAAAAGTTGGTGCCAGAAGAAAAAGTGTTTAATTGATGTGAGATTTGGGTAGTGAGAGCAGGTTTTCCTAGTGCAGCTCAGGCTGGGAGTTCCTTGCAGAGAAAGTAAAAATGTTTAAAATCTCACTTTGTTAGAATCTGGGTCTCTCCTAATCTATCACTCCTGTTACCTAGCTTTGTCTGTGTTTAAATGATAATTCACAGTGGTATGTGTATACAATTTTTAATCTTAAAAAGTGTTCCAAAATGATAGAAAAGGGGCACTAGGCTATTAGCCAAGAGATCTGAGTGTAAATATTGGTTCTGTAACTAAAGCATTCAGTGACAGTAAAGAGGCTCCAGCACCTGTCTGAATCTTAGCTTCCCCAACCATAAAATAGTATTGAATGAGCTGAACCTGAGACACTCCACCACCACAATGTTAAAATTCTGTTAACCTGAGAAAAACAGTATGGAGAGGCCAGCTAGCCCTCCTAAAGCTGACAGAGGATGATATTAAGCCTGGCCATCAGGGAAAACAGGAGACTTTGAATAATGACTTTACAGATAGACATTTGAGCATTCTAAACCACCCTTGCCATTCTCCAAATTATAATTCCACCTCAATGTCACTAACACTCTAGCTTCTGCAGTAATTTCATTAAATTTTATGGCTTGGCTCCTCCAGCCTTCTTAGTCAGATAAGCAGGTTTTACAGTGGTGATTTGCAAGGTTCAGAGCAGTGTATAAACCAGCCAGATCAACAGTGTAAATGGTGGGAATAAATTTACCTCTGAAAAGGAGGGCTACCTTTTTCCAAGCAAAACCTCCAGGACAGTGTGATTAAGGGGGCAGGGTATGAGTGGGGGTGGCAGGGGTAGCTGGTATGCTCATAGAAACCTTCCATAAGTATAGGCTCACAGGTTACACTGAGCACAGAGAAGGATAGGCAGGATCTGGTTATGAGTCCAAGAAAGCAAGCATGGACCAATTTCTCCTGAGGATGGCCCAGTAAGGCCAAGCATAAGAGTGGGAAAGGGTGGAGCAGTAAGGTGAGGGTTTCTTATCACTGTCATGTGTGGATGGAGGTAGGCACTCTTGGTCTCACTCCTTCAGGCAAATTACTTACCGGTAACCTCCCAGTGGTGAAGGGAGGACAGTAATTATCCCAGGTGTCTGTGACATTCTACAGAAATGTCACACACACCTAACATCATCACAGTGCATATAAATTTTGTCCTCTTGTCTAGCCAGATCTTTGGCCCAACAATCTCAAGTCCAGATCCTACAAGTCTGATCATCTGAGGAGCCTCCTGTTGGGGGTTCAGTGTGTTCAGCTTGTCTGTGAGTTTCCTACAGGCAAATGTTACGTGCTTCTTACTTTGCCTTGTATCTCCAGGGTGTAGAAAGGGCCTGACCAGGAAGGCATCTGGGAACATTTGAAGGGAGCTTGAGTTACCCATGGCACCTGGGAAGTCACAGAAAAAAACTGCCTCTGCAGTAGCTTTAAGTCAGAAGGAGGAGAGTAAAAAGGAAAAGCTCATTTTTTCTTATCTTCTAAATAACCCAGCTGCACTGAGGCTCTGACATGATTGCCTGTCTACCTGTCTCACTCCCATCAGGCAAGCTTTCTGGAGGGGAGTTAAATAGTGTGTGCAGGTTAAACTCACAGAAAGTCTTGACATTTGGGATTGAATCATTCTTTTTTTTAAGGTTTTATTTATTTTTAGAGAGGAAAGGAGGGGGAAAGAGGAGAGAAACATTAATGTGTGATTGCCTCTCACATACCCCAGGCTTGTGCCCTGACTGGAAATTGAACTGGTGACTCTTTCATTCATAGGCTGGTGCTCAATCCACTAAGCCACACAAGCCAGGGCTTGGTTCATCCTCTTTTGTGGGGATTTTCTGCACATTATAGAACATTTAGCAGCATTCCTGGTCCTTTCCCAGTTGTGGCAACCAAAAATGCCTCCAGACATTGTGAACTGTCCCCTGGGAGCAGAATCATCCTTAATGGAGGGAAAACCCCTGTTCTAGAAAGTAGCAACAAATGATTTCAGGATCCAGTTTATCACCTGCTGAGATGAAAACTGGAACTTGATGTGGGGCCACTGAGAGAGCACAAAGAATGGGTGCTGAGCTCAATATGGTGAAGCAGGTGGAAGAATTAGCTGGCCTAAAGATGAGGAGGAGTCTGCAGAGGAGGGTGGGAAGAGGTAGTGGGAGATATCTCAGACACAGGGAAAATATGCTGTGATTGGAAACCAGTAGCTTACCAGAACCATCTGAGAGCTTTTCATAAATTCAGATGTCTGGGGGTGCCCTGTCCCCATGCCCACTGGGTCGAAAGTCTCAGGGTAGGGCCTGAAAACTCCCGTTTAACAGGCACCCCAAGAAGTTCATGTGCAGCCAGAAGGCACTGAGGGTTGGAAACCACAGGAATTTCTAATAAGCCTGATGCTTATCATGTGAGCAGAAGCTTTGGGGAGCCTCAGAGGTCTCTCTCAACTCGAGATGGAGATAATTGGGTGTGTGGATGTGGCTGTGTCATTTTTCTGTCACCCTATAGAAAAGGCTGCTCCTTACCTGAAATCTAGGTACACCTTGTCTTACCTATTCAATTAAACAGTCTTATCCCATCCTTTGCATGGTGGAAGGGAAAAAAACATAAATGGATTTTGGAGTGACCTCAGGTTGAATTTATTGTTTATAGTTATTATTTAAAAGACCATGGGCCTTTTTAGAGAGTCAATTTTTCTATCTATAATATAAATACAAAAACATCTTCTTAGGCATTTTAGAACTACAATTACATATGTGAAATTTAATGATGCAGTTGTCATCAAAGGTTTCTGCTGTTTGCATCCAGTACTAAGTAGTCCCCCAAGTTAATGATGCTTCAAGATTCACATGCATCGAGAGAGAGCACCCATCAAAGTTTCTGGGAAAGTTCATTAAAAACACAGATTACCAGATTAGAACTAGTCTGCCACTGCATTGGACTTTCCCTCCCAAATGGCTTCTAGTCCTAAAATTGCAAGCATAGTTTTTTTTGTGGAACATGATGGATGAGCCCCAAGACACATCTCTGCTGCTTTGATGACCAGAGCCAGGCACCTACTCTGGCTCCAAACCAAATTTGTTTCCAAGCAGAAAGACCTGGTTTTTCCATGCCCATAGAGGCTTCCTCTGAAATCACGGTGGCTCTTACCACCACATTCCAAACATTTCTCTGGGATTCTTTCATTAAGTCACTCCTGAGCATAGAGGCTCTGCACCACTATTGCAAGTCAAAACTAATGCATGTATCTTTCATTTTCCCCACTTCTTGGGGGTTGCATTTTCATCAGAAAATCTGAATTGTTTTACACTGGGCCTTTTATTTCACACTCAGCCATTAGTGGCTTTATACTGGCTCAGTTTTCTCTGCAATATACCTCAAATCTGCTAGGTGAACCCAAAACCCACATTAAACATGAATTTGCTTCCAAGTTAAAGAAAAAAATCAGTGCCTTCTTCCACAAATAAAATCATAGCTATCAGGTATATTAAATGTTATTTTTTTTAGTTGAGTCTGCAATTTGTGGATTAATCCATTGAGAATGTGAATGAAAAGGTATTCTTTGGGGCAGCTTTGAAAATGATATCATCAAGTTTGCAATTTAAACCTATTTGGATAAAAAAGAATGAGAATCAAGGAGCTGATTCATTCTCTGTTTCAAACCCAGCAAATCTCTCTAAATGGAGGAGTAATGGTAGATGAAATTGATTCTGGGTGGGAGCCGTGGAAAAGGTAGCAATATATCACCAAAAAATGGTTGCCCTGAGCTGAGCGCTACATGAATACTTTGAGCACATGTTAGTTAATGTTACTGCAGTAGTTCTAAGTTAATGATTTTACATCTCTGGGAACATTTGGCAACACCTGGAGACATTTTTGGTTGTTGCAATTTGCGGGGAGGATGCTACTAGTATCTGATGCTACAGATATCTAATGGTAGAGACCAGGTATCCTACTAAAAGTCTTACACAGAACAGCCCCTCTGACAACAAAGAATTAGCTAAACCAAAAGCTAATATTAATAATATTAGCTAATGACAATAATGTCAGAATCAAGAAAACCTGGCTTACAAAGTATCCCTGTTTTCCAAATGGAAACTGAGGTTCAGTGGAACTAAATCACTTCTCAAAAATCAGCAAGCAAAGGAAGCAGGATTCAACTTGAAGTACATCTGAATTCATAGCTCCATAGTAAATTTTAGGTCACATTTTTAGCCACAGGGAGTTCCCTGCATCCATCATAAAGATGTTTGTATGACCTGTTTTTAGACCTTCATCAAGCTATGAAGTTTACCACTACCGGAAGGAAAACGCAAATGAAAAAATACACACACAATATTTAAAGTTAAGAATCACTGATTGCATAGCTCTGTTATAAAATTGTCAAGTGGCATTTATCAAATTACTTAACTTTACTAAACCTCACTTTTCTCATGTAAAGAAAATTAATAGCATAGAGGTTGTAATTATGGACTATTACCTAATATTGCCATGTTTATATGCAATTCCTCCAGCTAATCAATATGAAGTTTTATCAGTTCAATCTAGATTTTGATTTGCATGTTAGGATGAAGACTTGTCTTAATCCAAAGGAATGAAAGGGAAAGGTGGCATTTCAAGAAACATGGTAAAATAGCAAAAAAAAAAGAAAGAAAGAAAGAAAGAAAGAAAGAAAGAAAGAAAGAAAGAAAGAAAGAAAGAAAGAGAGAGAGAGAGGAGGGAGAGAGAGAAAGAAAGAGAGAGAAAGAAAGAGAGAGAAAGAAAGAAAGAGAAAGAAAGAAAGAAAGAAAGAAAGAAAGAAAGAAAGAAAGAGAGAGAGAGAGAGGAGGGAGAGAAAGAGAGAAAGAGAGAGAAAGAAAGAAAGAAAAAAGAAAGAAAGAAAGAAAAAAGAAAGAAAGAAAAGAAAAGAAAAGAAAAGAAAAGAAAAGAAAAGAAAAGAAAAGAAAAGAAAAGAAAAGAAAGATCACCTGTCTCTTTATCCTGGAACTGCTGCATCCGTCATGTGATCAAGTGGAAATTAGCCTGAGGTCAAAGCTGATATACTGAGGAAAGACAAGTGCTAACATGAGAACCTAGGCCCTGGTCAGTAGCCAAATTCACTGCTATCTTGTGGGGTCTTTGTACCTATTCTTTCTTTTTTAATTTTTATTTATTGATTTTAGAGAGAGGGGGGAATAGAGACAGAAATTGAGAGAGAGTGAAACATGAGTTTGCTATTCTTCCTATTTATGTATTCATTGGTTGATTACTGTATGTACCCTGAACAGGGATCGAACCCACAACCTTGGTGCACTGGAACAGCATTCAAACCAACTGAGCTACCAATCCAGGACAATGTACCTGCTCTTTGTATAACACTTTGTCACAGGGTGCCTTGCTCTCTGGATTCTTCATCTTCTGATATGGAGACACTGATACTAAGCCACAGGGTTTGGGTTTAGCTAGGCAATAGAGTTCTGGATTCTTGTGAGTGGTGGACTGACATTATTTCTTATTTTAGAATTAAATGATTTAAAACTTATTTTATGTAAATAACATAACACTCTCTTCTATGTGTGATGTAAAATTCTGAAGAACTAGAAGATTACCCAAAGGGCAAATTCCATTTCAGAACTTTGTATGGAGGAAGTTGGCTGCTTTGATTATTAGTAAGTTTTCATCACAGGAAGATCACAAAGAAGGTGGGTTATTTCTTGCCTCTTTACCCAGGAGCATCTGCTCTCCTTTCTTGTGCATTCACTGCATTTTATTTGGAGATAAGGCCACTTAGCAAGGGGCCACTTTTCCCAGAAGACTTTGTAGTTAGGAGAGGGCATATGATCAAGAGCTCACCAGCAGAAACTGTTGGGGGTTTGCCTCTTCATTGCCAGTAACTTCTGTGTGTTTGCCCCTTCCTGTGAGCAGAAACCTGGAGGTACCTGAGACCCAATTAGCATGAGGATAAAAGCAACAAAATAAAGTGGGAAAATATGTATGATTGTTTCAACAGATGCATAAAAATTGACAAAGCTTAAACTCTGTTGCTGAGAAAAACTCAGAAAACTATTAATATAGGGAAACTTCTAAGCTTAATTAAGGAGCACTAAAAACCGACAGCTAACATTATTGTGAAGGGGTCAGTGCTTTTTACCTAACATCAAAAACAGAGTATTGATGCTGGCTTTCATCACATCATTTAATATTTTACTAGAGATCCTACCCAGTATAATAAAGCAATAAAAAGAACTAAACACCATATAATTGGAAAAGAAAAAGTAAAAGTCTCCTTAATTAAAGACAATATGATTGTTTATGTAGAAAACCTTAATAAAACCACACACACACAAATAAAAACCTTTACAATGAATTTATGTGCCTCTTACACAAATTTATCAGGGCTGCAGAATAAAAGGTCAAATACAAAAATAATTTAATTTTTCATAATTAGCAATAAAAAAATTAGAGAGAAAAAATTTAAAAACTCCATTTATAATGGCAAAAATAATGACATAGTTAAATATCAAGTTAATTTAAAAATTTAGGATCTCTACACTGAAAACAGCAAAACAGTTTTGAGAGATATTAAAGACTGACTAAATAAGTGGAGACATGTACTATGTTCATAGATTAAAAGATTCAATATTTTAATTTGATTCTTTTGAAAATGATTTAAAAATTTGAAGTGATCCAAGTAAAAGTCTTAAGAGACTTTTGAAAGAAATTGATAAGCTAATTTTAAAATGCATAAAAATGCAAAATATCTAGAACACCCAAGTAGTATTAAAAAATAAATAAATAAGAGGATTAACATTCCCTGATGTCAAGGGGCTCAATTAAAAAAAAACAGTATTTATAAAAGTGTGGTATTTGCACAGGGATTGACAAATGGATCAATGAAACAAAAATTAGAGGACCAGAAATATATTCTCATTTATTGTCAAACATTGTCAAAGCCCTGGAAGTGTAATATCTTATTAGTGGAAGTATAAATATACAACCAACTTTGAAAAAGTTTCAACAATCCCTTACAAACACAAAACATATTTCTACCCTATAACTCACCAATTCCAATTCTAGGTATACCAAATTCAACAAGTTGTTTAAGAATTTTCATAACAGCTTTATTTATAATTTTCAAAAACTAGAAACAATCCACACACCCATTGATAGAATGGAAATATGAAATGGTGGTATATTCATATAATGTATTATTACTTATGAGTAAAAAATTAATGAACTACTGCTACATATAATGACACAGATAAATTTTTAAAGCATTTGCTATGTGAAAGATTTTTACAAATAAGAAAAAGCATTATTATAGTCATTTGAAGTTCTAGAATTAAAAAGATCTAATATCTGCAGAAAAAGGACAGTGGTTCTTCTTCAATACTGGAGTTGGGGATGGACTTGGAGGATCACAAAGAAACTTTCATGATAATGTTTTGTATAGAACAGGTGTTTATATTGCACAAGTTATGTATGTATGCCAAAAGTCAGTGAATGTACATTGAAGGTATAAGCAGTTCATTTTATACAAGGTTTACATCAAAAGAAAAGTAACTATAAACAAATATTGAACTCTAATGCTATGCTGGGTGAAGTATTTAGGGTAAAGTGTATTATTGTCTGAGATTTATTTTAAAAAATATCAAAAACTAAAATGGAATGATGGGTGGTTAGAAAAATGGATGATTAGATTGTGATAAATCAAGTATAGTAAAATGTTAAAGGTAGAGTTTATATGGTGGATATTCAGGTGTTTACTATAAAGTACTTTCAAAGTTTGTTTATTTAAATATTTTCATTTAAAAACCTTAAAAAATATTAGATATGTTCAACTTCAATGCCTTGTCTTGTTCACTATTTCCTGGGTTGAGAAAGGTTTTCTATGGTAGTTTGTTTTGTTCTGTTTTGTTTTGTTTGCCTACTTCTTTCTTGATTCCTTTTACCAGTAGACATGGCCATACATTCAAAGGAAGATTAGGTCCCTGAGAAGTGATATTTTATTAATCTGATCCAGTCTTATAATTCCATTACTCTCTTTTTCAAATCCTCATCCAAGGATATGTTTACAGTTGAGAGAGGGAGATATGCATATGAGAGAGAAACATGGATCAATTGCCTCCTGGATGTACCTGACTGGAAATCAAACCTGCAACCTAAGTATGTGTCTGACCAGGGATCAAACCCACAACCTTCCAGTGCACAGGATGATGCTCTAACCAACTGAGCAACCTGGCAGGGCTGATTTCATTATTCCTATTTAGGGACTGGTTAGGGATTTTCAGCCAAAAATATGTATATTGAAAACCCTGTGTAGGACTTTAAGAGAAGTGTTCCATAATTCAAAAAGGGAGTTAGAGAGGGAACTTTTTTTTGGCCCTTGATCAATGCTGTTTGACCAGAGAATCTTGCAGTTCCTGAAACCATCTTTCAACCATAAGGACACAAGCTTACGGTCAAAACCAAACATGCTGGAAAGGCGGATCAAAAAGGAGAGCAGAACTTAGGTTTGTGATGACATCAAGCAACTCAGAACCATCCCTTTTATGGACTTCTTATGAGAGAAGTAGGGAGTTAACTGCAGCTAAGGCAAAAAGCATGAAAAAAAGCCAATATGCAAGGATGGTGGAGCAAAAGACAAAAAGAGAGCTTGTTAAATATCTTTATGAGATGCTTACATTCTTACCTGACTACCTTGCAGTAGACTTCTTGTTCCTCCTTGTAACAAGACTTCTTGTTAAACAATAAACATCTGTATGAGTTAGGTGAAAGCATTTTGAGTATATACAGCCTGAAAATGGAAAAAGTATGCATGAAACCATGAAAAATGATGCCCAAGTTATCAATTGAGGTTACTTTGTCTACTACAATTCTGGCAGTGACTTCTTAAGAACATTTTTTTGTCACCTAGAGTCATATAAAAAAAAAAAAAACTTTACAAGGAGGAGGAACCTGACTGAGGTGCTGCAGGAGAAGAATTTCACAGAGTGGAAAAGTCAGAAGTGGGAATAAGGGCTCCAGTGTCATGATTCAAAGCTCCAGTGACCAGCTGAAATCCTCTCCCTTACCTTTACTTCACAGTCCACCCAAAGTGGATTGGGTTAGAGGGAATCTCCCCACAAAATGTCTAGAAAAAAATGTTTTTATTCAATAAACTCTTCACATAGAATGAAAACTACTCTCTTTGAATAGTATCAGTTATCATGCTATAGTTTCTAAGTAATGGGAAAACTCAACTAAAAGAGGTTATTGAATAAAGAAGCATTCGCTTATAAAACAGAAAGTCCATCGATAGGATAAGTTTTAGGATTAATTGGTGATCATTTATGTGTCTACACGTAGCCAACTTTTTTCATCTTTCTGTTTTCTATTCTTAATGTATTGATTTTGTCATCAGGCTAAATGTCTTTTATGACTGCAAGATGACTGTAGTAGTTCTGGCATTTAATTATTTTTCTTCCTCTGCCTCCTCTTAGGTCCTCACTGCAACTTCAGAATTCCTTTCTGCACACGTGTTCCTTCTGCTGCCCAACTTTTCTAGTAGAATGTGGTGGTATGATATTTTAAATTTCCATATTAACAGTTCAGAAGCATTGCCTATTCTCTCATGGTCCCCACATGATATTTTCTAAAAAGAAAAACTTCAATTGGGACATCTTGGATGTTGTGACCAGTAGACTACACAGGGCTAAAAAAGGAATCAATGAACTTGAAGATATGTCATAGAAACTTCTCAAACTTACTGAAAAAAAATAAAAAGAAGTAAAAATAAACAATCAGGATATCCAAGAACAGTGAAACAATAACAAAAAAATGATATATGTATAATAAGGATACATAAGCAGGAGAAAGAGATAAAGAAGCAGAAAAAATGTTTGGAGTAATGCTGGCAGAGAGTTTTCCAAAATTAATAACAGACAGAGGACCACATATCCAGGAACCTCAGCAAACACCAAGCAGAATAAATTCTAAAAATAAACAAACAAACATAGCTAGGCCATCATGTTTTAACTTTAGAGAACCAAGGCAAAGAGAAAATTTTCACAGAAGCCAGGGTCAGGGGGTTTGGGGTTGAATACATGGCTTTTAGAGAGCCAAGGGTAAGACTTATATTAGACTTCCCCTCAGAAACCATGCAAGCAAGAAGAGGAGGAAATAAAATATTCAAAGTGTTGGTGGAGAAACCTTTCAACCTAGAATTCTGAATCCAATAAAATTATACTTCAAATATGAGGAAGAAATAAACATTTGCTCAGAAAATCAAAAAGTAAGACAATATGTCACCAGTAGCCCTGCCTTGTGAGAAATGTTAAAAGAAGTTCTTCAGAGAGAAGGCAAATGGTTCAGGTCAGAAATGTGGATCTATATATAGAAAGAAAGAGTGCTAGAGAAGGAATGAAGAAAGGTAAATAAAAATGAAAACTTTTACTTTCTTTTTCTTCAATGATTTAAAGATAACTGTACAAAATAATAATAGCAACAATGTATTAGGTGATTATACTTATGAATAAGTAAAGTAAATGACAACTATTATGAGGGAAGAGATGGCGGAACTTGGATTACTTTGTCATAAGGTGCTACCCAGGTAATAGTAGAGTGTTATTTGAATGTGGACTTGAATTAGTTGTTAGTCTACTTATAAACCTTAGAAAAACAACTAATAAACTTTTACAAAGTATAATTGATATGGTAAGATAAGAAAAAATATGCAGTAATATAAAATGCTCAATTAAAACAGACAGGGCCGGTAATGTGGCAGCAGAATAGGAGAATTTATCTCACATAGCCTCCCAGAACCCAACTGAAAATAAAAATAAAGAGGGGAACCTCCACCCAAAATAAACGACTGAAGACCACCTGAATTGAAAATATTTAACCAAACATAGGCAGAAACCACCTCGAGAAGGTAGAAAGGGCAGGGACATGAAAGGAGCTGGCACCATTTTCATGGGCAGTGAGCCAAGGCATCCTCACAGCTATGTGAGTTTCCCTTGGAGAGTAGTAAAGCCTGGACCCTAGATCAGGCTCCCAGGCACAGAGTGCCAGTGTTGGGATCACCTGCCCATGCAGCATACAGTTATGAAAGTTTTTTGCCCACTGAAGAAAGACAGAATCTGCTGGCCACCATTTTTCTTTTCCTTTCTTTTGATCTAAGGGGCCAATGCACAGGTTTAACATTTCCAGCCATTCACCTTGACTCAGGCAAAAGAAGAGAAGCATGGTCTGGAGTTGTGCAAGGAAAGTCCAGAGAGGAAGAGCTTGGGCTGGAGTTGTGCAAGGAAAGTCCAGAGAGGGAGAGCTTGGGCTGGAGTTGTGCAAGGAAAGTCCAGAGAGGGAGAGCCAGAGAAGGAGAGGTGTGGGAAAACAGTTTCTGGGTTCCTAGTTCTAGAATATCACTCCACATCACAGAAGCCATTTTTCTTGAGAAGAGAAAGCACCTCTCAGAGAAAAAACAATTACCACACCCTGTGGGAAATAGCTCACTCAAGCTCTAGAAGCCTCCTAGACTCATCCTCTGGAATCTTGTTTGCCCCAACCTGCATCCTTTTTTAAAATTGTTTTTTATTTCTTTCTTACTTTCCTCCAACCTACATCCTATCCCTTACTGAGGAGAGAGCAACATAGGTGGGCTCAAGGATGTGAGAGACTGGCTTTAGGGCAAAGCCATTCCATACACTTTCCTGGGAATGAAATTAGTGTATCCCCCTCACTAAAAAGCCTGGATATACCCTCCTATTTCTGGAAGACCCAAACTCTGGAGGCCCTACTTGCTATCCTACTAGGGGGTTTACCCTGCTGAGTTCAAGGAAATAATCTGAAACTGACTCAGAAGTGAAAACACATTCATGATCTTCCCTGAAGTCTGAATGGCACCTGCCACAGGAGATCCAGGGGTCTCTTCCTTCTAATACCACTAGAAGCCCTCTCAGATGGGTCAGCAGCTAGACTAAGACTAGTGAAAGGACTGCAGACAGATGCATGTGGAGGCAGTTCCAGCAGTGCAACTGGTCATTAATTAGCACACCCTTGGACCCTAATGATGAAAAGCCAGACTTACAAACCAGGGAGGTTATCCTAAACACAATAAAATATGAGGAGACAGCCACAAGCTGTGGATTTCTTGTAGCTTCAAACAAGCCTAGAGCTAAGGTGGACAGCATCTGACATTGGATTGCACTAGCTGCAAAAAAAAAAAAAAAATCAAAATTGTAACCCAGAGGGAGAACCCAGCAGGCAAGCACTAAACTCTGCTGAGACAAATTGCACTTCATTCTTTTTCATTATTTTTGTTATTTTTTCTTTCAAATAGCTTTATATCTTTTTTCTTTTTCTTCATTTTTTTTTATTTTTTCTTGCTAATCTTGTATTCTACTCTTCTTTTTTCTTACTCCATTTTATATTTTTCTTAATTTTATTATTCTTAAAATTTTATTTTTCCTTTTCTTTGTTATTTTGTGGCGATTCCTTATTTCTATTCTTTATTCTTATTTTTTTCTCCTTCCTCTGGTCTTACTGTTTTCCTGTTTTTCATATAATATTCTATTTCTCTTTCTGCTTTTACTATTCTTTACTCATTTATCATTGATTTTGCTGGTTTTGTTAGGGGTGGTTTTTGTGTGGGTTTTATTTTCTGTGTGGTTTTGTTTTCTTCTGTCAGCACCTGTACAAGACTTGGTGGGGGTGAGTCTCTCAGTCAGCCAGCTGAAGGGGATGACTCACCAGTGAATAGCCAAACAACAATCAATGTCCAAATACAATAGGGCAGCCCACAAAAACTGTACAAAAGGAATTCCTACAACACCTAGGTTAGAAGATCAAGAAGACTGCACCACTGAGTACCATAGGACTCCTGCCACACAAGGCACTCCACAGATAAGGAGTCAAACCAGATCTAATACATGAAACAAAAAAAAAGTCACCTAAAATGGAGAGACAAATAAATAATTCCCAATTCAAAGTAAAAGAGAAATCCCCAGAGAAAGAGCTAAATAAAATTGAGGCAAGCAATCTATCAGACATAGAATTCAAACTAATGGTTAAGAATGCTCAAGGAACTCAGTGAGCACTACAAGGAAGTTTATGGAAGCTACAAGGCACTTAGTGGGAACCACAGTATCATAAAAAAGGTTATAGAAACTGTGAATATGAACCAGGAAGAAATTAAGAATACAATATCTGAAATTAAGAATACACTAGAAGGAATTAAAGCAGGGTAGATGACCAGAGGACTGAATCTGTGAGCTGGAAGATAAGGTAGAAAAAAAATACCCAGTAAGAGCAACAAAATAAAAAAGACTCAAAAAGAATGAAAATAGCTTAAGGGAGCTTTATGACAACATGAAACATAACATTTACATCATAAGAATATCAGAAGGAGAATAAAAGGAACAAGGAATAGAAACCTGTTTGAAAAAAATGACAGAAAACTTCCGTAACTTGGTGAGGAAAAAAGTCAAACAAATAAGGGAGCACAGAGGGTCCCCATAAAAATGAACCCAAGAAGCCCACCCAAAGACACGTCATAATTAAATAGGAAAAAATTAAAGACAAAGAGAGAATCTTAAAGGAAGCAAACAAGAAAAAGCTAGTAAGATGCAAGGGTGCTTTTGAAATAGCTATCAGCTGACTTCTCAAAAGAAACCCTACAATCCAGAAAGTATTGGCATGAAATACAGTAATCAAAGTAATGAAAACCAAGGACCTACAACTAAAAATACTCTACCAAGTGAAATAAAAAGGTTCAAGATGAAAGAAGGCTATAAGAGTACTTCTCCACCAAGCCAATACTGCAAGAGATGCTAAAGGGACTGGTATAGGAAGGAGGAGAGAGACAGACAGACAGACAGAGAGGAACACAGGTACAGAATAAATGGCAATAAATAAGTACCTATCAATGATAAGATTAAATATAAAAGTATTAAATACTCCAATTAAAAGACAGGGAGCTGAAAGGTAAGAAAACATGATCAGCATATATGTTGTCTACAAGGAAGAGACCCATCTTAGAACAAAAGATCTACACAGGCTGAGAGTGAAGAAATATTAAAAAAAAATTCCAAGCAATGGGTATGAAAAAAAAAAACCAGTGGCAGCAATACTTATATCAGACAAAATAGACTTCAAAACAAAAGCCATAACCAGAGACAAAGAAGGTCACTATTTAATACTTAGGAAGTACTCCAACAAAAAGGTGTAACTCTTGTAAACATTCAAAATAGGAGCACTTAAATGTATAAGGAAAATCTTAGAAAACTTTAAAAAACAGATAAACAAAAACACTGTCATTGTAAGTGATTTTAATACCACACTGTCAACAATGAATACACCTTCCAAACAAAAAATCAACAAGAATAATGTGGCATTGAATGATACCCTAGATCAAATGGATTTAATTTATATTTACAGACATTTCACCCCAAAGAAGCAAAATATACATTCTTCACAAACTTACATTTATGGTTTTCAAAGATAGACCACATGGTAGAACACAAAACAAACCTTAACAAATTCAAGAAAATTGAAATAATATCAAGTATCTTCTCAAATCACAATGGCTTGAAACTAGAAACCAACCTCAAGCAGAAAACCTCAAAAACATTCAAATATGTGGAGACTGAATAACATGTTATTAAATAATGAATGGGTTAACAATGAAATCAATAAATAAATCAACAAGTGAAAATAAACACACAACAACAAAAAACCTATGGAAAACAACAAAGTCTGCTCTGAGAGGGAAGTTCATAGCAATATTGGCCCACCTAAAAAAAGACAGAAATATTTCAAATAAACAGCAAAACCCCATATGTGCAAAAGGTGGAGGAACAACAACAAAGACAGCCCAGAATGAGTAGAAGGAAGGAAATCAAGATCAGTGCAGAATTAAATGACACAGACACTAAAACAACAATCATAGAGATCAATAAATCCAGGAAACGGTTGTTTGAAAAGATAAACAAAATTGACTAGCCTTTAAGCAGACTTATCAAGAAAAAAGGAGAAAGAATCCAAATAAACAGAAATGGAAGGGGAGAGATTACAATTGAGACCACAGAAATACAAAGAAGTGTAAGAAACTACCACTATATGCCAATAAATTTGAAAACCTAGGTGAAATTTTTGGACAAATTTCTAGAAAAATATTACCTTCCAAAACTGATTAAGAAGCAGAAAGTCTGAACAAACTGGTAACAGCTGGCAAAATTGAAACAGTAATAAAAAAACTCCTGGCACACAAAAGCCCTGGACTGGATGGTTTCACAGGAGTTTTACAAAATATTTAAGGAAAAGCTAGCCCCTACCTTCTCAGACTATTACAAAAAAATCCAAGAAGAGGGATGACTCCCAAATTCGTTTTATGAAGCCAACATTATCCTAATTCCAAAATCAGATAAAGACACAACAAAGAAAGAAAACTACAGGTCAATATCACTGATGAACACAGATGCTAAAATTCTCAACAAAATATTGGCAAACCACATCCAGCAATACATTAAAAAGATAATATACCATGATCAAGTGGGATTCATCCCAGGGATGGAATGATGGTACAATATTCACAAATCAATAAACATAATTGATCACATAAACAAAAGGAAAAACAAAAATCACATGATCATTTCAATAGATGTACAAAATGCATTTCAAAAGTTACAACACCCATTGTTGATAAAAACACTCAGTAAAATAGGAGTAGAGGGAGCATGCCTCAACATAATAAAGGACATATACAAGAAACCTAGAGCCAATATCATACTCAAAGGGGAAAAACTAAAAGCGCTCCCACTAAGATCAGGAACAAGACAAGGATGTCAGCTTTCACCACTTCTATTCAACATATTATTAGAAGTCCTAGCCACAGTGATCACACAAGAAAAAGAAATAAAAGGCATTCAAATGAGAAAGAAGGAAGTAAAATTGTCACTGCTTGCAGATTATATGATAGTGTACACAGAAAAGGCTGACAGTGACCACAGGGGAGAGTAGAGGGAATTTCAGGGGACATTGGGAAAGGTTCACGGGAACAAACTTAAAGGACACATGGTCAAAAACTAGGGGGAGGGTGGTAATGGGAGGGAAGGGGGGAGGGGTGGGAGTGGGGGCTGGATTGGGAGTAAAAAAGGAGAAAACTTTATTTGAACAATGGTTAAAATTTTTTAAAAAAGGAAATAAGGGTATGAGAGATACACTACATATTTTTATCTCTTGGAGACATAACCAAAATTATTGCAGCAGGAAAGCCTGTAAATGTAATGAAATAAAACCTTTGAAAATTGTAAAAAAGAAAAAAAGAAATAAAAAAGAAAAGAAAACTCTATGGACTCCAGGAAAAAACTACTTGACCTAATAAGTCCCATTATATCAAAGGACTAATAAGTTAATTTGGAAAAACAGCAGGATTCATAGTCAATATTCAGAAATTAAAGGCATTTTTACACACCAATAATGAAATATCAAAATCAGAAATCAAGAAAAAAATCCCATTTGATATAGCAACAAGAAAAATAATGTACCTAGGAGTAAACCTAACCAAGTAGGTAAAAGACCTATACTCAGAAAACTACACAGCACTGAAGAAAGAAATTAAGGAAGACACAAATAAATGGAAGCATATACTGTGTTCATGAATTGGAAGACTTAACATCATCAAAATGTTAAGTAGGCAATAATAAATTGCTTATTACCCAAAGCAATTTATAAATTTAACACAATCCCTATTAAAATACCAATGACATATTTCTCAAACATAGAACAAACACTTCAAAAATTTATATGAAACCATAAATGACCTCAAATACCTGCAGCAATTTTGAGAAAGAACAAACAAGGAAAGATCGCAATACCTGATATCAACTATATTACAAGGCCACTGTAATCAAAAGAGTCTGGTACTGGCATAAGAACAGGCACACAGATCAATGGAAAATAATAGACAGTCCAAAAATAAACCCAAGTCTCTAGTGGTCAATTAACTTTCAACAAAGGGGGCAGAAGCATAAAATGGAGTAAAAGTAGCCTCCCAACAAATAGTGTTGGGAGATCTGGACAGCTACATGCAAAAAAAATGAAACTCAATCACCAACTTACACTATATACAAAAATAAATTCAAAGTGGATAAAAGACTTAAATATAAGTCATAATGTCGTAAATGTCCTGGAAGAGAACATAGGAAGTAAAATCTCAGATATTTCATGCAGTACTATTTTCACTGATAAGTCCCCTAGAGCAGGGACCTTAAAGGAAAGAATAAAGAAATGAAACTTCATCAAAATAAAAAACTTCTGCATGACTAAAGAAAACAATAGTAAAATGCAAATGGACCCAAACATATGGGAAAATATATTTTCAAATGACACCTCAGACAGGAGTTTTATGTCTATAATATATAAAGAACTCACATGACTCCACTCCAGGAAAACAAACAACCCAATTAAAAAATGGGCAAAGGATCTGAACAGACACTTCTCCAAGGGACCCAGAGACATATGAAAGGATGCTCAGCATCACTAGCCATCAGAGAGATGCAAATTAAAACCACAATGAGATACCACTTCACACCAGTCAAAATGGCCATCATAAACAAATCAACAAACAAGTGTTGGAAAGGTTGTGTAAAAAAGGGAACCTTAGTGCACTGTTAGTGGGAATGCAGACTGGTGTAGCCACTATGGAAAACAGTATGGAATTTCCTCAGAAAACTAAAAATAGATCTGCCTTTTGACCAAGCATACCACTACTGGGATTATAGCCTAAGAATCCTGAAACACCAATTCAAAACAACCTATGCACCCCAATGTTGAGAGCAGCACAATTTACAATAGCCAAGTAAGGCAAGCAACCTAAGAGCCCACCAGTAAATGAGTGGATCAAAAAACTATGGTACCTTTAGACAATGGAATACACAATGGAAAGAAAGGAGTGCCTACCCTTCATGAGAGCATGGATGGATCTGGAGAGAATTATGCTAAGTGAAATAAGCCAGGGGGTGAAAGACAAACACCATATTATCTCACCTATAAGTGGAACCTAATCAACAAAACAAATAAGCAAGCAAAATAGAACCAGAGACATTGAAATTAAGAACAACCTGACAGTAACCAGAGGGGAAGTGGGAGAGGATAATGGGGGAAAAGGGGACAGGGAATATGGGAGCATGTATAAAGGATCAAGGGTGGGGAGTGGGAATAACTGTGGTGGGGGGAAAATGGAAACAACTGTACTTGAACAATTAAAAAATATGTTACTTAGAAAAAACAAATCAAGCAGAAGAAATTTTATTTAAAAATTAAGCCTCATAAGTTTTTAGAAAATCACTTTTCTTATTTCACACTTTATAATGTATATGTCCAGCTAAGTTTTTTGTTTCTTTAAAATACTAATTGTCTTTGAAGCTTGAGCCTTATTCTAGTTATGTTCACATGGTCTGCCGTCATACTGTAGGGGTGTCAACTCTTTTTCACCAGGGGCCACATCAGCGTCACGGTTGCCTTCAAAGGGCAGAATGTAATTTTAGGACTGTATAAATGTAACTACTCCTTAACAGTTAAGCAAGAGCTTGGCACTGCTGCTGGGTAGAAACAAGATGCCAGGCCAGATAAATCAAGTTAGAGGGCCAGATTCAGCCCACAGGCCTTGTGTTTGCCATCTGTGCCCTACAGAATGTCCTTCGATGCTCCTCCTGGCACTGGCAAGTCACCTGTGAAAGACTTTAACTTTGAAGAGCACCTGCCAGTTTATCTGAACCCAAACTAACAAATAGCATGGCTGATTACATATATATTATTTTTTAAAGAAAAATAAGACTAATTTTGTGTGGTCTATAAATTAGATCTACAGACTATTTGCCAAGTTTATATGAAATGAAAAATTATTTCATAGAAAGGCCATATCACTGGAATATATTTGTAACCCCTATAGCTGGATTTTTTCCTAAATAGAAATAGCTTTATATTATTTTTCTGGAGAAAAGAAATCCAGTTTAATACTTTCTCCAAAAGAAATAAAGTCAGTTTTCAATCTAATCACTGCTCCTTTGAAAGTGAAACATACTTTTTTTCTAGCTACATTTAGGATTTCTCTCTCTCTCCTCCTCCTCCTTCCAATTAGTCTTCCTATCTGTGTTTAGACATAGGTAATTTATAGCATCTATTTTTTTCTTAAAGCTTATAGTACTTCTTGAAACTGACATGAAGTCTTTCTCATTTGGGAAAAATTTTTGTTTGTATTGTTTTTTTTTTCTCCATGCTCCAGTCTACTCATTTTCTACTGACCTGATTTCCAGCTTACAAATTCTGTTGTGAGTTTGTCCAATCTGCCGTGAAACTCATCTATTTATTTAATTAATATGTTACTATATTTTTATTTCTAGAATGTTCATAGAATATTTGTTATCACTTCCTGACAAAATTATCTATATGTTTCAACTGATTTCTTGAACATATTATTATAGAGTTCATATCTAACAAATCCAATACCTGTATTTTTCTTAGGTCTGTTTGTTTTCTGATTATCTATTTCAAGAATGTTTAACAGGATTACAACTAACATACAGTAAAGTGCATAAATGTTAACTATACAATTGTGTATTTATATAGATATAATCATTATTAATAACATATAAAGAGTTATAACAAATTAATAAGGCTAAAGAGAATCACGACAAAGGATATAAATATCCAATTCAAAAGAAAACACAAATATGCTATACAAGAATGATTTTGATGGGCAGGCTCATGTTTAATTAAGAAAATGCAAATTAAAAAATTATAAGATACTATTTTATACATTGCATAAAATTACAAATTTAAATAATATATCATTGATCTATGGTGATGAAATCAAGTCATTCATAACTTATGGAAATGAGAATGAACAATTTTAATTAGCAAGTATGTCTCTGTATTTCAAATTTATCTACTTTTTGATTTAGCAATTCTAGTGGTAAGAATCTATCATTCAGAAATTTTCATAAAAGCCAACACAGATACATTAGCTAATAATAATATTGACATTTGTTGACAACTATTTGCCGATACTGTTCTTAGTGCTTTATGTGTATTAACTCAAATAATTCTCAAAATGGCATTGACACAATAGATATATCCTAGTGCAAATGGTAGCTGATTTCAGAAACTAAAGTTAAAATGGTCAATCGTGTTTGTTTTTGCCTCAAACACTAGGTGGAAGATGAGTTTTTTTAATGGCTAAATGGAGGACACCAGGTATAGGTCAGAATTGTTGCCTGGGCTGTGACATGGCCAGACTCCTATAATTTGATAACCATGGGAGAAGATTTTGCTAACTCACACCATTACTTTCAGTCACCTAGCAACTATGTGTGCTCCACTCTGCCAACTATTATGGGTGGAGGGGAGAACTACAAGACTTAGACTTGTCTCTGTCTCTCAGGATCTGGAGACTGAGTGGGTATAGTATGTTCTGCTCCAGTGTCCCAGAAAGGAGTCCTGCCCAGACATCAAGGCAGCATCTGCAGTACTATGTAGAGATTTTCTGTCTAGTATTTCTCTCCCATGCTTGCCTTTGCTCTTCTTGATGGCAATGCTATACCTGATTCATTTCTGCATCCTCCATACCTAGCACGGTGTCTGGCTCACAATGGACAACTAGTGAGTGGCTACTGAGTGAATGAATGGTTGGATCCATACATAGTTAAGTGAAGGGAAATGGCTGGGTTGATGGGAGGATAAGTGAATACCTCACATCTAGGACTAATCCTTTCTAATTTATGTAGATAAAGAGGGCTGCACTAGAGAATATCTGGAGTTTACTGTCCTGCAAAAAAATTTCTCTATTCTGAACTTGCTATTTCCCATCTTTTAAGATTCCAATTTTGTGCAATTTATTTTCACCCATTAAGCTTCACCAGGGCAGGGAAAACTATAATTAAAATGGTGCTGTTTTCCTTAGCTGCTATTTTTCCCTTTCAGAGAAGAAAGATCTTTTGTGCTTATCATTTCATGTTTCTGAGAAAGCAAACACTAACAACTGAGGGATGAATACAGAGTATCTGTCCACTGTCATATTAAGTCTTACCTGAAAATAAAATATATTTCATTATTTTTTATTATTGTCATGTTCAATGAAATCTTGATATGTTTCAGACTGTCTTGCTAGTAATTCTCAATGCTGAATCAAAGCTTCAAGGTAGATGGTGAGAGCCAATGAGGCTTCTAGCAGTGTGGCTCCCTGGGGCATACTCTTAGAGTGGACAGCTGGAGGCCAAGAGACCAAGCCAAACTATGCAAGCACATTCCAGCCTCTGTTGAGACGGGGCTGAGGTCACGTCCACTCACATTTCACTGCCCAAAACAAATCTCATGGCCAAGCCCAGTCCATAGGGCATAGGGCCTCTATACTGACCTCTTCCTAGGGAAGGAAAGGATAAGCATTTGTTGGAAGACAGTACAAGTTATTACAAGGGGTTATTCTGAGTTAATACTCAGAAGTTAACCCCTGATGGGTAAAGATAATAAGAAAATGAATTATCACTTATTGAGTACCTCCTGTGTCCCAGACACTTTATACATTATTTTTAATTTTCAACACAAATCTATAAGGCGAGAATTGTTATGCCTACCTTACATATAAGAGAGAAAATATCTAGCCCAATGTGGCCAAGTCCAGGCTAAAGACAGTTGTCAAGCCAGTTCTACCAGCCCACCTAATTGCCCATGAGCACTTTCTAGTTTCTCAAGGTGCTCAGCCTCAATGGTCATCTTATCTGATCCATATATTATTTATTCATGCCAGTGAAGAGCACAGTGAAATATTCCTCACAACAAACAAAATAAGTAAGTTTAAAAGATTCAAAAATATCAAGTGTTTGTAAGGTGTAAGCAGGGGTGTTCAAACTTTTGGAGTCTCTGAGCCATGCTGGAAAAAGAGTTGTCTTGGGCCACATATTAAATACATCATGACACATAATTTTAAAAAAACCTCATGACATTTTAAGTAACTTTATGATTTTGTGTTGGGCTGCATCCATAGCCATCATATGCCACAGGTGGCCCATGGGCCACAGGTTGCACACCCCTGGTGTAGGGTATCAAGAACTCCATACACCACTGGTGGTGATGGAAGTTGGCCTTTGGAAAACAATTTCACATCACCTAATAAAATCTAATGCTTGCTCTGTTGTAACCCAGCAGGTTCACTGCTCCTGAGTAGAATGTGTGATGTACATAGATGTTGATGTCGATGTAGATGTAGACATACTAACAACAAACAATTAAAACAAAAAAATCTCCACTTGAAAGAAGTGAAGAGGAAGGAATGTCACTAGGAAAAGGAATGTCACTTGCTCTTGGAAGAGCAAGAACAGGGAGGTAATGCTTAACAAAATGTTAACAGAATACAAAAAAATTTGCTGGTAGAACTGTGAGTTTTGGAGCACCTGTGGAAATGTTTGGAAATTCAGGAGGAACAGGTCATAGACTCCCAGTAAGGACTTAAGAGCTGGGTAGGATGAAAGGACTGGGAAACTTGAATTCTGCATGGTAGCCGAAGAGAAAAGAATGCACAACAATAGTATTCTGGATGGTACACTGGGAGAAGGTGAGGTATCATTTCTACTGAGAGGCTCAGTTGGAATTGCCTGGGGGTGGTGTTCAGGGCCAGTCCTACAAGTAAATCACAGACACTGAGACATCGCCCTTGACACACACCCTTTAAATCATGCTGTAGGCAAAGCCAAGGCTGTGGGACTGAGCTCAGTTATGTCTTCTTGGTACTGTCCATATGTATTGTTTTGAAACAAATCCAGGGACTTAAATAAATTGCTGCTAAATTTCATCTTCCTAAGCCAAGCCCATTTTCTCAGCCAGCTGAGGTCCTTAAAAACCCTCACCCAAGGATATGTTTATTGATTTGAGAGAGAGAGAAACATTGTGGTGAAAGACACTGATCAGTTGCCTCCTGTACATGCCTGACCAGGGATGAAACCCACAACCTAAGTATGTGCCCTGACTGGGAATTAAACCTGCAACCTTCTGGTGTAGGATGATGCTCCAACCCAATGAGTCACCTGGCCAAGGCAGAGGTCTTTTGATATTTCAGTTTTTGGCTTATTAATGATGTGTCCTGACTTCCCCTGCCAGTCACTCTTCATTTACTTCACCTGATAAGGGCCTCATTAGCAGAGTGTCCAGTTAGATAAGCCCCAGTATAAGACAAGTGTGGAGAAATGTGGCTTAAGCACTCCACACCTCACCCTGCTGCTGTCCTACCTCTATGGCTCTGCGGGGCCATGTTCTTCTAAAGCAACAACTGTCAGGAGGCCCCTACACTGGGCTGTGTCCAGGTCCAGCTCTCATAAGCTGTTTCTCTCCTGCTCTTTGACACCTGGTGCTTACCCTTGGATGGCAGTCCCAGCCCCTCTAAACTCTCTGTACTTTCATCCCTTTTGATTGTGTCATCATTGTTACTCTAGGGTCTTCACTAATTCACCTTCACAAGAAATGATAGTACGTTAGCATTTTACACCATGTCCCACTACTTTTCCTCTCTTTCTCTAAATGCCAGAGAATTGTATTATCTTTCTTTCTTCTCTCAATTGATTGTCTTTGTAACTCTTAGTAAGATGCTTGGGGCAGACAACCTTAATGCCATGGACAACTCAGTGCCCTCTGTGTGAAGTGAAAATATCCATAATCTTCCCCTTCCTTCCATATTTCTCCTCCTCTCCTTTTCCTCTCTGTCAGTCATAGACCTGGAGTTGTAAAATGTCAATGTTATCAAAACCTGCAGTCTGCCCTGGCTGGTGTAGCTCAGTGGATTAAGCGCGGGCTGCGAACCGAAGTGTCACAGGTTCAATTCCCAGCCAGGGTACATTCCTGGGTTGCAGGCCATAACCCCCAGCAACCACACATTGATATTTCTCTCTCTCTCTCTCTCCCCCCCTTCTCTCTCTAAAAATAAGTAAATAATAACTTTAAAAAATAGTTTAAAAAAAACCTGCAGTCTATTCAGTGATTGCTGGTGTCATTTGTTTGTTTTCTATAGACTTCACCTGAACCTGAATATCAATTAACAGTGGTTGTATTGGAGTGGAAATGGGGCTTTTCCACAGAGTCACAAGGAAAGCATTCTGGGAGACCTATGTAGGGGAGGATGAGGTTCTACTAGTAAGCTTTAATGTGGAGGCAAAATAGAAGGACTTCCCCTGGGTTCCCAATGTCCCACCTCCACCTTGGAAAAAGTCCAGTCTTGTCTTCATCAAGCCCACTTCAAAGTACAATGTCCAACAGTTCTGTGCCATGCTGAAGCTTAGTTCATGTCTGTCCTCATCCTACTAGAGTAATCTGTTCCTGGCTTCACTCCAGCTAGTTCTGTGCCCAGCTCCATGCTGGTGGCAGCTAAACCTTCATGGTTGCTATGGAGAGAGAGTGCAACAAACAGGGCCAGTGTATGTTACTGGGCTAGGGAGACAGAGAGCTTTGTTAAGTTTGAGTTAACATTATCTCTGACTTGGGAAGGATTGGTGTCCTTTGAAACTAACCAATCAACTTCCCAAACTTTCATGGGCTAGCATTGGGTCTACCTCCTAACCAATCTATTTCCTAGGTCTTCCATAGTTCTGTCCCTTATCCAATCCAATCCTGTTTCCAGGCTTGACTGACAGTCTATGTCCACTGTCTTTCTTTCCACTGCACATGCCTCATAGTAGAAGCACCTCTCCCTGCAGCCATCTTGACTTCTGCTGGGCCTGCTCCAGCAGAGGAATTTCTCCTGCTATTTTTATTCTTGCCCTGGTAATAATCCCTCCTGCATGTTTCAAGAGGATTAGGTCTGGAGGGCAAATGATGTGGAACAGACTCTGTGAAGATGTAACTTCCTAGTGAAACGAGTAGGCTCATTGATTTAGCTCCTAGCTTATTAGTCTCTTTAATGTCTGATTCCCATTGTCCCCTTTCTTTATTAATATCTAGCTATGTATCTAACAGTTGGACCTTCTATATCACCCTTCATTTTTTCCCCTCCAATTTCTCTTGTTTTGCTCACAGTCTAGGAGAATTTCTTTAGCCTGAACAATTTAAATAAATTTTCATCTCAGCCATTGCATTTTCAAGAATTCTCTTATTATTTGCTTTTGCTTTTTCTTAGCACTCTACTCATTTCATGATTTTAATATTTTCCCAAATCTCTGAGCATATTAAAGTTCTGCCTTGTTTCACTGCTCCTTACATGTTTTCTTATTATTTGTTTCTTTTACTAAGGTTTGTTTATTCTTTTGTCCAATGTGGCCCTTTTCTTCCATGTCCTTGTTCTTATATGTGACTTGGTTGTCATATATAATTGTCCATTAACATTTGCTGATTATTCTAAAGTATTGGGAAGGGTTTCCTCTTCTTTTGTCTGAATCCATCTGTTTCCTGATCACCCTTTCCCTGGGTAGGGGTGGAGGACCATCTCTGGCTGAGAGATCTATGTTTCTGGATCATATGGTCTCTGCTTTAGGGTGAGTGGAGGGGGAGATTTTTGATAGCCAAATCCCAGAAAGAGGAGGGTTTTACTGAAAGAATCTCCTTCCAGCACTAGCACTCTTGGTTCTCTTACATAGCTTCTTATCCATACATTTTTGTCCCTAGAAGCAAACTTCTGTGGCTGGCCTGAGATTTTATACCCAAAGGTGGGAAATGAGGAGGAGTTGCCCCCACCCCAAATGGATCTTCAGCCAGTCTCCTTATCTTCATCCCTACTTCCAACCCCCACACTCCCACCTGCCATCTCTGAGCCCAGACCCCTGTGGCTCTGAAGGCTTAACCTCTCCACTCTGCCCCCTACCAATGCACACACATACCAAGACTACACTGCAGCTTCTCCTAGGTGTCCTCTAGGCTGGAGCCTCCATCTCTCTTGCTTCCCCTCAGCATGTTACACACTATCCAGCTTACCAGAATTCTTGAAATATCACAAATACTAAAGGATTACTTTTTTTTAGAGCCTCTTCACTTTGTGACCTTATTTCTTATTTTATTTCTTTTTATTATCTATCTCTTTAAAAGATCATTGCAATGGGATATTGAAAGACAGAAAGCACAAAACATGCTAAATCTCTTGTCTTGACCTATATATTTGAAGAAAGTTATACACAAGAAAACTAGGTAAATAAACCCATGTTTCTGTGGCCTTGGCATGACCATTCCTATCTGTAGGTAGATACAGTTATATCTAGTTGTGATCATGGCACACTATGTGTGTGTGTATTTCACATGATAGTTTTACAGTTTTTCTACAGTGCTAAGAAATCTTTGTATTTATCACCTTAATAAATGAGTGAGCCTCCAACAGGAACCTGCGCCAACCACTTCAGAGCACATCAGATGTATATGTCATTAGTACATGAGACTGTTTGGAGGGAAAGTCACTTAGCAAAGTAGCAAGTGGTGAGCCAGGAATAAGCAGTCATGTTGACCACATTGCAATCCCTGCTCTTTCCTAGTTCATGAGACTGTTCTGGGGACTAAGTGAGGTAAAATATGTGGAGCTTATAGCAAAAGTCTGGCAAATGTAATCACCATGTCAGTTCGCCCTTCTGAGTCATAGAGCTATATACCCCAACTTCATCCCTCCTCTTGAAAAGAAGATAAAAACCACAACAAAAGCTCTAAGGAGGAAGCTGCCTCCTTCACTTAGAGGGATCAGAGCTCAAATGGTAGCAGCTGGAAATGTGAATTTTAGTTAGTTTCACACCAACAACTTATACCCAAAGAGTATAAGGCTGTGATCCAAATAAGGCTGCCTGGAAGTTAGTAATTCACTCTCTAATTAGTAAGAGATTTCCATTTCTATTATGCCCTGATGGGAACATTGGAACTCACTCAGGGACTCCCTGCCTCCTTTCCTTGTGTCCATCATGAATAGCCTCATCAAGCTGAGCAGTAACACGAGGGACACTGTGGTCCACCAGAGCCACCAGGTTGCACAGGATGGATGCAAAGGAGAGTGAACTGGTAGCACTTCCCCATAGCAGAGCTTCAGGTTTGGACAAACCTGATTCAGATTCTTGCTGTCACTGAGTAGCTGTGTGAGCATGACCAATTACTTTACCTCTCTGTTCCTCAGATTCCTTTTTTATAAAATGGAGAAGAAGGAAAGGGGGGGTACAAAACAAAGCACCACCTACCCTGTAATACAATTTGTAATGTAATGCTGTGGCATTAGCAATAACCACATGTGGAAGGGTCTAGCTTAACACCAGGCCTGGCACATTCTAGGTGCTCCAGAAATTGTCATAATCCAACACCCATTAGAATATTGGGAAAATCACACATCTTCTAAAGTTTCAGAACCACTCAGTCTGACCAGTGGGTTGTGTCCCTTTTTCTGACTGATGCCTCTTCTCTGCCTAAGATTGTGTCCCTTTTTCTGACTGATGCCTCTTCTCTGCAACCCTACCCTTAGTATTTTTCTCTTTCTTCTTCCCCTCTTTCCCCTCCTCTCCTCTCTCATCCCATTCCCTTCCCTTCCCTTCTTTCTTTTCCCCTTTCTTTTTTTCCAGTCTGAAGCTTCCTTACTTTTCTCATGTGGTCCACAACAGTTTGGCTTTTTGAGCCATCAACAATGCATGAGATTGTGCCTATGTCACTTCAAACTACCACAGACTACCTACCTGGTGTTATTGCTGGGTTTCTATGCTGTTCCTTTTTTCTTGGGGATATGGAAGCTTCCAGAGACAGGCCTTCTGGATGCTTAAAGATTCTCCCCTGGATGATGTGCCATCACAAGCCAGAGGCCCAGGCTGCAGCTCCGGCTCTCCCAGCCTTATCCACCTTGGGCAGACTCCTCTGGACCCTACATGCTGAGAACCAGCCTTTAGCAAAGTTTGGAGGGAAGAGGGCCTAGCAGTTCAGTCCTAGCAGGCAATATTCGGTCTGTTGCCTCTCAGCCTTCACACCTCCTCATTTACAAATTCACCTCAGAAAGATCTGTGTGCTGCCAGGAAGGACAGAGCTTCCAGGCCAAGTTCTCTGGAACCTGAGCCATGGTCTCCTGCACTTTCCTGGACCTCCTTCCCCATTCCCTGCCCCATCCTCCTCACTCCCAGCCTGTGACAGCCTGCTGCTTCTCCTCACTTCTCTTAATATATGCATAGCCACAGTTTGGTTTTCTAAAAGCTTCCAACTTGCCAGCAGATAAGTCAAAGCATGTTTCTGTACTAATGCATAAGAACAGGAAAAAGGCCCAAGAAGAATGTTTGCAATACCCATGGAAAGAGAGTTCTGTCTTTTGTGTATAAGGAGTTCAAGTAAATCAGTAAGAAAAACATTAGCCGTCTTTCTGAATGAGGAAACAACATGAATAAAACATGCATCTAAAAGAACATGCAATTTACAAATAAGCATATTACAGTATATTCAACATTACTGGTAATCAAGAAAATGTAAACTCAAATAACTTCAAATGTTTTGTCATCTACATAATTATTATTGATTTAAAATCTAAGGCTTAATTCTGGCAAGAAGCTCTGAGATGCACACTGGTACATCTCATCATTGATTGTTGAGTATATAAATTTCTGCAGGTACAACCTATGAATATACCCAAGTTTGGAACACACTCTAAACCTTTGACCCAATAATTCCATTGTTGGAGCACAAGCTAAGAAAAAAATATGAAATGCAGATATTTATGTTCAGATGGTTTATTATAACACTATTTAGCAAAGAAAAGGAAACAACTCAGCAATTAAACCATATTAAAGAGCTTTTATACTTTCATTTGGAAAAGTGGTTGTGATATAACATTTGGTAGCAAAGACTGTGCACTCAAAATCACACATTTTGTAAAAGCTCAATTTATGAAGCAAATGTCCAAAATGCATAAAACATCTTGACATAAACATACCTTAATGTGCTAGAAATTACAAGCAATTTGGGTTTTTTTCTCTCCACTCAATATTTTTACACAAAGAGCATCTATTACTTTGATAAAGGGCAAATATTTTAGAGAATCCAAATAAAATGTGCCCACCTCAGGCTGTAAGAGCTCACAGCCAAAAGACAAAAAGGCCCCTCCCAATAAGGGGCAGCACTGAGTATGACAGTTTTCAGTGGGGACAAGGAAAGATGGGATCATCTCCCAAAGGCAGCTCCTGCCCTGTAGTGCTGGAAAGGAGGAAACAGTTCACCTCAGACTCCATCACACCCTCTTACCCCTTGGAGGGCTCAGCAGCTTATATCAGCAGAATCCTATGCACACCACAGAGCTTGCCAGTGCTGAGTCTCAATCCTAACTGCACAGCCCAACCTCAGTTTCCTGCCCTTTAAAAATGGGTCTTAACAACACCCCTTTGGAAGGTATTTTTTATGGAAGTTAAATAAGAACTGTTTTATTGTTAGAAGATATAGCTGGGTTCTTTCTACTCTGTTATAAATATGCAACAAACTGATGCACTAGTAATACATTTCTATGACTTGTGTCAGAGAAATATAATTTAATTTTTACATAATTATTTTATCTTCTTAAAATAGTCCTCATTTCTGTAAAATTAGACACTTCCATGGTTAAATTTTCTAAAATATATCAAGCATTTCCCTGCTAGCTAAACAACTACTCATTAAACATCATTTACCTTCATTTCAGAATGGCCTGAGGTTCTTACTATAAACCAAGAGTGCCCCAAGGAAGAAGGGGACCCGTATCATAATATCAGTAACTTTAATGTGCTAGATAAGACATTGCATTATCCCATTAACTATTCACTATATAGTATTACTCACCACAACCTAACTTTGCAGATTGTTCCAATTTGACAAATGAGAAAATTGAGGCTTAGGGAAGTTAAGTAAAATGCTGAAGGTTACCCAGCTATAAGACAGTGAAGACACAAACCCAGATGGAACCCCAAAGCCTTTACTCCTTGACTGTCTTGGTGCCATCACACCCTCCACTCATGGCTGGGGCCCAGATGCTTTGGTGGTATAGCAAATGCCACTCTGCTCTTATATCTGACCTTTATAGTTCATCAAACTTTATACCTTGGTTGTGTAGTTAGTTGACTTGGTTTTTGGCTTCTGCTGTCTAAGGAATCCTTATAATGTTTTAGTGCCATTAACCTAAACGAGCAAATGTCTTATGATTGTGTCTAAAAGACATTGAGCTGTAAGTGAGCCTCTGAGAAGTCTACCCACAGTAAGTTGTGATGACATGGGGACTTGCTCTTGGTCATCTGGTGGGTCTTGGCTTCTTTCTAGCTCTTCAGCTGCAATCCAGATACCTGAAGTTTTTTAATTTATGAACTCTGACACAGAGGATACTGTTATCCAACACAGACTTAGATGTATGACAAAACAATATATTAAACTACTGCAGTAATCATTGCTAGCTTCTATAAAATGCCTTTTCTACCCTACTGTTATTTTAGAGACATTACTCTGTAAAACTCTGGAATGTAAGTGTTCTTGTCTCCATGTGATAGATGAGGAAATCAAGACTCCTCTATATGCAAATCAAGTGTCCAAACCTCACCAGAGGCATTCTGCAAATAGTTCACTTGAAGTCAACATGTACATGGTCAGCATGTAAGTTTCACTAAAGATTCATAAACAATGTGAGGTTTTCCATTATAGAACTAAAGAACATTATGAATACATTCCCACTGTATCGGACAGGAGAAAACCTCACATTATGGACGGTGTCCGCAGTCCTACTAAAGATGCCTGGGGTCGGCCAAACCCAGGTGAAGATGGGCAGGTTATCTGTACTGCACACCTCCAGGGGGCAGCCTCCTACTGTGTTCAACAGGGATGGTACTCCCACAGGCATATACATTGTACAGACAGCTGGAAAGCTGCCCCAGGATTGCAGAAGGGGGTTGGGGGTGTTCACAGCAATGCACTGAGAGCTGTTGGATAAACCACAATGGAAGTTTCCACAGGAAGATCAGGAATCAGAAGTAGGAAGTACATACAGGGTGTCTCCTGGGGCTGAGATTTAATATAAGGGTGACATAATCTAAGCCCCCCTTCCTTTCTTTGAGGGCAGAAGAATATACTACTACATTTAACACTACATTTTTTGTGGGGGATGTGGGTAGACTCCATTAAACAAATGAGTGTGTCAAAATCCAAATAGTGTTTCATATCTAAGTAAAGTGAATTCTCCACAAACTTTCACTCTGACTGGAAGCCTCAGACAAAAGTGATCCAAATAAAGCATATGGCCTTTGTCCAGCAATCCTTTTTTTCTAAGAATATTTCCCAAACATTAGCCTGTGAATTGGGACAGAGCCCCTGAAGGGCCAGCGGGGCAGGAATTCTTCTCGGCCACAAATACTCTCAGCTGTGAGAGGCCACACCATTTGAGTAACGGAGCAACCAGCTAAAATTCAAGCACGGGTCTGTCCCTCCTTGGTCACCGTCCCAGACACTGTCCGGGTAGGCCGTTGTGTCACATCCGGGAGTTTTTCAGTCCACACGGGGGAATTCTCAACTACAACCTCTGTATCTGGTAGCTGCAGACTGGTAGGGCACAGAAACAGAAAAATGTGACTTTTGCGCAGGAAAGTTAGAGCAGGGAAGAGCTCAGAAGTGGGCGTGTGTGTGTGTTAACAGGGTGGAAACCCCACCAGCTAAGTCTGTACACACACACACACACACACACACACACACACACACACACACACACACACAAATAAATGAAGTCTGCCTATCTGGGACCGGAGCCCCTCCCCTCGTCCCGCGCAAAGGAGTGTGACCCAAAAGCCGCTTCCTCTGGCTGGTGAGCGGGTCAGGACCAGGCCCGTGAGACCCTCCGCAGCTCCACTCGGCTCCTCCACCGCTGACTGGCCCCGCCCCGCCCTATCCACGATGAACAACCACACCACCCCTTTGCCTAACGACCACCACCGTGAGTACTCGCCGCAGGGAGGGGTCCCCGCGGTCCGGGACCAACTCCAGCCAGGGCCACCAGAGGAAGAGGGGCCGAGGACACAGGTCTCTGGCCGCGCCCCGCCCCCCGCCTCTGTGGTTGATCTGCCTGCCGGGTTCAGTCCGGAACACTCGCGCCTTCCCAGGGCTCAAAGCACCTAGGTCCCGTGGAGTCTTAGTCTGGTTCCCGTTGGGTCCCCGCCCTACCCACACCCCCAACCCTAACCCTAGAACTGTGCTGAGAGATTCCAACACCTGCTCACAGGATCTGCGCCGCCCGAGCCACCAACCCCGACGCCCCGGGCAATATGACCCCCACCCCCACCCCGCTCTCCCACCGTTGGACCCTTGGGACCCTCAAGCGCGGCTTGTACACCGTGGGCCTGCCTGGAGGGGCTTCCTCGCACCTCCGCTATCACGTCTGCTCGCTGCATTTCTTTGCACGCTGGCCGAAAAGTATCTGTGGCAAAAACTTTTACTGAAAGAAGGAGGAGAGGTAGAGCGTTAAGCAGCCCGGAAACAACTGTCAGAAGCTGATGCAGGGGGCAAGGGGTGCTTCGGCGAAAACACCAAGCACCATCCCTCTGCTTGTTCTCAGGCCGGCTGGATTTGGGAAGGGATGCACAGATAGTTTGTCATTCTTTATGCTCTGTTTCTTTTCGAAACGCTCACTTTTTGTTGTTGAGAGGAAATTATACACCCTGAGGTTCATTGGGAGGCTGTTCAGAAACATTGCTGGGCCCTCCCACCCCCTCTTCTGGGCTTTGCAATCAAAAACTAAAATTATATTCATAAAAGAAATGAATGTTTATTCTTCTTACCTCCATCCTGGTTATGTCATCAGAAACAATGAGAGAATAGACATTCTGATTCGATGATACAATCATGTTAGATAATTAATATGTAATAATATGGGTATTCATGACACCAACTTGTTTTATACCTAAAACATGCACTTGTTTTAGGTCTTTAAAACCCAACCAGGGTTGTTGGGAGGCCATGCAGGTGAACTCCAAGTGCATGATTGTGGCTAGGCCTGTGTCTGGGTACCGTGTGCCTCCTTGTGCACTTGTGTGGCTCACTGGGTCTGGATATGCAGACTGGAGTCACAGAGTGGGGGCCTGGCTGCCTGTATTAGGATCATGTGTGCCGCTTATTAGGCAAGGACTGAGGCAAGCCTTAGCTGCAATTTTATCTGCTGCAAAACAGGATTATAAGGTATTCCACATTGGGTTGTGAGAATTCAGTATGTGAAAATGGCTCAGCACAGAGATAGAAACACACTAGGTGTGAGCTAAATGTTAGGCATCTTTGTTTTACTTGAGACTATGGATCTGTTAGTTCATGTGTGTTAATGTGTTTGCATGTGTGTCTGTTACTGTGTGTGGGTCAAGACACTACTGAACTCAGGTATGTGTGTTGGGTGGGGTGGTATCGTTGATGGGACAGAACCATTGTAAGCATTCCAGTTCAGGTGCTGAGAAAGTTCAGGCCTGCCCACATTCCCTGTCTCCTTGGACCAGCCTTGCCATCCCCAGAGCCTTACCCCTGCTCCCTCCCCCAGCAGTTCTCTGGGATTCAATGACTGAAAGCACTACCCTTTTGGAACTAATAGGGATGCAGCCCATACTTGCACACCATTCCAGATTACCCTTAGGACTTGATTTATGGCAGGGTCTCTGCTATGAGAGAACCATGAGGCCCTATTTCTCGCTGCTAACCCAGGCAGGATGTTTCAGTTTACATCACTGTTCATCAGAACCAGAGATTAGAATGGAAAGGACCCACTGCTCCCCGCCTAGGCCAGGCCTGCCCTATGCAGCTAGGCCCTCATAAGGGCCCTCATAAGTCCAAAGGCCACAGTTATTGCAAATGAGTTCCATCCATTGTCTTGCCTTTGAATGAAAGAGGTCAGTGCTCAGTAAGGAGATGGCCAGGTTTGGCAGCCTTATATAGAATCTGCTGCCTCTGACAGAGCAGAAAGTATTGCATCAAGTGCCAAATGGAATTCCATTTGAGACATTGTTCAACCTCTACAGGTACTGGTGGAGTAGCATTGGCACAGTAAGTATCTGGGCCTTTCCAGTGGTGCCATGTCTGGGCAGTTATTTTTGGGACTTGCAGCATATCCTGGGAAACAGAGGTGTGTGAGGTAAGAGGCAATCTATGTTTGTAGTGGGAACAACACATCAGCCAGTCTACACTGAGTAGGAAGAGGCCCCTCATCAGTCAAGCAAGGGGAGGTTGACAAGTCAAGTCTGCTTGCCTCTTTGGGTAGCAGATACTCTTCTGAGATCCCAACTGAAACACCTTCTTGGAACTGAGCAAACACAATGGGCCCAACAAGCATGAACTAAAAACAAAAATAAACAACTTTGAACAATGAATGAAGAGTTAATAATAGGAAAGAGGAAGACACCTTCTGACCTCCTCAAGGGCAGGTACTTTACTGACTTATGAGAATCCTTTTAGAAGTATTCTATGTATATACAATTACTTTTTATTTTATAAAATGAAATTTATTTTATGTATTTTACTTCATCTTGCTTTTTTCCCTTAAGAATATATTGTAAAGATTATACCAGTTTCTACTCAAATGGGCATTTAGGTTGTATACAGCCTTTATTTGATTCTTTTCTAACCAGACAGAGTACTAACATGACAGCCCCTGTAAGAAAATTTTTACATGCATGTGTACAAATACTTTTAGGATAAATTCCCCCCAGAATTTAATTTCTGAAACAAAGAATGTGCACCTTCAAAACGTTAAATCCCCTTCCAAAAGGTCACATGATTACTGATGCTTACCAATAGCCAATAAAAGTTGCTATTTCCCCACATTCTTGGTCACACTGTTTAGTTTTTATCCTGGCCAATCTGATGAGTAAAACACATTGTCACTTTTGACTGTACCTCTATAGTTATGAGTGAAGCTAGGGAAAATTTTTGTAGCTCTAGAAGATAATGTAGTTCTTTTTCTGGGAAAGTACCACTTTCTGGCCTTTGTCCATTTTCTGTCAGGTCCCTGCCTCCTATGGGAAACACACCCCAGATAATGGCATGTCCTCCCTCCCATGGCAAGCTAGAGGCAGAGCAGGGACCCCAGTCCCACACATGCTGTGGAGTCACCCTTGGTTTGATCCCACCTCCAACACTTACTGTCTTTGGGAAGGTATACAATACCTCAGAGCCTCAGTTTTCTCATCTGTACATGGGAGTAATAACAGCTGCTTCAAAGGAATCACATAAGAATAAAGGCTTGGCACCACGCCCAGAAATAGTGGCATCTCTGGCTGTTGTTAACTGACTTTATCAGTGAAAACCCAGCCTGCAGGTGCTGGTAATCTCCTTCTCTTGCAGACAGCTGCTATTTTGTCTTTGACAGTGTAGCAATAATGACAGCAGCAGCACCTATATGTCAAGCCCTGTGGTGGGCCTTTCCCTGGTCACCCTCCACAGCTTGGTCTCATGGGCATTTTCTTAGCTGTTTTGCAGATGAAACACTCAAGGGGATGACCTTACTCCAAGGTTCCCAAGTACTGAGGCCTCAGCCAGGCTGTGAACACAGGCTGCAGACACCAGAGCTTCAGAGGCCAAACTGAGAGGGCCATAGGGTACATGTGGACCTGCTGCCCCTGTCCCTGTGTACCAGGTGAGGCTTTCTGCTGTCCTCCCACTGTGGGACCTGCACCTGGGACATCACTGCTCTAGCTTTGCAATCAGAGGGATTGTGTGTGGCACAGACATTCAGAACCTGCCAAATAACTCATGGCTTTTCACCCAGTCCTGTGGTCCCTTGGTTCACCACTGCCAGCCATCACTCCCTCTCTTGTGGTCAGGCCTGACCCACATCCAACCAGTTGCAGCTTTCCACCCTGCCTTGCACAGCCAGCTCAGGCTGGCCCTGGAGACTCCTCTCATTGTTCTTCCTCATGTCTGCACTGTCCTGCCTCTCCAGCTTCACTTTCACAACTGCCTGCTTCACCCTCCCCACCCCCATAAACATGTCCACATGCACTGTCTTCCTGGTTCATACCTGCTTGTCAGTTTAGGCCTAGTTTATGCATTCCCACCTCCTTGGGCCCTTCTGACACTAGAAAGCCACCCACCATGGTCCTGGGGACACTTTTGAGCCCTGACAGATTCCTGGGTCTGCCCCCTTTACATGATTCAGACCTTCCAAGGGTCTCTGTGACCTCCCTCCCTCCTGCGTGAGGACTGGCCCAGGTTAGTGCTCAGGGAGTGACTTGGAAATGAATGGATAACTGCAGAGGTGACCTAAAGGCCAAAGCTCCCAGGCCTATGTCCATTCCAAATGCCAGAACACCTTTTACCTACTCTAGAACTTGGCACATTCATGGAGGTTAGTAAATAATAAATTGAAACAGACAAAGTCAAACCAAAATGGACTCTACAAACATGGCTGATGGGCCCCAGCAGTCACCACCTAGCCCTCCTTCCCACTCAGTATTAAGTCCTATTTCATGTTCTCCCTCCCTGCCCCTCCTCTCTCTGCCTCCCTCACAAGCCCCAACTTTGCTTAAGATGTCATTCAGATTCTTGTGTAATCTGAACTTCTGAGGGAATGCTGGCTCCTGCCCTTATGAATGCTCATTATTATGAATGCTCATTTTTGTACATTCTTCAAGAACAAATGTTAGTGTGCAAATGAAAGGTGCTGGCAAGAGCCAGTTTCCTTCCATGCTAACGAGAGATGGAGCCCAGGTCACTGAGTCCATCACTGGTGGGGCAGGTTCAGCATGGCCTCTGCACCACTCCCCCCACCCGCCCCCAAAGCCACAGAGCCTTTGTGGTTATCACCACCTCACAGATGTGCCACTGGGCCTAAGCAGATGGGACTGCCCTGCCTAGGGAAAATGGCTGAGCAATACTTGCTGCCACCTGTCTGGCTCTGAAGCCTTGCTCTTCCTCTGGCCAGACATCTTTACCACCTCTCATAATGACTTTTTAATATTGGCAAATTCTAGGAGGCTCAGTGTGGATAACTCTGAGCATTAAGACTCCAGGAGACTCAGTCATGAGGGGTGCAGGGTTCCACAATATTATGAGATTTACCTTATGAAGCTCCACCAGGTTCCCACAATATATATCAGAGAAAAACACCTCCCTTAATTATGCTCCACCCCAGTTTCTGGTAGGAGGAGGGGAAAGGAACCATTTAGAATTGTATCAGAGCTGCTGTTCTCAATCAGCCCTGCCCTCAGAGAATCTAGTGAACCAGAGCCTGACCTTCTGGGGTATCACTAGAGCCTAATGGGCCCAGGAGAAGAGAAATGCCCAACTCCAGCTCCCTCTAGTCACCTGTCCCACACAAGAGGAAAGACAAAAACTGAGGTCACAGTGCAGAGGCACAGACTCACTAAATACAGACCTGATGACAGGTCTGTGGAGTGTGTCTCCACCCTACCTCTCCACCATAACATAGCAGTTACTTTTCCTAGTTGTCAAAAAACTTTCAAGGCGTACCAAAGGCAAAAAATACAGTGCGAAGGGACAGAGCAAGCCTAAGAAACAGGCATAGCAGGGACATTAGAATTATTGAATAGAATTTAAAACAACTATGATAAATAAATCTATGACACTTTGTTATATATTCCCTCTTGTTTCTGCTTCTCTAGCAAACTCTTATAAGTTAAAGTTACACGTCCTTTCTCTTATTCCCAAAACTGAAGTGCTTATGAGGGGTGAAGCTAAAGTAAGGCTGCCCGGTTATCTCACTGCACCTGTCATACACTGATGGAGGCATTTTATCTCCACTTCAGATGAGATCTACCACTGGCATATCAGTTGCAGAGACCACAGCCAGGAGCCCTTGCCCCACTTCTCCTGCATGCAAACACATGTTCTTATGTTCTTATGAGGCATTCGACTGTGCAGCTGCCTGCTGGCCCTAGGCCCCAGCTCTGCCATTTTCCCCCTTGGACCCTGGAAAGGATAATTTTCACATTTTATTAATAGCTGTAGGCACATGCATTCTCAACAGAACCTTAAAGGGAAGGATATTATGGTTGCTAGATCAAAACCAGATAAAGCCTTCATGCCTGCTTTTTGTGTTGGACCCCAGTCTGTGGTGGCTTCTGTGTTCACCAGTCAGCAAAGTCCACTGGCTATGAAGTGGCACTTTCTCTTGAGATGCTTGTCAAACACTGTCTCTAGAACTTTAAGCATGGCCTTTAACAGGTAGAATATTCCAGTTCAGGTTCCTCTTCCATACATTTTTGAGGCTTTTAATCCAAATACACTTTGCATCAATTTGTTAGTGACAAGGAGGTGGTTAATAACCAGCATTATAGTTCAAGAATTTGGGTTTGAATGTGGACTCACACTAACCTGGCTTTGGCCTTGAACACATTGCCTGGCCTCTTTGCCTCTCAGTTCATTATCCAGGACAGGGCTGGCTCCATGGGCATGTGACGAAGGGCCCATACTCACTAGCTTTAATGCTCTGCTGTTGCCAACATAAAATTCTTAAGTTTTCAACAAGGGGCCCTACATTTTAATTTTGTACTAGGCCCCACAAATTCTGTAGCTAGTTGTCTTCATTGGGTAAATGGGGATAATAATCATTTCTACCTTAGAGTTTGCTCTGAGGATTAAATGTACCATCATAGATAAAGTTCTTAGAATAGGGCCTAATACATGTTTGTCATTGTGACTTATTCAGTCTTGAGTATGCCCAGCTTTTCCTTGTTCCCAGGTCTTACCCCTGTTAGCCCATTCACTACTGGACATGTTACCCAATGACAAGATGGCACAGTCTGCCCAGGTCCTAAGTAGGAGCAAGGCTTTCTGACCCAGCAGGGGAGCTGCCCTGTAGTAGCTCTGGGAAGCTGCTCCTTCTAGAGCTATTAGAGCTGCCTCCAACATGCCTGCCTCTTCTGTTTCTATCAAAGAATGGGCAAAATATATGAAGAGCAGCCCAGAAAACAGACAAAGGCTCAGCAGAAGTTTCCTTTGTGTGATACCATGGGCGGGCCATCCTTGTCCCCCCGCCTTACCTGAATACCAGCCTCTTATCAAAAGGGGTCTCACTGTCTTGTTCTTCATGGGGAAGAGAAGACTCTTTGAAAACACTGAATGAATGGTGAATGAATGAATGTGAATTTCCAACCAGTGTAAAAGCCTGATCTATATAGTGAGTATTATGGGTCCCAGATGTACCTGAATCCCCTCCCAACCCACTCAGAGTTTTCAACAAGGGGCCCTACATTTTAATTCTGTAAGACCCTACTTCTCAGTGACCTATACTGACCTCTGAGCTCCCCTTGGTTCAGCCCACTGACCTCTCCCTGTCCAGTGGTCCTTGTGTGCCCTATCCTGCACACATGTGGTGTCCCCTTCCCTTTCCACCAGGCCCTTGTGCACTCTACCTTTCTACGTCTTCTCTCATGGTCATGTTTTCTTTTCCTTGGTACTGCCATTGTGACCAGGTTTACAGCAGGGACTCTCTCACAGGCTCTTTAACGCTGGGCCCCCCTCTCCTGAAAGGGTCTCTTCTCCTCCCTTCCCAGCCTGCACCTCAGCCTAAGCTTCTGTGGGGAAACAGTGTACTTCCTGTGACTGTGCCTGGGACTGACTTGTCATTTGAATTGCCACCCTGAAGTTCTCATTTTAGTGAATTGATTTCTGCTATGGCTAGAAGTCTGGAGTAGTCCATTTTTATTTTTCTTTAATTTCCCAATCTCTTTTTTTCCCTTTTCTACAAATTTTATAAATTATCCTGACCCACTCTCCTCTTTTGGTGACTGACTCAAATCTTCATTGCAAATATTATCTCATTTCACCCTGAGCAACCCCGTGGGAGGTAGTTTTATCTCCATTTTACATGTGATAATACTGAAACTCGAGAGGTGATGTGACTTGCTGAGAGCCACAGCTGTCTCCTCCTGCTCACGTGCACATACAGCGGCTTTTTCTAGGAAGGGCTCAGCCAGGCTCAATGTGCACATTAGGCACAATGCTCTACAGTGCTTTTAGAGATCCACACAAATGTTTATTTATTTTAAACTTGAAAAAAGTGAACTTTTAAGACTAAATATTACATTTGTCTTTATACCAATGCCACTATAAAAAACAATTTTTAATATTTTGGGGGAGAAGAGACCCATGAAGACAAAGCATCTAGGCTGATGAAGGTCATACTGCAGCCCTTTCTCTGCCCATTCAAGTCTAAAGAGCTGGATGCCTGTTGGTCTCCAAACTGTCAATCTCCCCACCCTACTCTGCCCTCCTCCTGGTACTCTGATGCTCCTCTGTATGGCTGCCCTACCTCAAATTCTCATACTCCTTCCCTGGCAGTCCTGCCCAATTCCCTAGGACCCCTGGGCTGGGCAGATGCAGTGGCTGCTCTTATTCCTGCCTTGACCTTTGCCTTGGAAAGATTCACAAAGTCAAAGTAAATGTTTGAGGATACCTAGGACTCCCTCTTTCTGTCTCTATCTGTGTCTCTAACTCCATCTTGATCTTTCTCTTACTCTTTTGGGTTTTTTTTTAAAGATTTTATTTATTTATTTTTAGAGAGGGAAGGGAGGGAGAAAGAGAGAGAGAAACATCAATGTGCGGTTGCTGGGGGCCATGGCCTGCAACCCAGGCATGTGCCCTGACTGGGAATCAAACCTGCAATGCTTTGGTTCGCAGCCTGTGCTCAATCCACTGAGCTATGCCAGCCAGGGCTCTCTTGGCTTTTTAAGCTAGGAAATTGGGCTGTTCTTCACTTAAAAGTTTAAAACTAAGTTTTCTTTGCCCTGTTTCATTACTGCAGAAGCAATTATTGTTCCTTATAGAATTATGCATACAAGATCAAGAAGAAGATTCTTTTGAGAGCAGGGTGACTCTCAGATACTTAAGGGACTGCCAGGTGACAGCTGGAAGGCTGTTCAGTGGGAGATCTGGGCAGAGATAAAGATGGGGACCTCAGTACTAAGGGGCTACCCAGGGAGGCATCCAAAAGGAGCCGAGAAGTGCCTGCTGGAGTTGTACCAAGTACTCTGGATTGGGGCACAGAGGTGCTAATGTGGATCTTAGCACAGGCACAAAGGGCAGGCTGATGTATAATACTTGGTGAGTGCCCACTCCCTGCTCCTTCACACCTGCCAAGATCTATGCGGTACATGAATGTGATATTATCAATGCCAGTTTAGAAACATGGAAACTAAAGTTCAAAGAGGTTATTTCCCCAGGACCTTATTGTGCATCACTGGCACTGTCCAGATTTGGGCAAGATGTGTCCTTCCACCTCTAGAACAAGGCAGTCACTGTGATAAGGAACTTGCCATGACCCTTGTCCTTTCTGCCCAGCCCCATGTGTCCCTGAGGTCACTCTTTTCACCCCAGAAGAAAAGCCTTTCTTTATCCACCCCACCCTGGCCATGTGTGCTGTCTCTGCCCACCTCCACCAGCCCCCACCTGTTTGCCTAGCAGCTGCTAATGAGATGCTCACAGAACCACATAAGGGCCAGTTGTGACTATTCCAGTTCTGCCAGCCCTGGCCAGCCCACACACAGCCCCACCCTCCCCTGGGTGAGCAGTGAGCAGCTGCCTCTTAGGGTCACCACAAGGTCATCAGCAGAGAATAATTCCCCCACCAGTTCTTGGAATGCCTCCACTACAGAGCCACCCCTGGAAGCTTTGTCTTTTGTTGAAATCTTACTGCAATGTGTGTTATACTTTGCTAGGCACTTTAAAATGTTTCCTTTCTTCAGTCAAGAGCTACTATCTCCCTTTTTGACTGGGAAATAAAGTGAAGTTCAGACAAGTTATATGCCTTGTAAGAATTCACAGTCAGGTATAGGAGATGGACAAGACTGGGACATAGATCTCTGGTAACTTTTGGAGTGCACTGTTTTCACCACAGAAACTCAGTCATCAGGTTCTTAAGAGGCAGACAGGGTGATGTTGAGGATGCTGGAACTGCAGGTCACCAAAAGGAAGAAACTGACTAACCCTACATTACCCTGTACCTCACCCTTCCCTCCCTGCCCTCCCCCACACACATACACAGAGGCACTCACATATACGGGGTCTCTCTGGAAAAGTCCAGCAATTGGTAATATGACCAAAGCAGTTTGTGCAACACCAACATGACCTAGCAGCCAAGGAGAGTGGACTGGAATGTGCTGCATGAACAATGATAACTTCACTGTACTAGTCAGTGGGGATAGTAGACACCACTGAGTAAGCATGTGTACTATGTGGCCATCACATTCAAAATGAATGAGTAAAGCAATGAATCTGCATCAAATCTTGCATTACTCTTGAACATTCCTCTGTGGAAATCATCCAGATAATTCAAAAGGTCACAGCTATGGGCAACTGGTCATTGGCAGCCTCATTACAACAACATGCCTGCTCATACATCACATCTCATGCAGAGTTTTTTAGTGAAACATTAAGTCAGCCAGGTGACTCTTCCCCACTATAGCCCAGATTTGGTGATATGTGAGTAGAATGCTCAGTTGTCAGATGGTGCTAATCAAGCCAAGAAGGGGAGGCCAAGGGGTAAAAGGGGGTGCTATTTAAAGAGTGTGGCCAGAGAGGTCTCCTCTAAAGGCAGCCAGGGAGCCAAACTTGGGTATATCTGAGAGAAGACATAGGAGGTAGAAAGCATAGGAAGTGCAAAGGCCCCAAGACAGGAAGAGGCCTGGCCTGATTAGGAATAGCTAGGAGGCCAGTGTGGCTGGGGGAGAAGGGTGGAAAGTGGAAACTAGAATATGAAGTCAGACAGGTGAGGTGGTGGAGACATAATGGGACTACCTCCTAGCACCTGTTGCAACTGCTGGAATTCCATCATCTTCCTATGTCCTGGGTCCTCCAAGCCACTTGCTCATGATCTCTAGAATGTTTATGGCCCTGAGACAGGAGCCCTTCAGCATCTCAGCTAATTCTCTAGCAAGGGACTGACAGCAGGGCCTGGGCTAGCATGGCCTGTGGTGGGAGCTGCATGGAAGGAAGAGGGTGGTGGAGGACTCCTGAGGAGTGCCTAAAATGCAGGGAGAGGGGACAGGAGGAGCTTCATCAAAGGTCCAGTTTGTTCTCATTGGTCCTGAAAGATGCCTTAATTGTGGGTGTGCATGCACACACACCCACGGCAGTTCCCAAAGCCTCTCTGACAATGGCTAGTTTTACCTTCTAAGTGAAGCTTTTCTGCACGGCTGTGCTAGGCTCTACAGGGAATGAGTGTGAGCACCTGCAGTTCACAGGACACTGAGGACTCTCAGGGAACAGCTGGAAATGTGACTGAGGACACATGGGCTGGAGGAATGTGCATTGGTCCTTCATTCACTTTCTGGGTCCATGTAACGTAGGGGTGCCAGCCCAGTAGAGGGAATGGAACAGTGGCCATCCCCTTGTGGTTGCAGGGGCTGGTCCAGCAGGCATAAAGAAAACTAGGAAAGGGTGTGGACAGGTTGGTCTTGGGATGCTGCTCCTGGAGTACAATCTGCCATCTGCCAAGGGAAGGAAGCTCCCATACCATGCTCAGTTTCCCCTAGTCCTTTTGGCAAAATGAAAACCCAGCCCCAAAATACAGGCTTCTCTTTTGGAAATCAGGGAGATGAAGAGACTAACTTAGGCTTTTACAGCTTAGCTTAGAACCCAGGATGCCACAACCTCAGTTTCTGTCCCACCTTCTGTCAGAGGTGACAATGGACACAACTCCCCCAGGGTAAGTTGCATGAGCAGTCAGGTTCATCAGGCTGAAGTGTGTGGGGAAGTTGTTCTCACCTGCTTCATAAATTTGCACACCTTTAGTCTGATGAGCAGTCCTAAGGAAGTCCAGTGAGGAGACCAGAGCCACTTATATGGCACAGTAGCTCATTCTGAGTGCCTCCTCCTTCAGATAATATGATCCCAATGTGAGAATCCAGTTGATACTAAGTGACTGATTCTTCACCTTTACCTAGCAGCCCTGCTAGAAGTTTGGCCACCTAGGCATCTATTTATACTTGGAGTCTCACACACGTTCACACTACTTATCTCATTGGGTCCTCATTGCAGCTTGGCATAGGGGAGGGCAGGGGGTGGAGAAGGTGTTGGCATTTACCAAGCTCTCTCTGTGCCAGGGAACCTGGGTGGCTGTCCTTGTGCCCACTGGAAGGTATGTGCTATTGTACATATGCTGAGAAGAGGGTCTAGGCCCTCCAATAGCTAGGTGTCCTGAGTGTTTCTGGGAAAAGTGTCCCAGAAACTGTCCCAAGGCCACACCAGTAGAAAACCACAATACCAGCACTGCACTTCCATGTCACTCTGTTCTACAACCTCTGCACCCAACAGGTTCACCTACAGGCAGCCAGTGTCCTCCTGTCAATGACATTGTGTGCTTTTGTGCTGCAGTTTTAAGGAGACAAAGGGCTTCATGTTTAAGCACTGCAGGCCCTACCCCCACCACACTCTCACATGTGCGCACACACACACACACACACACACACACACACACACACACACACACACAGAGGAGGGGGAAACCCAAACATCAGCACCCTTATAGAAATAGCTTCTTATTTCAGCTCAGGTCTCTGTGAACTTCAGACCCATGTGTGAAGGTCTCCACTTGCCCCTGAGAGGGATCCATGGGGTGCCTTGTCCTGAGCCCCATCTGAGTGCAGATCTGTGCCTCACAGGCAGGTAGCCGGCTTGGGTGAGTGCAAGCACGTTATATTTCTTCTGGGGGCCTTCTTCCTCTCTGCTTTGTTCATGCTGATGGAATGGCTCTTTCACCAGGCCTGCCTCTGATAAGGCTCCCTCAGTAAAGAAAGCAGGCTGAGCCTCATATCAGGGAGCTGCAGGGGTACCCGGTGCCTTTGCAGAATAAGCCTGGTACTGATAAAGCAGTCCTGGGCCCAGCCACTCACCAGCTGATTTCTTAGGCCCATCCCTAGAGCCCAACCCTCAGAATAGAAACAGTAAGACCCAGGGAGCTTCTTTACTTTCTTAAACACCAAAAGAGGCTTCTGGTGGCCATAGGCAATAGGGAGCAACTGGGGACAAAGGCTTGGCAAGGAGGGGTGATGAAGGGGTCTCAAGAGGTCTTAGGGTTCTGCACATGGCAGTGGGAGCTGTACTTCTTATGGGTGTCTGAGGACTGTATGTGTTGTTAAGCCCCCACAGAATCCTCTGTGAAGCACTAGTGATGCCATTGTATGGGTAGGACCTGAGTCTAGGAAATAGAAGGTGTTGAAGTTTTTTGTCTAAAGTGTGATATGGTTTGAAAGCAGGTTTTCTGGCCCCTCAGCTGCCTTCCTCCATCCTAGGAGTTCTGATTGGAAGATCAAAGAACTCATCTCCCTGCCCACCATCCCACACACCATGCACACCCCAGTTAAAGACAGAAATTCTACCTTCAAAAGTTAACTCTTTTCCTTTAGGTTTGGGTCACTGTTAAACTTCCTATCTTTAGGTTGGGACAGACTGGGTTAGCAGACTGTTTCTGAGCAAATGACTAGGCCTCTCTGTCCTTAGTTGTCCAGTCTGTAAAATGGGCTAGTCATCCCTGCCTCTGTGAACAGAGCTGCTATGCCCAGTGCACCACAGAGACCACAGGTGGAAAGCACATCACCACTGCTGGCCCCCAGGGCCATCACCACCTCCTCATTTGATGAGGCCCCCATCACCAGCTCAGCCCCACCCTAGGAGGCAGGCCAGGGCTGGGGCCACAGTGGGATCCTTGGGTGCAAGTCTGGGTTTGAACATTTTGACTCTGTCCTTAGCAAGTGATTATATCTATGAGCCTGAATCTTTTCCTATATAAAGTGTGGATACAAGTACCTGCTGGCAAGATTGTCTGGCAAGTTCAGCTAATGAGAGGTACCCCAGGCTTGTGACTATCCCCTGAAAGTAGGCTCTGCTGAGAAGCATCATCCATGTGATAAGATGCAGGGGGAGCTCCAGCAGAAAGCAGATACATCAAAAGCAGCCAACATGAGCCCAGAGACTTCCCAGCTCTGTTCTGCTCAGGCTATGATGCACACAGATGCATAGAGACCAATGGCCCTCCAGACAAAGTCAAGACAGCAATCTTCTGCACAGAGTGTGTTAGGCAGAGCCACATGGCAGCCTGGCCCAGTGACTAGAGCCTTCCCTGAAAGGTACTGCCACCCAGAAGTGACCCACAGGATGGGTACATGAAAGTGAGTCCTGCCTTCAGAGGACCTGCTGGAGAAGGCAGCAGCTCAGATTTTATGGGAAAGGCTGGCAGCATGGCCGGAGAGCAGCTCCAGGCTCAGATACCCAAAACAGTAATGTGCAGGTGGTCTGCCCTGAAATATCAAAAAATGAGTTTCTCCCAGACACCAAGGCCGACAAATGCTGAAGCCAGAGGAAAGGCAGACTGAAGGGGTGGGCAGGAGGTCCAGCCAGATGGCTATTCAGCTGAGCTGATATCTGGGGAAGGCACGCAGAGAGGCTTCTTAAATCCCGTCCTTGGAATCAGTAGGAGCATCATTGATAGTCATTAGAGTCACAAGAGTAGTATAAGTAACAAACTCTCTGCAGTGTGGAGAGATGAACATAGGAGGTGGTTTTTACTACCTAGCACCTGATAGATACTGAAGTCCATTGGTTTAGCAATGACTGCAAATGCCTGCTTTCATAACCACTCACCTGGATGATATTTCCTGCTGCATCTCACTACACTGCTGAGAGGAGCCTCCACTCAGCTTTTGACAACCACCTAAGATGTGCCAGCCACCTTGCAAAATGCTGGGACACTGGGAGGAATATTCCACCACATTTCCTGCAATGACAGGAATCATTCTGACATATTTGATGAGTCTTGTCCACAGTGACAAGAGGTCACTCTTGCCAGAAGTTCAGAATAAGCATCCCCCAGTGGTGGAGCCATTTTATTGTGGACTGATGTGTGTATGTTCATTAGGTAGGCCAGAAGTGGGAATTTCAGTCAGAGGGAACAGCAGGAGCCAGAACTGTGGAATGTAAAATAGAATTGGAGACTGTGTGACCTACACGGGGCTCCTGTGGGACAGGTGGGGTGTGAACATGTGAGATGACAATGTGAGATTCAAGCTGGCTGTGCCTGTGGCTTTGGCTCAGGCCTGAGAGACCCTAGGGATATCATCTTGGTGTGTCCCTACCAGGAAATTCTCAGTCTATCTAGTGAGGTGACAAAAAACAAAAACAAAACACTAAATAGTTTTTAGGTTTTAGGTGTGTAATTTTTAGAAAATACTTATACTAAAAGTAACTGTTGTTGTTTATCTGAAATTTAATAAGTGGTGTCCTGCATTTTATCTGGCAGCACTAGGGGATGGGACCTGGGCATGGACATTTTATAAAGGGTCTCATCTGATTCAAATGTACAACCAGAGCTGAGAACCATGAGTAGGAGGCTGTGCTGCTGCTGTGAGACACCCCGCCTACTTGAGTCTCAGGCCAGGTCCCCAGCTGCAAAGATTTCTGTATAGATGGACCATTGCTAGTCTTAAAAAACCTCCCAAGAAAGCTTTTGAGATTCTCTTCTCACTCATCGTTTCCATTTATCTCACCAATGCCTCCCGCCAATGGTTAAAAACCTATTTGTTTTTATATAAATTTGAATATCTGAAACACGTATTAATAGTAAATGACTTACTATTAATAGAAAATTACTTACTAGAAAATTACTGTAAATAATGTAATTATGGAAGTGATTTAATAACTCACTGTATTTAAATACAAACTAATAGATCATTATAAATCATTATTCAAACCCTCCTAATCATTTATATTACACATATCAACTTTGTAATTACACACTTGCCAGAACCTCAAACTCTCCAATCCTCAAGATTTCTAGCCTTATCAGGTGTACCTTCCTGGAGCCTCCAATTCACACCATATCTCCCTTTTATGTCCACTACCCTTAGTTCTGTTTGTCTGTCATTGTTTCATGTTCATTCATTCTGGATAACTTGCAAGTGCATTTCTAAACTTGGAAGAGAGAAGTCTTTTCTTCTCTTCATCCCTGCATTACTTCAGAATTTCCAGAGAATCCTTTTTTCTGTATTCTCTTACCTGCTCATTGCCCACAAGAGAAGACTGAGCTTCTCTAACCTGATCTTTAAGACTCTTCATTGGCATCATTCACCAGGCAGATCAATAATGAACTTTGCTAATGATACTAAATGTGGTAGTGATGGTAGAAGAAGTAATAAGACAAGGGAAAGGAAAAGGGGAAAATAAACTCAAGATATGTACCGGATTTAGTCATTTATTTTTTTCTTCCTTGACCTAAAACCATAGTTTTTCTATTTCCCAAAACACAATTCAAAATAGTTATTTGAAAGGTGTAAAATGTAAAAGCTGCATTTGTTTCAATATAAAATAATTCATATTAAAAAGAATAAGATTATTTAAAACCTGTTAGACCATCTGACTTATCTGGGAGTCCTTAATCCTGACCACTTAAACAGATCCAAACCTATAGATGGTGAATATCTTTTTTGTTCATTGTTTTCACTCTGTTACTTGGTTTGCTTAACAAATTAGTACAACAGTGTGACAAAATAGAAAATTATGTTTGTGTTACAGAACAGGACCAAGGGTGGGTACGATATACTGTTATCAAAAGGACCCCCCACTAGGTTTGCTATGTCCACTGCCAGAGGAAAGACGTCTCTCAATGCCAGAGATTTGTGAAGAGGAAATGTTTATTTAAAGCTACACAGACCTAGAGTAGTGACCTAATGTCTTTATTAAAGTATTAAAGTCCTTTAAGATACCCAGAGATGCACACAGTCCTTCCTTCTCCCTCTGCCCTAGTCTAGGGTGCCTATCTCAGGAAAAGAAGTGGAAGTCCATGATTCAGGCTCCCAGCACCATCAGCTGTGTCACCACCAGGATCTCCAGTTAATCCAATGTCATGTGGCACCTTCTCATGGCCCACCAGTAAGAGTCCTTTTGCCCCAATTCTTCCAGGCAAAGTGTCTCTTGCTTCCTAAGCCATGTGGCAAAGGGGAGCACCCCAAAGCCACGTGGTTCTCACTCTCACCAAAGCTGTGTGGTTCTCTTCTCCATGGCTGCCGAGACTGGGTTTAAATACCCCTACCAATCTTCCTCTGCAGCCCCATTTCTGACTCCTCCTACAATCAGTTACACCTGCCAGCATTCCTATATTCTTCCAGGTTTACTGGGCTGCCATAGTGAGTCTGGGCAGGCGTGGCCCCACGTCATGGAGCCAATCTTCTCCAAACTCTCATGCAGGCACTGTAACCAGGGGGAGGTGACCCCTCTTCCCCCATTACATCTTGGGTGGAAGTCACTTCCCTCCCCCTTGCTCAAGGCATGGCCACAACTATTTAACATATCTATGAAACCAGTTAAAGGTTGTAGATATGTTAAATGACCATGCCAGAGGTTAGCTGCAAAGCTGTTGCTGTACAAAATAGCTCTGCATGGTCCTGCTCCATGTATGCCTTCCTCCAACTCACACCTTTGCGGGGAAGGGGTGAGGGCATCCTATATATCTTTCTAATATTTCCTGGACACCTTGAGTTCTGGATCCCCTTCCAATCCCTATTTGGGGGCTCCCCTCTTGTCTGTACCCTATTATAGTTGTACTTACTCTTCACCCCCTAAGATTATGTGTTAGATTTCAAACCTGCTTTTGAAGTGCTAGAATCACTGATGAGGAAGATGGACAAAGAGTTCTATTTGTATTAATTGCACTAAAACAGCAGGAGTGTGCCAGTTCACCTGTTGGTCATTACATACTAACAGGTTGTTGATCCTTAACCACACACCTGCAAAATTCTGAAGTGAAACAAGTCTAAGTTTGTTGGCCCTCTTTGATTAGTCTTCATGGCATTTATCACTTTCTATAAAAGAAACATTTAATTTAGATGACAGTTGATTTGCTTCATGGAATTTCAACTGATGGAAGGAAGATATATATATATATATATATATATATATATATATATATATATATATATATATATATATATGTTTATGGCTTCTTTGCTTTTGAAATTCTCATGTGTTGGAAATATCTGTTACAAGACCTGGACAGAGAGGCTGGGGAAATGAAGAAGTGGTGTGCCTGGCTGATGGATTGGGACATATTATAGAGTATCTCCATTGGCCAGGAAAACAGGGAAGGATGGGGTCAAGGGGTGGTGGGACAGAAGCAGTGAAGAGAAATAGCTTTTCCTCCCCAAGGACAAAGACAGCATAGGGTTTTGAACCAGGAGCAGGCAACTTCCTGGCTCTGTTGTCTGATACAAAGTGAGGTGAATTAGTGATTTCCTGAACTTCCTTCCTGGCCCTGATATCCAGGGAACAAAGGAGGGCTAACAACACAGAGAGGATTGCTCAGGAAGCACAACTGTATCAGAAAGTAAACAAGTCCTCCCTGTCCCCAATCTAGAGGACCTGTGTTGGGAAGGTGCTGGTGATGGCAGTGGTGGTAGTGTGTGTGGTGTGTGTTGTGTGGTGTAGTGAGGTGTGTTTGTCCTTAAATACATTAGGATAAGACTTTTCATGGGTTGGACATTGCCCCCTGGGAGCCATACCAGTGCATCGTTCTCTACAAATGAGTGAGCTCAGGGTTGGAGATGGTTGAATGCAGCTTGGATGCAGGGAGCCGGGATTCACATGTATCTCTCTGGTGTCACAACCTATGCTTCCTAAGCTGCATGTCAGAATGCCCCTGGAAGTGCTTTAAGATGATTTCTGTAAAGAGCAATATGTTGATGTGCATCTGCCCTTCTTGTCACCACCCTCCCCAAGCAATACGTTCCCAATATTTAAAATAAAATGCCCCTCTTTCCTAGCACCCTTTTCAAACACAACTCCAGCAGAAAAAAAAAAATCACAGGAGTACCTGCACAATATCAGCTATCATGTATTGTGTGCAAAGTCCTACTTCTCTGTCTATATGCATCAGCTCATGTTATCCTCACAGCCACCCAATGAGGTGGGTTACTCACAGTTCCATTGCACATGGAAGAATGATGAGGCTCAGCACCCTCCTCCCAGGGACAGAGAAGGAGCATACTTGATGTGGCCCCTCACTGGCTTCCTGCTCCTTTGGCTTTCCTTCCTGCCAGGACCCTCTATTGCATGTGACCTTTTTGGTCCTAAATTGGGGGTCCTGATGTCTCTGGGTCACTCGGGCCTCCCCTTAAGATGCCCTGTGAACAAGTACTACTGTCTGTCTTTAAAATGCTAGTACTCAACTCACTGCCTTCATCTGACAGTCTCTACCTGAGGCTTCGAACCAGTATCCAAGGCAACACAGTCCCCTCCACCTCCCATTGCCCTCACCATCATGCTGGCTTTCCCAACAGGACACAGGGCCCTGCAGATCCTGCCTGTCAATCTTGATGACGGAAGGAGTAAAACATTTTCTGCCTCCTGTGTGACAACTGGTAAGCCTTCTGGAAACCCAATAACAAAACGTGGCCATCTAAATCATGATTATTTACACATGTGGCCTGACTGAGGACATTTAGTCATGTAATTAGGTACCTAATGATGCTGAAAATGCAATTATATGATTGTTTAAGTGAATTAAGTCCCCCAGAGAAGTGGGATTAACACATGTTAGCCAGCATGTGTTAATGTAAGAGAGCAGAGATCACAGAAGGCATGTCAGTGTGACCCTGGCTACACAAGTTGAGTGGTATATACTTGAACCACATGTATGAGCACATACACACATGCATGCACACATGTGGCACACAATGTTGGCTTTAGCTCTGTGTCCTCAGGACTCTAAAAAGACCTGCTGTGTACAAGGAACTCAGTAAATGATAGCCATTTCCTATCACTGAACGTTCAGTGTGAATCTGTTTAATGGATGACCTGAAAGGTCTTAAAGAGGTTATTTATTTAACTTGTGAGATACAGGTGTTCAGAAAAAAATAATGATAAAATTAGGATATGTCAGATAATTTTTTTATTCTACATCACTAATTCATTCACATAGCATTGTGTCATATGTTGAAGTATAAAATTCAGTCCTTGCCCCCTAGGAGCTCAAAAACTAATGTGCAAAGCCTTGTAATGGTGAGTTGAACAAGTGTTCAGCCAACCATAGCCTATAGACTAAATCTAGCCTGTGGCCTGTTTTGGTATAGTCAATTAACTAAGAATGTTTTTTACATTTGTAAAAGGTTATAAAAAGCTAACCAACAAACAATTAAACAAAGAAGAATGTGTAACAGAGACCATATGTGGCCTGTGAAGCCTAAAATGTTTTTGAAAAAAATTGCTGTTTCTGCAGGAATATAGAAAGGAACATGCAAGCCCTGTGCACAAGTCAGGGAAGGCTTCTTGAAGGAGGTGGTATGCCCTGAACTCAATGGTAGATCAGGAGTTCACAAAGGCCCAGAATCTCTATAGTAGGGTGAAGCACTACTGCCTCCCAGGAGCTTCCTGCCAGCAGCAACCCAACACATGAGAACAATGATGAAAGGCCAATTTGGAGGATGCCTGAAGTGAAAGCTATGAGAGCCTGAGGTTCTAGAACTTGAACTAGATCTTTTGCAGAAGGATCAACAGCTCTCTGGCCTGATGTGGCTAGCCTGCCCCAAAACATCAAAGCAGTAGGAAGGGACAGACAACTCAGTGTGTCAAGCCCCTTGTGGCCTAGATACCAATGACTTTGGTCCTTGAATTACCAGGGGGTCTGTTCTGTGAACTGAATGAAGTGGGATAAAAGATCACACAAACAACTCTAACAGCTCCTAGGCCTCTGACACAAAGACTCCAATGACACCTGGACACCCAAGCCTTCTGCTCGCTCCCATCCCCAGACCTCCCCCAAATAGCTTAGCTCATCTCCAGCTGACCAAGTCTTTCAGTTCCCTATAAGCTCTGCCCTTTGGGACCACAGATCATGTCAACAATCCCCTTACCTCAAGCTCTTTGAACACCCCTTATCCTCTGCTGTCAGTGGAAGCCTAGCCCTGAGGACACTGCTGACTCTCTCAGATGGTGGCTATTCCTCTCCCACACTCTGCTACCACTGGGTATGGAACAGACAGTGGCCACTTCCAAGACAGTATTGCTCCTTCTTTTTAAAAGCGGCTTCCTTCCAAAAGCACACATTGTGTCCTCCTCTTAATTCATCATCTATTCTCTCTCTTTCTCTCAAATACACCTCCATCACTTGAGCTGTCAACACACACAGGGGACTTATCTCAGTTCTTCAGTTTACTGTCAGCCACCAGCTCCTGCAGTCACACTAGAATAAGACTTTGCCTGTAACTCCACAGTCTCCATTTCAACAATCGTGTTCCCTGACCACTTCTGACATATCTATGCCTACAATTCTGGAGCCCCATGGGTACCTCAGATCTGGTGGCCTGGCCATGTCTCACTGTCCCACATGCCACATTTCCTCACTATCTCCCCATGCACCTTTGAATCCCCAGTCCCTCACATGTCCTTAACTCCTGTCAATAATGCCTAGGAAATATATTCAAAACCCACTACTTCTCATTTCTTCTACTGAAATTTATCCTCTCTTCTCTAAATTTTACTGTGACATCCCATCCCCCACCCCCAGTGTGTCCCCTTCCTTTGCACAGCAGCCAGAGCGATCCTGTCAATGAGTCAGTCAATTTATGTCACTCCTCTACTCAGAATCCCATCATTGCTCCTGTCTACCTCAGAGTCAGATTTGAGCTCAGATAGTGCACTCAAGGTAACTCTCTGACTGTGTCTTTCATATCTCACCTGCACTCATTTCACTCCGACACTCTTGCTTTTGTCTGCTCCATAAACACACCAGGCTGCTCCCACTCCAGTGCCATTGCACTTGTTGTTCCTCTGTCTGGACCACTCTTCCCCAGATGTCCATATACTTCATTGCCTTTGTCAGGTCTTATAAAATGCTACCTTCTTTGTGACTCTACAACTCCCACCTATGGTTACTGCCTTCTTTTCTGCTTCATTTTTGTCTTAGCAATGTCTAATATATTATATAGTTTATTTATTTTTCCTTTTTATTGTCTGTATCCCTTCCTTCTATTGTAAGCTCCAGGAGGACTGGAACTTCCCATGCTGTTTTCTGTTGTGTCCCCAGGTGGTTGTGTATGTGTGTGTTTGTGTGTTTTGGGGGTGGGAGATAGTCGAACTCTCTTAACTATTTCTCCCTCTCTCCTAATGCCCCAGAATTGGATAAATAAATACAGCTCTCTCTTCTCCTATGTATCTGAACTCAAACAGTGCACCATGGCTGGAAATACACCCCTCACACTCATGCACACACATACTCACACACTCACACTTACTGGCCCTACCTCAGAGCCATGATCACACACCTAAATGCACTGTCCAGCAAATCACCACCTTTCTCTGCTCAATTACTCCTTCTGCTCCCCTCTCTCCAAGCACCATCTCGTGTCAGCTTATTTCACTGAAAAAGAAGCATTGAAACAACAGCAAGTATAGAAACCCTTTCGGAAATCTTTGCTACAAAGAGGATTAGAAAAAGGGACCAGGAGTTGGAGAGAGACAAGGTATCAAGGGAAGTTTTTTTTTCTTTAAGTTTGGAGAATAGAATGCTGTCAGGGGTGGTACAGGAGAGAGGGCAACCTCAGTAGTGAGGTCTATGAGGATGTGAGAGGAGATGGAGGCCCATGCACACACTGAGGCCCTAGTGACACAGAGCAGCCATGGACAATGGGAAAGCTGTAGTAGGGCTGCCCAGCGCTGTGGGATGCACAATACAGTTCCCCAGACACTGTCTTCTCTGGTGTCATCCTGGTTCACTTACTCTTCTTGATGGGTCTCAGTACCCGGCCTTCCCCCTTGTCAGGCCCCTCATGACTAAGGCCTAAGGCTCAGCTGTGTTGCTTCTCTTCCCCAGTCATACTTTCTGGGGTCTTGTACCTGCCTATGGATATAAGAGCCATCAAGATGCTGGGGACCCCCAGCCAGGAACCCAACTCTCTTCACCCCCTGAGCTCCAGACTTGATGTTTAGTGGCCTGCACTGAACCTGTGCTTCACATTTCACAAGATCCTGAGCACGACATGTCCTTCACCCAGCAGAGACCTCTACGCCAGCATCCCCAGACAACCCCCTTCTCCGGCTTCCCCTTCTAGTGAGCTGCAAACCCATCCTTCTTGCTTAGGACAAAATCTTCAAGCCTCTCTTTACACACTTCACATCTATTCCCTTAGCAAATCCTATTGGAATCACTTTGCAGATACATCCACAGCCTTACTGTTCCTCACCACCAGCACCACAACAGCCCTAGTCCACGCACTTGCCTAGACCACTGTGTTCTCCCTCCTTACCCAGATTTTGTCCTCAGCACAACAGCCAAAGTGATTCTCCTCAGACATACAATTCATACTGCTCCTGCTGGACACCCTTCCTGACCTCCCAGGCCTCTGGAGGAATTAAGAGGGTACTTGGTACTATGGCTACAGGTCTACATCTTTCAGCCTGTTGTGCTCTCATGAAGCTCCTAGCTCCTGGCCCCTCACTTTCTCAGCTCCAGCCACATGATCTTCTGGCTACACGGAGTACAATGAGCCCACCCTGACCTGGCCTCCCTGCTGGCTGACATCTTCCCAAAACTTCCTCTTTCAGAAGTTCACAGGGCTTATTCCCTCCCTTAGTTCAGGCAGTGTTAGTTCTTTTGGGTCACTGTGACAAAATACTATAGTCTGGACAGCTTAAACAACAGACATTTATTTCTCACAATTCTGAAGGCCTGGAAATCCCAGACCAAAGCACCAGCAGATTCAGTATCTGGTGCATGGATAGCCATCTTTACACTGTGTCCTCAGGTGGTAGAAGGGGTAAGGGGATTGTCTGGAATCTCTTCAAGAGATCATAATCCCATTCTTTAGGACTCCACTCTTATAGCCTAATCACCTCACAATGGCCCCCAATTCCATCACATTGGAGAACAGATTTCCACGTGTGAATTTTGGGATGACACAAACATTCAGTCTATAGCACAGCCCAGAAGGTGCCTCTTCTGAGAAACATTTCTGGTCATCCTCTGAAAAAGCAAGCCCTCTCCCTCTTTTCTTTTCTTAATGTCTTATAGCATTTATCACCACCTGGCCTACATCATGGGTCCACATTATTTACTCCCTATTGCTTGCTCCCTCCTCTAAAAATGGAAACCCCTACATTGTTATTATAATATTAATGACTATATTCCCCTATGTTGTACTTTACATCATCGGTAATTGAAAAAAAAATAAAAAAAATAAAAAATGGAAGCCCCTATGGGCAGGGTTTTGTGCCATCTACTGTAAGATCTTCAGGCTCTAAATCAAAACACAATAGGCCCCTGGTGAAATTTTGTTGAATGGATAATTCTAGAATGAGCTTTGGGATCAGACCTGATTGCAATCCCACCATAATCACTGTGTGACCTCAGGCAAGTTACCCAACCTATTGGGCCTCAGCTTCCTCAATTGTAAATTAAAAGGCATTACAACATCCATCTCAATTATTCTCCTGAGAAATTGGAACAATACATATAATTATAAAGTGAGCCCAAATGGTAGCAATTGCATCATTATCCTACCAGGAAAGGGGAGTTCAGTGGGAAGACAGATCCTCAGGCAATAGGGGTCACTGGGGAAGTAGAAGCCAGGGAACAGCCAGGCCTGAGAGTATTATGAATGGGAGAGCAAAACAAAAGATACACAGATGACTTAGGGGTGGAGGTCCTGCTTTTATGGTAGTCTGGGAGAGGGTACATTGTCACCAGGTAAAGCTTCAGAGGCAGCCAGGCATCCACAGTCACCCCATGGAGACACATAATAACACTTACCTCTGTTCTATCCTAGACTAGAGAGATTGGGTCCTTTGACCCCGTGCTCCTTCCCACCCTGAGCTACTCCTTAAAAAAGTATCAAAGAAATATCTTCCCATCATACCTGGATCTTGCCCAACATGCATGGGCTTGACCCAGTGCTGGGACACAAGAGTCATGGACCTGAGATACTCACAATCCTGCCAGAAGTGCCAGGGCTGTGCCTTAGAGATGCACCTGCCACTGCCATGGGGAGTCATTGTTAAAGCTGCAGGACATAGAAAGCCACACATGTGTTCATGCATATATGTATGTGTTTGGACATATACGTGTGTGTGTGTGTGTGTGTGTGTGTGTGTGAACCAGATGGGGAATAAATAGGTCTCTTCTGATGGAGGGAGTCAGTGAAAGACTCAAAGCTGAGGAAAATGAGTAGTAAGTACACTCACATTCAAAACAGACACTAGACATGTCCTAAGTGGAATTCACACTGGCTCTAGTGTGATCAACCACAAGCTGTCCTAGACAGCTGTCATGCAGGGCATCCCTGAGGGTTATTGTGGGAGAAGACAATACTGCATTGTTCCTGAGAGGCACACACAGCTACTCCCACCTCTCCAAGTTGCTCTGGGCCTTTCTTCACCTCAAAGAAATTGAGAAGGGCCGGAGAGAGCCCCCAGAGCAAGCAGAGCTAGTGCTCAAGGGAGCCTGGCTCCCCATTCACAGTGCATACTTGTTTCTATTGCCAGGAAGGAGTACTGAACTGCATGGGAATTCCTGGGAGGTGTCAGAGGTTCTCAGGCATATGCCAAGAGATTGGGTCAGGGCAGCAGATGCATACCCTAAACAATCTCTGTTGTGCAAATCCAAAGGGGCTGGGTGTAGAGTATTTTCAGAGCACTCCATTGACAGAGCCCAGCCCAAGCTAGGCAGGGGACCAGTGAAAGCTCAGGCAGCTTGAGGGCCATGTGGGAGAAAGATGGTGCAGGGTGGGCATTCCTACGCTAATTCCAGAGCCCATCACTGTGCCTTCAGAAGGAGCTTACACATCAAGGGCATTCTTGCCAAGATGAGATAACCATGTTACCTGTTAAGTAGAAAGAAGGTTCCCTCCTGCTTGGCATCCTCCTCCCATTGCAGCCCAGGAGGGTTCTGAGCTCAGAGCTGGCAACGAGGGTGAGATGAGGAGAGGATTATCGGCCAGGCCCCCTTTCCTCTGCTGGACAGGCTGAGCACAGGGGGGACTTTTTTTTTTCAATTTTATTTTACTGTGGTAAGAAAAGACCACTTAATGTGAGATTCACTCTCAACAAATGTTTCAGTGTACTATCCATTACATTTGACTATATACAGGTACAGTGGTCTATAATTGATCTCTAGAGCTTACTCACCTTGCTTCACTGAAACTTTATGCCCCTCCATTACCAACTCTCCTCCCCCGCCACCCCCCAGCTCCTGACCACCACTCTTCTACTCCTTGATTCCATGAATTTAACTACTTTAGTTTTTCATCAAAGTGGAACCATGCAAAATTTCTCTTCCTATGACTAGCTTGTCCTTTAGGAGATGTAAAATGAATTGAGACCAAAGCTTTTGTTTTGATTAGACTTTTCTTTTCCCTAAAGGGACTAGAAAGTTTCAAAACCTGCCCACCATGCCATCCCTGCCAAGGACAGACACACGGAGTGTGTTCTGACAGCAAGGAGGGGCAGAAAGAAACTGCGTACCCCTTGTAGGGCCTCTTCCCCTTCCTCTGCTGCTTCCTGTACCACAGAGCCATCTGCTCTGCTCCCTCTCACCTCAGCACCTCCCCTCTGCAGGCATGATTGTGGGAGACCAGGACAGAAATGGAACTGTGAACAAAGAGTTGTTTTGCATATTGATTCCCTTGATTTGACAAGGAGATGGGTGAAATTAACTTGCTAACAAAGCCTTGCAGATTGTCCACTTGTATTTTATTTTCTTCCAAAACAACATGAAAAGTAGTGGTGGCAGCCCCAGGCCAGTGTGGAGCTCTGGTAGACAGACAATGTGACTTGTGACTAAGACAAAGGCCAGATGGAGGGCTGGGTCCCAGGGGCACAGAGCCACCTGGTGTGGTTGGAAAGACCTAGTACTGGGGGCTGGTTTGATTACCTCAGGGAAGCTGTGGACACAGTGTAAAACTGGTCAGGAAGGCTGTAGGGAAACAGAAGAACCAGGCAAGGATGGCCAGAATGAGCTTCAAGGTTATTTATAACCCAAAGCTGCTATGATCCCAGACACTGATAAACACCTGCTCACTACAGTGTTAACAACAGGTGGTTTTAACTCCTCCAATCCTTCTCCCCAAGACATTTGAAAGAGGAGATATCCTGTGACCTTAAGGTACAAACCCAACTGACCTCAGGTTACAATGGTTGGCTTTCAGAGTGTATAAGTGTTACAGAACAAACAAGGGGGGCCTGGGATGCTATACTATTACTGAAAGAAGCCCCCAGGTCTATTATGTCCGCCACCAGGGGAAAGACATGTCTCAATGCCAGAGATTCATGAAAAGGAAAGGAAATGTTTATTTAATGCTATACAAACTTAAAGGAGTGACCTAATGTCTTCATTAAAAATCCTAAAGTCCCTTAAAACACCCACAAACAGACACAGTCCTTCCTTCCTTCCCCCTTTGCCCAGTCCAGAGTACCGTATCTCAGGAAAAGAAATAGAAGTCCATGGCTCAGGCAGTCCTCTGGTTATTCCCAGTTAGTACTCCATCTCGACTGGGAGACCTCTCTGGGTTCCCGGCACCCTCAGCTGAGTCGCCAGGATCTCTGCTAAAACCAGGTGGTTGTTCCCCCTTCTGAAGCTGTGGGGGGGTCCCCACTCTGGCAAAGGCACGTGGTCCTCTCTCCCAGGGCCACAGGAGTCCCCACTCAGCCAAAACCGCGTGGTTCTCTCTCTCAGGGCTGTGGGAGTCTCCACTCTGCTAAAGCTGCGTGGTTCTCTCTCCTCGATAGTTGTGATCTCTGCACTTCCACAGCCACATGGTTCTCCCTCTCAATGGCTGCCTCCTCTGGGTTTAAATCCCCACGCCATTCTTCCTCTGCAGCCCCATTTCTGACTCCTCCCACACTCGGCTCACATGCCAGAACTCATATCCTTCCAGCTTTACTGGACTGCCATCATGAGTCTGGGCAGGTGTAGCCCCATGTCCTGGAGCCAATCTTCTCCAAGCTCCCACACAGGAGCTGTAACTCGGGGGACCTGCCCCCCAGTTACGTCTTGGTGGGGTAGTTACTTCCATTCCCCTGGCTCAGAGCATGGCCACAGCTATTTAACATATCTAAGTGGCCAGCCAAAGGCTATAGATATGTTAAATGACCACACCAAAGGTTAGTTACAAGGCTGTTGCTATGCAAAACAGCTCTCAAAGGCCCTGTTCCATTTGTCCCTTCCCCCAACCCACACCTGGGGTTTCGGGGAGTGAGGACATCCAAAAATCTCCTGGATGCCTTGAGTTCTGGACCCCATTTTAAATGCCCATTTGGTGTCCCCCCTCTTGGCTGCACCCTGTAACATAAGGACCTTTCTAACCTGACTTCTCTGACACCCACTCAACTTAGTGCACCTTTCTGCAAGACAGACTGAGAGATCATTGCTTCTAGAGGACAAGTTTAACTGTTACTTTATAAATATAGAAATAGACACAGACTCAAAAAGGGTAGGAAAAAAATCATTGATGGGGGAGGAAGAACCTTTTTTCTACACTCCAAGGTTCTTTTGGCTGTTCTAAAAATTAAATCTACATGAGACAAATTGACAAAAGAAAATAACCAAATTGAATTACATATGTATTACATATGGGAGATAGAAAGGGAAAATGAGATACATATGGAATTCTTAGATAAGGATAATGTAAGGCAATTTCTGTCCTCAGAGAGAAGGAAGTCATTGTAATTACTGAGCAGAATGTTCAGTAATTAGGAGTTTTCCCTGCCATATAGATAGGTCAAAGAGGTTATCTCTGATAATCTCTTATTATGGGCAAGGCCCCTAATTTAAATTCTCCTAGGTAATTAAAGGGAACATATGCTTCTCTTAAGTCTGCAGGGTCTGGGTTGCCTTTGGCTCAATAATAATCTGCATATCAAAAAGGTATGTCTTGGAATGGTCACATTCTAGAGAATGTAGCCACAGTCCCATTGTCCAGTGACAGCCCAGGTGGCTCATGGGAGACACCCAGTAGGGCACAGGATTGGGCAGGCAGGTCAACTGGATGACACCTACATGGACTTCCAGTCTGAAATCAGTTCTGAGAGCCAATTCTGAAGACCCGCTCCTACTCCTTATCCCTAAAAGTGACACATGTTTATGTTTATTGTAGATGGTTTGGAAAGTATATAAAACTGTACCTTAGAAGAAAACAATGCCACAATAACTCCCGTCCACCATTCAAATCTACCATCTCAAAATCTCAAGTGTATTTCCTTTCATTTCTTTTTCTTAGGCTTTTTAAAATAATTAACATAATTTATATTTATAGGATCCTATTTCTTTCCCTTAAATTATACTGTAAGCATTTTCTCCTGTCAATAAGACTCCCTATGCATCATTTCAATAATTTCATAATATTCTATCATATAGGCATATCATAATTTACATAACCAGTTTCCTAACATGGATTGTTTAGATTCTTCTCTTCCTTTTATCTTTTACTTTAAGCCTTATTACAATATACCTGCCTTAGCATGAATTTTTCTTTGCAGTTCAGATTATTTCTCTAGAATAAATTACTAGAAAAATAGTTTTTGGTTATCAGGATGACATATTTGCCAAATAGGGTACAGGAGCATTAAAGATACCCATTTTTGAGAATCCCACTTTGACTGAGGCCATGTCAACACTGTCAAAAATTACAGCAATATGAATAAGTAATATTCAAGTAGCCAGCTTATGTGGGCACTGTACTAGGTGCTCCCACATACTTGCAAGGACCCTACACAGTAGTAAAGCTGAGGTCTGAGAGGCTGCAGCACCCCTCAAGACAGTCCAGGGTGGTGTGGAGCTTGGTTTCTCACATTTTCTCTGGTGCACTCCATACCTGCCCAACAACAATGTACATGTGTGCACAGGTATGCTGGCAGGCACCCAGCCCTGAGCCCGGCAGATGGGGTTTCTTGTGTGCCCTCACTCTCTCCACATGGAGATATAGCTGAGGCTAGAAACAGGTATGTCCAGGGCCTTCTGTGCTACAGCCACTTATGGTGGAGCTCAGAGTTGGGAAGCTAAGCAGACACTGCTTGGGATACACAGCCCCACTGTGTATCCCACAAAATATCCCCAAAATATCTCCATGTACCCATTGCCTTTGCCATTTTTGGTGTTCTAGGTATCTACCTTTGCAAAGCACCTTCCTGTACTTCCTGCTGTACCATCGGAATCCAGGCACACTTAAATCAGCAGTGGTTGTTCTTCCTTCTACAGTCTCACTGAAGTCACTCAGCAAACACAGGGTCATCTGAGAGCACCTCAGACCTATTCAGAATTTCCAAAGAGCCAGGCTGAGAAGACTGTGTTACCCAACCTTCCAGGTCAGGGGTCAAAACCAAGGTCCTTCTGCCCTCTGTCATTTGTGCCAATAGAAGGAGACTGAGTTCAATAAACAAAGCAGAAACTTTATTCTTTGATCAAGGAGTAGAGAAGGGTGAGCTTTCTGTGTTTATAGTCTGTGGCATGGAGAGATTAAATTCCTTTAGACATGCATAGTTATTCTTCTGTTGCACTTGGCTCTTTTATGCATGGTCCTTTTTATACATGATGTCCTGTTTCCATTTTGGTTTTTGCACTCAGCACCTTGGTCTTTGAGGTGGGGAATCCTTTTTCAATTCCTGTAAGCAAGTGTAGCTCATGACATAATTAGGTATTGGAAACAGTAGGGTCTTTTAGTTGATAAAGCAGTGACAACAGCAGTCCCTGATTAATCACTGATCAGAGGGTATATGCACTTATCAGAGCCTTGTGCAGGGTCCCCTATCCCCTTACCCACTCACTCTGAAGCTAGGCAGGGGAGTCAACAGAGATGATAAATGATTTGAGTTAATTATGCCAACTCTCCCACTATGTTAGTTCACTCCCGAAGAAAGAACACTGAGCTCAGGGTTGTAGTGGGGGAAGCTGTGACTGTCACTTCTTAATTGCATTGCTGAAGGGGTACCAGGCCCCTCAGTTCATGTAAAGTTTATTGTGTAATACCAGTTGAACTGAGCCATGTGGCCTGTAACCACTCTTACAGTCACAATCACAGTAATTTTCTGAGGAGGGCACCTATACCAGCAGTGTCACCCGGTAAGGTGTTACAGGAATGCGTGTTCTCAGGCCCACCCAGACCTGCTGACTCAGAGTCTGGGGCAGTAGGGGCAGTTGTCCAGTCAATGGTGTAAGACATCACCAGTTTTGATGCACACTCAGTTAAAGAACAGTGCCTTAGCTGTCAGCTCACAGGAAGCCTGTTAGGCTAGGGTGTCTCTGTTTCTGTTTTGCACATAAAGAAAGGGGGCCTTCAGAGCTGAGATAACTTTCCTGAGAAATTCCTCCAGACATCATAGGTATAACCCTCCTCAAGATGGATAAGGTGGAACACAGTTCCACTTGAGGAGACTAATCAGACTCCTGATGGTATTTAATTCCTTGTTCCTTGGAGCCTTGTGTTTTGTACTCAGTGATGGTAAATAAATTAATCTGTTCTATTCTTATCCATAATTCACCACATTGCTGCAAATGCTGCCATGGTCCATTGTTTTTTACTCTGGCCCAGGAATGAAGACAAAATGAAGGAGAGAGAGAGAAATGAAGAATGGGGAGGGGGAGAGAGAGACAGAAAATAGCTTATAAAGCATCAGGACCCCACTCATCCAGTTGGGGGACAGTTTGGTAGAGCTTCGATTTTACTTATGCACACATGCCACAAAAATAGGGACTTGACTCACAATATAAATGGTGTTTCTCAGGGTCACACTCACCATCATGTTTGAGACCCTGATTCAGACATTAATGCTATAAGAGGGAATAAACCAAATCCCTAGTCCTACAGTATTTTGTTCAAGGGAAGCCCAACTAAGAGATCAAGTAATGAGTAGGCAGATAAAGAACAAAGCAGGGGAAAGCTAATGTGAGTGATGGAAGCAGAGTGGCTGAGTTGTGCCACAACTCTGGGATTCTGAACTCCCAATTTGGACATTGAGCTGGAGGCCTTACCACAAGGTCAGGGCCAGGGACACACAGCCAAGTGCAGGGACAACAGACAGTGATCTGGTGGGTGCTGAGATGGTGAAGACCTATCCTACTCCTACACTCACCATTCCCCTCTGGGTGCAGGAGAAGGTGAAGAGGCAGCCTGGTACAACCATGGAGGCCTCAGGAAATTCCAGTGTGGGATGTCCTGGAGGCTAAGGAAGAGGAGGAGCACTGCATTGGTTCTCTGTGCACTGACTAGACACATACCTTGGGCGAAGCTGCCATTTAAATTTCAGTCCTATATTCAGTCCTACAGCAAGCCAGAAAAATGGAAAGGTTCTCCTTTCTTTAAGTTATACATAATAAAATGTATGCCCAAAGAGGTCAAGTAACTTGTCAAAATTTGACAGCCAAAAAAGGACAGAGCCTGTGTTTTAACCTGAAGTTCCCTAGCATGATAGCACCCACTGCCAGGGCTGGGGATGGCTTTTGCCTGTGCAATCTGCCCTTCAGCTGCAGCCCAATCTCTGCTTGTGCTCCAGGCCCACAGGGAGGCTGGTACCTGTCTTCTGGTCAAAGGCAAGCAGCTCCTAGAGGCTGCAGGGCACACAGTGCTGCCCTCCCATGTAGGTGACATTTCCTCTCCAGCTGGCAGCATAGACGCAGCTGACAAGATGTGAGATATCAACAGGAGCTGGGTCTTGGGAGAAGGGTTTAGTGACATTTTTTAGATGGTAACAGAGAGCAGTGGTTAGGCCCTGGCTCCAGGGACACAAACTGACCCTTTCTTCTCTTGTATTTTCAGACGAAGCTGTGGGGTTGGGGGAGAATTCTCCTTTTTCTTGCAAGGCTCTATCTTCATACCTCTAATGGCTCTTCCTTCTGCCTCAGGTGGAAGTGCCTCCACCCTGGTTCCCATTGTCCATATTGTCTAGCCAGAGCACAGGGCCAAGGACTCAGGAGAGTGAGCTCCTTTGAGTTGAGAGTGATGATAGCTTCAGACTAGGAGGTCTGGATGTTCTGGAAAAAAGGAAGATAATTTTGGCCTTAAAGTCATGAGGGGAAACAGGATTTTCCTGAGTCCTTGGAGAGTTCCCTCTGTGACACAGTATCCATGATAGCTGTGCAGTTGCAGCCACATCTGCTGAGGAATGCACAGATCTGGTCAGAAAAGTTACCTTACCAAGTGCTCTCAGATGGTGACACCTTTGTGTGAGTCTGATTTTGGTTCAGGAGAAGCACTACTATTGGGGGAGGGGCAGGAATCTTTGTGGTCATGAAAAGTTCTTGTTGGCTCTCACTGGAGTGTCTTATTCTCTGTGCACCCCTGGTCAGAGACCTGACAATGGCCTCTGACCATGTCCACTCTGCCCACTCTGGGCCCATTCACAAAACTATTCACATGTGAACAGAGGGTGCATGCTGGGCTGAGATGATGCCGGTGTGGAGGAACTTCCTCTCTCAAAGGGCTCCTTTGTTCTGTTCTCAGAGTCCAACCCCGGTATGGCCTGGACGACAGTGGACATTGCCATCATTGCAGGTGAGCTGGCTGGGGGCCCTTCAAGTAGTCAGTAAGGTCAGAGGAAACATCCAAGGGGAGAACTCATTTGAGGACTTGGGCCAGGGGATAGCTAGTACCTTTCCTCTCTCAAAGACAGTTTTGAATGTAGACTGGAAGAGTCTGGCCCTATAAGAAAATGTCCAGCACAGTTTCCCAGTGGGTGATGGTAAGGCCAGAGTGGTGTTGAGGGCACCATGTCAGGGTCCTCACAGGACTGTGGATTCATGGAGATCAGGGGCTGGAGATAGAGTCACTGTACTGGAGAGGTCGCCTGTATGGACCAGAGCTCTCTGAACTCTTTTCTGTGTCCTCATCTCACCCCATTCCCTGTCCTGGGTTCACACCCATATCTCTCCATCCTAAAGAAATGCGACCCTGATCTAGCCTTGCTTAGAACTCTGCGCTGACTCCACTGGTCATGGCTATGACCCCAAATTGTACTTCAGAAATGACTAGGTTTGGGAGGTGTAGCCAACTGTTTATTTCTAGGATTCACACATCTCCCCAGCTTGTTAGCAGCTCAGAGACTTCACTATTAGATATAAACAAGAGAAAGCAGGCCCTCAAACTCCTGCTAGGCTCTGTGTAACTAACATTCTCCAGCTCATTGGGCCCCCAAACACTTCTTTTTCTTAGACAGTATTATTAACATCATGCAGACAAAGTGCTGTCCTGAAGGCAGCAAGAAGTTTAGAAAATTGTTCCTCAAAGGTGAAACTTGAGAACAGTTTTCTCTAACATCCCCCAAAGTCCACAAATAAACCTATGCTCTTAAATCAAGACAGAGGACTTGTTCTGTGGCTTTAAAGCAAATGTCTAAATTCATAAGCCTTCCGTCCACCCCATCAGGGGCTGCCCACTAGCTTTGTTCAAACACTAGTCTCCCCCCCTCACCCATCACCCTGAGGTCCACTGTGACATGGCTGTACTGACCAGCCCTCAAATCTCATCTCTCAACCCATCCTGATCCTAAATGAGGGAATAGTTGATCCCCACACCACATACCCTCACAGGCATCCTTCAGGATCCCCTCCCTGCTTAGTCTTTTGCTTGGCCAACCCTTGCCCTCCTGCAATTCAGGGAAGTTGAGTGGAGCAATGAGCAGTGAAGCCACACTTCACCCAAACCGTCCTGTCCCAGGAGGCCCAAGCTCAGCCCAGTCCATCAGCCTAGTCTTTCCTCCTGAATAGTGTACATCAAGAAGACATCTCCACCCCATTTTCCAGCACCTTCCTGATTCTAGCACTTTAAGTCTCACAACCCAGGAAACCTCTGGTTTTAACACTGAAAGTTCTGAATCCTCTGAACACCTCAGCTTTAGGCAAACCCACAAACTACAAATCATGCACATAGGTCAATGCACTGTGAGCATCTGCTCCTCAGCAGGGATCAAGTCTGAAACACTATTCCAGACTGTGTCTGCCAAGTGCTGAAGTGGGGAGGGAAGAAAGAGGAAGGAAAGAATGGAGAGAAGGGGGAACTCAAATGAGCATGGATGAGGGATGAGCACACACACAGCAGGGAGAAGAGTGGCAGGAATAAGACAGACCATCTGGTGGTTGATATTCATGTAGCAGCAAGTCTGTCCTGCCACAACCCCTATGTGTCCTGATCCCCTGTTCTGTTTTCACACAGAGCTGTGTGTTTCTTCCCATCTGCAGGAGTGATTGCTGCTGTGGCCTTCTTCCTGGTCTGCCTCCTTGTCCTCATGCTACACTACATGTACCGGCACAAGGGCACTTACCATACCAATGAGGACAAGGGCACAGAGTTTGCTGAGACCGCAGATGTAGCCATGCAGGATGACCTATCTCTCCAAGAGGCTGGTGACAACAGCAGAAAGGAGTACTTTATCTGAGGGGCACCAGACCTTACCTCCCCCAGTGCCTCCTCCTACTCCATGACTTCACTCAACCATCTGCACTACCAAGCAGACCATGAGAGCACCCACCCCAGCCCAAGACAGGGGAATGCTGGGTGCTAGGCCAGGGAGCTGGGAGGAAAGGAAGAGGAATTCAGTCCAGAGAATCCTCTCCCAAGGGCACAATGACCACTGATGAGGCCAGCTTTTGCTCTGCCAGAGGGAAGAAGTCTGGGTCTTCCTAGGCAGTGTAATTTATCCTCAGTGTGGTGTGTAAGTTCTTGCTGAATCTGAGTGGGGTGGGTGGGCCTGGGCACTGAAAACCAAGGAAGTGAGTCAGCAGTATGGTGATTAGGACAATGGCATCAAATGTCAGTCCTTGACATCCAGGGGAATAGCAAATGACAGAGCTATAGATACCTTAGTCTTCTACTGATCCAGCTGTAAGTGATTGGAAATAAATTTGAAACCTAACTGAGTACTCAGAGTCAAACAGTATTACCATAATTGTCTGGAGGAGAGTAAATGCCACCCAGGACTGGCTTTTCACCAAAGCAGCTGTGTGCCTCTGATAGAGTCTACATGTATGCCTGAATGCATGGGGCTGCACCGTCCACTTCTGGCTCCATTGCCAGTCCCAGCACAGATAGCACACATGGCTCCTATGCCTTCCAGGGGAGGGAGGGACAAGTGACCAGCATTTCTTTTCCTCACACAGGCACTAGCTTCATGAAACAAATGTAATAGTGGAATGGGCCTCTAGTAATAGACTGTCCCCGCACAAGGGCAGTGGCTGAAGCATTGATTCTCTAATACAGTATTAGAAAAAAATGGACCTGTTAAAAAATATGAGTGAACCCCATCCTTCCCATAATAACAGTGGTTAGAGCACAGAGTCCTTGGGTTTGGGATCTGGCTCCCCTTTCCTGGTCCTAGAATTTGGTCAACTGGCTTGACCTCTATGGCCTTCTTGTCCCTCTTGTGAACATCCCTCCATGGTACACACTCTCAGGATTGATGGCAGTAACAAATGTGCCAAGTGCTCAGAATTGTTTTATAATGTCATTATGTGGTACTGGATATAAACTATGTATGTGTAGGTAAACAAAAGTTCCTCATTGCACCACTTCTAAATGCTTCCTGAACAGCAATTATAATTTAGAATGAATAGCAGATAAGAAAGATGAACTTACTAACCATCCCCTTTCATAAGAATCTCTCCAAGACCCCCAGCAGCTCAGCAATTGCCCAGAAACCAGCAGCTCCAAGATTAAAAACTTGGAGCCTGGCTGTACTCTGGCTACCAGGAAATCCCTAGGGCTCAGATTTCCATAGGTGGCCCCATCTACAACTGGGAATCAGCTAAAAGGTCCCTTGTCACTCTCCCTAGAAAGATAATGGATCTAAGCTCAGTCAGGGATGACTAACCACCAGCCAAAGGAGCTAGAAGTCCTAGGGCTCTCATAAGGCAGAGAGGCAGAGAGGAGAAATGAAGCTGGCCAAAAGGCGAGATGATTCTCTGGGTGACTTGAGCTTTCTGGCCTTCCACTGTCTCATCTGTAAAATGAAGGACTTGGCTCTATCTCCATGTCCCAAACTGTGCTCTGTTGAACACTGGTTGGCAAAATCTTGATAAACAGCCCAAACACAAAGGATGCTCCACGTGCAAACAGGTTTGGAAAATGACATATTAAGCCAAGTTAAAGCAGTGAGGGCTTCCCAGTATCTTTAGTATTTCAATGTGTGCTAGAACTTGAGATGTGAGGAGTAGGGAAATTAATGCAGCCTTCCTCAAATGTATTTGGCCAGAGACCCCATTTCTTTTCAGAATACCTATAGGACCAAGAGTTCCACAGAACACGTTTGGGAAACACTAAACAGCATCTAACAATCCTTCCTGTTGTGACATCACTTTAGGTTTTTGAGAATATGTGGGCATATGGCCTCATCTTCAAGGACTGTAAGCTTAAATCACTGCCTAGTGCACCCAGAACCCACACACAGACATGCTTTTATTTAAGAAAGTCTCCAGAGAGAGAGGATGAGCCCAGAGCCCCTGAGCTGATGCCTTTGTGGAGAAGAGGGCCACTGATAAGTCTCCTCTCCCTCCTTCTCTCTTTCCACCCCCATTGGTCTAGCAACCCTCTATCTGAGACCTGGCCCATGGGAGGTGGGCTCTCTGTCCCCTTGCTTCATCTCCCTCACCTGCCCTATGAAACTACAAAAAACTCTGTGGAAGTACAGTCTGCTTCCAGCCCACTGGGTCCCCAGGCCCAGCCAGAATCAGAGGCAGAGTGACATGGAAGCTGTAGGGGTGAATTGTCCAAGGTGACCATTCCAAATGCCACCCAAGGGGGAGCTGTCATCCTCGGTGAAATCACAGCTTCTTTGCACACAGTTTCTCCTTTTATCCTCTCAATAATCCTCTCAGAAATATGACCTAATTCTCTCTTTAGAGGGATAGAAACTGAGGCTCAGAAAGACTAAAGGGCTTGTTGGAGGTCTCAGAGCTCCTAAGAGACCATCAGCAGGAATATCTTTCCCTTTACATGCTGCAGTGAATCAACAAGAGTTCTTCCTGGGAGTGGATCAGGTGCACCAGGACTCAGGGATGCTGGAATGACCCAATGTCAGGGTCAAAGCACCCCAGGCTTGGCCAGCAATGACCTGGGCTCCTGTGAAAATATCTCCATTCTCAGTGAGGGCTGGCCTGGGGCAGTGGCAGCTTGGAGTGGTGGGAATTGGTCCTGGTCTATTGGCCTTTGGTGGAATGGTTAGCAGGGTAAAATGTTTTCAGTTAGATCACACCTCATCCACCACTCAGTCATTCTTATCAAAAAAGAAAATGATTGGCTAGATGACCCTTCTTGGATGATTTATGCTCTAAAAAAGTTCTCAAACTCAAAGTAAAAATGTTTAATAATGAATATTCAGATCCAGAGACAAATAGACCATGTGCCTGAATGTGTCTGATTATATATCTGCAATTCACACACATGTGTTAGGTACCTATCTAAGTGTGGGGATGACCTCACTGAATAGAACAGATCCTGCCTCAAGGGTTCTGTGCTTGGTGGAGAAGATAAACATGTCAAGTTCATGGCCCTGCAGTGTTAGAGCTGCTGTGAGAGTAGTGGCACAATTCAGTGTGTAATACCAAGAAGAGAGAGGCAATTATACCAGGAGATGAGCTGGACTTAGGGAAGACTTCAGAGGGAAAAGGATACCTGCATCAATGCACAGTAGACTAGGGCAGGACAATGGAGGGTCTCCAGCCAAGAAATTTCTCCAGTCTAAGAAATGTGACTTTGTCCTTGAGGCTATAGGGAACCACTGTAGGAACATGTCAATCTCTATCATAAAACTATGCAATGGTCAAGTTAAACAAAAGACAAGATGAAAATAACTGTGGAAATATACAAGGGAGATTCTAAAGGCATGTCATGGTGATGGCCCTGCCAAGTGGTGGAGATATCCGTTATCCTGGGGCATGCCCCTCACTTCAGCTTCCTCATCCTTTAGTCTGGATTTCACATGACTCAACCCATCCTGCTTGCTGAGAAAGACATATCATCCTTTCCTGAACACAGGGCAGTAGGTCAACCTTCAAGCCAACCTTCACATTAGAGAACTTTTTCTTCAGTGGAAGGACTACTGATGAGTGTATCCTGTTTATGTTCTTTTGGAGAAGACAGTCCTCCATTATTTTTCACTTTTTGCCTGAGCTTCTTTTATCATCATAGCACCAGAGATAATTTAGAAGTCAACAGGATATTAACTGGCCTAGTGCCACAAATAGAACTATAGTCACTTTCAAGTGCCCATCAATAGATGAGTGGATAAAGAAGATGTGATATGTATATACAATGGAATATTATTCAGCCATAAAAACAAATGAAATCTTACCATTTGCAACAGCATGGATGGACCTAGAGGGTATTATGCTAATGTGAAATAAGTCAGACAGAGAAAGACAAATAGTATTTAATTTTACTTATATGGAGAGTCTAAAGAACAACGTAAATGAACAAGCAAAATAGTAACAGATTTATAGATACAGAGATCAGATTGATGATTGCCAGATGGGAGGGCAGTTTGGGGGACTGGGTGAAAAAGTCGAAGGGATTAAGAAGTACAAATAGGTATTTACAAAATAGTCATGGCTATGTAAAGTGCAGTATAGGGAATATAGTCAATAATGTGATAACAATAATGCATGGGCCAGGTGGGTGCTGGACATATTGGGGGGACCACTCTGTAATGTATATGATTGTTTAAACACTATGCTATATACCTGAAACTAATACAAAATAATATTAAATGTAAACTCTAATTGAAAACTAAAATTAAAAAAAGAATCTGTCATAACATATTAATAGCATTCATGAAACCCTGGTTTGTGGCCCAGACATTTCTAGCTGCATTTAGAAAGCCAATGGCAAAAGTAGACTCAATTGCTCTGCCTTTAAAAATACATAAGCTCCAATGGCCAAAAAACAAAATGTAGGGCTAGGAAACAAAGGTGACATAGCATATTAACAATTCCATTAAGTGCAAAATAAAGTATACCCTCAAAAAAAAAAAAAAGAACTACAGGCACTTTCTTGTTTACAACTTAATGTGTCTACATGTTGTGGAAAGAGACACAGTTGATTCTGATTCTGGAATCAGACACAGTTGAACAAAAATATCCCCTCTGGTACTAGTTAGTTCTGTGACCTAGGAAAAGTAATTTAACTTCTCTGCTTCAGTTCTAATCAACAAAATGAAGATAAAATATTTAAATTTTAGGGTGTTTTGAATATAAAATTCAATAAGAATATAAGCTTGTTAGGAACTTTGTAGGGACTGAGATTTTTCCTCCTTGCAAAACAACAAGTCAGCCTATGACCTTTCAGTGGATGCTGACAGAAGACAGGGACTCTTTGCTCAGAGACAGGGGGTTTTATCACTCACAGCACAGCTAGAGTATAAAAACATATTTGATCTGTTCTCTTTGTCTCCAAGTCCTGAAGGACAACACACATGGTTCTAAGTGGGTGGTTGCCCACATGGTGGGTTGAGTTCCAGCAGAGGAATCCTGATCCAAGAAAACCAGAGTCTCTTCTGATGGGCAGTAGGGTGCCTGCCCTCTTCACAGAAGGAACTAACTATCTCCACTTTCCAGGACTCCTTGCTATAGAAACATCCTAGAAAAGATTACCCAGAACAAAGAGCAGTTCATGCCTCACTCACAAGATGAAAGAAATGTGAATTATCTCCCAAGTAAGAAGGCAATGCCTAACACAGTGTCTGGTAGTGTGACAAATAAATATTTGTTGAATAAATGTGCACAGACAGGAAACCCTAGCCATGCTCTAAACATGTGGGCTCAGATCCCTTTACAGTATCCTCCCTTTTCACCAGTGAATTAAAGAGTGTATTCTGCTTCTTGAGGCACATGGAGGAGTTTAAAGGTGAAAGTTTTGCATCTCTTTGCTAGTGCATGACGTTTGATTGCTTGTATTGGTTTTCGATCATAGGAACAATAGAGGCACACCCTGTGGGAGTGTTAGTGCATGGGTGAGGTCTTCAACCCAGAGCCCTGGAAATGAACTTGGACAGTATTTTACAGCCTCTATTTCTGAGGCCATTCTGTGACCAAGAGGTTCCTGCTAACATTACAGATCTCAAGATGCTTAAGATAAGCAGACCTCCCAGACTTCAATATGTAACCAAACACTTTGGCCACCTTTTACTTTTCAAATAGCTAAAATAATTATTCTTTTTCTCTCCAGGTCAAAATGTACCTTGGGATCCCCTCTTTTGTCACCCCAGAAAACCAGAGCAGAGCCCTCACATCTAAAAATCTAAGTCTGACTGTACCAACCTGGCCTTGGAGCAGAAAACTAGGCTTTCCCTAAGCGTCTTCATTCAGATTGAATCAAAACTTTGCTATGACTGGGTATATGTACACTCAGATCCCAGATAAGTGTCTTCAGGCTGTGATGGAACATCCTTTCATTCAGGACATCACTGAGCTCTGGAGTCCCATGTGCAAATGGGTTTAGGATTACAATGTGACAGATTTAGGGCTCATCATTAGCCCTTTTACAAGACACACATTTTCCTCTGTCATGGCTGGGTCCTCCCCAGCCCTGTGCTCTGGCCCTGATAACTAAAGTATGTGCATTGGGGGATTGGCAGGCAATTAATATGAGGAGGGTTTGCTATCCAGCTGATAATAAATATGTTTGCTTTTATGTTTAGCCTTGAATCTTCTGTATAGCTCCTTTGGCTGGAACCAGAAGAGTAAGCAGAGGGAAACAAAACCACATCTAATCCAAAAATGGATCTAGTACAAAGAAAGGGTCTTCTGTACTTCTAGCAAAGAGAATCTTCAGCTGATTCAGTTATATCTTATCACACACACATACCCACAAATTCGACAAGGACTTTTACTAGTTTATATGAGCCTCCAGTACCTTTTCCTCAAAGACCTGATGAGGCTGGCACCTGAGGCTGCCAAAGAAAGAGCATTAGTTTATAAAGAGTGCTTTACCTTCTAGTGTGTTCTGGGTGGTAACCTCTTGAGCATCTACTTTTTAATTTACTATCCCTATCACAAATCAAGGAGCTTTCTTAAGTTTTTCCTATGCCCTTGGTCAAAACACAACCCTAAGGATCAGTTGAGTTCTTCAGGGCACGTTCCCCCTGCAGGCTCTGTGCTGCTCTGTCTGTATGAGGGCATGGTTCCACAGGGCTATGGCTCCCTGTCTCTCCAAACCAAGGGTCCACTCTTCCACAGCCCATTGACACCATCTACTGCCTCTTGTTTCTATCAAAACAGGAAGAACATTTTAAATCCCAAGTGGTTGCAAGCATCATTTCTTGGTTATAATATGAAACATAGATCTCTTTATGCTTCCTCTTGATAACTAGTAGACATCTACAGTGGCTGCACATGGGACAGAATTAATTACTTTCAAATTATTTCATGTCTAAAAGACAGGGTCCAACAGAAGTAACACCTGCTTGAATGTGGTTGGTAGGGTAATAATATGGGTGTAATAATTTATAGTTTTAATTTGAACATTTCACCTAAAATGTCACATGGTGTGCTTGAGTGTGATATTTTTGTGTTACAGAATTACATGCTTATGATTTTGTAATAAAAAAGGGGCATTATTTGTGCCAGACCCTGTATATCAACCTACACTAGAACTTCCACAACCTGTTAGGATAAAAACATATATATATATATGTCTTTGTTCCTCTTCTGGTAAAAATACATAAAGGTTTTTATGTATTTTTAATTCATAAATATCTTCCATGTATCCATGTCTCAGTTACCTCTTTTGATACATCAGAAAGGTAAGAAATTAAAAACTTAAGCAGCTTGCCTAACATCAGTCTCAGTGTTCCATCTTTTTTTCCCTTTGTCATTATTTATTTGTTTAAATTTTATTTTAATCATCGTTCAAGTACAGTTTTCTTCCTTTTACTCCCATTCCAGCCCGCCCACCCAACCCTCCCCACTTCCCTCCCATTTCCACCTCCCCTAGTTTTTGTCCATATGTCCTTTCTATTTGTTCCTGTAAACCCTTCCCATTCTCCCCTGAAATTCCCTCCCTTCTTCCCTCAGTGTTTCCATCTTTAAAATGGGAATAACACTACTGGCCTGAGGAGATTAATCATGTAGATTAACCCACATCATGAAGGGGGGCTATTACAGTGGTCAACAGGCATTGAGCACTCTCAATCCTATCAATGCCATTGCTTATGTTGCTGTCTCACAGCAGGTGAGGCAAAGATAGAGGCAGAGGCAGAAACCCTGCCTCCCGACTGGCACTGTTTCCTCTGGGCCACACTGACATCTATTCTTTTCATTAGTGGTCCTACACTTGGAGGTTACTGCCCTTGGAGTGTTTTAGAACTTTAGTGATGCTTGGGGTTATCACTACTATGTGTGGCCCTTCTGCAGTATGTGGACAGGTCCCAAACCAATTTTGAACATGCTGCTGGACTTTCTAGAGGTTATAGGCCTGTCTTTATTTGAACTTTACATCATTTTACATATAGACACAAAGTATACAGTGATCCCTCACCTATCACTGGAGTTACATTCCAGAGATCCCCATGGTAGGTGAAAATCTGAGAAATAGTGGCGTTATATTTATTTTATTATTTATATATATATTAAGGCTTTATAAACCCTCCCCACACTCCTATAAATCTTTCCAATTATCTTATTAACCTTCCCCGCACTCTTATAAACACTTCATATGCTCTTAAACACTTTCTACACTCTTAAACCTATGTAATTGTAACAACATATAAAATTCTATATGGGTACTCACCAGTGAAGTGAAGCTGCAATAAGTGAACCACAGTATAGCGAGGGACAACTGTATTTACTCAGTTTCATATATACTGAATATTCAAATGCAACCATCATGTGAATCAAGGAATAAATTGCTCTTCTTTTTATTATTTATTTTATTGTTGACACTATCACAGATGTCCCTATTTTCACCCCATGTTGCCTACCTCTACCTAGCCCCTGCCTCTCTTCACTCTGACCATTACAACACTGGTCTGTGTCTATGGGTCATGCATATGTGTTCTTTGGCTAATCCCTTCACCTTTTACCTAGTCACTCCTCTCCATTCCCCTCTGACAGCTCTCAGTCTGTTCCATGCATCCATGCCTCTGGTTCTATTTTGTGCATCAGTTTATTTTGTTCATTAGATTCCATGTACAAGTGAGATAATATGGTATTTGTCTTTTTCTGAGTGGCTTATTTCACTTAGCATAATAGTCTCCATATCCAACCATGTTGTCACAAAAGGTAAGATTTCCTTCTTTTTTATGTAGTATTCCATTGTGTAAATGCACCATAGCTTTTTTATCTGCTCATTTACTGATGGGCACTTGGGCTGTTTCCAGATCTTGGCTATTGTAAGTTATGCTGCTATGAACATAGGGGTGCATATATTCTTTCCAATCACTGTCTCAGGATTCTTAGGACATATTCCCAGAAGTGGGATTGCTGGGTCAAAAGGCAGTTCCATTTTTAATTTTCTGAGGTAACTGCATTCTGCTTTCCACAGTGGCTGCACAAGTCTGCCTTCCCACCAAGAGTGCACTAGTGTCCCCTTTTCTCCACATCTTCACCAGCATTTGTTGTTTGTTGATGGTAACCATTCTGACAGGTATGAAGTGATGTTCCATTGTGGTTTTAATTTGAATCTCTCTGATGATTAGTGACACTGAGAATTTTTTTCATATGTTTATTGACCATCTGTATGTTTAGGTCCTTTGCCCATTTTTTAATTGGATTGTCTTCCTGGTGCTGAGTTGTATAAGTTCTTTATATGTTTTGGAAATTAACCCCTTGTCACATGCATTGTTGGAGAATATATTCTCCCATGCAGTGAGTTCCCTTTTCATTTTGATGATGGCTTCTTTTGCTGTGCAGAAGCTTTTTAATTTGATGTAGTCCCATTGGTTTATTTTTCATATATTTTCCTTGACCTTGCTTTTTTTTAGGCAAATTCTGTCAGAATGGCAATGCCCTTCAATGTGTTTGAGTCATCTCCAGCACAAAATACTTGGATACATCTGCATTTGTGACTGTCAGAGCATCCCTGTGAATAAGTACATTCCATGTATCAGTATTTTTCTATAACCCTTACTTTAAAATGTCAAACATAAAGAAATGTCTTTAACAAAATCATTGTCTGCCTTCTCTTCATCCATATTTATTCATTTTAAGTGCAAACATCTGATAACTTAATTATATTTTCTAACAGAGTCAGGCCTGACATTTACATATTATGTAACATTTTATTATAGATTGCTTTTCTTTTATTTCTCCTTTTTACTACAGTTATTATGGTCAAGGATTTACTGACTTTTAAAAATATCATGTGTACAGATAAGTCATTCTATCTTCGAATTTCACTTCAGTATGGTAAAGCAAGTGTTGCAAAACATTTTCTATGAGGGCAGCATTGGGTCTGACAGGTTGAGAAGTGCTGCTCTATGTTTATTACTTCGTCCATCCAAGCATTCTGCTATGTAAGAAAACCCCTTTAATGAATGAAGGTTGGGACTAAATTATAACAAGAGGTAAAATATTGGGGCCAAGGAGATAAAATGAACTAGATGGGCATTAAACATTTAGTTGGTATAGAACAGACAAGTGAGCATAAATCTGGGGTCTTAGCACAGGTAACTGGTAAGACCACATTTCTATGAGCCAGATGTAGAGGGTGTCAAGTTAAAGGGAAACAATTTAACAGGATTTTTGGTTTCTCACCATGGCTGAATATCAAACCATTTTTAGAAAAGTTAAACTATTGTTTTATTCTTATAAGGAAATAACAATATTTATCCAAATTAACATTGCATGTAGAGCAGTTGTCCCAATAAGCATAGCTCTTTCCTCTTGGCCATATAATTGATGCTCAAGAAGGAATAAAATGATGAATGGCCAAACACATGAAGGAACACATGGTTACACAAATATTGAAGACCTGTAGGACAAGAATGAAAGCTTGCTCAGCTGTCAATCAGTAAACACCTTTCCCAGGAGAACCAACACCACTTAAGTTGTGTAGAGTCTGGAGTACCTGCCTAGCCCCTAGGTCTGAGCCCACCCCCTCTCTCCTGTAACTTCACCCCCAACAGGCACAAATCCCTACAATGAAGAGAGGTGAGAGTCATTTCCCAGGGAGGGAGTGTTTCCCAGGTGAGAAGCTTGCCCATGCCAGGACTCATCTGCCATCAGTGGGTGCTGGAAGCCCTGATGCACCCTGGACAGCCTTTTGATCAGCAGGGGCAGGCTAGCCTTTCATTTCTCAAAATGCCCTCTTGGATCTCATTGCTCAAGGATTTTCCATTTAATTATGTAATAGGTATGTTTAGGCTATCTGAGCTTTGCAGCTGGAGAGAGGTGATGAGCTGAGCAGACTTGGTGCATACTTGCACGGAACTCACAACCTGAAGGAGAGAGCAGACCTGAGAGAGAGAGAAATTATTGTATAAACAGTGTGCAATTAAAAAAAGATGTGAGTACTATTAAAGACAGAATGGAGTTGGGTGAGGGGGTCATTCAAAAAGATTTCGGTAGAAAGTCATGCCTGAGCTCAGAGTTGAAAGTTAGGTATGAATTAATGAAAGAAATGGAAAGGGAGCAGATGGTAGAGGGAAGAGCAGCATGTGCAAAGTGCCTGTGGTGAGATAGCAGCAGAACCATCTGTCTCACAGGCCTGCATGGAAGAATAGGAACATGGGAGGAGGTGCAAGTGAGCCTGGGCAGGGGATGAGGCCATAGGAGCCTTGTGGAGACATTAAGAGTGACAAAAAGCCATGCAAGGAGGTCGTACAGGGGAAAGAGGAGGGGACATTACTAGTTCCACATTTTGAAGCAATCACACCGGCTGCAGACTGGAGAAAGATGGATAATGAAAGGGCCAAGCAGAAAGCTGGGAGATTTAATCAGGAAGCCATAAACACAGGGACATCACTCCATTTGTAGCAGATGAATTTGGAATTGAAAAGGAGTAGATAGATGCCAGAGATACTTAGGAGGGTAAACCAGTAGGACTTGCAATTTGATAAGCAAATTCTTATGAGAATATAAAGGACTGTCTATCATGCTACCCTCCAGTAGATGCTGTTCCTTGCAAATTCCTCACACCTGAACAGCCAGGTAATTCTGATGGAGGAAGGCAGTCACTGCTTTTGGAAAGTTCTAAATGTGGAAAACTTCTTTCTCACTGCCAGCTGAACCCTCCATCTACCTCTTGGGCTTCCTGCTGGGTTCAGATGTGGAGGATAATGGTGTGTAAACTTCTTTCCACCTCACAAGCCCAAGAAGTCTAGATGTAGAAAAAGTGTAGACTTTGGGGACCCCTTATTAATGGATGGTCATGAACAAACCACTTGAAGCATCTGAACCCCAGTTTCCTCCTATGTAAGACAAGGAGCAGCCAGCAACCAGAAGATTTAAGTTGACATTAATCAAGGGCTCAGCTTGAAAGTGTGTAACACTCTCAAGAAGCCTAAATGTTGACCATGCTCCCCAACATTGCTCTCCTGGCTCAGTTGCTGGACCTGGATGTCAATTACCCTCATCCTTAAGAAATATCTTGCCCTGGCTGACATAGCTCAGTGGATTGAGTGCCGGCTGCGAACCAAATTGTCGCAGGTTCAATTCCCAGCCAGGGTACAGGCCTGGGCTGCAGGCCATAACCCCCAGCAATCGCACATTGATGTTTCTCTCTCTCTACCTCCCCCCTTTCCCTCTCTAAAAAATAAATAAATAAAATCTTAAAAAAAAAAAGAAATATCTCCAAAGTCTTCAAGTAAATGAACAGTTTCTCCATTGGTTGGAGAGCACTCTTCCCTGGCCCTTTCCAGCACAAGACAGGAACTGCAGCAAGCAGGCCAAACCAGCCATCCTGGGCCCTGTGTGGGCAGACTTCTCACACTGCCCTGACACCACAGATGACAGAGAAAGATGACCCCACAGGGAAATTAACACCCTTGCTCCCAGGCCAAACTGAAAAGTAGTGAGAACACCAAAGCTTTGTCTCCCCAAATATGTCTTTGGGGATATTGATTTTTAAGCTGGTTATTAAGAAACAAAAGACTCAGCAAAACCTTTGACCCTCTTACCTTACCTAAAAAAAATTTAAACAGAAAAACCTCAGCACATCCACCTTATTACATATGAATTAAGTGTGGCAGACAGGAAGAAATCTAACAGAGCCTGTCTGTTGGACTCTCCTCTGTGTTCCATGGTTTCTGAGTTTCCCAGCAAGAATTTGCTTGCCACATGATTGTGCTTTTTCATCCACCTGTGAATTGCCTGCTTTCCCTTTGAAATTCTAGACCCCTGTCTACTTCTTCTTTGTCCAGAATGGCATATAAGACTCAATGGTCCAATGTGTTCTGGGGTTTTGTATCCCCATAAGTACATATGCAATAAATTTGGACATTTTCTCCTGTTAATCTGCCTCATGTTATTTATATTGTTAATTTCTAAAAAAGTGGGAAGAAGTTGATTTTTGTATCCCCATGGTAGGAAGGTAACTGCTTTGCAGTGAGGGTCTGTGGTGGCATTGTCAGTGAGTGAGCAGAAGGAAGGGGAAAGCTTGTCTGCTAGTGTGGGGAGTTGGTGAGCATGTATGAATGCCCTAAACACCCATACGACTCAACTCCTTGATTTCAGGGCTGCTCCCAAGGCACATGGGTGCCAAGGGCTTGCCAAATTGAACTGTCATCCCTACCTGGTCTGCCACCTCTAGGGATAGAGAACTGCTCAGCTCTTCTCAAAGTGCTTGTCTGGATTTGGGTATACAAAAACCAGGTTTTAATGCCCTTCAGGTGAATCAGCAAACCTGGTGCCCTTCACTCAGGTGCCTATGTGGACCTCAGAAGTTACACTAACTATAACTTCTCTCTGAGGGTAAGGTAGGAACAGCTTTGGTCTGTGCTGAGAGCCTCCAGGGTGTCTGTTTCCAACCTACCACCTACTTCACAGGGGTGAGGTCAGAGGGGATTGGCCACTGGGGAACTGAAGTTTAGACCACATGTTGGACCACCTGACTGTTCTGGACAAGTCAGAGGACACCTTCCTGGCCCCCTGCAGCATTCACCAGCAGACCAAGGTTGAGACAAAACTGAACTGTGACCTTAGAAGAGTAACTTAACCACTCTGGACACTATTCCTCTTTTTTTTTTAAAAAAAAAAAGAGAAGAAAAGCAAAGGAAAGAGGTCAGATAAAAAATATTCAGAAATGAGGAATGGGTTACTATCTGTAATAATAAAATAATAGTTACCCTCACAAGCCAGGGTTGAATCTAGTCACCACTTATTAGCTTTTGGTAATAGGTGAGGAACAAGGTTCAGAATGGGGGGTAGGTTGAGAAGCTCCTGGGAATATAGAAAAAAAAACCCACTAACTTGGCTAGGGGGATGGAAAAGCCAAGCACAGCAATTACGAGCTATGTTGCATATCTTTGGCAACTTGGCTAGCTTCCTAGTTGTGTTAAATAGCTGAGCCTGCCTGCTTAGAGTGAAGGAGATGGGCATGACTTTAACCTGTGATGTAGCCGAGAAGCAGTTCCCTGGTTGCTACACCTACTCAAGAGCAAGAAGGGGCCACAACTGCCCAGACTAACAATGGCAGTCAGGAAAAGGCAGAAAATATGGGAGGACTGGCAGATGTAGCCCTTTGTGGGAGGAGTTGGAAATGGGGTTATAGATGAAGTGGGGTTATGGGAGATGTTGAGATTTAAACTCAAGCATGGCAGCCATTCTCTCTCTTGGCTATGCAGGGAGTAGTAGTGAGGGAAGAGACATGCTGTCTGTAGTAGGGATTTTTGCCATGTGGTTTGAAAGAAAGCAGTGGGAAGGGAGAAGTAAACAAGCAGCTTTGTAGTTTATAGTGAGGAAGAAGGCCATGCAACCTGGACTAATAAGAAAGGGGATGCTGCTTCTATGATCCTGCCTGCTCTAGCTGACTCCAGAGCTGCAAATGACTTCCTTGCAAGATCCTGTCCTACTGTACATGGATTTTACCTGGACTTTAAGACCTGTGCCTTTCCTGAGTTTCACCATGATCCAGAGTAACACAGCACATGCTTTTTGGACTATTATACAGAGGGTGATGGCAACATATTCCTGCACAGATCCTGCACAGATAAGGACACGGGAAACTTTTGGAGATGCTTTTGGCTAGTTGCCTGGTGGGGACCATAAGAAGTGCAGGGTATCATGGGAAAAGAAGGTGCTCTGAGCCCCCTACCCCTAAGGCTGGAATGTTATAAATAAAGATCTGCTCCTTCCAGCATTAAGTGTTGGGTCATTTACCAAGGTGTCACATGAACAGGCTCCAGTATACTTGGTAACAGTTTGACCTTGGGCATTTTAACTCTTTTAGGCTTCAAGGGCCTGTGTCTAAAATTAGGATTATGACTACCTACATCAGAGATTTGTTTTGAAGGTTAAATGATAATCCACCCCAAAAGGCTGACACAATCAACATGCTCCATAAATATTCCCTGTTTATCATTTGCTACAGTGCATAGCTAGAGATGGATATTATAATCCTTACTGTAGATAGTATGGGGTCAAAAATCATTTTCTCCTACTTTGTAAGTTTTTCTAGCTGGACTAATAATCAAATTAACATGAGACAGATTAACGGGAGAAAATGTCCAAATTTATTACATTCTTTGTATGTACATATAGGGATATGAGACCCCAGAACACATTGGGCCATTGAGGCTTATATATCATTCTGGGCAAAGTAGAGGGAGGTGGGGTCTGGGATTTCAAAGGAAAAGCAAGTAATTCATAGGTAGATAAGAAAGAGTTACCATGAGGTAAACAAATTCTTGCTCGGTCACCCAGAAACCATGGGACACAGAGGGGATTCCAACAGACAGGCTCTGCTACATTTCCCCAGTCTGCCACACTTAATTCATGCATGATAAGATGAATAAACTAAGGTTATGCTCCCTTCCTTTCAGCAGGTATTTCTATCTGAATTCCTTTAGGCAGGTAAAGGAGAAGGGTCAAAGGTTCTTCCTAAGTCTTTCCTTTCTTCATAACCTCCTTAAAATCAATATCCCAAAAGGCATATTTGGGGTGGCAAATTTTGGTCTTCCTCAGTGGTGAAACTGAAGCTCAGAGGAGTCAGGTAGTAGGCCGAAGGTCACCAGCTAGATGATGGCAGATCCAAAGGTAGTGAGGACTCCACTCTGCATTGCCGGGGGACAACAGACCATCCCCTGCTTTGGTTGTGTCACAGGTACCCTCAGGTTCCAAACACATCAACTTCAGATCAGGCATGGCTATAGGGCCAGTGCCAGAGGGAACAGCATGCCCTATTCTCAGCAGCCGGACTGAATGAGCAGCATTCCCAGAATAGCACTTCACCAGCTTGCTGGCCTCCTTCTTGGTCCTCAAAATAGACACAGGTTCTCATTAGAATAGCAGTAAGTAGGATGCTCATCCGACTCCAGTTGCATGTTCATTCCTAGACTGAGTGCTGAGTGTAAGGTGGGGCAGAGGCCTGGGGTTTGGGGCATCGGGTGCCTTCCTGAGCACTGTTCACATCCTTCAGGCATCCTCACTCTGAGTCTCCAGGAGAATTTCCCTATTTCACCTTCCTAGTGGCCAGGATCTCATCTCTTAGACACAGACAACAGCGGCTACAACCTCTCCAGTATGCGCCATGTGCAATACACTCTTAAGTGTTTTGCATGTGTCAACTCTTTAATATCATGGTAACCCCAAAGACAGCACTGTTATTGTCTGCAATATACAGATGGGGAAGCTGAGGGACAGAGAGGTAAAATGACTTGCCCATAGACACACAGCTAGTAAGTGATTGTGCTTGGGATTTAGATACAGGCAATTTGATGTCAAAGGCTGCATATTTTTTGTACATAAATAATTTCAAATTTACAGAAAAATTGAAAGTTATTACAAAGAACTTCTAGATACCCATTATTAACATTTTACCTTATTTCCTTTATCATTCTTTCTCACTCTCTCAGCTATTTAATATATGTATGAGAGTACATTGTTGACATGTGCATTTACCCCTAAATACTTTAGCAAGAAAATCCTAAGAATAATATATCACCCACTTACTCACCCAATATATGATGATCAGAATCAGGAAATTTAACATTGCTAAAATGGTATCTTCTATGCCACAGACCTTACTGCAATTCCACCAATTTTTTAAATTTTATTTTAATCATTGTTCAAGCACAGTTTTCTGCCGTTTACTCCTGTTCCAGCCCACCCACCCAACCCTCCCTATTTCCCTCCCATTATCACCCTCCCCCTAGTTTTTGTCTATGTGTCCTTTAAATTTGATCCTGTAAACCCTTCCCATTCTCCCCTGAAATTCCCTCTTCTCTCCCCTCTGGTCACTGTCAGTCTGTCCCCCATATCAGTGTCTTTGGTTATATTTTGCTTGCTTCTTTGTTTTGTTGTTTAAGTTCCTGTTAAAGGTGAGATCATATGGTATTTGTCTTTCACTGCCTGGCTTGTTTCACTTAGCATAATGCTTTCCATCTCCATCCATGCTGTTGCAAAGGGTAAGAGCTCCTTCTTTCTTTCTGCTTCATAGAATTCCATTGTGTAAATGTACCATAGATTTTTGATCCATTATTTACTGATGGGCATCTAGGTTGCTTCCAGCACCTAGCTATTGTAAATTGTGCTGCTATGATCATCAGGGTGCAAAGGTTCTTTTGTATTGGTGTATTAGTGTTCTTAGGATATAGTCCCAGCAGTGGAAGTGCAGGGTCAAAAGGCAGATCCATTTTTAGGTTTCTGAGGAAGTTCCATACTGCTTTCCACAGTGGTGGTACCAGTCTGCAGTCCCACCAACAGTGCACTAGGGTCCCCTTTTCTCTACAATCTCTCCATAACTTGTTGTGTGTTGCTTTGTTTATGATGGCCATTCTGACTGGTGTGAAGTGGTATCTCATTGTGGTTTTAATTTGCATCTCTCTGAAAGCTAGCAATATTGAACATTGTTTCATGTGTCTATGGATCTTCTGTATGTCCTGCTTGGAGAAGTGTCTGTTCAGTCCTTTGCCCACATTTTAATTAGGTTGCTTGTCTTCTTAGAGTGGAGTCGTGTAAGTTCTTTATATATTTTGGAGATTAAACCCTTGTCTGAGGTATCATTGACAAATATGTTTTCCCATACAGTTGGTTCTCTTTTTATTATCATACTGTTTTCTTTAGCTGTGCAAAAGCTTTTAATTTTGATGAGGTCCCATTTGTTTATTCTTTCCTTTATGTCCCTTGGTCTAGGAGACATGTAAGTAAAAAAGTTTCTGCGTGAAATATCTGAGGTTTTCCTACTTACGTTCTCTTCTAGGACTTTAATGGTGTCATGATTTATATCTAAGTCTTTTATCCACCTTGAATTTATTTTTGTATAAGGTGTAAGTTGGTGTTCGAGTTTCATTTTTTTGCACGTAGCTGTCCAGTTCTCCCAACACCATTTGTTGAAGAGGCTATTTTTATTCCATTTTATTGTGCTGCCTCCTTTGTCAAATATTAATGGACCGTAGAGACTTGGGTTTATTTCTGGGCTCTCTGTTCTGTTCCATTGGTCCATGTGCCTGTTTTTATGCCAGTACCAGGCTGTTTTGATTACAGTGGCCTTGTACTATAGTTTAGTGTTGGGTACTGTGATCCCTCCTACTTTACTCTTCTTTCTCAAAATTGCAGCAGCTATTCGGGCTTGTTTATGGTTCCATATAAATGTTTGAAGTGTTTGTTCTATGTCTGTGAAATAAGTCATTGGTACTTTAATAGGTATTGCATTGAATGTGTAAATTGCTTTGGGTAGTATGGACATTTCATATTAATTCTTACAATCCATGAACACGGTATATGTTTCCATTTGTTTGTGTCTTCCTTGATTTCTTCCTCAGTGTTATGTAGTTTTCTGAATACAGGTCTTTTACTTCTTAGGTTAGGTTTATTCCTAGGTATTTTATTTTTCTTTTTGCTATTTCAAATGGGATTTTTTTCTTGATTTCTGCTTCTGCTGTTTCAATGTTGGTGCACAGAAATGCCTTTGATTTCTGGATATTGACTTTGTATCCCTCTGCTTTGCCAAATTGATTTATTAGGTCAAGCAGTTTTTTGGTGGAGTCTACAGGATTTTCTATGTACACTATCATGTCATCTGCAAACAGTGACAGTTTTGTTTCCTCCTTTCTGATTTGGATGCCTTTTATTTCTTTTTCTTGTCTGATCGCTATGGCTAAAACTTCCAGTACTATATTGAATAGAAGTGGTGAAAGTGCACAGCCTTGTCTTGTTCCTGATCTTAGTGGAAAAGATTTTAATTTTTGTCCATTAAGTATAATGTTGGCTGTAGGTCTCTCATATATGGCCTTTATTATGTTGAGGAATGCTCCCTCTATTCCCACTTTGCTGAGTGTTTTTATCATAAATGGGTGCTGTACCTTATCAAATGCTTTTTTCTGCATCTATTGATATGATCATATGGTTTTTGTCTTTGCTTTTGTTTATGTGATGTATTACATTTACTGATTTGCAAATATTGTACCATCCTTGCATCCCTGAGATGAATCCCACTTGGTCATGGTGTATGATCTTTTTAATGTACTGTTGGCTGCGGTTTGCCAGTATTTTGTTGAGGATTTTACCGTCAATGTTCATCAGTGATATTGGCCTGAAGTTTTCTTTCTTTGTTGTGTCTTTATCTGGTTTTGGAATTAGGATGATGTTGGCATCATAAAAAGAGTTTGGGAGTTTTCCATCTTTTTGTATTTTTTGAAATAGTCTGTGAAAGATAGGGGTTAGTTCTTCCTTAAATGCTTTGTAGAATTCTCCTGTGAAACCATCTGGTCCAGGGCTTTTGTGTGTTGGGAGATTTTTGATTACTGCTTAAATTTCTTTTGCTGTTATTGGTTTGTTCAGGCTTTCTGCTTCTTTTCCATTGAGTTTTGGAAGATTATATTTTTCTAGAAATTTGTCCATTTCACCTAGGCTTTCAGATTTCTTGGCATACAGTTCTTTGTAGTAATTTTTTACAATGCTTTGTATTTCTGTGGTATCTGTTGTAATCTCTCCTCTTTCACTTCTGATTGTGTTTATTTGGGTCTTCTCTCTTTTTTTCTTGATGAGTCTGGTTAAAGGCTTGTTGATTTTGTTTATCTTTTCAAAGAATGAGCTCTTGGATTCATTGATTCTTCGAATTGTGCTTTTAGTCTCTATGTCATTTAATTCTGCTCTGATCTTAGTTATTTCCTTCCTTCTGCTTGCTCTGGGCTGTCTTTGTTGTTGTTCCTCGAGTTCTTGTAGACATAGGGTTAGGGTGTTTGTTTGAAATGTTTCTAACTTTTTTCGGTGGGCCTGTATCACTATGAACTTCCCTCTCAGGACTGCCTTCACTGTGTCCCATAAGTTTTGGGTTGTTGTGAGTTTGTTTTCATTGTTTCCAGAAACCTTTTGATTTCTTCCCTAATATCATTCTTGACCCATTCATTGTTTAATAGCATGCTATTTAATCTCCATGATTTTGAGTATTTTGGGTTTTTTTCCTTGGGGTTGGTTTCTAGCTTAAGTCCCTTGTGATCCAAGAAAACGCTTGGTATGATTTCAATCTTTTTGAAATTGTTGAGGCTTGTTTTGTGTCCTATCATGTGGTCTATCTTTGAAAATGTTCCATGTACATTTGAAAAGAATGTGTATTTAGCTTCTTTTGGATGGAGGGCTCTGTATATATCAGTAAAGCTCATTTCATCTAGGTATTGTTCAATGCCACAATGTCTGTGTTGATATTTTGTTTGGAAGATCTGTCCATTTTTGATAGTGGGGCGTTAAAATCCCCCACAATAATTGTGTTGCTGTCAATATCTTCCTTGAAGTCCTCTAAGATTTTCTTTATGTATTTGGGTGCTCCTATGTTGGGTGCATATATATTTACAATATTTATGTCTTCTTGGTGGATTCTTCCCTTGAGTATTATGAAAAGACCTTATGGGTCTCTCTTTACGGTCCTTTTTTGGAAGTCTTTTGTCAGATGTGAGTATTGCTACCCCGGCTTTTTTTTTCCTGTCCATTTGCTTGGAAAATTTGTTTCCAGCCCTTCACTTTCAGCCTGTGCAGGTCTTTTATCCTGAGGTGGGTCTCTTGTAGGCAGCATATGTGTGGGTCATGTTTTCTTATCCAATCAGCTATTCTATGTCGTTTGATTGGAGCATTTAATCCATTTATGTTTAAGGTTATTATTGATAGGTACTTATTCACTGCCTTTTAGGTACGTGTGTTCCTCTCTCTCTCTCTGTCTCTTTTCATTTCCTTTCTTAAAGCAGTCCCTTTAGCATCTCTTCTAGAGCTGGTTTAGCGGAGGTGTATTATTTTAGACTTCTTTTGTCTGAGAAGCTTCTTATTTGGCCTTCTATCTTGATTGAGAGCCTTGCTGGGTAAAGTAGCCTTGGTTGCAGACCTCTGGTTCTCATTACTTGGAATATTTCTTGCCATTCTCTTCTGGCTTGGAGTGTTTCCATTGAGAAGTCAGCTGTTAGCCTTATTGGGTCTTCCTTGTATGTTACTTCCTGTTTCTCCCTTGCTGCCTTTAAGATTCTCTCTTTGTCTTGAAATTTTGCCATTTCAATTATGATGTGTCTTGAGGTGGGCCTCTTTGGGTTCCTCTTGATTGGGACTCTCTGTGTTTCCTGGATTTGTGTTACTTTTTTTCTCATCAAATTAAGGAAATTTTCCATCATTACTTTTTCAAATACGTTTTCTATCCCTTGCTCTTCTTCCTCTCCTTCTGGTATCCCTATTATATGGATATTATTATGTTTCATATTGTCTTGCATTTCTCTTAATCCCTCTTCATTCTTTCTGAGCCTCTTTTCCTTTTCTTGCTCTTTCTGGATGTTTTCTTCTACTTTGTCCTCTAGCTCGCTGATCCGATCTTCTGCTTCATCGATCCTGCTTTTCATTCCTTCTACTGTGTTCATCAGTTTAGAAATTGTATTCTTCATTTCCTCTTGGCCCTTGTTGAGAATTTCTATTTCCTTTTTCATGCTGATGTAGTTTTCAGTAAGTTCATTGTCACTTCCCTGTAGTTTCTGGTAGCTCATTGTGAGCTCATTGAGCTTCCTGATGATCATTGCTTTGAACTGAATATCTGATAGTTGAATTGCCTCTATTTCATTTAGCATTCTTTCTGAGGCTTCCTCCTTTCCTTTCATTTGGGGATTGTTTCTTTGTCTTCCCATTGTTTGTGAGACGCTTCTTGTTAGTCTCAGCTTCTTAAATTGATCTGTTCTGGCTCCTTGGGTTTGTGGTATGAACTTCTTTAGTAGAATAACAGTGAGTTTCAGTGGTGCAGTTTCCTTGATGTCCCAAGCTCACTGATCTTTGGCTGTCATTTAAGTTGGCTTTGTGTTTGCCTTTGGGTTTTGATTGTTGTTGAGTCTTTCTTTGGTGGTTCCTTCCCACCAGCTGGTTAAATGAGGATCACTCTGTCCACCACTCCTGTATTTTGTTGTGCTGGTGAGAGAGGGTTGTGTTGAAGCTCGTTCTTCCGTGTGTATAAGGTTTAAAGAATTCTCTCTTGCTCTTCTTCCATTGTTTGTATTGGTTACTGTTTCTATTGTTTAGTTGTATTTCCAGATAGGTCCTGGACTGAGGTTTGTGTGGTTACCACTCCCTCCTTCTTCTGTTGTTATCTGTTAGTGGTTCCTTTGTTGTTGGGTTTCCTCTTTCAGTGGGTATCCTGGTGTTCACCACATCCTCCTATCCTTTTGTTCATCAGTTGGAGGGGGAAGGCAAAATGGTTTAAGACAGCAACAGAGAATTCTGTGATATTTACAGTAGTAGCAAGTAGGGAAGAGATAGGAGATTTTTTTAGTGTGTGTGGTGTTTACCGTGATCTTCCACCCAGCTAGCTGATTTTTAGAAAGGATGGAAAGAAGATAAGACTCTTGTTGGGGAAGGAAGGATTGTGAGTTGGATCTATAAAGCAGGGAGGTTGTGGGAGGTTAGATTCTGAAGTAAAGTGAGTGTAAAGGATAGTAAATAGGTGTAGTGTATGAGAGAATAGAGTAAACCACTACAGTAATAGAGTTCATGAAACTTTGAAATGGGCTAAGATCTGGGGGGGGGGTGTGATGTAATTACAATTGCATGGAACAGCAGTTATTTACAGTAATATTATGGCAACAATCATATGACAGAATCTATGAGATCTAGGTAACAAGAATAGGTGTTACAGGGTGCAGCCAAGAGGGGGGACCCCCAAATAGGCATTTGAAATGGGGTCCAGAACTTAAGGTGTCCAGGGGATTTTAAGATATCTCCACCCCTTCCCCACAGGTGTGAGCTGGGGGAAGGGGCACACAGAGCAAGAACATGCAGGGCAGCTTTGCACCTACTCCATGGCATGGTCATTTAACATACCTATAGCCTTTGGCTGGTCAGTTAGATATGCTAAATAGCTATGGCCATGCTCAAGGCCAAGGGGATGGAAAGGGACCTCCCCCCTGCCAAGATGTGACTGGGGGGCAGGTCCCCTGAGTTACAGTGCCTGCGTGGGAGCTCAGAGAAGATTGGCTCCATGACATGGAGTCACACTTGCCCAGACCCACGATGGCAACCAGAAAAGCTGGAGAAGACAGCAGATTGAGGACAAGTGTGCCCGAGTGTAGGTGGAGTCAGAAATGGGGCTGCATAGGAAGATCGGCGCGGGGATTTAAACCCAGACACGGCAGCCATTGAGGGGAGAACCATGTGGCCTTGACAGAGTGGAGACTCCCGCAGCCCTGAGAGAGAGAACCACGTGGTTTTGGCTGAGTGAGGACTCCCATGGCCCTGGGAGAGAGGACCACATGCCTTTGCCAGAGTGGGGACCCCACCCCACAGCTTTAGAAGGGGGAACCACCACCTGGTTTTAGCAGAGATCCCGGCGGCTCAGCTGAGGGTGCCGGGAATCCAGGGAGGTCTCCCAGTTGAGATGGAGTACTAACTGGGAATAACCAGAGGACTACCTGAGCCATGGACTTCTATTTCCTTTCCTGAGATACGGTACTCTGGACTAGGCAAGGGGGGAAGGAAGGAAGGACTGTGTCTGTTTGTGGGTGTTTTAAGGGACTTTAAGATTTTTAATGAAGACATTAGGTCACTACTTTAAGTTTGTTTAGCATTAAATAAACATTTCCTTTCCCTTTCATGAATCTCTGGCATTGAGAGACGTCTTTCCTCTGGTGGCGGACATAACGGACCTGGGGGCTTCTTTCAATAATAGTATATCATCCCAGCCCCACCCTTGTTTGTTCTGTAACATAGGGAGTACAGAACCTCTAGTAGTGTGCTAATGGGACACAGGTGAATTAAAGAATAGTAGATTAGCAATACAGTTTGGGAAGGGATATCAGGGGAAAGCTGTCAGGTCATACAATATATCCAGCCTAGCAAAGCAGACTATACAAAAAGGAAGAGGGATACAAAAATACTATTAAAAAAAGATGTAGGAATACTGGAAAAATAATAATAATACAAATATGCAATAACTTACAGGTTCTCTGTAATAGCAGAGTGAAATGTGTCTCACTGTCCCAGCTGTCATGATATTCCTTCTTTGGGTTCAACTTTTATCTTTTCACAGATCCAGGATTTTGTCTCACTTGTAGGTATTTAGAGAAAATTTAAAAAAGTAAAAATAGAAAAGGCAGATGAAGGAAAGGAGAAGAGATAAAATTGGAGAAAAGGAAGGAGGAAGGAATAAAACAAGAAATCAGGAAAGAGAAGAAAAAGAAATCAAAAGAGAATAAAAACAATAAAAAATTAAAAATTAAAAATTGTTAAAAAATAGAATCAAATTAAAAAGTCTCTTGGTTTCAAAGTGGCCAAACCGGTTTTTCTGCTTTTGCTGGCTGCAGCAGGCTGAGGGATCATTGGTATGGCTTTTCTTCCTCTGTCAGTGGAGCTCGCACTGGCTCCTCAGCCTTGTGCCCTGGGTATGGGAATCAGGTCTTTCCCCAGGGTTACTCCTGTGGACTGGGGTGTGGGGATGCTCTACCTGCACGTGCACCCACGCACCCGCAGCTGGATGGCAAGGAGGCTGGAATGACTGATCACTTTAGGAGAATTCCCCAAACAGTGTCCGTCTATTCACTCCTTCCTCTTGAGAAATTCCTCAGGTTCAAGCCTGCCTCTCCTCACAATGGACTGGCTTCTCCCACAGCCCCACTCTCCAGCCAGACTGGTGACTGTGGGGGTCAGGGCCTGCTGCAAGACCCAGCCCCTCCGGTGTCCACAGCCTCCAAAGGTGCTCACAGCCCTTGTGTGTTTGTTAGCACCTGCATTCCTCCCAGTGCTGCTCAGACCTTGTTTGGCTGGGGAGGGAGCAGTTGTCTCAGCTCTCTCCCAAGGACTCTGTGGCAAATCCAGCAGCGGGCCCTGGGCCTGAGGCTGCAGCCCCCGGACCACACACTGGTCACTGGGACCCTACCTTGTTGCAGCACTCTTCTTAAGGTCCAGTTTTTCAGTTCCACCACAATCCTTGGTCCCCTATTTTCACATATGCTGAAGTATGTTGGTTGCTTGCTTCTCTACTCCATAGATCGGTCAGGATTCTCTCCCCTGAGCAGAAGGAAGCCGAATCTGTTCCTTCCTACTCAGTCGCCATCTTAGCCCCGCCAATTCCACCAATTTCTTAATAATATTCTTCTTGGCTCTTAATTTTTTCTGGTGAAGAATTTGCATGTCTTTAGTCTCCTTTAATATGAAATGATCCCTTGGTCTTTCTTTGTCTTTTATTATGCCAGCGCTTTTTAATGGTATAAAGTTTTTTTTTTCTCATAAACTCCCTAATTTGAGTTTGTCCAATGTTTTCTTATAACTAAATTCAGGTTATACATTTTTGGCAGGAATCCCTGGAGGTGGTGATATGTTCTCAGTGATGTTGCTTTGCCTCGTTTCTGGTGATGTTAACTTTAGTCATTGGTTAAGTTAATATCTAACAAGTTGCTTCATTACAAATTTGTTGTTTTTTCTTTGTAACTAATAAGTCATTTATGGGACATGTTTTGAAAGCATATAAATGGCAGTTGTCATCAAACTTTCATCCATAACTTTAGTTTACACTGATGCTCCTTACCTACATCAGGTGGCACTCCAAAGTAGGGATGGGTGGCCTGCCAATTCTATCACTCCTTCTACATTTATGAGTTGATTTTCTACCATAGTTGATTTTCTCTTCTCCTTCATTTAATAATTTATTATCAGTAGGGACTCACAGATTCTGTTTTTTTTGTACCTGATAATCCATTACTATCATTACGCATTTTGATACTCAAATTGTCATGGATGTGGCCAGTAGGCACCTGCTCAAGCTGGCTCTGTTTCCTTGACATGCCTCTATTCTTCTTCATACACTCTCTCTCTAGCATAAGACATTCCAGGCTCATCTTGTATTTTCCATGTTCCAGTCATCCCATACAAGATCCCCATTTCTCCAAGGATTCCTGGTTCCTTTTACTGGAGAATGGCATTCAGAAACCAAGGTCAGAGTACAGGCGCTCATGTTACCAGTTCAAAATCCATGTGCTGATACTTCAAATGGCCAAAACTCAAAATGCATTAGTTTGGAGCATGGAAAGGTTTATTGATCCAGAAAGCACTAACCTAGAAAATGGGAGCCCTAGTGGTACCTCAAAACCATCTTCCTAAAAATACAGATTTCAGGTTTCTATTATGTTAAGGGAAGGAGAAATGGGAGGGACAAGAGGTGACTGATGACCACAGATAGCAGGCATCTGAGGAAGATTGTGAAACCTCTTTGTTCCCAGTCAGTTGACCCAAGTTTATTTGAATCTGGTCACCAGCCTCCTGTAAATCCTCATTGATATACCTTCATTGTATACACACACACACACACACACACACACACACACACACACACATATTATATATATAATTCCCCATCTCCTTGGGAGAGACACCTTCTGGCTAGGGGCTGTTTTATAAAAACTCAAGGCACAAGCAGACTTCCTCTAAGCAGGGGTGTCAAACTCATTTTCACCAAGGGGCCACATCAGCCTCATAGTTGCCTTCAAATGGCCGAATGTAATTTTAGGACTGTATAAATGTAACTAATCCTTAAAAGGCAAGAAGCTTGGCACTGCCACTGGGTAGAAACAAGGTGCCAGGCAGATACAACAAGGTGGAGGGATAGATTTGACCCACAGGCTTTGTGTTTGCCACCTGTGTTCTCTGATTAGCATGTTTTTATGCAAGAACACAGCAGGCTTGAACAAGAAGGAGTCTGAGGGGCCAAGCATTTCACTGTTACATTCATTAATACTGTGTGACACTGGTTCTAGCCACTGTACTTAGTGTTGTGCAACTGCCCAGGTTCCTCTCTCATAGGGACACCAAGACTGAAAGCAGCCAAATCTGAGGAACAATCACAGGAGTGTGTCCAGGCTTGCAGTTTAGGTCCCATTCATGACTAGTATTTCCTGGCCCTTATCTTTCTTCTTTGTTCCTCTCTCAACACAGGCTACACTGTTAGTTTAGCCATCCCACCATCCCATCCCAAAAGTAGACAAAGCTATGCTCAAAGCTCCTATTGGCCTTATTGTGGCCGAGAGAGATGTACGAAGAAGGATCAGGTTATTAAAGAAACAGATTCTCATTTCCCAGCAGAAACTACTGTGCACAATGTGAAAAAAGAAAATAACAAGTAATTGAATGTTCAGAGCCAACTCCACTGTGGGCATAGCAGCCTTTTATCTTAGGAGTATAGACTGAAATCTATCCCAAAATTAATTATACTGAAGCATAAAGGGGACCAAAGTTTTGCCAACCTAAAATAGGCTTTTAGGATTTTTATTTTTAGCTGATTATTATAAAACAAAAGACTCAGAAGGAACATTTGACCTCCCCCTTTCCTATCTAAGATATTCAAATGGGAAACCCTGCTTCAGGAAGAGAGCTTTGACGTAATCACCTTAGCACTGGACAGGAACACTCCAAGTCCCCATCCCATTGTTTTCTGGGTTGCCTAGCAAATATATATATATATATGTATATATATTCCTGCCTTGTGTATTCTGTTTTTCCTCAATTACCTGAAAATAGCTCATTTTCACTTTTAAAATCTAAGATCCTGTTACCCGCTTTTCTCCTTTGTCCAAAGTGACATATATACCAAATTTTGCTTCACTGTCTTTGGAATTTTCATACTTATGTGAATTCCCCATGCACACATATTAAACTTCGATTTTCTACTATTAATCTGTCTCTGTTAGTTTGATTATTAGCCTAGCTAGAGGAGCTTTAACAGTGGGAAGAAAAGTTCGTTGTTTCTTTTTAATTCCCACAAAGGACAGGTATGTATGGTTGTGTGTGATCTCCAAGTGGAGCTGGACACTTGGCACACTATCTTCTGGTTGGCAGCCCTTCATGGGGTTGAGACACCAGGGAGCTGCAAATTTCACCTGACAAACACACCAGAGCTCCATCTCCATGCCTCTCAGGGTGTTACTCTTGATCTGTACTGTCCAATACAATAGCCACTAGCCTGGTGTGGTTATTTACACTTTAATTTCATGAAACTTAAAATGAATTGCAAATTTAGATTCTCAGTTGCACTACATACATTTCCAGCACTACACAGATACAGAACCTCTTTTCCATCACAGACCATCCAATTGGATAGTAGTCTTCTTGTTACAGAACAGGCCCAAAGGGGGGTATGATATACTGTTACCAAAAGGACCCTCCACTAGGTTTGCTATGCCTGCCACCAGAGGAAAGACATCTCTCAATGCCAGATTTGTGAAGAGGAAAGGAAATGTTTATTTAAAACTATACAGACTTAGAGTAGTGACCTAATGTCTTCATTAAAATATTAAAGTCCTTTAAGATACCCACAGACGCACACAGTCCTTCCTTCTCCCTCTGCCCTAATCTAGGGAGCCTATCTCAGGAAAAGAAGTGGAAGTCCACGATTCAGGCTCCCAGCACCATCAGCTGTGTCACCACCAGGATCTCCAGTTAATCCAATATCATGTGGCACCTTCTCATGGCCCACCAGTAAGAGTCCTTTTGCCCCAATTCTTCCAGGCAAAGTGTCTCTTGCTTCCTAAGCCATGTGGCAAAGGGGAGCACCCCAAAGCCACGTGGTTCTCGCTCTCACCAAAGCTGTGTGGTTCTCTTCTCCATGGCTGCCGAGACTGGGTTTAAATACCCCTACCAATCTTCCTCTGCAGCCCCATTTCTGACTCCTCCTACAATCAGTTACACCTGCCAGCATTCCTGTATTCTTCCAGGTTTACTGGGCTGCCATAGTGAGTCTGGGTAGGCATGGCCCCATGTCAAGGAGCCAATCTTCTCCAAACTCTCACGCAGGCACTGTAACCAGGGGGAGCTGACCCCCTCCCCTGTTATATCTTGGGTGGAAGTCACTTCCCTCCCCCTTGCTCAAGGCATGGCCACAACCATTTAACATATCTATGAAACCAGTTAAAGGTTGTAGATATGTTAAATGACCATGCCAGAGGTTAGCTGCAAAGCTGTTGCTGTACAAAATAGCTCTGCATGTTCCTGCTCCATGTGTCCCTTCCCCCAACTCACATCTGTGTGGAAGAGGGGTGAGGACATCCTATATATCTTTCTAATATTTCCTGGACACCTTGAGTTCTGGATCCCATTCAAAATTCCTATTTGGGGCACCCTCTTGGCTGCACTCTGTTACATTCTGGACTGAATAACTCAGAGAGCTGGGAGACCTGTGTCCAGAGAACCACCTGGTAAGCCCTGAGTAAGGTTAAGCTCCACAGGTCAGCATACCTAATGGTATGTAGAATGTTGTGGAGATTTAAAGAAGCACATCTCCTGTGATTGCCATGGGCCTGAGGCCAAGAGAAGTAAGAATTTCAGACAGTGACTAGATAGTAGATAACCTGGCAAAGTAAAACCCCTTCATTGCCCTTCTTTCAGGAAGGTGTATCACAAACAGGAAAGCTGGTTGTTAACAGTGGGAGGGAGAGTCTGCACTGCACATTTCTTGAAATTGAAGCCAATTCCAATTTGCATGTCAAAGTAAAGGGATGGATGCACCCACCTGGCAGGTCACTTCTTTCAACTCTGTAAGCCAGTGTCACCAAGGGCATGGTACTTTCCCAGGCCACCTGGATCAAACAAGCACCCAGCTCTTTCCTGCTGTGTTTTTCTTCTTAGCACTTACCACTCTCTGACATTGTGCAGATTTTACTAACTTTCATCGTTTATTGTCTGTTCCTATAAAATGTGGGCATGGGTAGCCAGGGATTTGAACGCAGTGTTTTGTCCACTTCTAAATCCCTATCCCTTCAAGTTATACCTTGCTCACCATGTGACAATTGTGTGCACAGTGCCTGAGTGCACTGTGGTTGGTCCACATATGTAAACCTCAGGCACTTCTTCCTTCTAGAACCAGATGGGGATAAAAGAACGAGTGCTCTTTGAGGGTAAAATATTATACATATATTTTGTATATGTATATACACATATATTATACATATACATACATATTACATAACATACTCCAACAATGTTCAGCTACCCCAGAGTCTGCAAATGAGCCATTTTCTCTCCCCCATCTCCTCTGCCTCATAGTACACATATGTGCATACATACACACAGGCACACACACTTATGCACACGTGTGCGTGCACATGCACACATATACACATTTTCTGACTTACCTTGTGCTATTGTCTCTTCCCAGATGTCTTTCTCCAGCAAACACTTGTCTCCAGCAAACTCTTACATCCCCTTCAACTCTCAGCTCAGAGGTGCAACCTCCGGGACATCAGCTCTGACCCCCACATGCTGACTTAGGGCTCTATGACACTGAGACATGATGCCTGTCCTTACAGCTATCTGACCACTTAGAACTTCTTGTTAATATATCTGTCTCTCTTCTTGGCTGAGCTCCCTTCAACCAAAGGCTGTTTTTTATTCATGAAGTATTTGTTAAATATTTTCTCATTCTGAATACTTTTGTATTTCTCAGTAGCCTCCACCCAAAATCTTACAAACTCTGTACGGTGTACATAGTGTCTAGTTTATGTTTAGTAGGGTTTTGTGCCTTTGTAAAACCTGATCAACTATGGTACTTACCAGAAGCTTTTATATATCTGACCTCACTTTTCTTAGCACTAGGGTCCCAAAATGTCCTGTGACTAACTTTGGGCAAAGCCAAACTTCTTATTGTCCACATCCCAATGGAATACTTTCTTTATACATTCAAATGATGGTGGTTGTCTCTGTAAAGGGCTCTTTCCATATTATAGCAATGTGGCTTATTCCTGACAACAGCAATAAATATGTCTGTGTTCTTCCGCTTGCTTGTCCCTGAGCTAATTGTTAGATTAAAAATCAGTATGTGCCCTGGCCAGTTTGCTCAGTTGATTGGAGTATCATTCTGCACACAAAAAAATAAAAATTGAAAAATAAGATTGCAGGTTTGATTCCTGGTCTGGGCATGTACCTAGGTTGCAGGTTGGATCCCCATTCATGGTTCCTATAGGAGGCAACTGATCTATATTTCCCTCTCACGTTGATATTTTTCTCTCTTCTCTCTCTCTCTCTTTCCCTTCCTCTCTCTCTAAAATCAATGAACATACCCTTGGATAAGGATTTTAATGAAAGTATGTAACAGACTGCATTCTTTATAGAATATTAAGATCTGTGAAGATTCATTCACTCATACATTAAATGTATATAAGCCATCTATTTATTATTATTAGCTATAATTATATGAGAAATACAAAAGCAAATAAATCATGACTCCTACATTCAGATAGCTTGCAATCTGTCTGAAGAAATAAAGTATGTTAACAAAACAATGTAAATACAATGAAGAATGAGATAATGGTGTAAAACAGAAGCATGAGAAAAGACTTTCTAATTGAGAAAACATGCTTGCTAAAGGACCTTGGAAAGAGAGCCAGCAGCATTAATAAGAGTTTGAAGTTAAAGGGAAGAGTGAGATATTTACTTTAATTTAAGAGAATTAGAGAGAAAGATTTAAAATAGCCAAAGAAGTTCATTGGTCCACTGCCCTTCACTTAAGCTCTCCTTCTCTGCTGCCTTGTGACAACACCACTTCTGCCCCAAGTCTCTTAGGGGATATAGATACATTTGGGCAGTAGAGAGTGGAGGGAGAAGGTGGGGTTTGAAAACAGATCCTGCCCTCAGTATTCTGATATCCCTCTTTACTGAAATGATCCTAGAAACAAGTTCTCTGCCTTTTTTAAACTCAGAAATAAGAAAGGGGTAGGTTTGAGGGTGACAGGCAGGAATGGGTGGGGCGAGGAGGTGTGGTGGGGTGAAAATGGAGACAACTGTACTTGAACAACACTTTTAAAAAAAGAATATTGTGATGTCCCCAAAATATGATGCCTGTAACTTTGACATAAACTTTTAAATAAATATTAAAGCAATTATAAGAAAAATGCAAACAGAATAAAACCACATTTTGTGGAAATGATATTCAATGTATATGCTTAAATATAACAATACATCACTAAATCTCTAAAAAATAACCCAAACAAATGGATAAATATGTGTGCTGCATTACCAGTCCCTACTGAGGACAGATAGGTAAATAAATTAGTAGACTAACAAAGGTAGTAGGAAAAACATGCACTGTTTTTTGCTTCTGGTTAGATATTTCTGGTTAAAAATCATTTGCCTTGTAAATGTTCTTGTTTCTTTACAGAATGTATGCTTCTTGCCACTTTGGAGTCTTTTTGCTCATGTCTGCATACTGGGGCTAAGGTGAACTCTTCCACCTCTTTATTTACCTACTTTGTCCTGTTGAACAATTCACTGCTCTTTGCAGGAATTTCCAGGGGCTACAGAGCAGAGCTGGGAGCTGGGGGAAGTGGTGAATCCCAGAAGTACCAACTGTCTGTCTTTATTAAAGTTCCTGCCGAATGTTGATCCCATGCCCCACCCCTGCTGGGGGAGAAGTCCCTCCCCAACATTCCACAAGAACACAAACAGCTTGACAAGCCTCTGAGCTAACCTTCACCCCCAACCCCCATTCTCCTGCCAGCCTCATGTAGTGTGAAAGGCCTTATAACTTAGAACAATTGATCAGGAATCATGTTGGCAGATAGTAAAGGCTGTCAAAAACAACATGAAAAATCATACAAGGTATGCCATCACTGGCTGGATGTGCAAAATAGAGAGAGTTCTAAGTGAAATTTGGAAATATGCCTTTTAGATCTCACCTAAACCCATGAGGATACACTGGAATGTCCACATCTCTCAATTGGACAGGCCAGTCAGAGAGGAGTCATGCGCATCTTTCAGACAGTTTCAGAACCAGGATTCAAAGTCACACTTCCACCGAACATGTGTTCATTGCATGCTGTCTAAGTGCCAGGCCCTGCACTAAGAATGCAAAAATGAGTCACAACAACCCTCTCCTCAAGAAATTCTTTGACTATTGGGGAAAGGACCAGTAAACAAGCAAGCCCCAAACACTGGGGTGAAGCAAAATGTAGGGAAGGTCTAGGAGTCACAATGGAATTGCAGAGAAGGTAACCCGAGGGAACAGCACCAATGAGAGCTCAATGTGAGAAATGGGCTGACTGGGGAAGAGGGTAGTGTGCATATACTTCAGTGTTTTTGGAGCCCAGAATTCAAGATAGGAGAGAAGAGAGCTGAGGCTGAAAGGCAGGTGAGAGCCAGATTGTGGGCAACCTCTGATACCAAGTTATGTTCCCAAATGACACCTGAGCCAAAGCAGCAATCAAAAGAGCCTGACTCACAAAGACCATATCGATATTGATCGACTTCTAGTTAATTATTGTGTTCCTAGGAAAGGAGCAGGTAGACAGGCTACTGAATTCTTACTTGGTCTGTGGAGTGCAGAATTCTAGGTACATAAAAAAAGTCTGAAGAATGACCAAAACAAAAAGTCCTTGCAACCAACCAATTCTCATATAAATCAAGTCTTAAGCCAGAACCCACTGAATGAAGAGGAAACCAGTTCTCCTTAAGGAAGGACTTCACTTTACTGCCAAAATTTATGATATTAACTTTTCTGTGTGTGTGTGTGTGGGGGGGGGGGGTGCTCCACCCATAGGGTACCCCTGGCCACCACGGATGAGAATAAGTCTACCAAGACATGATCTGCTTGGGGAGGAAAGGTGGCCGATCTCTCAAAGGGGAAGGGCCAAGAGCCTCTTCCTCAATGGGCTTTTATTGGGTTCGTTTTGCACAGGAATACAGGTAAAGCTCATTAAGCATTATCAGGCAGTAAAGATCAAACAACAGATAACATGCAAAGAACTCTGAAGGCCTATTCTGAGTCAGGGGACTCAAGGGGCTACAAAAGTCTGGGGAACAAACTCACTTCCTGCTTGGACCCTCATCATTCAACTGAGATCACTCTAAACAAAGTAGGTTTCGCAGGATTTTACATATTCTTTCTTAGGTCTGATTGCCCTAGGGAACCAGCCCTTTCCAGTACAGGGAAACACCCACCACCAGCATTATTTCAGGCTTAAGTCAGGGAGAGGAAGCTAGGCAGCCAAGAGATTAGTAGACTTCTTTCCGACAGAGAGAGGACTCAGGCCAAGGGGCGAGAATCCATCAGAACAAAAAACAAAACAGAGAAACATCTGTAAGTCCCAAGAGAAAAAAAGTAACATACCCAGCTGAGATATCTTTTAAAATCCCTTAGGCTATAGGTAAACATGTCCAAATGAAATAATTAAAAAGATTATCTAAGTTTCTCTTTCAAAAATTATTTTTAAAAATCTAGACAATTAAGACTTCCAGCCAAGATGGAGGTGTAGGTAGATACACTTTGTCTCCTTGCACAACCAAAAGAAGGAAAACAACAAATTTAAAAACAAAAATTAACCAGAACTGCCAGAAAATTGAACTGTATGGAAGTCTGACAAACAAAGAAACATTCATCCAGACCTGTCAGAGGGGTGGAGATGGGCAGTTAGGGAAGAGAGGACTTGCAGCAAGATGGCAGCTAGAGGACAAGTGCAGGTGAGGAGGCAGCTGGCAGACTAGGCAAGGCAGGGCTGGTGGAGTGGGTGGTCCTATATTTACATGTGGATAAATCAGGAGCAACAACTGGGTAGTGAGGCAGACCTAGCAACCCAGGGTTCCAGCTCTGGAAAAAAAGCACTCAAACCTCTGGCTGAAAAAACCTGTGGGGGTTGCAGCAGCAGCATAAACTCCCAGCCTCACAGGAAAGTTCGTAGGAGACACCCAAAGTTTTCTAGAATATACACAAAACCACTCACTCAGGAATCATCACCAGAAGAGCCCAATTTGCCTGTGAGTAGTGGAGGGAGTGACTGAAAGCCAGCAGAGAGCTGAGGAAGAGCCATTGTTCCCACTCGGACCCCTCCCCTACATTCAGTGCCACAACACAGCAACAAGAGTTGCCCCGGCCTGGCAAATACCTAAGACTCCACCCCATGCTATGTAACAGGCATGCCAAGACAAAAAATGTGGCACAAATGAAAGAACACATCAAAGTTCCAGGAAAAATACAACTAAGTGACCAAGAGACAGCCAACCTATCAGATGCACAGTTCAAAACACTGGTAATCAGAACGCTCACAGAAATGGTTGAGTATGGTCACAAAATAGAGGGAAAAGTGAAGGCTATGGAAAGTGAATAAAGAAAAATGTACAGGGAATCAAAGTGAAGGGAAGGAAACCAGGACTGAGATCAATGGTTTAGAGCAGAAAGAAGAAAGAAACATTCAACCAGAACAGAATGAAGAAACAAGAATTCAAAACAATGAGGAGGTGCTTAGGATCCTCCAGGACAACTTTAAACATTCCAACATCTAAATCATAGGTGTGCCAGAAGAAGAAGTGGAAGACACTGAAAACTTCTTTGAAAACAATGAAAGAGAACTTCCCCAATCTGGCAAAGGAAATAGACTTCCAGGAAGTCCAGGAGGCTTGGAGACTCCCAAAAAAGTTGGACCCAAGGAAGCACACACCATGGCACATCATAATTACATTAGTCAAAATTAAAGATAAGGAGAGAATCCTAAAAGCAGCAAGAGAAAAGAAGACAGTTACCTACATGGGAGTTCCCATAAGATTATCAGATGATTTCTCAAAAGAAATCTTGAAGGCAAGAAGGGGCTGGAAAAAGGTATTCAAAGCCATGAAAGGCAAGGATCTACATTTAAGACTACTCTATCCAGCAAAGGTATCATTTAGAATGGAAGGGCAGATAAAGTGCTTCTCAGATAAGGTCAGGTTAAAGGAGTTCATCATCACCCAGCCATTATTATATGAAATGTTAAAGGGTCTTACCTAAGGAAAAGAAGGAGATAAAAAATATGAACAGTCAAGCCCTGGCTGGCGTAGCTCAGTAGATTGAGCATGGGCTGGGAGCCAAAGTGTCCCAGGTTCGATTCCCAGCCAGGGTACATGCCTGGGTTGCAGGCCATAACCTCCAGCAACCGCACGTTGATGTTTCTCTCTCTCTCTCTCTCTCTCTCTCTATATATATATATATATATATATATATATATCCCTCCCTTCCCTCTCTAAAAATAAATAAATAAAATCTTTAAAAAATATGAACAGTGAAATGACAACAAACTCACAGCTATAAACAACTGAATCTAAAAAAATAAAACACACACACACGCACAAACTAAGCAAACAACTAGAACAGGAACAGAATCACAGAAATAGAGATCACATAGAGGGTTATCAGTGGGGAGGGGGTTAGGGGTGAATGGGGGTAAAGGTACAGGGAATAAGAAGCATAAATGGTAGATATAAAATAGACAGTGGGGAGGTTAAGAATAGTGTAAGAAATGTAGAAGCCAAATAACTTATCTGATAACATGACCCATGAACATGAACTAAGGTGGGGAAATGATGGTGAGAGGGGGATACAGGGAAGAGGGGAATAATGGGGAGAAAAAATAGGACAACTGTAATTGCATATTCAATAAAATAATTTTAAAAAATAAGAGAGGAATTAAAAAAAAGAATTTGGGGATACAGAAATGATTGAAAGCCAGTGGTGAGCAAAAAATCTGTAACTAATACTAAAAAACTACAGGAATTCTGCTTATAGACAGAATTAACAGAATACCAATGTTACCTGTCCAGACAACATATAAGGAAATAACAGTGGGAGAGTGTCAAGAGGGTATACAGCAAAGATGTAAATAACAATGACATTGTCATCTTTCATGGCAGGGAGTTCATCAGTACTTTATAAAGTGGAGAAACATGCTAAAATCTATTTCAACCTCTTGATGGTTTTCATAATCTTTTTCCTTTCAAACTTGAAGAAACAGTGCTCATTTTGTTTTCTGTGTCAGCCATCATTTATTTCTGGGTAACAAGTAATAATAAAACCAGCCACTGGTTGTTCAGCACTCATTCTGCACCAAACACTGTGGCCAGCACTGTTTGCACAGCCAGCCTCTGAGCTGGATGAGAGGAAGAAGAGGAGGCACCTGAGGCTTCGCATGGTGAAGCCCCTGGAACAGATGCAGACCTGGGATGCTTATATGTTCTGAGGCCACCCTATTTCTTCCTAACTGAACTGACTCATTGACAGTGGCAAACAGTGCCACCTGAGAGCCTGCCTCATGAAACAGAGGCAGCAGACGTGACATTCAGGAAAGAGTCAGGCTTGCTGGGTCAACTTTGTTCATCAAACTGGGAAGAATGCAATGCATTTTAAGTACTTCCATTTAAAGAATCACAAAATATGAGAGTGCAGATATATAAAAACTTCTAATGGCAACTATATTTGTTTTTAAAGCAAAGTTTCAATATCTTCTTAGGGTGGAAGCTGAATTCCAAACATTGCTCACTGAGCTGCTAAGCTGTGGAACTTGGGGCAGGAGGGGAGAGAGGGGTTAAAGCCAAATTTACTTTGACCTCCTGGGGTCATAGACCCCATGGATATCTGGAATGTAGCTCTAAAGATGTGGAAAGTAATTTTTTTCTGGTCTGCAAATTTGAATATGCAAAAATGTGTTTTCTAATCTTTTCTATAATTGAACACAATTTCTATCTCAAGCCCCCATTATGCTGAGTTCAGAAAAACTAATCATATGCATGCATTTCATGTGTATGAGGCTTTTCCCCCCAGTCTATTCAGAATTTTCTTCTTTTTCCCACCATGTGGTATCATCTGAGCTCTGAAGGGTTGTAACACCATCTAGCCCTGAGTGGTTGGGGTGTCCGGGCTAGGCCAGGCTCTCAAGTGTCCATGGACAGCTAATGGGATGCCAGGAGCTTGGCCATCTCTGCTATGCACTCTGCAAAGACTGAGAAGGTGCTCTGTCACCAGACTTCAGGCTTACCTTTTCAGCACTGGCCTCTTTCTAACCAGTGAGTATACTCCCTCTCTGACTCTCACAGACTGTGATGCCATTGCACCCCATTCTGGAACACTTCTGGGTTTTCTTGACACTTATCTGCCTAGACCCAGGTCTACTATACTGTATCAGGCTGAAGGATATGGGAAGGCAGGAAACTTTAAGAGATTTGCTGCCTCCCTCTGACTCCCTTAGCCCAGACCTGGATGGAGGACCAAGGCATTCTCTGCCCTAAGATTCCACATTCTTCTGAAGTGACTGCTGTTCCTCCACACTTAGAAGCCTGCAGCTAAACATTGCTTTTGTTGGTCCACTCCCCAGGGAGTGAGTCCAGCACCTTTTAGCTTCAAGGTCTAGTTATAACAACAGAATGAGGGTAGCATTCTAAATTTGAAAGCAGTGGAGTTAGTAGAGGAACTACCAAGAATGAAAACTACACTTGTTACTGTGTAAAAATTTTGCCAGCTCCTTTATAGAGCATACAGGTAGACAAATGCTGGCAGCCACAGGCATGAGCACACAGAGGTAGAATCACCTCTGTGCTGAGATAGACACTTAGGCTTCTGGGCAATCACCCCATGCTGCCTTCCACGTTCCTCCTCACTGCGAGATACACAGTTTCATTGTCCTCACTGACATGGACCATCCAACTCTCTGCAGGTGCAGATTCCTGCTGCTCTGGGTTCTGTGGTGCATCCTTCAGAGAAAGCCTAGACACTGAGTGCCCAGCACCAAGTTTGGCATCAGGGATCTGTCTCTCTCCCTCAGGGGAGACAGCCAGTCATCCTGCATTCAATGAGAATCCCTAGGCAGCTGTGTAATAAGCAGGCCGTGAAAACAGCTTCCTCCAAACTGATGGAGTCAGCTGAACCTTGAAGACTGAAATTATATTTGAGTCAAATGGCCAATATGTAGGACATTTTGCATTAAGAGACAGTGGGCTTTGTAATTCCACAGCTGCCCTGAGATGTTTGTTTCAAGTCCATCATCTCTGTATGGTAAATGACTATTGTATGGAAAATTAAATGAGAACACTTTCCTTCCTGGCAGTTGTTACTCCTGCATTACTCTCTTTATCTATTGGATCTCAATAATCAGTGTCTTCTGCTTCTAAAACAGGATACAGCAGTCTTGTGGCTGTGAGGGCTCCTGCCTAGAAATGAAGCCCCATCCTCAGAGGCCAGCAGACCCAGAGATGCATGAACAATGCTGCTCCTGGAGGCCCCAGCACCCTTTCTCCCTTGGATGGCAAACCATGGTAACACTAGGGGAAAAAGTGTATCAGCTTGGTGTCAGAGGGCCCTGATAGTAATTGGGCTCTGTCTCCTTAGGGATCTGTGCTTGTCGAAGCCTCAGCCAGTATTAACCTTATCTTCCTTGAAGGACCATTAGGCTCAAGTGGAGAACCAGCACAGTCCTCATCAGAGCCACAGCTGATAGACTTGGGCCTCTTCCTTCTCTGTCATCCAGACCTTTTGTTCTGGAGGGGGAGGACATAGAGTGCCTGACTGGTTCCTTTTGACATCCACCCCAAGACATGGAATATGGTCACCCTGACCCTCTAGGTGTCTTGTTCTAGCCCCTCCTGCTTTCCAGGCATTCTCAGGCAAGGATATCCTGCTCAGCTCTATCCTCTGCATCTTTATTCCACCACACCTCCAAAGGTGAGGGATTTGGAAAACATTAGTCCTGGAACAAGTCTTATTCTATGTTGAGAACTCAGATAAATTCAGAAAAGTAATTAGAGAAATTTTCTTGAAAAAAGCCTCAACAGCCAGTTCAGAGTTGGGGTCATTGGCTTATCACAAACAGGCATCTGTTGGGGGAAATGGTGTCTGGAGGTGGGGAGGGAGATGTTCAGGCCTGAACAGCCCTGCATGGTAGGTCTTCTTCCTTGCACTCAAGGACAGTGAAGTTCCCAGGGTGGGATGCTTAGGTAGTGGCATGACTTGTTTTACTTCATTCAATCCCCGGACAGATATTTAAGATGTTGGCCCTGTTTTATAGATGGGGAACTAAAGTCAGAGAGTGAAGGAATAGGCCCAAGGTCCTTGAAAGACTAAGTAGAAGAGGAGGGACCAAGAAGTGGGGCAGCCTGTCCCCAAAGCCCCTGAGCTTCATAGGTATCACCATCCTTTATAAGACCTTTCTTTTGCCTGAGACACATTCTCTTGAGATCAGGCCAGAGAAGGAGAAAGCACCAGGCATAGAGATGAGTGTTTCATTACCATCATTTTGAACTATCCTCACAGCACCTGTCTGTGGTGAAAAGGCACACCCCAGTTCATATACTAGGAGGCTGAGATACAGCTTAGTTAAGTGACAAAGTAGGAGTCACTTGGGTGCTTCCCCCCACCCCAGGACCTGGGAGAAGGTACAAGATGAGAGAGAATTGGCTGTCTAGCAGTTGCCCTGACATAGTTCAGCATGAAGTGCCCTGTCCCTACTGCTGAGCAACTTCCCAAACCTGCACAGACGAGGCCCTGCCTGTGCCTGCATATTGGCCCCCAGTGAGCATTGTGTTCAGGTGGGCACCAACAAGGTTCACACCTTCCCCATCTTTGACCTCTTCTTCCTCCTGCATTTCTTTTTTTTTATTTTATTTTAATCATTGTTCAAGTACAGTTTTCTCCCTTTTACTCCCATTCCAGCCCACCCACCCAACCCTCCCCACTTCCCTCCCATTACCACCCTCCCCCTAGTTTTTGTCCATGTGTCCTTTAAATTTGATCCTGTAAACCCTTCCCATTCTCCCCTGAAATTCCCTCTTCTCTCCCCTCTGGTCACTGTCAGTCTGTCCCCCATTTCAGTGTCTTTGGTTATATTTTGCTTGCTTCTTTGTTTTGTTGTTTAGGTTCCTGTAAAAGGTGAGATCATATGGTATTTGTCTTTCACTGCCTGGCTTGTTTCACTTAGCATAATGCTTTCCAGTTCCATCCATGCTGTTGCAAAGGGTAGGAGCTCCTTTCTTTCTGCTGCATAGAATTCCATTGTGTAAATGTACCATAGTTTTTTGATCCATTCATTTACTGATGGGCATCTAGGTTTCTTCCAGCCTCCTGCATTTCTGAGTTATGCTCCATGACAAAGTGGCCAACCCTTATGGGTTCCCTATCATGTTCTAATCTCCTGTTCACCTCTCAGACCACTACAGTCTACCTCTCACATACACCCTCTGCTCTTACAAGGTGTCCCACAATCTCTTAATGACCACGCCCTATACATGCCTACACAGGCCTGAGATCTTCTCACTGTCCTGAATCATGCCCTCAGTTGCTAGTACAATCATCCATTACAGTGGTTTCAACAAGACAGAGGATTAGCTGTCCCAGAGGTGGGTCATCCAAAACTACATGGTGGATCCATGATCACTAGAAATACAGGCTCCTTCTATCTTTCTGCTCTGTTCTCTTTAGCTTGCGGCTCCTCCAGTAGCCAAATGGTCCAAGATGGTTGCAGGAGCTACAGACATCACATCCAAGTTACAGAGGGCAGCAGAAAGGAGCAACAAGGGAGAGGCAAAAGCTTTTTCAGAAACCGTATATATGACATCTGTTTAGATATTATTGTCCACTCTATATGCTTGGAAGCTGGGAAATATGGTTTTTCATATGGGGTTATTAAGTGGTTAACTTCTGGATACTCTCATTCTCTCCCTTGGTTTTATGGGCATATGTGTATCTTGCCTTCATTGTACTCCTCTGGCCGTCCACCTCTGTTTCCTTCAGTGCTGGAGGTTTGTGGGTCTTCTTCTCTTTTCTCTGATTAGCCTTTCTTGGAAGGCTTTGCTAGTAATATCCTAGAAACCAGACAGAGGAGTTGATAAAATGGGGAAAAGGAGACAATGAGGGTACTTGGGTAGCAGATACACAGGTGAAAACGGTAATATGGCATCTGACTCTGAAAGGCAATAAAACGTGTGTAAAATCCTTGAGCCTATCCCTGGAAACACGACAACTACGTAAGGGCAAAAGGTAGTATACGATTATGTGCTAAGAGCCTGATAATCCAAGCAGAACCAAGAGTACTGAATCCAGGACCACCATGTACAATTGCAATAAAGGGTTGTAATTCCTAACCCTTGGTTGTCCCAGGACTGAAAGATATGCTGTAATGACCCGGCATGATGCCAGCCCATGGAATGGATGCAGTTTCCTTGGCTTGGGAAGGGAGAGAGTACTGGCTGCTACAGTGCCCAGGGAAGCTACTCTAAGGCAGCAGAATGTGAGAGACCCCGGGCTTAATGAGGACAAATTACAGATGTCCAGTGAGGCAGCAGCTAAGCAGAATGTGGGTGGAGAAGACACCCCATTTGACAAGGGATAGGGAGCAGGTCTCAAAAAGAAGCCCAGAGAGGGGCAAGGTTGTGGAAGAGGGATGGTGAGCTGGCTCCAGCTCCCACCTGGATTCAACAGCATCCTAGGTGCACCAGAACCTGACTCCAGAGACACACCACCCAGCTGCCTCCCATCTCTGCTCTGCATTTCCAGGAGACAAGGTCAGTGGTGTGCACCTTCTAATCCCAAGTCTGGTCACCTTTATTTTCACAGGACTGTGGACAGATCCAACAGGAATAGAAAGGACAACACAGCATGGCTGTCCTATGCCCTCAGGGGAAGAGGGGAAGAGACCATGTATCGTCCTCCCCAGGCCTGCCTTTGCCAGCCCCTGACCCCACAAGCCACAGAGCGTCCCTTGCAAGCAACCACTCCTTTCATCTCAAACACCTAAAGGACCACCAGAAGGGCAAGCCAAGGAGAGACTCAAACAGCTCTCACTACTCCAGGTCACCTCGCCCCAGAACCAAGCCCTGGCCCCAGGAGAGCAATGACCTGGAGACGTGACCCTTCAGGATGCAGTGTCCATCTCCAGCCACCCCCTCTTGAGTTCTGCCACATGGCCCAGGAGGCCGGCCATGCTTTTCTGCTGTGCAGCTTTGGGTAAATCCCCAACTTCTCTGGTTCTCCTGCATGTTCACTGGAGAGGAAGCACGGTGGCTCTGCACTCTGGAGCCCCATGGGTGGGAAGTACAGGGCAGAGACTGCGGGGACCATTGCCGCACCCAGGTGGCCCGAGCATCGCCAGCCCCAAGGTCTGCGTGGAGCTCGGGGTCCGGCCCAGAGAGACTCTGATTCCTGACCTTTCCCAGAGGGTCTAACCACTGGAGCAGCTTCGCGGACACCTCGGGTTTAGCTCGCTTGTGCCTGGGGCTCTGGTGGAACCCCCAACCTGCAGAACCCCCAACTCCACGGCTCCAACGCTGTGAGCAGGCCCCCACTTCCTCCCCTCCTGTCACTAAGTGACCCTGAAAAATCCAGCCTGTTCTCCGGACCTCAGTTATCCCATCCGTGCAGGATGAACACAAAAACTATAATCTGAAGACGCTGTTTTTCTCTCTAAACCGGAAAGCTAGGACTACCACGGATCCGCGTGCCGCGCGCGCCCTCTAGTGTCCAGTTCCGCCGCTGCACCATTTTCAGGGCGAAGCCCGGCCCCTTTCGTGTATTGGTTAATAAAAGAGGCGATAGAAAAGGGATTGGATAAATCAACCTCCGGGTGCATCAGTAATAGATGAATGGCAATGAAGGAGTGAACAATGGAATGGATGGACATTAAAATGAATGCACGCACAAAGTGAATAAATGAGCAGTGAAACTGAGTTCATTAATGGCCTTGTTTTTGACTTTTCAAACATGTTACATTTAGAATAAAGTATCACAAGGCCTTGTGCATGGCATGAAATCCTGCCCAATCTTACCCTCATCTTATCTGTCATCACTCAAAGTCCTTCTCCTTCTCAAGACTTCTTTGCCTGCCTTTTCCTCTGCAGGAACTTCTGGAGCTCTCCCATAGCTGTCACTCCTCATCCTTAGGGTCCAGCTGCTTCAGTGGCTTTCTTGCTCACCCTAAAGGGGAGCTTTCCTCTCAGCAGGGTGACATCCAGTATCTGCCTCTTCTTCCAGGCCTTATATACTGTAACACCAGATATGCCTATGGACATGTCCCAAAGGCTGCTGAGTGCCCCCACACAGTAGCTGCTCAGGACAAATGAAGGAAGAGGGCAGCTTGCTGGTGACCTGACTCCACACAGAAGCTCCCAGGAGTGAGCCCTGCTCCAGCCCTATCCACCTAGCCTGGAGCTGACAAGACCAGGAGGAAGCCAGGGGCCTAATTTCCAAGTCTGAGAGCCCAGCCTAGGGATCATCTAAGCAGCCAGCTTCACCCATCTCAATCCCAGGCATTGGGGAAGGGCTCTGGGAAAGGCAGTGGGTTATCAATACCAGCTCATTCCTCCTGCTGGCCTGTCTCCTCCAGGCGGGTCCTCTCCTGAGAGAGTGGTTCAAGGAGCCATGCTAATTAACATTGAAGATAATCATCAAGCAGTAGCATAGGATGACTTCCATCAGCCTCCAGTGATAACAGCACAACCCACTGCCTCCCCAAGTCCCCACAATCTACTTTCCTGCTCACTCCCTTGATTCCAGGGAGCCTGAAGTTTTCAGTGCAGCCCAATTAAAGGGGCTCCAGAAGATAAAAATTGTGTCTGGTTCTAGAAGAGCTCCTTCCTTGTGAGTCCTATATCATCTCCACTGACCAAAGCAGGTGAGGGGGCTCTGCAGCTCATTTTCTTCTCTTTATCTATGCATTCATACCTGCATCAGCTCTACTGCCTAGCAAGCATCACCAGCCATTCTAATTTTCTGGTTAATTTGCTCTTTCTGAATTTGTGAGCAGGAAGGGAAGGGCACGTTGACCTGCTTGCTTCCTTTAAAGAAAGGAGATGGTGTACTGGGGAGGCAGTTCCTCCAGCCTGCTCCTCCTCAGGATCATGGCCTGAGGTGAAGCAGGCAGGTGCTCAGAATGGGACCCTGCCAATGTCAGGGAGGTCCCATTGCGCACAGTGACCCTGTGAGTACTGGATGGCTACTCTGTCTCCCCTCCCCACTCTCCTCCTTAGCATGCCCAGGTCCCTGCCAGGCTCCTCACTGTGACTTTTACCCTCTTCTGCACCCACTTTCTCCCTTAATACTGATTTTTTTCTAAGCAAGCAGTCAGCTTGTCTGGGCGCACCCCGAGGAAACCATCTCCCTATGATGAGTGACTGTGTATCTCTGTTTTGCTCCTTTAGCTTCAGATGGACTCTGTGCCTGGTCTGGGGATCAGAGGCAAATATGGGTAGTTTACGAACCCTTTAAGCCTCTCTCCCCTTTGAGCTGTCTTCCTCACTTTCCTACAGCTGTAGTCACTCCAAGTCTGTCTTCTTGTTCTTCTGTCCACTGTGACTCTGGGTGTTCTGCCCTCATTTTCACATCCTCAGGCTGCTGCCCAGCTTCAGCTGGTGCAGGGAAAGTGGAAGCCAGGGCCATGCCTACTGTCTCCCAAAGCCCCACTGCAGGACCCTGCTGTGGTCACTCTCCCATGCCTTCTACAGTTGCTTCACTACTGTGTTCGGAGTTTAGCTATGGCCTGTGGCGATATTAATTTAACAGAGCTGTCCACCTTCGCTGTGAAGAGGGCTGCACTCACCTTCCATAGTCAGTTTTCTTTTTATAATCTGGCTTTGGGTCTGATCCCTCAACTCATTAGCACATGGGCTACACAAACTCTCTAGGTAATTGGTTCCAAGGAACAATGACAGATGACATACCTGTTTTCTTCCACCCTCCCACCCCCATGTCTAAAATAAGAATGAAGCACTTTCCTGATCATTATATAGGTAGCACCTATACCAGAAAAAAGTGTCCCAATCTGGGAGGTCCCAAGTGGCCTCAGACTACACAAACCTGTACACTCTTCCTTGACCTACAGAGAATGCCTGCTTTCCTGTCCAACCTCACCATCTAGCACCCTGGTGCAGGCCCTGAGGCTGGGAGGCAGTCAAGACTTCTTTCCCATGAACTCCTGTCCCTCCTGTACTAGAAACTCCAAGTGAGGCAAAGCCACTGAGGTCCCACAGTCCTGTTTTTGGGTAGCCCAAGGGCTTCAGGGCTTCTGTGCTCCTGCTAGTCTTCCTTTCACAAGCAGATGGTCTTCAGAAGATTCTGGGGCCAGGAGTGGGGGTAAATAGGCAGAGGTGCTCTGCCCCCATTTTTAGCCAACAGAACTCACTTCTTACTGTGGCAGACAAAGAGACACATGACTCATCCCCTCTTTGAGAGAAAGGACTCAGCACCAGGGGTGGGGTTCACTGCTGCCCTGACACTAATTCCTATATGCCTGCTCAACTTTCAGGACAATCACTATAGTCCCTCTGCTGCCCCCAGCCAATAACTAACTGAGCATGGTGGGTGTGTGAGGGCTGATCACTTCCCCAAAGCAGGACCCCAGGGCAAACAGGGTCTCCAGACAGTTCTGGAACTCCTCTCCACTCCCATGAACTAGCAGAGATGTGGTCAGATCTCACCATGGTCTGGGTCTCCCTGCCCAGTCCCACTCTGCTCTTTTCCTTTCAGGGTACTACACCCTGATAAATCTTCTGTTCTGCCACTCCATTCTTCCACCATTCTGGTCCCAGCCCCCTCGGTGCCTCTCCTGCTCTGCACTAGTCTTCTGCCCCAGCCTTACAAGCTTCCAGCCTTCCCTCTGCACTGGGATCTCTGTGGATGAATTTCACAACCCTTGTTGTTCTCCTCATGTTACAGGGTGCAGCAAAGAGGGGGGGACCCCAAATGGACATTTGAAATGGGGTCCAGAACTTAAGGTGTCCAGGAGATTTTAAGATGTCTCCATCCCCCTACCCAGGGTGTGGGTTGGGGGAAGGGACAAATGGAGCAAGGCCATTGAGATCTGTTTTGCATAGCAACAGCCTTGCAGCTACCCTCTGGCGTGGTCATTTAACATATCTATAGCCTTTGGCTGGTCGCTTAGATATGTTAAATAGCTGTGATCATCTCTGAGCCAGGGGAATGGAAGTAACTTCCCCACCAACACGTGACTGGGGCAGATCCCCCAAGCTATAGTGCCTGCGTGGGAGCTCTGAGAAGATTGGCTCCAGGACACGGGGCCACACCTGTCCAGACTCAAGATGGCAGCCCAGTAAAGCTGGAAGGATACGAGTTCTGGCATGTGAAGTGGAGTGTGGGAGGAGTCGGAAATGACGCTGCAGAGGAAGATTGGCTGCGGGGATTTAAAACCCAGACTTGGCGGCCATTAGAAAAGAGAACCACGTGGCTTTGGCAGAGTGGGGACCCCCCACAGCTTTAGAAGGGGGAACCACCACCTGGTTTTAGCAGAGATCCTGGCGACTCAGCCGAGGGTGCCAGGAACCCAGGGAGGTCTCCCAGTTGAGAAGGAGGACTAACTAAGAACCAGATGACTGTCTGAGCCATGGACTTCGTTTTCCTTCCCTGAGATACGGTACTCAGGACTGGGCAAAGGGGGAAGGAAGGAAGGACTGTGTGTTTGGGGGTGTTTTAAGGGACTTTGGGATTTTTTGATAAAGACATTAGGTCACTACTTTAAGTTTGTATAGCATTAAATAAACATTTCCTTTCCTTTTCACGAATCTCTGGCATTGAGAAATGTCTTTCCTCGGGCGGCGGACATAACGGACCCGGGGCCTTCTTTCAATAATAGTATATCGTTCCAGGCCCCCCTTGTTCTGTTCTGTAACACTCACAGCCAGTCTGCATGACACCTGTGAAAGGACCTGATCAAACTCTGTAGGGTCTTCATGGTGACTTCATCTCTAGGTCCTGGAATGCCTCCAGATGCGTTCTTATGCTCTCCACAAATATCTGTTGAATAAATGGTGAACACATGCACCAGAAGAGGCCCCCAGAAGAGAGAGCTGCCATGCGGTGAACTCTGTGAGGTCAGGGACTGGAGGACACACACCCGAGGCTCATGCCAAAGCCTCTTCCAAGGAAGCTGCCTTTAATCATGATGAGAGAGGTCAGTCAATGATGAGTAAGTGGTTCCCACTCCAGTTTCCTGCTTCAGCTCCACTGCCAGGCTCCCTGCATTTAAATCAGCTTTGCCTTTCCACCCAAGGAGAAACATAGAAACCCAAGAGACAGTGGATGATTTGTGTGCAAGGCAAGTGCACGATGAAAAGTAGTGGGTGACAGGTGAGGGGGTGGCTGGACAAGTGAGGAGTCAGAGTAACCCAGATAGACCAATGCCTTTCTTAGCAACAGGAACTGCCATATATTGGGGTACTGGACCTCACAACACACAGGACTTTCCTGCACTACGCTGCTCTGTGGGGAAGGTCTGATTATGTCCATTTTTAAGGTGGGAAAACTGAGGCATGAGAAAGTTGAAAGCTTGCATGAAGCTATACAGCTACTGTGTGCTGTAAGCTGAATCCATACCAGGGCTGAATCCTGTTTGCTAAAGCCCTGATCCCCAACCCCCTTCATCCGCTGAGAGCCTCCTACAATCCCTGCTTCAGTGCTGTGGCTATGAGCTCCAGGTGGATGGGGGCACTCACTCAATTAGGCAAACTTGTGTGAGCACCTACTCCGTGCCAGATGATAGATTTAGGCAAGTACGTGACTGCTCCTACCTCTGGACACCTGGTGGGGCAGAATGGCTAGGTGGCCCAGAACACATCCTGTACAGGTTTGTCCTACAGAAGCGGTGAGGAGTACTCTGAGGAGGTATGAAATGGAAGGTAGAGCTCCTCACAGGGAACATTCGTAAGAGCTGGTTCTAAAGATTCAGCAGTGTCTGGCCATGTACCATGAGGGTCAGGAAGGGTCAGGAGAGGTCAGGGAGGGCCCTTCCAGTAGAAGGAATGTATGAGCAGGCATTTAGAGCTGGCCATCAGTGAGTCCTGTGGAACAAGATTACCTGGGAAGGAAGGGTCTAGTGAACACAGAAGGTTCCAAAAAGGAGCTCCAGGCAGGTGGTGTGTCCCATGGAGTGAGCATGGCTTGTAAGACCAAAGTTGTTGGAATGAGGTTCTGGTGCTCAGCACGTTGGGGTGAATGATGGTGGCAGATCCTTGCTGGGCTACAAAATGCTGAGTTGGAGAATAGGAAATTCCACTTTAGCAGTACCCTCTCACCACCTAAGAGCTCCATTAGTCTAGTAAAGCACATTCAGAAACCAAGAATGGGGCCCAGATTGTAAACTAGGTGTCAAAAGTTGTCTGCCTTGTGCATTGCGCTCTTCCTAGCATGGGTGGATGGTGGATGGGTGGATGAATTAATGAATGAAAAGGTGTCATATCTATTATACTGTAAAGGGAAGTATTAACTTGCAAAATTCACTAATTTACATACAAGCACACATTTACCAGCACACACTGAGAGAACCACATGCTTCTGCACACAAATTCACAAACACACACACACACACACACACACACACACACACTGCTCTACTAGCTCTGGTAAGGTGACATAGTCACAGATGCCAGTCTTAGACAATGTATGGGGGTGGAGCTGGTCTGCCAGTTTGTGTAAGTCACCCAGTAGTGGCCCTGAAATTGATTTAGTGGGTAATAACTAGTGCTCTTTGTTAAAGAAAAAAGCAAAATAGAAACAGTAGAATAGAAGCTATCTAGAGGTGTGAAAGTGTGCTCCAGCTGGTGAGACTTTTAGTTTTATATGCACATTTGTCCTGTCTGGCTCACATGTGACACTAGTTTTTCACAGTGGAATTGTTATCAAAAGTTTTCTGAACAACGGATGAGTGGTACCACCTGTTCTCACTCTTGGGTGCCATTAGAAACAGAAAGGCAGTGACTAGAGGTATTGAAGCTAGGTTTCAGTAAGGACCCTCTGACCATGCATCTCTTGGCTCCGATGTGGCTTCTCAGGTGTGGAGAAGGCCATTTGCCCATCCACATATACTTCACACCTCTTCAGCTCCAGAGAGGAATAGCTCTGTCTCCAAGTGCTCACAGTCAAGTTTAAAAAACCCAAAATGGGGGAACACTGCAATTTGGTGTGACAAGAGCTACTGTAAATGTACAGCAGAGGTAGTCAGGAGTCCTAGGACAGTCTCAGTATGAATGTGGAGTGGACATAAGCCTTTAAAAATACTGGTACCTGACCATATGGAAAAGAGGAGGAAGCAAGGGAGTTGAGAGTAGTGAGGGTAATGGGAAGGACACTCCAGGCAAAGGGAACAACATGGACAAAGATGTGGAAGCTTAAGAGAACATAGTTCTTTCTAGGAGCACAAGGTTATTTTGTCACGTAAGCACAAAGCCCATTGAGTGCATTGCTGGAAATACCCATTGACTGGGGCTTGGTGCACAACACATGCTATGGGTCCTGGCTCAGCTCCATCTGTCCTGCTCCAAGCGGTTCAGGGAAGGCAAAGACATTCAAGGTGCCCACAGTCACATAGCTCTTGAGACAATCTCCAATCTATCATGCTCCGCTCCCATTCTCCATATCTTGAATTGGAGGTCTCTACTTTATTTTACCACATCCTCTTCAGCTAAGGAAACATTGGACTCTGTCAATTTCTGCAGACCCTAACTATACATCATTCACCACTTTGGGGGAACATGGAGGGATTACCATGACCAGCCTGGGATCCAGACATGCTCAGAGCTTCATTTTTCAGGACTTTGATACCATGTTCCCATGGGGTGAGATCACTACACCCAGAGAAATAATCCCGTATTCCATTGTGCATCCCTTTACTCAATGTAAACCAATGGGGGAAAAACTGACTCTCTTTGAGAAAACGGGATGCAGCCAGGCCACACAGGGCTTCTGCCAACTGAGGACTACTCTCTGAGACAGACATCACTTCACCACCAGGGTGCAGATCCTCATACTCAGGGAGGTGAGCTGGCCCACCCCCACAGCGTTGGCCCTGCCCACCAGCCACCCAAAAGGTTTTTTTCTTAAAAAAGATAGATTCCCCCCTGTGTTAGTCAGGGTATTCCTGCGAAACAAAAGCAACAGAGGATTAAATAGATGATAGATAGATAGATAGATAGCTAGATAGATAGATAGATAGATGATAGATAGATAGATAGATAGATATGGAGGAATTGTTGTAAGAATTGACTCACAGGATTTTAGAGGCTGAGAAGTCCCCCTCCCCCATCAGATATAACCAGGAGAGTCCACGGTGGAATTTCCAGTACTACTCTGAGTCCGAATGTCCTCAGGCGAGGACATTCAGACAGAGGAGGGAATTCCCTCTGGCTCAGCCTTTTGCTTCAAGCATTCAACCTTCCTACATTAGGGAGGGCAGCCTGATGCAGACACCAGCCTGCAGTATCCAAGTCATTATGGATGAAATAAGACATTCACACAGACCACTGAGTCCAGTGGAGGAAAAGGGACAGCATGGCTTTTCCTCTGAAGGGGAGCAAAAGCCTCCGTCCTTGCTCCAATGAGCTTTTATTGTCTTACTGGGCACATTACAAGAAGGTCCTCATTAACTGGGCACAGACTCACTTCAGGTGGTTACCTTTTACAGGAAACAAAGGAGCCAATGCTGTTAATCCCATCACAAAAGAGGGATATTTGCAAATGAAAAGGCAAAAGTGGTTGAACCAGTTACACTCATCCATGGAAGGTTTAGCATTGTTTTTAGGAAGTTGCTTTGAGTAAATGTCCTCAATTCAGGGTGAGGGAGTTTGCTTTTTTAGCAAAAAGCAAGACTCACAGCGGCCTAGTTACATTGCAGGCCTGATTCCCCATGGGAAAACCTAACCATGGGCGGGGGTCCTGTGCATCTCCGAGTGGGAGCTGGGCCCACACCATGCAGAATGATCTACTACATCTCCCCCCTTGTTTTTACTTAGGACCGCTATAGATCCCACAAAGCTTGCTGCTTGCTGGTCTCCCACACGACCCTGGGAAAATAATTTGCACACATGTCAAGGTAAACAGGGCATTATTATAATTAGTAAGCAACTCACATTCTCAGATTAAGCCCATTGATCACTGTCAGGCACTAATGATCAAATAGATAATATTCAAAGAACTCTGAAGGCCTATTTTGAGACAGGGTCAGATAGCTAAAGGGCCACGAAACTTTGGGGAAACCTTCTCATTTCAGATTTGGACCCTTATCATTTAAATTAAGGGTATTCACAAAGCAGATTTCATGGGATTTAATGCTTTCTTTCTTAGGCCTGATTGCCCCTGGAAACCTGCCTTTTCCAGCAGAGGGCCACACTCACCACTGGCATTATTTCAGGCTTAGGTGGAGCAGGGAAAGTAAGGCAGCCAAAAGATTAGGAGACATCTTGCAGGCAGAATGAGGACTCAGGCTATGTCAAAGCCCAGGGGCAGTGGTCCATCACCCCCTTTTTCAATAGCCTCCCCAAATCCTTCCCTGAGGGCCTTCCCATGTGATCATGCCTGTCTGAGATCCATCCTCCCTTGAGGAATCTTACCCCTCATTCGCTAACCTACCAAGCCTCGGGGGCCAGGCAGGGTGAATGGGCAGAGGCAGTGTTCCTGCCAGGGAGATAAGCTTTGTCTCCTCAGTGGCTTAGGGTCCAAATGTCTCTCATAGCCTTAGCCATGATGGGTTACATCTCCTGAAACCAGGCAGGGTAGTTCCCAACATCTGATCTCCCCACTTTTTCATTGTGAAACCTACTATTTACTGTTCCTGAATGCAATCTTAAGAAAAAAACCTCTCTATATATCATAAAGCACAAATAAGGATTAAGACAAAGGGGCATCCACAGGCTGCTAGGACCCAAACTTGTAAATTCAGTCCACTGAAAAACAGTTTTAGGGTTCAACCATTGAACATTATAGGGCACCAAAGGGTTGTTGCCCTCTACAGGAGGCACTTAAGCCTCAGCCTCTGTCATTGGGGCAGGCCCCATCCTTCTCCGTTGTTGGACCCAGGCCTGTGAGTGACAGTGTGGGTGTCCATTTTCCTTCTGGTTGTTCAGGGTCAGCTGGGCCATCTGGTCTATCAGTCAATCAGTTCTCAGCTTCAGGTAGTAGAGCTTGGTGTCTATCCCACTCATGATAAGGCTTTACTCTTTTGGCTGGTGGCCACACAGAACCTGTAGGGATGGAAACACAAGCACACCCTCTTCCCCAGGTTAAGAGGTCTACTGGGCCCTGCCAAGAGCCATCTCCCAGCAGATCCCTATATAAAACCTGAGGATAAGATGACTGGCTCTTTGTTCTGAAAATGTTTCTCAATTGGAGTACAGAGTGATTCATCACAATTTAGAAAATTATAGGTAAACATGGCTAATAAAATCAAATGTGGGGGGAAGGACTCATGACTCCCCCCCTTTTTTTTAAGAAGATTTTTAAAAGTATGATGAGTCAGTTCTACAACTGCCTGACCTGTTGGATTGTAAGGTATTCCTGTTTTATGTTGGATATTCCAACACTAAAGAAAAACCTGAGTAGAATGTGCAAGGTATCTAGGGCTATTATCAGTTTTAATTTGCTGAGCCCTTCCTAAATGACTAAAGGCATCAATCCAATGGGCTTATATATTTTTAGCAGAGTCTCCTGTTAAGGCAGATGCATGTAGATCACCACTAGAAGTATCACTAGAAATATGAACATATTTGAATTTCCCAAACAGAGTGTAACAAGTGACACCTGTTTGCCAAATTATTTGAGAACCTAGTCCTCGAGGACTAACCCTTGTAAATGGGGGTGCCTTGTTAAGGGCTTGGCAATCAGAACATTCTTTAATAATCTGCTTAGCTTGGAAGGACAAGGACCCCTGCTGTTTCTGCATGCTACAATGAGTTTAAGAACCAATTGCCCTGTTATTATCAGGACCTGGTAGTTCTTAGGCTCACAGTTTTCAAGGAATATGGGAAAGATTGAGGGGATAAGTGCCCTGAAAAAAATATGTTTTAGACAAAAATGGTTATGCACCAAGGGCCTTTTGTGACTCGATTGACTAACCATTCCCTCCAGGAGAATATCCAGTTCTTTCCCAATGAAACAATTAGTGTTTACAGGCACTGAGTTAAAAGTGGCACTTAATATTCCACGGAGAAGGGCTAGTTCTCTCCAGGAGACGGTACACCTATTCATTTTTACAATAAAGATCATGGCTCTGGCATAAACAAGGAGGATTCTTAATATTTTTTTTAACACATCACATCCCTCATCCCACTTATAGGATGCTTTAGATTGACAAATTTATGAACACATTCACAACTTTCAGAAACAGTTTTTTTCTCTACTGGCAAATACATTTACATTTTTTTGAATTGGAGTTTTGACCTGCTCCATTTCTGACCTGGGCCGGTTCATCCCTCCTTAGGCAACCTGGTAACCCACCGCTCCTGGGAAGTCACCATATTGATGCCAACCTTAGGGCAGACACCCTATCAGCATAGCGCACTGCAGCTCAGAACTCCTGGGTTCAAGCGATCCTCCTACCTCAGCCTCCCTAGTAGCTGGGTCTATAGGCACACACCACTGTGTGTGCCACCATGCCTGGCTGATGGCAACTGTGCTGGTGTGTCCCAGACTGCACCTGGAGCACACGGGGGAGAAAGGGAAGGGAGGGAAACCATCTCTCCCTCTGCACTGCTGCCCATCCCGGCAGAGAAACCCAGCCCCCACTCAACTCACCCGAGCGTACATGCACAGGTGGCTACAGCCATGCTGTGAGTGGGCGCACATACCCACGCCACTGCCGAGTACACTGGGTGAGCCATGAGACTGGCAGCAGCTGGTGCGAACTGGAGAAGGGCCTAGCTAGTGCGCATTGGTCTCTTCTCTTCCATAATTCCAAATCTAAAGATCCCTTATCAGGGAGACATTCAACAGCCCCATAACTGCTGAACTAGCTTAAAACATTGCTCTTGTTCTTTAGAGATCCCATTCCCCATGGTTGAGGATTCACAGCAAAGTAGTCGCAGGAGAGGGCAACCTGGGAAGAAAAACCCTTTTCCTCTGAAATCCAACACACCCTTACGACATTCCTGAAAAGTACTCATGGCCGTCAGCCCTTACCTGGGTTAATTGCATGTGCACTCTAACCAAGTTGGTGTGTTGTCCATAATAACGACGGCTTGTAGCCCTGGGTCCCTGTTCATGGGCACCAGCTGATGCGGACACTGGCCTGCAGTGTCTGAGTCATTATGGATGAAATGAGACATTCACAAGGACTATGGAGTCCGATGGAGGAAAAGGGACAGTATGGCTTTTCCTCTGAAGGGGAGCAAAAGCCTCCATCCTTGCTCCAATGAGCTTTTATTGTCTTACTGGGCACATTACAAGAAGGTCCTCATTAACTAGGCACAGGATCACTTTAGGTGGTTACCTTTTACAGGAAACAAAGGAGGCAATGCTGCTAATCACATCACAGAAGAGGGATATTTGCAAATTAAAAGGCAAAAGTGGTTGAACCAGTTACACTTATCCTTCAAACATTTAGCATGAATTTCAGGAAGTTGCTTTGAGTAAATGTCCTCAATTTCGGGTGAGGGAGTTTTAACAAAAAGCAAGACTCATAGCAGCCTAGGTACATTGCAGGCCTGATTCCCTACAGGAGAACCTATCTGTGGGCGTGGGTCCTGTGCATCTCCGAGTGGGAGCTGGGTCCACGCCACACAGAATGTTCTACTACAACAGTCTACTTTACTTGGTCCATGGATTCAAATGTTAGTCTCATTCAGAAACAGAGACACACTCAGAATAATGTTTAATACCTAGGCACCCTTGGCCCAAACAAGTGGACACATAAAATTAACCGTCAACTGCCTGAATGCATGCTCACCCTGATGAACTTATAATGGGAGACCACACAGAAGGTAGAGCACTATGTATTTGTTGACCTCTCTGTAACCTGTTCCAGTCCACCAGAATCTGTCCTGTGATAGCAAGCACTGTCCCTGTGTCACTCATGCTGAACCATCAGGACTTGAACAGGATCAGCACACCATAAATACTCAGAAAAAGTGTGTTGAGTGAGTCAATGTACGAAGGGACCAAGGTGGTGAAACCCTGGGTACTTTTTAAAAATAATCTTCTTAGTATTTTTCTGTACTTTTTAAAGTAGATTATATCTTACCTTACTTACAAAATAAAAAATGTTAATGAATGATGCAATTTTAATTTTTTACATGCCAATGTGTGAGAATCTTTGAGTCCCATTCCTGTCAATGTTTTTCTAGCCTGGGACCAACAAAGGCATCTTTCTTTGCCAAGCTACCACCATGGGAGCTTCCCAATCACCTTTCTGAATAGTTAAGGCTCACTGTTCAGGGAAAAATGAAAAGTTTATTTCCTATGAACCAAACATTGTGGCATCTTTGCTCTCTCTAATCCTCACAACGACACATAAGCAAGGCATTCTGACCACCCTTCACAGAAAGAGAAACTGAAGCCAGGAGTGTCTCTGGCCCTTATTCAATGCAGTGAGCTGAGATTCCAGATCCTACCACAAGGAACATGTCAGACCCAGAGGTGCCAGCGGTGGGGGTGGTGTAGGGGAAAGGTACATGTTGATGAATGCCTCTAGTTCTGCTTTATGACAAAATCTGTTTTACAAATTTCTCCTTATCATGCCTGTGTACCCGAAGAGTTTAAGTGAGCATGTTTGTGTGTGCTTTTCAGGCAGATGGCACGCACCTTGCCTGTGGAATCAGGCATGTATATGTAGAAGTGTGATTGTGTTCATGTGTGCATTGTATAAATGTTTTGTGTGTGTTTATCTGGTAAGCAGCTCTTCATGCTTTTGTAGTATGTGAGTGTGTGGGGTTTTTTTTTTCCTTCTGTGTAGGTGTGTGCCTATGTTTCATACCTGGGGAGGGCCCAGGAGAAAAATACATGGTGCCTGCTCCCAAGAAATTTCTAGCATAATTAGGGAGAAAAGAGATACATGCCAATGCATTCTGGTAAAGTGTGGTCTATCAGAGTTTAGTCATGACCCAGATGGGATCAGGTGCTTACTTGGACCAGACATGCTGTGGTGTTCATTAGCTTCATCACTTACATCTGGGGGTCACACCCAACAGACAAGGCCAAAGTGACCTCATCTCTGCTATGGGGCAGTCAGCTCCAATGAGAATACACTGAAAGCAGGATTAGTTGATTAGCCTTTGGATACCTTTCTGGAAAAAGGAGATGGTTGTTAGCTGGAGAACTGGGGAAGGCCTGGAACAGGCCAGGATGAGCTGGGCCCTGGGGGATCCAAAGAAAGTAGGATATTCCCATGAGATGAAAGAAGTGGATGTGATTACTTCTCCATCAAACTAAGTCCCATGGTTTCAAATCCAGTGAGGACATACCTTTTCAGAATAACAGAGAACACTCTGCAGAGCCACCAGGAACTTTAAACCAGCCTTACACACAGCCCTATCTGCTCCCAGAAAAAGTTCAGACTGCTCTGCCCACTATGTGACTAGGCACCCCTGAGCTGACTACTTTATCCTTCCGGTGTTCCCACTTTGATCACAAAAATCCTGATCCTCCTCTCAAGCTGTAGGGGCAGGACTGAGGAAAGTGGGAACATTTACCTTGCCCAATGAAAGGAGAAAATAAATGTCATAGTAAAAAGAAGTCCTGTGGTCTCATTTGCTTGTGAAGTCTTGTGTACAGAGAGTTTTATCAGCCATGAAATTAGCCCTCCATGCGCTTCTGTGCCAGCAGTCTGTGAAGGCTGGGACACTGCCTCACTGCCCACTATGAACCTTGGGGTCCCACTTTCCAGCCCAGCCTACCCCCTGCCAGTGGATGATTTAACACACAGTCTGTTTCATGGCAGCCACTCCTGTGGGCCAGAACACACACAGACATCAAGGTACATGGCAGAACAACAACACAAGAGTCCAGTCCCTGTGCTCCACTCGCTCAGCCAGAGGGCACAGAAATCAGCTTCTGCAGAGTGCACCTCAGCAAAAGACATTCTTTCTGTTATTGGATGGGGTCTGGGCCCAGAGCAGGTCTGCCTCAGGCTCACTGGTATAATGTGAATTTTTAACATTGTGTGGGAAAGATTCCAGAAGTCCAGGTAATTTTGAGAATATATTGAAGCTGGGGACAGTGAAACAAGGAAAGGGCTTAAAGTAGAAGAAGCAACAGGAGACAGAAAGAGAAAAAGGGAGTCTTGGAGACAGGTTCAATGGGTAAGCCTGGGATGAGCTGCCACTGCCTGCTGCTCCCTTGGTTGCATCTCATGGGGCCCTTAGAGTTTAGGAGAAAGCAGAAATACAAGGCATGGGCATGCTGTAGTGAGAGCAATCTATGGGTCCTTTACTTGATGCTTTTTATTTGTCTTTGGCCAGCTGGAATCCTAGGGAAGGTCTCAGGAGAGAGTCTTAAGAGAATATTCATTAACTTTTTAAGCGTGTCCTTAAATATGTTGATTCATAAAAATATGTGTATAGAGGACTCAGGGTTATTTTTTTGGTTAGTTTTTTGGTTAGTTTATTGGAGAGGGACCAGGACCGAGGCCAGTCTGCCCTGGGATGGTCTGGATTGCGTGAACCATTTGCTCCTAAGTGTCCTTGGTTAGAAAAGATAAAATTTTGTGATTCATTAGCTGTGGGCTGTAAATTGCTCAAATTGTCTGGCCTTGTTTAAATATTTTGTCCCAGTTTCCCTTATTCCACTTGTCAAAGAATTTCCCTAAGATCCTGCCTCAGTTCCACTTCTGCAGATTCCATTGTTACGCAGATAAACTTTGAATCTTTGATGTTTTGAACTTTAAGATGACACTGTGAGGGGTAGAAAACACACAGAATTAACATAAAAATCTGGGTTCAAACCCTGGCTGCTCTACCAAATAAATGCAACTCTGGATAAGTTTAATGACCTCACCTGAGTTTCTTAATCTCAAAAGTGGAAATCACAATGCCAGCTCTGCAGGTGGAGGAGAGGGTCAAATGAGGCTGATGCAGGGGATGGGCAGTTTTCTAGAGCATTGGGTGCCTGCAGCACCTGTTTAAGGGGCTGTCTGAGTCTTGGGGGTGCAGGGGACTGGTCTGAGTTCTGGGCCATGGTGTTGCCGAAAGGACTCACAGGAACACACACATGCACAGACATGCAAGCACACACTTCAGAGCCTTGACCTATGAAGTGCACATTTCCTGATGACTCCACTCAGCTGGAATATTTCTTTGTGCCTGCCTCTCTCTGAGATAAATCCTGGCAGTATGCACAGAGTCAACTGTCTGACCCATGTGTTTCAGGATGAAGAAGCATCAGAAATATTTTCCTCCATTTCTGCCCTTGCCTGGCCCAAGTGATTGCCATTTTAAGGAAGGGAAAGAAATATTTATTTTCATTCTCCTGTTTTTTTCTCTTATCTCCTATTCCTCCTTCCCTCTTCTTAGTGTCTTCAGCCAGGAATAAAAATGAGGCAACAAGAGAGCCCCCACTCACAGGGGTTTCTCTTCTGTGGCCTGAGAAACTGCAATGCAGGAGCTGGTCCGCCTAAGTGTGGGAGCTGGGTTCTAACACCCCTTAGTGCACTGAAGCTTGGATCAGCATGTTCCCCAGTTTCACAGGATGTGCATCTATCCTAGCTGGCCCTGAGATCCACCCTACTTTATTCTTTGGAGCCAAAACTTATCTCGATTAAATGGCTGAAAACAAGGTTCAACCTCAGGCTCTGCATGTATCCCAAGTCTCCCAGCCCATAGTACTGTCTAGGCATGGTGAAGGGGTCTCCGATCTCTCTCAATGCCTCTTAAGAAACAGGGAATATTTATTTGACCATCTACCTCTGCTCAATCCCCTCCATCCCCTTGCTGGCTGTCCCTGCAATGTTCCTAGTTCACCAGAGCCTTTCTCTACCCCAGCTTCTCTGGACCTTCCAGGACTAATCCTCACCTTCCATCAACAAGTACCAGTGCCATGGTGGGAAGTGTCTGCAACTTTTCCTTCCATGGGGGTGAGCACATGTTTGTGAGGCTGCCTCAGGCCCTCTTCCCAGACCCCTCTCACCTCCTGCTAACCCCTATCCAAATCTGTAACCAATGCCTGTGGTCAGGTGCACATCCCCATCTCTAAGATACCCCCAAATAATCTGGTTTCTATCTACCCTAGTCTCCAAACTTTAGCCTGTCATCTTTAACCTTTGTACTGGGAAAAGACCTTTTATGCCATTCTGCTTTCTTCCTACCTTTGCACATTCTATGCCTTTTATGGTCAGCATCATGGAGACTGTTACCTCTTGGAACTCTTTTTAGGTGTCCAAACACAGGGAACTACACCAAAATCTTTTCTTCCTCAAAAAGCCAAGCAGTTGTACAATCAATTTCTTTGTCCAGAAAGAGGATTGTTTTTATAAAAGTAAAAATATTTGGTGGGGATAGGAAACATAGATGGGAAACTATATTACCAATTTTCAAGTTCCAGCTTTCCATCTAACTTCTATGTGACCTCAGGCAAGTTGGTTAACCTCTCTGTGTTTCAATGTCCACATCTATAAAATGATAATAATAATAATGAGGTAATGCAGTAAGGAGCTAAGAATTGTCAGCCACCAAAGAATTACTAAAAAAAATATATAGAGAGATAGAAGGATCCAAGATGGCAGCAGAATAGGTAGAACTTACACTAACCTCCTCCCAGGATCAAACTGGAGTTAAAAGTAAATTATAGAAAAATCATCCTGGAAAACTACTGAAGACTAGTTGGAGAGAAACCTTATAACCAATGACTTACAGAAGTAGCCATATCAAGACTGGTAGGAAGTGCTGAGGTGTAAGTGGGCTGGCTGGACTCCCATGGGTAGCAGCTGATGTTCTGGGGGAAATATCTCAACTTCACAGTGGTTCCCCCTGAGATGTCTAAAGCCCAAGCCAAGCTCGCCAGCCTAGAACACCAGAAATGGGAAAGGTACCCACAAAACATTTGGTTGTGAAAAGCAGCAATGTTTCTGTCTGCCAGGAAGAGTTGACTAGAGACACAGGCACCCTCTTAAAGGTCCAATGCACAAAATTTACCCTCAGTCATTCACCCTGTACCCAGGTAGAGGGGGGCAGCATGCACTAGGGCTATGTGAGGAAATTCTAAAGTTGGTGGCTCTGGGGAGAGAGATGAAGTGTCAGCTGTCAGTATCCCTATGCTGAGTCATTCCCCATACTGCAGAGGCCATGTTTCTTAGGCAGGACAGTCACCTCATCTGGCATCAGCCTGAGGGGAAGCAATCGAACCACCCACTGGAATTCTTCTTGCCCCACCTCCTTCAGTGACTAAGCCTAACAGACAGCCTACAGAAAAAGGCAGATCTCTGAGTGCTTTGAGACTTTTATTTAATCACTCCCAGGTCCAGTGCTGATAAAACCCAGTTTTCATGCACAGCTTTGTCATTTCTTCATGTACTGAGGCCCAGCAGAGGGAACCATAAGCTGTGGATGGCTGATAGCTCCACACAAGTTGCCTAGGGCCAGTCACAGGAAGTGTCTGACACAGGTCTGAATGAGAGTCTTTCCAAAGAGGCCCAGAACAAAAATACCCAGTATCCAGCTTCAAACAACAGAGAAAGATCCAATAAGCTTCACAGGCAGAATACCCACAGGGAGATCTCCAGGCACCAAACACTGCTGAGGCAAATTCCACTTTGTATGATCAGAACCTACAAGCAGCTTGCACACTGCATTCAGAGCTGGGCCTCACAGTCAGTCAACCAGAGAATCAATCCCACACACAAACAGGCCAATAGCAATCAAGACACAATTGCAACAAAAGGGCCCACATAATGTGCATAAGGGACATCCCTAAAGCATCCATATCATGTAATCAAGGGGAATGAACCACAGGGTTTCCCAAGACACTTACTACATAAGGCCAACCTACCAAGGCCAGGAGTCATAGAAGATGTACCTAATGCATACAAACACATATAAAGAAGGAGCCATGATGAGGAAATACACAAGTTCCAAAAGAAAAAACAAGAGACTTCTCCAGAAGAAGAGCTAAATTAAATGGACACAAGCAATTTATCTTATATAGAGTTCAAAGTAATGACTATAAGGATGAACAACAGCATAAACAACATAGAAAGCATAAAAAAGGATCAGTCAGAAATGAACAATAGAATATTTGAAGTAAAGAATACATTGGAAGGAATAAATAGTAGGTTAGATGAATTAGAGGATCAAATCAGCAAGTTGGAAGATAAGGTAGAAAAAATTACCCAATGGGACAGCAAAAGAGAATAAAGAACTTAAAAATTGAGGATAGTTTAAGAAATCTTTGGGAAAACACAAAGCATAACAACATCTGCATCACAGGGGATACAGAAGAAAAATAAAGAAAGCAAGGGATTGAGAATACACAAGAAGAAATAATTAATGAAAACATCCCTAACCTTTTGAAGGAAAAAGACACACAAGTCCAGGAAGCACAGAAAGACCCAAAGAAGATGAATGCGAAGAGGCCCATACCAAGACACATCATTAAAATGGCCAAAGGTTAAAAACAAAGAGAGAATCTTAAAATCCACAAGAGAATGGCAGTTAGTTACCTACAAGGGGGTGCCCATAAGACTATCAACTGATTTCTCAACAAAAACATTTCAGTTCAGAAGGAATTGAAATATTGGTTTGAAATATTAAAAGTGATGAAAAGCAAGGACCTACAACCAAGGCTACTCTATTCATCAGGCTATCATTTAAAATTGAAAGAGAAATAGCTTCTTAAACAAGATAAAGCTAAGGTGTTTGTTATGATCAAACTAGTATTACAAGAAATTTTAAAGGGCTTGGTTTAAGATGAAGAAGGAGAAGGAGGGGGAAGAATAGAGAAAGAGAGAAAAGAGAGGAATAAAAAGAAAAAAACAGACAGAGGAACATAGTTCAAAAATAAAATAGCAATAAATCCATACCTATTAATAATCATTTTAAATGTAAATGGCTTAAATGCTCCAATAAAAAGACATAAGGTAGCTGAATGGAAAAAGATACGATATATATATATATATATATATATATATATATATATATATATATATATATATAAGATACGATAAAAAGATACGATATATATATATATATTTTTTTTTCTAAAAATGACCCACCACAGAACAAAAGACGCACACAGATTAAAAGTAAAATAATAGAAAAAGATATTTCATGCAAATGGAAATGAAAGGAAAGCTGGGTAGGAATACTTACATCTGACAAAACAGACTTTAAAATCAAGGATAGAGTAAGAGACAAAGTATACAACAAAGAGGACACAACATTTGTAAACATATATACACCCAACATAGAAATACCTACATATGTAAATCCACTTTTGATGGACATAAAGGCAGAAACTGACAGTAATATAGTCAGTTAGGAGGCTATAATACCCCATTGACATCAATTTATAGATCTTCCAGACAGAAAATCAACAAGGAGATGATGGCCTGAAATGAAATAATAGAGCAATTGGATTTAATTGATATCTTCAGAGCATTGCATCCCAAAGCAGCAGAATATAAACATTCTTTTCAAGTGTACATTGAACATTTTCTAAGATAGACTACATGTTAGAAGCAAAGCAAGTTTCAAAATTTAAGAAGATTAAAACCATATCAAGCATCTTCTTTGACAATAATACTATGAAACTAGTAATCAATCACAAGAAGAAAAACACACAAAGACATGGGAGTTAAATAACATGTTCCTAAACAGTGAATATGTTAACAATGAAATCAAGGAAGAAATCAAAAGATAACTTGAAACAAATAAAAATGGGAATAATTCAAAATCTGTGGGACATAGGAAAAACAGTCCTAAGAGAAAAATGTATAGCATAACACACCTATTTCAAAAAGAAAAAAAAAAGAAAAAGCTCAAATAAACACTCTAAATTTAAAAGTAATGGATCTTGAACAAAAACAACAAAGCCTACAGTGTATAGAAGGAAGGGAATAATAAAAATCAGAGTAGAAATAAATGAAATAAACAAAATTAAGGATAAAAACCACATGATCATATCAATAGATGCAGAAAAAGCATTTGGTAAAATTCATCACCCATTTACAATAAAAACTCTCAACAAAGTGTCAATAGAGGGAACATACATAAACATAATAAAAGCCATCTATGACAAACCCACTGCCATCATCATACTCCACAGGCAAAAACTACAAGCATTCTCATTAAGTTCAGGAACAAGACGGGGATGCTTTCATCTGTCTTATTCAACAAAGTATTGGAAGTCTTAGCCACAGCCATCACACAAGGAGAAATAAAAGTCATTCAAATTGGAAAAGAAATAAAACTGTCATCATTTGCAGATGACATGATACTATACACAGAGCACCCTAAATATTGCACCAAATACTTCTACAACTGAATCAGTTCAATAAAATAGCAGGATACAAAATTAATATCCAGAAATCAGCTACATTTTTAAATGCCAATAATGAACTGGAAACCTAGGGAAACAATCCTATTCACGACTGTCTCAAAAAGAATAAAATACCTAGGAATAAATTTAACAAAGAATATAAAAGACCTGTACTCAGAAAGTTACAAGACACTGAAGAAAAAATTGAAGAAGATACAAATAAGTGGAAGCATATACCATGTCCATGAATAGACAAAATTCACATCATTAAAATGTCCAGACTACCCAAAGCAATCTACAGATTCAATGCATTTTGTATCAAGATACCAATGGTGTATTTCACAGAACTAGAACAAATATCCCCAAAATTTATGTAGAACCACAAATCAATGGAACAGAATAGAGAGTCCAGTAATAAGCCCACACCCTAATAGTCAATTAATATTTGACAAAGAATGCAAAAATGTACAATGGGTTAAAGATAGTCTATTCAATAAATGACATCAGGAAAATTGGACAGATACATGCAAAAAAAACCTGAAACTAGACCACCTTCTTATATTCTACACAAGAATAAACTCAAATGGATTAAAGTATTAAATGTTAGACTACAAACCATAAAAATGCTGGGGGAAAATAGGCAGTAAAACCTCTGACATTTCTTGCAGCAATGTTTTCTTTTTTCTGATATATCTCCTCAGGCATGGGAAACAAAAGAAAATATAATCAAAAGGGAATACATCAAACTAAAAAGTTTTTGCATAGAGAAGGAAGCCATTTAAAAAGTAAAAAGACAACCCACTGAATGGGAGAACACATTTGCCAATACATCTGATAAATGATTAATATCCAAATTTAAAAGGACTTTATAAAACTCAACACACACACACACACACACACACACACACACACACACACACACACAATTCCAATTTAAAAATGGGCAAAGGACCTGAATAGATATTTCTCCAAAGAGGACATAGAGATGCTAGAGATGCCCAATAGACATATAAAAAATGGCCCAATGTCACTAATTTTCAGAGAAATGAAAATTAAGGCCATAATGAGATATCACCTCATACTTGTCAGAAAGGCTATCATCAATAACTCTACAAACAACAACTTCTGGTGAGGATGTGGAGAACAGGGAATGCTTGTGCACTTCTGGTGGGAATGCAGATTGGTGCAGATACTATGGAAAACAATACAGAGTTTCCTAAAAAATTAAAAATGAAACTGACTTATGACCCAGAGATTCCACTTAAGGGAATATATCTAAAGAAATACACTAATACACTAATTTGAAAGAATATGTGCATCCCTATGTTTACCGCAATGTTATTTACAACAAAAGCCAATATTTGGAAGCAACCCAAGTGTCCATCTGTATATGAGTGAATAAAACAACTATGGTATATTTGCACAATGGAATAGTACTCAGCCACAAAAAAGAAGAAAATTTTACCCTTTGTGACAGCATGGATGGACCTGGAGAACATTATGCTAAGTGAAATAAGCCACTCAGTGAAAGATAGGTACCATATAATCTCACACATACATGGAATCTTATGAACACGCTAAACTAACAAGCGAAATAAAAACAGACTCATAGATAGAAATCAGGCTGACAGCTCTGGGGCAAGGCAGGGAGAGTGATTGAGCAAAAAAAGAAAAGAAAAAGGGAAAAAACTCATAAACACAGACCACAATGTGGTGATTATGCATGGGAGGGGTTGGGTGGAGTTGGAGGGGAGTATCAGGGGATAAATGTGATGGAAAAACATAAGTAAAAAATATACATATAGCTATTGATATTTAGAAATGTAACTTACCTATCTGCCTAGATACATCATCTTATTAGTATCTTTTATATTTACCACAAGCTAAAGTAATATTTTTGATATATGACTTTAACAAAATATATTATTACAGTCATTTCACATGTTCTTTTTACTTTTTGTAAAATAGCAATGGAAGATGTTTTATTACATTTGTGGCTTGTCTTCTATTTCCATTGGGTACACCTAAATCCTTGATGTAGGCAACAGAGAATAACCCTGGATAAGCCCACAGCTGTATCCCTCCACCAATGAGGGCACCTTCTGCAAGTCCAGGATCTAACTTCAGTCCCTCTCTCTTCTGTGCAGACCACTGGCTGCTAGCTAAGGAAGGCAACAGAGCACTGTGCCTTAGGATCCCAGTGGGGCTCCCAGAAATCCCAGATCCATCTGGCAGGCTTATAGCTCCATCCTTTGCCTTCCTTGTTCAGGAGGGAGGAACTAAATGTAAACAGTACATTACCCACTTCAGGGTAGGTACATAAGGGAAGCCTTAGAGGATAGAGTCAAAGAAATAAGAGATTTAGGAGACTATTTCTCTAGAGAAAAACTATTTGAAGTGCTACTACATTTTTTTCTACCCTCATCTTAAGCCAAGTGAAAGGGGCTCCATGAGAACTCCTTGAATGGTATGGTATGTATTCCCACAGGGGACATAGGGACAAAACCTGACCCTGATCCAACACAAACATCTAAACACCAAAAGCATTCACAGCAGGCCAATTGAGGTCTTTCACTGGGAAGCCCAGTCAAAGCAGGGCCAACAGGAAGCCTTCTGCTTAGAGGACCCAGAGAACAGCTGAAGAAAAGGATTTCATGCTCAGTGGATACAGGAAGTAGGTCAAAGGATATCAGTATAGAACTGCAGTAAGAGGTCCCAAGTCCTGCTGCTTGATACACAGGGGACAGGCCACCTAAACGGGACTCCTAGACCAGACCTGTCCACTTGTATGATCAAGATGGACAGGGGACATATGGTTGTGCCACACACTCTCCTTCACCCTGAGTGAAGAGTGACTTTCACGGGCACATGGTTACCCTCCTCACTTCCCTTGCAGAAAAAAAAAAAGCCTAAAAAAAAAAAGGCCTGTCTCAGAGTTCTGCATGTGAACAGAATAGTGTTAGGGACTTCCAGGAAATCTCCTTAAAAGGGGCTAATGCAAGTGACATGTCTGAATCTGCTTTTTTTGGTGGTTCTTGGCAGTCTGCTATACTTTCACCCTGGATATGAGTCACATTCCCAAAAACAAAAATATCCAAGTGACTGCAAATATTTCAGAGGCTACACCCAAAGAAGACTGAGGGACAAACTGAGAGGCTGGAAGAACAGTGAGAGACAGGTCACAGTGAGCCTGGCATAGCATTCAGAGAATGTTATTTTATCTCAGGGGCAGTGTGTGCTATGCTGCTGAAGAGTTCAGGCAGTATACTGACACACACATGTGTCTTTCTAGAAAGTCAATTCCAGGAATTAGATTCAAAATGAAGTAGCAAATCAGGACACAATGGCATTGTGCTCACAGGTCCTGGCAGTGAAGATGAAGAAAAGTATACATAGGTAACAAGTATTAAGAAATTCTAGAAGAGAAATTGGTTATTGATCAGTCCTTGGAGCTAGAGGAGCAGGAGGGGCCAATGGCTAGGTCCAGGCTTGTGGTTTTGGCAGCCTTCTGTTCAATGGATCCATTGACAGAGAGGGAATGCTGGAGTAGGACATGTGTGGGGAAGATGATGAACTCAGTGTTGAAGGGTTAGGATCAGAATCCAAGTATGTCCAGTAGATATTTGTTTGGCCAAGTATGGAGTCTAGTTAGGGAGCAGCCAATAATCATAACAAACAGCTCTTGAGTGCTTACAAGATGCCAGACAGTATGGCAAGAACTTTCATGTATACTTTTATGGTACTACCCCCTTTCTACAGATGCAAGAAACTGAGGCACAGAGAGGTTGTGACCCCAAGTTCTTCACCACTATTCTATACTACCCTAAGGAGATTAAAGGATAAGGTATCATAGGTGGAGGAATGAGAATAACCTGTTCAACAATTACGAGGCCATTAAGCCCTTAGGACATCAGAGTCTGGTAGCATTAGATAAAGTCTTAGGTCAGCATAAAATTCTGACTGCTGAAATAGAGTTTTAGTCAAGCTAATGATAACATATTGACTTAAAGTGGGACTAGTCTACAGACTACACCTTCACAAGATCAGACAGAACAACGTCATGGCTGACATCAGGACCTGATACGATGATCAACTATTTCATACTCTGGTCCAAACCAATCAGTAGAGCTTATGACCCCAATTCCTTTAGCCACCATTTTTATAATTAATAATTTTTCCCCTTTATAAGCCATCTTCAGGAACCATTGGACAGTCAGGTCTTTGAACATTGGCTTACCTGTGACTCTAGTCTTAGTGTCATTTCCTTGGCTGATAAACCCTTACTTTCTTGGCTGCAAACTCCTATTTTCATTTGATTGGGTTTTGATGCAAGCAGGCAAGCAGGACCCCTTTTTTTTTTGTCAGTAACCGAGGCAAGTTTACTAGCCAGAGACTTGCTCTACTCCTCTTAGGTGGAAGAATTTGAGGCTTATGGGTATAGCAGTGTGACCAAAGCTAATAAAGTCTTTTCTTTCCTGTTCTTTGCAAGGCAGTGTCCCATAGGGGAGAGTAGCTGTGGTTCAAGGTAAGTGCCATCTGATTAGGAAGCCAAGTGCTGAGATGCCTCTTGACCTGGCCCAAGAGTTAAGTTTTTTTTTCATTGCTGAAAACTAATAATTAGATTACGTAACAAAATCACAATTAGTTCTAATATGGCAAGAAATGACAGTACATCAGCCCCTGCCCCTGCCTGACTACTACCTCTATCTCTTGATGAAGAAAAAATCTGGAAGAGTAAGACAAAAAAATAAGAACCTGCAAACTGTCGTCTTGGGGGACCTTCTATCAGAGATCCACCACCTCAGGTCCCTGTCCACCTCTGCAAGGTAGCAATGTAGGTTCCTGCACAGCCCTGCCCATCACAGGAGCTAGCACTCAGAGAAATCTCTACAATGTTAATTACCAGGCAGAACAGTGATATTCCATAATTAAATTAATTCAATATAGTCCATGAAATAGAACTAGCATGACCATTCATCAAGCTCCCACATGAGGTGGTGATCACCTCATTTCATATTTATTCATCCCAAGTCCCCAGCACTTGCCAGCAATAGGGACTGTTAGTTCTTAATTTAGGTCTTTTTTCCTCCTTAATAGAAAAATAAATTACCTAAACAAATTGACTAGAATGAAGAGCTTGAATTGCACATTATACAATTGCCTAGTACAACAGTACAGGAAGTTGTTACTCACAAAATGTAACTTTAAGATAAGTTAATAAAGAAATATAAATGAGATTCCATTTTTGGTCATCATTAGCATACACAGTACAAAGAGTTACAGGATATTCAATTAATTCTAAACCATATTTATGGAGCAGAAGACTTGAATATAAATCAACATTCTTTTCTTTCTCTCTCTCTCTCTCTCTCTCTCTCTCTCTCTCTCTCTCTCTCTCTCTCTTTGCCTTTCATGTAATAGGAAATGCCATTTCTAACCAGAGTTCAGAAGATTAAATGGCTGCTGCTCAGTCCCAGGGCTCAGAGGTTCTATGAATTCATGTAGGAGTTTCACATGAAACTCAGGAGGTATTTCATAAACTCACATCCAGAAAATTATAATTACCAAAATGATTGTCTCTGCTCCCATTCCCATTTTTCTCAGCTGCCATCTGTCAAGAGGTGCAGGACACCTAAACCTCCTATGACTCCTGCAGTCACTAATTAATCCCCAAGGAGTGCACAAGCTAAGTGAAAATGCATTATTTTAAAAAGATGGAAAAAGAAACCAGACACCATAAGGAGGGCAACTTCCTGTGTCACTGTGGAAAAACTAAATGTTGGAGGACATGATTTGCAAAGTGCAAGCTCGGTTGATAACATGAAGTGGTGGAATTTGCAGTTCAGAGTGGAGAGTTTTAACTGCGGCCTATGGACTACTGGATTCTGGAGATTTCTGAGTTTCAGGGAGTGTTTTTTAATCAGAGTTACTTCTAGATGTTTTTAGACAATCTAGGTTTCCTGTTTCTCAACACAGTTTCTTCATCTTCTATCTTCAATTCATAGGTTTCTCTTCTCTCTGAGTGAATTGCTAGATAAGGACACCTTTACTAATCAAGCTTTGCTGTTGGTCTTTAAATGTTTCTCAGGTCTTGAACATATGGGGATGTCCCCAAGTCACTTGTTCCCTTTTCTCTGAGGACAGGACTGTGGTTATGAGTTTTCAGTCTTAGAATTTGGGGCCCATCTGCCATTTTGTTTTGCTGACAACATTTCCTCTCCTGGCCTCTGAGCACCGCTGTCTCTGCCTGCACAGCACCCATGTGACCCAGGCCAAATCAGAGTGACCACCCCTGGGGCAGGGCTGCTGATATGTGGCCAATAAGAATATTCTAAAAGAATCTCTATGGATGATTAGGTGGAAAAGTCACAGGTGCCAAGAACCTATTAGAGTGGGGCTGTGGGCCCACCTGTGACACTTGCCAGAGAAAAGCACACAGAGCAAGGTGAAGACACCAAGTATGACATTCTCTGAGAGCCCCCTGGTGACATTTTCTGAGCCTCTGGACTTGTTCATGCCTAAGCCCCCCTGGCTCCAAACTTCCAGTTTTAGGATCTAATGCATTCCTTGCTGTTGTAAGGACAATTTGAGTGAGTTTCTGTCAATTTTAAATTAAAAAGTGCTGCCTAAACAGACAGTTCTGGACTCCCCACTGCCCTCTCTCTATCCGGGGAACAACTGGAGCCTGGCAGGAAAGTGATCCTTTAATGAAAACCCTGGCTCTTCTCTCCAGCTGTCCCTGTGCTCCTGGGAGAGCTGTGGGTGAGCAGGGCCATGATCTGGGGCAGAGTGGCTTCTGAGAGACTGGTTCTGACTCTACACAACCACAGCCAATAGAGAGGGTCTTCTAAGGCTACTTTAAGTTTGGAAAATACAGTTATTGAGCAGACATTGTTGAGCATGCTGGGCACAGGGCACATGTCCAAAAACAAGACAGACATGATCCCTGTTCAACAGTTCTGGTTCCTGCCTAGTGCTGGAGGCTGCACTCTTGCCAATGCCTCCTGTTCTCAACCAAGACACACACATGTGCACAGACATACCTACGGAGAGTCACCCACATCCATGTACACAGTTGTACACACAGATGTACCCAAACTCAGCAGCTCCATGTTCAGGTACTACTGTGTTCCTGTCAAATGGCTCTTTCTCATCTCTGTTTTTCCTACTTTACCATTGCCTGGCAAATCTTTCTGAAATATTTGTGACTCAAGCTCAGCTGTCATCTCTCCACAAGCCTGTGTTAGGAGCCCCACCTTAGGCTCCCACAGTTCTGTGTTCTCCCTCTCATAGTTTAGCCTGTGGAGAGTCCCCTCTTCCCTTTGAGGCTGTGGACAATTGTCTCACAGCACAGTACCTTGCCCAAATAAACTTCTAGAGCAGCCCTTTCCAGCCAATTCCTAGTAAGTTTTCAGGTACTGGGGAGCATGTCTACAATCCATAAGACCAATGTCATTCACTTATCAGTGAACATTCACCCATCAGTGAACATTCACCAAGCCTGCCAGGGTCCAGGGTCTTTGCCAGGCCCTGAGAAAGGGGTGAAGGAGCCAAGACCACCTCCCTCAGGGTATTCCAGAGGAAATAGTCCTAATGTCCTCTGCCATTTTATGGTCCTTATCAGAGCTTAGAAACCTAGGCTGGAGGCTATGTGATGTGGTCTGGGGACAATAACCCCTTGTAGGGTAAGTGAAGGCAATCTGGCTTCCTCACACAGGTGTCTGGGTAACTGAGGGGAGCAGTGTTCCCACAGCCTTGGAGGGTCCTGATAAGTAGTGTTCCATAGCCTTGAGACTGGGTTTGATAAACTGTTTCCATAACAGGAAGTGGGCTCACATGCATTGAATTGTTATGCTATGTAATGTTCTGGCAGTTTTCTGAATTTATTTCCTTCTAGCACCTAAACAGGTACTCTTTGCTGTGGGCAATGATGGGAGACACATGTAAGGAGACAGGTGCCATGATGGGTGTCATGCTGGGGAGCAAGGGCCATGACATGAGAAATGCAGGGAGACATGCAGCTTGCAGCATGCGTGGCTTACCCACATGTGAATATAGGCATACCAGATATCCCAATAGCTCTATGACTGTTATTCTCTCTGAATGAATTCCATGGACTTGCCCGGCCTTGAACGGTCACAACACACCCCTGAATCACAAAGTGTCAGAGTTCCAGAGGCTCCCAGGGCTGTTGTAACACCCCTAGGTACAGATGTAAATGGCCCAGGTTTACAGGGCATTGATGACAAGTGGGGCTCAAGGCCCACTTCCCTCAGAATAGAGCCTTTAATGCCTCCCACATTTCTCTTTCTTTGGGCATTTACTGAGTGTCTGCTCTGTGTCCAACACTTTACATACAATCTTCCCACAGCCTTCTAATTTACAGATTGGGAATGTAAGGGTGAGAGGGCCCTTTTTAACTGGATGAGGGGAATTTAGAACCATGAGCCCAGGCTGGCTCTGCATGAGCGACTGCATGGCTCAGTGGGGCACAGCCTGATCCAGGGGTTTCCTGAAAATAAGGACTCACTAGATTCAAGCCCACAGAACATATGAGGAGCTTTCTGACACCCATGGGATAAGTGCCCACAGGATGAAACAGGTGGGGTAGCATGCAGGGGAGATGAGACAAATCCAGGGAGGAAAGAGGCTGTGGCTCCAGGGCCCTGAGCAGCCCGTCATGACTCTCCATCCATGAACTTCCAATAGGACCTGGCCACCAAAGTACTCACAAGAAAAATCATTGTTGGGACCCTCAGCAAGGGTCTCCCAGGACTTTTCCAAACACTTTGCACCTAACTGGAAGGTCCATGGCTTTGGACAATTTACCTAGACTTCTTTCCTTGCCTGGGTTTTTATTCAGGCTGATAGTTCAGACTCAGACAATGCTTTTGCAAAGATTTTTTACAATGCTACTAATCCCAGGACTAAATAAAAATGGAGTGTGGTGGTCCAAAGAATCCAGGCTGTGGTCAGCTATATTGAGAGATGACTCTGTAACCTGGGTGTGGTGCTCACCATGTTCATCACTGGATTTAACCCAGAAAAGACAATGATTCTACCACATCAAAATAGTGTTCGCATAACTTACTTTCTTTTTTAGACAGATGAATGATTTTTTGTTTTGTTATATTTTACTTTGGACCCTATCAAATATCTTCCAAAAGAACATGTTTTATCATCTTTAAATGCAAAGTTATTCATCATGTAATGAGGAGAGTCTGTATTTAGGAATTGTCTCTGCTGATAAGTGTTCCCAAATCTCCCTTGGCATGAATTAACCTTAAGCATGTTCATACACTTACTATAGCTTTCAGGGAATGAAAGCAGAATGACAGCATTTAGTAGACTCTTTTAAATGTATTTTCTTCATAAACTTAAGCAACTTCCTGATTTCAAGTAATGTCATAGAGTGAATTGGCATTTCTTCATTTCCAATGGGTTTTTTTGGGAACCGCCCTGACTGGTATCAGAAGCTGAAACCCCCGCCTAGGCTAAGGCTAAGGGAATGCCCTTGGAACCGTGAGCCAGCAAGGAGACAAAAGCTTATCTTCCTGGCAGGAATGCTGCCTCTGCTGCTTTGTTCATGACTGAACCCCAAAAAGCTTGGTCAGTTAGCCAAAGACGGGTAAGATTCCCCACGGGGGGAACGACCTAAGACAGGCACGATCACTTTGGGAGGCCCCCCCAAAAGAAGGACTTGGGGGGGGGGCTGCAGCAAAAGGGGGGTGATGGACCCTCGCTCCTCGGCTTTGACATAGCCTGAGTTCTCAGCATCTGGGAAAAAAACCTCCTTGTCTCCCAGTTACCTTAGTTCCCTTGCTCCACCTAAGCCTGAAACAATGACAGGGTGGTGCAGCTCTGTACTGAGAAGTGCGGATTCCCCGGGGTGATCAGGCCTAAGAAAGAACATGTAAATTACTGTGAAAACTTCTTTGTTTAGAATGCTCTCAGTTGAATGAGAAGGGTCTTAGGAGGAAGTTATTTTGTTCCTCAGTCTTACAGCTCTTTGACCCCCGACTCAATAGACCGGCAGAGTTCTTTGTTTTCTATGATTCCTTACTTCCCCCTAATGAGTACTGTACTTTACCTGAATTATTATGCAGAATGAGTCTAATAAAAGCAGGTATGGATGGTAAATCAGGGCACTCCCCACTAGGGGGTGTGGCCATTTCGTCCCTACTTCCCCACAGAAACTAGTTTGTCTCTGTGCATGTGTCGTTTTTTCTCGCGTGTTTATCGTCGAGCCATCCACAGCGTTCTGTGGTCACTGCTGGCCGGTGACCCACGCAACAGGGTTTCTCTCTTTTTTTAAATTAAATGTAATTTTTAATTACTTTATTGTTGTTTAAGTACAGTTGTCTGCATTTACCCCATACTACTCCCACCAACGCCCCAGCCATCCTCACCTCCCTCTCCTGCTTCCACCACTCCTTGGTTTTCTCCATGTGTCCTTTATAGTTGTCCCTGTAAACCCTTCCCCACTTACTCCCCATTTTCCCATCCCACCAACCCTCTAGTTACTGTCAGATTGTTCTCAGTTTCAATGTCTCATTATATTTTGCTTGCTTGCTCATTTTGCTGATTAGGTTCTACTTAAAGGTGAGATCATATGGTAATTGTCCCTCACTGCCTGGCTTATTTCACTTATGCTAAGTGAAATAATCCAATGTGTTTCTCTATGTGAAACAATACATTGCTGAATACAGTGAACAGAAGGCTTCTTTTACAAAAATATCAATGCCATTTTTATATATCAATATCAATAGTTTTATCATGCCATTTTCAGTTAGAAAGTTGTATCACAGGTTGTTCCTTCTTAGCTCTGTACAGAAATTTTCATAACTTACTTGTTTGCCTTCAAAAACAGAGTTTACCTAGGTTTACAACACCATACTTAATAATTTCAAGCTAAACCTATCTTACTTCAAAAAAGACATTAATTTCTATGCTTCTCATTACTCTGCAACTAACTTTAACACACAAGGCTTGAAAACCATTGAAGCAAACTTGAGCAATTATCAATGCACAACTTGTTTTTTCTACCATGATATTCTTAACTTCAAAACCAACTGAACCACATGCTAATGTATAACTGCATTTCTTTTTCTTTCCTTTTAAAAAGTATATTTTACTGATTATGCTATTACAGTTATCACATTTTTTCCCCTACTCTTCATTCGCCTCCATCCCCACCCTGTTAGTTCACGCTCATGGGTCGTTCATATAAACTCTTTGGCTTTTCCACTTTCTATACTATTCTTATCCCCCCTGTATTGTACCTATAATTTATGCTTCTTATTCCCTGTACCTTTGACCCCATTCTCTCCCCTCCCTGTTAATAACCCTCCATGTGATCTCTATTTCTGTGATTTGGTTCCTGTTTTAGTTATTTGCTTAGTTTGTTTCTGTTTTTGTTTTTATTTTAGGTTCAGTTGTTGATAATTGTGAGTTTGTTGTCATTTTACTGTTCATATCTTTGATCTTCTTTTTCTTAGATAAGTCCCTGTAACTTTTCATATAATAAGGGCTTGGTGATAATGAACTCCTTTAACTTGCCCTTATCTGGGAAGCACTTTACCTGCCCTTCCATTCTAAATGAAAGCTTTGCTGAACAGAGTAGTCTTGAATGTAGATCCTTGCCTTTCATGGCTTTGAATACTTTTTTCCAGCCCCTTCTTGCCTGCAAGATTTCTTTTGAGAAATCATCTGATAATCTTATGGGAACTCCCATGTAGATAACTATCTTCTTTTCTCTTGCTGCTTTTAAGATTCCCTCCTTATCTTTAATCTTGACTAATGTAATTATGATGTGCCTTGGTGTGTGCCTCCTTGGGTCCAACTTTTTTGAGACTCTCTGAGCTTCCTGGACTTTCTGGAAGTCTATTTCCTTTGCCAGATTGGGGAAGTTCTCTTTCATTATGTTTTCAAAGAAGTTTGCAATGTCTTCCTCTTCTTCTTCTTCTTCTTCCTCTTCTTCTTCTCCTTCTCCTTCTCCTTCTCCTTCTCCTTCTCCTTCTCCTTCTCCTTCTCCTTCTCCTTCTCCTTCTCCTTCTCCTTCTTCTTCTTCTTCTTCTTCTTCTTCTTCTTCTTCTTCTTCTTCTTCTTCTTCCACACCTATGATTCAGATATTGGGATGTTTAAAGTTGTCCTGGAGGATCCTAAGCATCTCCTCATTGTTCTGAATTTTTGTTTCTTCATTCTGTTCTGGTTCAATGTTTATTTCTTCCTTCTGCTCCAAACCATTGATTTGAGTCCCTGTTTCCTTTCCTTCACTGTTGGTTCTCTTTACTTCACTTTTCATAGACTTCACTTTTTCCTCTGTTTTGCAAGGCATAGGTGGATACACTACTCCTCTTCGCACAACCAAAAAAAGGACAACAAACTAAAAGAAAAAACAACCAGAGCTGACAGAAAATTGATCTGTATGGAAGTCTGACACCCAAGGAGTTAAAGAAGAAACATTCATCCAGACTGGTATGAAGGGAAGAAACAGGCAGCCCCATGGAGAGGACTGGCGATGAGGCAACAGCTGGAGGACCAGGGTGGGTAAAGTGGCTGCTGTCATATGGGATGAGGCAGCAGCTGGCAGAGCAGATGACCCCACATTTGCATGCAGATAGAACAGGAGGAACAACTGGAGAGCAAGATGGACCACCCAAACCATGGTTCCAGCAGAGAGAAATATAGACCCCCAAACCTTTGACTGAATAGACTGGTGGGGTGTGAGGTTGTGAGGGAGACTCTTAGGCTCACAGGAGAGTTTGTTAGACCCATGGGGTCTTAGAATGTACACAAAACCACCCACCTGGGAATTATCACCAGAAGGGCCTAATTTGATTTTGCATAGTATCAGAGGGGACTAGAAGTTGGTAGAGAGCTGAGCATGCCACCTTGTTCCCTCTCAGACCCCTTCCCCACATACAGCACCACAGCGCACTGACATGGTTTCCCTGTCCTGGTGAATACCTAAGGCTCTGCCCCTTACTACATAGCAGGCATGCAGACACACACACAAATGGCCCTCTTCTCCTTCTGGAATTGAAAGAACAGACCAAAGCTCCAGAAAAAAATACAACTAAGAAATGAAGAGATATCCATCCTATCAGATGCACAGTTCAAAATATTGGTAATCAGGATGCTCACAGAATTGGTTGTGTATATTCACAAAATATATACCTGTTCTTATACAAGTAACACACTATTCTGATTACAGTGGCTTTGTAATACAGTTTTGAAGCAGGTATCGTGATCCCTTCTACTTTGTTCTTTTTCTCAAAATTGCCAAGGTTATTCAGAGTCATCGATGGCTCCATAAATATTTTTGAAATGTTTTTTCTGTATCTATGAACTAAGTCATTAGTATTTTAATAAGGATTGCATTGAATGTTAAATTTCCTTGGGTAGTATGGATATTTTGATGATGTTAATTCCTACAATCCATAAGCACAGCATATACATCTATTTATTTGTGTCTTCTTTAATTCCTTCTTTAGTGTTGTGTAGTTTTCTGAGTACAGGTCTGTCACCTCTTTGGTTAGGTTTATTCCTAGGTACTTTATATTTCTTCTTGCAATAGCAAATGGGATTTTTTTCATGATTTCTGTTTCTGATATTTCATTGATGGTATACAGAATTGCCTTCAATTTCTGAATATTGACCTTGTGTCCCACTGTTTTGCCAAAGTCACTTATTAGGTTGAGTAGTTTTTTTTGGTGGAGTCTACAGAATTTTCTATATACACTGTCATGTCATCTGCAAACAATGACAGTTTTATTTCTCTTTTCCAATTTGAATGTCTCATTTATTTTTCTTGTCCGATCACTGTGGCTAGAACTTCCAATACTATGCTGAATAGAAGGGGTGGAAGTGGACAATTTTGTCTTGTTCCTGATCTAAGCGGGAAAGCTTTATTTTTGCCTATTAAGTATGACGATGGCCTTACATCTCTCATATATGGCCTTTATTATGTTGAGGAATGTTACCTCTATTCCCACTTTGCTGAGTGTCTTTGTAATAAATGGTTGCTGTACCTTATCAAATGGTTTTTGTGCATCTATTGCTATGACCATGTGATTTTTGTCTTTCCTTTTTTTATGTGATGTATTACATTTATTGATTTGAGAATATTATACCATCCTTGCATCCCTGCAATGAATCCAACTTAGTCATGGTGTATAATCTTTTCAACATATTCCTGAATGCAGTTTGCAAATATTTTGCTGGGGATTTTAGTGTCTAGGTTCATCAGTGACATTGGCCTACAGTTTTCTTTCTTTGTTGTGTCTTTATCTGGTTTTGGGATTAGGATGATTGTGGCTTCATAAAAAGAATTTGGGAGTCTTCCATCTTCTTGGATATTTTGGAATAGTCTTTGAAGGATAGGGGTTAGCTCTTCCTTAAATGCTTTGTGGAATTCTCCTGTGATACCATCTGGTCCAGGGCTTTTGTGTGTTGGGAGTTTTTTGATTACTGTTTCAATTTCTTTTGCTATTATTGGTCTGTTCAGGCTTTCTGGTTCTTCTTCATTGAGTTTTGGAAGATTATGTTTTTCTAGAAATGTGTCCATTTCACCTAGGCTTTCAAATTTCTTGGCATAGAATTCCTCACAGTAATTTCTTACAATTCTTTATATTTCTGTGGTAGCAGTTGTAATCTCTCCTCTTTCATTTCCAATTGTGTTTATTTGGGTCCTCTGTCTTTTTTTCTTGGTGAGCCTGCTTAAAGGCCTGCTGATTTTGTTTATATTTTCAAAGTACCAGCTTCTGGATTCATTGATCTTTATAATTGTGCTTTTAGTCTCCATATCATTTAATTCTGCTCTGATCTTGGTTATTTCCTTCCTTCTACTTGTTCTGGGCTGTCTTTGTTTTTCTTCCTCAAGTACTTGTAGGCATAGCATTAGGCTTATTGTTTAAAATGTTTCCATCTTTTTTAGGTAGGCATGTATCACTATGAACTTCCCTCTTGGGACTGCCTACACTGTATCCAATAAGCTTTGGGTTATTGTGAGTTCATTTTCATTTGTTTCCAGAAACTTTTTTATTTCTTCCTCAATTTCATTCTTGACGCATTCATTGTTTAACAGCATGCTATTCAATCTCCATTATTTTGAGTGTTTTGGATTTTTTACCTTGGGGTTGGTTTCTAGTTTCAATCCCTGGTGGTCAGACAAAATGCTTGATATGATTTCAATTTCCTTGTATTTGTTGAGTCTTGTTTTGTGTCCTATCATGTGGTCTATCTTTGAAGATATTCCATGTGCATTTGAAAAGAATGTACATTTAGCTTCTTTGGCATGAAAGGTTCTATACATACCAGTTAAGTCCATTTCATCTAGGGCATAGTTCAGTGCCACAATGTCTTTGTTGATATTTTGTTTGGAAGATCTGTTCATTTCTGACAGTAAGGTGTTAAAATCCCCTACTCTAATTGTATTGCTATCAATATCTTTCATGAAGTCCTCTAAGATTTTCTTTATGTATTTGGGTGCTCCTATATTGGGTGCATATATATTTACAATGTTTCTGTCTTCTTGGTGGATTCTTCCCTTGAGTATTATGAAGTGACCTTCTGGGTCTCTCTTTATGGACCATTTTTTTGAAGTCTATTTCATCTTATATGAGTATTGCTATCTTGGCTTTTTTCCTGTCTGTTCTCTTGGAAAATTTGTTTCTAGCCCTTCAATTTCAGTTTGTGTAGGTATTTTGTCCCAAGGTGGGTCTCTTGTACACAGCATATGTGTGGGTCATGTTTTCTTATCCATTCAGCTATTCTATGTCTTTTGATTGGAGAATTTAATACATTTACATTTAAGGTTATTATTGATAGGTACTTATCCATTGGCATTTTTTAATATCTCTTTAATATTCCCTTTAATATCTCTTGCAGAGCTTGTTTAGTGGAGGTGTATTCTTTTAGACTTCTTTTGTCTGAGAAGTTCCTTATTTGGCCTTCTATCTTGAATGAGAGCCTTGCTGGGTAAAGTAGCCTTGGTTGCAGGCCTGTGGGTCTCATTACTTGAAATATTTCTTGCAATTCTCTTCTGGCTTGGAGCATTTCCATTGAGAAGTCAACTGCTAACCTTATCAGGGCTCCCTTGTATGTTACTTTCTGTTTCTCCCTTGTTGCCTTTAAGATTCTCTCCTTGTCTTGGAATACTGCCATTTTAATTATGATGTGTCTCAAAGTGGGCCTCTTTCAGTTCCTCTTGATTGGGACACTCTGTGTTTCCTGGATTTGTGTGACTTTTTCTCTCATCAAATTAGGGAAGTTTTCTATCACTCCTCTTTCAAACAGGTTTTCTATCCCTTACTCTTCTTCTTCTCCTTCTGGTATCCCTATTATACAGATATTATTATGTTTCATATTGTCCTGTATTCCCCTTAATCCTTCTTCACTCTTTCTGAGTCTCTTTTCCTTTTCTTGCTCTTTCTAGGTGTTTTTTTTTTCTACATTGTCCTCCAGCTCACTGATCTGATCTTCTGCTTCATTGATCCTGCTCTTGATTCCTTCTACTGTGTTCTTCAGTTCAGAAATTGTATTCTTCATTTCCTCCTGGCCCTTGTTGATAGTTTCTATGTACTTTTTCATGTTGATAGAATTTTAAGTGAGTTCAGTGTAGTTTCCCTGTATTTTCTGGTAATTCTCTGTGAGCTCATTGAGCTTCCTGATAAGCATTGTTTTGAACTCCATATCTGATAGTTGACTTGCCTCTATTTCATGTAGCATTCTTTCTGGGGCTTCCTCCTTTCCTTTCATTTGGGGATTGTTTCTTTGTCTTCCCATTGTTTGTGAGACTCTTCTTGTTAGTCTCAGCTTCTTTAATTGATGTGTTCTGACTCCCTGGGTTTCTGGTGTTAATTTGTGTGGTTGAATATCTGTGAGATTCAGTGGTGCTGTCTCTTTTATCTCCTGAATTCACTGGTCTTGGGGTTTCATTTATTTTGGCTCTGTGTTTGTGTTTGTGTTTTGATCGTTGTATATTTCTTCAGTGGGTCCTTCCTCCCAACTGGTTAACTGAGGGTCACTCTGTTTGATGCGGTCACCGACTGGCAGTGACCGTGAAACACTGTGGATGGCTCGTTAACACGTGAGAAACATATACACAGAGACAACCAGATCCTGTGGGGAAGTAGGAACGGAATGGCCACTCTCTCTAGTGGGGAGCACCATGGCCACCCTCTCTAGCGGAGAGCACCCCTAAGGGAGAGTGCCTTGTTTTCCCACCGGAGAGGCTTTTTATTGGTTTCGTTTGCATAAGAATTCAGGTAAAGCTCATTACTCATTGCCAGGAAGTAAGGACCAAACAATAGGTATCAAGGAAGTCTGAGGGCCTATTTTGAGTCAGGGTCAAAGAGCTGTAAAATTTTAAGAAACAAACTTTCTTCTTCCTTGGACCTTTATCGTTCAACTGAGAGCACTCTAAACAAAGCAGGTTTCACAGGATTTTACATATTCTTTCTTAGGCCTGATCACCCAGGGAACCCACCCTTTCCAGCACAGGGCTGCACCACCCTCTGTTATTGTTTCAGGCTTAGGTGGAACAAGGGACCTAAGGCAATCAAAAGATAAGGAGATTTTCTTGCAGTCAATGAGGGCTCAGGCTATGTCAAAGCAGAGAGGCAAGGATCCATCACCCCTTTTTGTTGCAGCCTGGAAAGTCCTCCCTTGGGGGCCTCCCACGTGATCATGTCTGTCTTAGGTCATTCCCCCCTTGGGGAATCTTACCCATCATTGGCTAACTGACCAAGCATTGGGGGCAAGGCAGGGTGAAGTAAAAGGAGCAGAAGCGGTGCTCCTGCCAAGGAGATAAGCTTTTGTTTCCTTGGTGGCTTATGGTCCAAGGTCATTCCCTCAGCCTTAGCCTTGGTGGGGGTTACAGCTTCTGATACAAGGCAGGGTGGTTCCCAACACTGTTCACCATGTCTTGTATTTTGTTGTGCTTGTGTGGGCAGGTTCTTCTGAAGCTGGTTCTTCCATGTGTACAAGGTTTTGAGGATTCTCTCTTGCTCTTGTTTAGTTGTTTCTTGTGGGTAATTTCTCCACTATTTAGTTGTATTTCCAGATAGGTCCTGCACTGAGGTTAGTGTGGCTTCCACTCCCTCCTTCACCTTCTTCTGTTGTTATCTGTTGGTGGTTCCTTTGTTACTGGGTTTCCTCTTCCAGCTGGTATCCTGGTGTTCACAGCTTCTACCTACTCTTTTTTTTGTGATCAGTTGGAGGGGGAAAGCAAAATGGTTTAAGACAGTAAGACAGTACTCTGTGATATTTACACTAGCAGCCTGTAGAGAAGAGATAGGAGATCCTTTGGCTGTGTATGGCGTTAACCATGATATTCCACCCAACTAGCCACTTTTTAGAAAGGGTGGAAACAAGGTAAGACTCTTGTTGGGGAGGGAAGGATTGTGAGTTCAATCTATAAAGCAGTGAGGTTGTGGGAAGTCAGATTCTGAGGCAAGGTGAGAGTAAAGGACAGAAAATAGTTGTAGTGTGTGAGAGAATAGAGTTAACCACAACAGTAATAGAGTTCAGGAAACTGTGAAGTGGGGTAAGATCTGGGTGGGGTGCTGTGTAGTATTTACAATGTATGGAACAGCTCTTATTTACAATAATAATGGAGCAACAATCATATGACAGAATCTATGTGGTGTGGACAAGAAGAATAAGAAGTATAGGTCCTTGAATATTGTTCTAATGGAACAGAAATGAAGTGAAAGACAGTAAATTAACAATACGCCATGAAAGACAGAACAAGGAAAACCTGTCAAACTATTCAATTTAAGCAGCCAAGCAAAGAAGACTGAACAGTAAAAAGAGGAATACAAAAATACTATTAAAATAAAAGATGTAAGAATGAGAAAAAGTAACAATATAAATATGCAATAACTTGCAGGTTCTTTGTAGTAGCAAAGTGAATTTTTTTTCACTGTCTCAGCTGTTGGGATGTCCCCTCTTTGGGACCAAGTCTGGTCTTTTCACAGTTCTAGGTTTTTTTGTCTCACTTGTGGGAATTAAAAAAAAAAGGAAGAAGAGATAAAATGGGAAAGAAAGGAAAAAGGAATAAAACAAGAAGGATGGAAAGAGAGGAAAAAGGAGATGAACGATAAAAACAATAATAATAATGAAAAGAATAAAGAGTTAGTTTTTTAAAAAAGCCTCTTGCTGGCTTCAAACTGGCCAAACCCGTTTTGCTGGTCTTCCTGCCTGCAACAGGCTGAGGGATGATTGGTTTTGCTTTACTCTCTTCCTGATCTGTACTCAGTCAGCCTCCAGCTCAATTCCCCAGCAGCCTGTGGTCCCTCAGGTTCCACAGGTTCGGGTGTGCACTCTCTGCTGGGCTACAAGTGTGAGTAGTGGGTGCCTCTCCCTGGGGCTTTGGGTATGGGCACCAGGCCTTCCTCAAAATGCATTCTCCCTGAGTTGCAGGCCTGTGTGCTCAGCCAGGCCTCCTCTAGTCCCTCAGGTGCAGGTATGCACTCTTCCCAGGGCTATGGGAGTTTGCACAGAACCTTCAGTGCCACCTCAGGAGCGCCATCTTGGGAGCACCATTCGGCTCTGTGGGGAGGAGGCTAGAGTGGCTGCTGCAGGAGAAATCCCCAAACAGCCACCAAGTGTCTGTTTTTTCACTTTTTCTTTTTGAGAAATTCCTGCTGCTCAAGCCCGCCTCTCCATGCAGAGGCCTGGCCTCAAACACAGGCCAATTCTCCAACCAGACTGGGTATTATCCAGGTCAGGGCCCATCACAGCCCAACTCTGAACTCTCCCCAATCAGCATCCATAGACTCCATTGGTGCTCACAGCCCCTGTGTGTTTGTCACTTAGTCCTTATTCCCCTCTCTCTGACTTCAAGCAACCAGGTCTCTCCCAGTTCTGCTCAATCCTTGTTTGGCCAGGGAGGGAGCCCTTGAGCAGGCTCTCTCCCAAGAACCCTGTGGCAGACCCAGCAGGCACTATGCCTGGGTCTATGGGCACCAGGCCTAATTCTGCAGCTGTCCTAATCCCTGTGCTGACCCCAGGGACCTTATTGTCCTGAAGCACTCTCTTTACCATCTGGTTTTTCAATGTCTTCTACAATTTTTGGTCTCCTATCTTCATATATGCTGGGGTACGGTTGGCTCTTTGCTCTGTTCCTCTGTAGATCAGCTAAGTTTTTCTCCCATGTGTAAGGGGAAATGGAATCCACTCCATCCTACCTCACTGCCATCTTCCAAATCCTTGAGAGAATGTATGCTCTTTTTTTCAGGGCTAAGCATCTCATTCTAATTCCTTTCTGTAGAGGGTTGGAAGACCAATAATAATTTTAAGTCTGAGTTAAAAGCCATTTTGGTCCATACTTTTGATTTCTTTGGCAGTAGATCTCTCTCAAAAACCTAAAAACATAGTTCCTACTGATTTAATTCTAATCAACTCCATGTACCATTGTCACACCATACCACACCAGAGGGTGAAATATAGATAATATAGATGTCTCTCCCTCCCTCCCTCTCTCTCTCTCTCTCTCTCTCTCTCTCTCTCTCTCTCTCTCTCTCTCTCTCTTTTCTTAAGTATCTAGACACTTGGTCTCTTTTCCATGGGCTATTTTATCCAACAAAAAGAGCTTACTGATCATCATCTTGATCTATTCAAATGTATGTAATAAGCAAAACCTAACTTTTGTACTGCTATGAGACTGAGTTTTAACTGCTTTTTTTCTCAAGTATAAATGTCTCAATGTTGATTTTTACTATTTACAATTGAGAAGTAGTTGTCTCATCCAACTATACAAATCCCCATGTATCTTGACTCTATTCTCTTATTTTCAGCCAACATAAAACAACACACACTATTAATATTCTGCTTTACAAATTCTTCCTTTTAAACTTGGAGTGTTTAATTACTTGGGTAATTATCAGAGTTTATGCTGTTACCAATATTTCACCAGCATATGGCATGGAGCATCACCCTTCCGTTCTCCAGAATGGACTGCAAGATCCTTCCTTGCAGTGGTGAAAAGTCACAAAGGAGCAGATTGAATAAGTGAAGACAACAAATCAAAAGTCCTGTTTCAGCCAAAACATTTTTTCAAATAATTTTCTTTTTTTAGTTATGGTTGATATGCAATATTATATTAGTTTCAGCATACAACCCAGTGATTAGGCTTATATATAACTTATGATGTTTTCACCTCAATAAATCTAGTACCTACCTGACACCATACATAGTTATTATAATATTTTGACTATATTCCCTATGTTGTACTATTATAGTCATCCCTATAATTATTATTTAACTATCAATTTGTACTCCTTAATTCTTTCACCATTTTTACCTATCCCCCTGGACCCCACATGGCAACCTTCAAAATGTTTTCTCAACTTCCCGCCAAGATGGAGGCATAGGTAGATACACTGTATCTCCTCGCACAACCAAAAGAAGGACAACAATGATTTAGAAATAAAATAACAACCAGGACTGACAGAAAATTAAACTGTATGGAAGTCCGACTACCAAGGAGTTAAAATATACACATTCATCCAGACCAGTGGGAAGGGCAGAGTCAGCAGTTTGGCAGAGAGGGGTCACAGCAAAAAAAGTGGTGACTTGCAGACCCTGGGTATGCAGGTGGCAGCTGGCAGACCCTGGGCATGGGCTAGCAGCGGGCAGACCCAGCAAGGCAGCAATTGTGGAGTGGGGAGCAGTGTGCAAGGTGGCTGGCAGACTAGGTGGTCCCACATTTGCACTCAGACCAGGCGAAAATGCGAAGCAGGACAGACTGTGCAACCCAGAGTCCTAGCTCAGGGAAATAAAGCCTCAAAACACTGATTGAAAACACCTATGGGGGTTGAGGTGCTAAGAGAGAGACTCCCAACCTCACAGGAGAGTTCCTTGAAGAGACCCACAGGGCCCTAGAATGTACATAAGCCCACCCACATGGGAATCAGCACCAGAAGGGCCCAGTGTGCTTGGGGGAAGTGGAAGAAGGGAGTGAAATCTGACAGAGAGCGGAGCAAGCGCCATTGTTCCCTCTCAGACCCTGTCCCCACATACAGCGTCACAACCCAGCAAATGGTCTGCCCCACCCTTGTGAACACCTAAGGCTCTGCCCCTCATACATAACAGGTGCATCAGGACAAAAAAAAATGGCCCAAACAGAAGAACACATCAAAGCTCCAGAACAAATACAACTAAGTGATGAAGAGATAACCAACCTATCAGATACACAGTTCAAAGTACTGGTGACTGTGGTGGATACTGGCCAGCAGTATCAATCCCTGCTGCAGATGCTCGTCGAAACACAAGAAAAACATACACAGAGACAACCAGGTCCTGTGGGAAAATAGGGATGAAACAGCCACTCTCTCTAGTGGAGAGTGCCTTGATCCCCCATCTCAGTAGTTTTTTATTAAGAATACAGACTCAGTTTGTGGATTCACAGTCTGGCAGAAAAGATCAAAAGGAATAGGTAACTTTCAAAGGTGCTGACAGAGGGATTCTGGGCAAAGTTTGGAGTTTTATAATTTGAAAAGACTACAGGACCCAAAAGGCTAGTTTTGGTTTCCTGTCTGAGCCTTCATATTCTAATTTAATGGCATCCTCCAGCAAGCAGATCTCACAGGATCTTACATATTCTATGTCCCAGGCCTGATTACCCCTGGGGTCTGCAGACTCTGGTCTGGGCTGCACTGCCCCTGTTATTTCCACATGCCTGAGTCAACAGAGGAGACAAAACAAACAGAAGACTTGGAATTCAAAGAACTCAGAACAAGGACTCAGGCTTTGACAAAGCCGAGGGGGGCAGGGGTTGATGTCCATCACCCCTTCATTTCCACAGCCCCAAGTCTCTTCCCTGAGGCCTCCTCATGATCATGCCTGTCTTAGGCGATTTCCTCTATGGGAAATCTTACCCGTCATTGGCTGACTGATCAAGCATAGGAGGCCAGGCACAGAACAGGCAGCATTCATGCCAGGGAAATAAGTTTTGTCTTCTTAGTGGCTCCTGGTTCAGAGGTCTCTCACTCAGTCTAAATCACAGGGAGTTACGGCTTTCTGAGGCCAGGCAGGGCTGACCCCAACAGGTGATCAGGATCCTCACAGAATTAGTTGAATTTGGTTGCAAATTAAATGAAAAAAATGAAGGCTATGCTAAATGAAATGAAGGAAAATGCACAGGGAACCAATAGTGATGGGAAGAAAACTGGGACTCAAATCAAAGGAGTGGGCCAGAGGGAAAAAAGAAACAACCAAACAGAAAATAATGAAGAAATAAGAATTCAAAAAATGGGGAGAGGCTTAGGAACCTCCAGGACATTTTTAAACGTTACAACATCTGAATTATAGGGGTACCAGAAGTGGAAAAGGAAGAGCAATAAGTGGAAAAGTTATTTGAACAAATAATAAAGGAGAACTGCCCCAATCTGGCAAAAGAAATAGACTTCCAGGAAGTACAGGAAGCTCAGAGAGTCCCAAAAAACTTGGACCCAAGGAGGAACACACCAAGGCACATCATAATTACATTACCAAAGATTAAAATTAAGGAGAGAATCCTTGAAGCAGCAAGAGATAAGGAGACAGTAACCTACAAAGGAGTTCCCATCAGACTGTCAGCTGATTTCTCAAAAGAGACCTTGCAGGCAAGAAGGGGCTGGAAAGAAGTATTCCAAGTCATGAAGGGCAAGGACCTACATCCAAGATTGCTCTATTCAGCAAAGCTTTCATTTAGAATGGAAGGGCAGATAAAGGGCTTCCCAGATAAGGTCAAGTTCAAGGAGTTCATCATCACCCAGCCCTTATTATATGAAATGTTAATAGGACTTACCTAAGAAAAAGAAGATAAAAAAAACATGTATAGTAAAATGACAGCAAACTTACAATTATTAACAACCACACCTAAAACAAAAATAAAAACAAACTAAGCAAACAATTAAAACAGGAACAGAACCACAGAAATGGAGATCACATGGAGGGTTATTGACAGGGGAGTGGGAGGAGGAGAGAGGGTGAAAAGGTACAGAGAATAAGTAGCATAGATGGTAAGTAGAAAATAAACAGGGGGAGGGCAAGGATAGTGTGGGAAATGTAGAAACTAAAGAACTTATGACACATGGATATGAACTAAAGGGGGGGAATGTGGGTGGGAGAGGGTGTGTAGGGTGGAGGGGGATGAAGGGGGAATGGGACAATTATAATAGCATAATCAATAAAATATATTTAAAAAACAAAACAAAAATCGTTTATGAGTCTGTTTCTGTTCTGTTTGTTTATTTTGTTTTATAGACTCTACATATAAATGAATTCATATGGCAGTTGTTTTTCTCTGACTTATTTCACTCAGCACAATACCTTTTAGGTCCATACACATTGTTGCAGATGGCAAGATTTCTTTTTTATTTTTTTCTTATGGCTAAGTCATTGTATATATGCACCACTTCTCTATCCATTCATCTATTGATGAAAACTTAGGTTGCTTTCATATCCTTGTGACTGTAAATAGTCCTGCCATAAACATATGGATGCATATGTCTTTTTGATTTAGTGTTTCTGATTTCTTCATATAAATACCTGAAGTGAAATTGCTGGATCTTTCTTTGTCTCTTGTTATAGCCTTTGTTTAAAGTCTATTTTGTCTGGCATAAGTATTGCTACCACAAGTTTTTTTTTTTATTTCCATTTTTATGGAATATCTTTTACCATCACTTTACCTTCAGTATGTGCATGCCTTTTGATCTAAAGTGAGTCTTTTGTAGGTGTCTTATTAGCTCAGTTGGTAGCGTATTAGTCTCATAAAGTGAGTCTCTTGTAGGCAGCATATGTAAGGGTATTGTTTTGTTGTCCATTCAGTTTCCATATGTCTTTTGATAGGAGCATTTAATCCATTCTCATTTAATGTAATCATTGATAGATATGTATTTATTACCATTTTATTATTCATATTTTTATATATTTTATTCTTAAAGAAGGCCCTTTAACATTTCATGTAATACTGACTTGGTGGTATTGAACTCCTACAGCTTTTTCTTGTCTGGGGAGCTGTTTATTTGTCCTTTGATTCTAAATGGTAGCTTTGCAAGGTAGAGTAATCTTGGTTGTAGATCCTTGCTTTTCACCACTTTGAATGTTTTTTTGACAGCCCCTTCTGGGCTGCAAAGTATCTGTTGAGAAATCAGTAGACAGTCTACTGGGCACTCCCTTGTAGGTAACTAACGGCTTTTCTCTTGTTATGCTTGAGAGTTTCTCTTTGTGTTTCACCTTTGGCATGTTAATTATAATGGGCCTTGGATATGAGCATCTTTGGGTTCACCTTGTTCAGGACTCTGTGCTTTCTGGACTTATACGTTGTTTTTTTCCCCCTTTACAGGTTAGGAAAGTTTTCCATCATTATTTTTTCAAAATGCTTTTCAATTCCGTACTCTCTCTCTTCTCCTTCTAGCACTCCCATGATGTGAATGTTGGTACTCTTGAAGTTTTCCCAGAGGCTCCTTAAACTGTCCTCATTTTTTGTATTATTTTTTTCTTTTTGTTGTTCTGATTGGGTGCTTTCTGCCTCCTTATCTTTCAAATCTCTCATTTGATCCTCTGCTTTGTCTACTCTAGTACTGATTCCCTCTAATGCATTTTTTTATTTCAATTATCGTATTCTTAATTTCTGACTGGTTCTTTTTTCATGTGTTATATCTCCTTGTTGAGGTTCTCACTAAGTTCATCTACTCTTCTGATGCAGACACCAGCCCTCTGGAGTCTGTGTGCTGTGGATGCGGTACACAAATTCACATGGACTACCAAGTCCTGTGAAGAAAAAGGGGTGGCATGTCCACTCTCTCAAGGCAAGAGTGCTTCTGAGTGCCTCAGACACTCTCCATAGAGGAGAGCTCCCCAATACTTGCCTGGATAGGCTTTTATTGCTTTCCAGTCACATTATATAAAAGAAGGTTCTCATTATTTCTAGATTTAGTTAAGTAATTACTTCTTGCACATAACAAAAATAGAAAAAAGTTTCAAATGCAAGGGTATGATGAAAAATGATTGGTTTGGTTACATTTCATCCGTGGGACATCTTAGCATAGACTTTAGGGGGTTGTTTCAGAGATATACATTAAACATCTGCAGTCTTAACTCAAGGTGAGGGATATTTAGCAAAAGCTAGTCTAATAGTAGTCTAGGTACAATGCAGGCCTGATTCTCTATGGGAAAGCCGAGCTGCACACCTGGCTCCTGTGTACCGCCTCACATTGATCAGTTTTCCAGATCAATACTGGGCTACATTTGCCATTGCCAAGCTGATCAGTTCCCTATACTCTTCCACTAAATTTATTGAGCATTCCTATAACCAGTGTTTTAGACTCTGTACCTGGTAGATTGCTTGTCTCCATTTTATTTAGTTTGCTTGTCTGCATTTTATTTAGTTTTTTTCTGGACTTCTGTTCTTTCACTTTGGACATTGTTTATCTCCTTATTTTGGCTGCCTTCCTGTGTTTGTTTCTATGTATTAAGTAGACTTGTTACATCTCCCAGCTTTGGTAAAGTGGCTTTATGTAGTAGGTTTCATGTAGGGCATAGTGGCATAGCCTCCCTGTCACCATGCTGGGTGCTTCAGGTGTGTCCCCTGTGTGTAGGCTGTATACACCCTCTTGTTGTTGAGTTTGGTTGTTGTTGCCATGTCAATGGGAGGAATTTATTTCCAGACCAATAAACTCTGAGGACTGGCTACAACCACAATGGAGGAGCTGCTGTGCAGGGACTGACACCACAGAGCAGGATTTGTTTCATCATGGCTCTAGTGTTCAATGAGCCCACTCCTTGGGTGTGTCACTTGCAAAGGTGGTTGAGTGGCTCTCCAGCATGTCCTGAAGCTGTCCACAAGACATGCTGAGACCAGAGGTTGCTTGTTTTCAGTTATTTAATCTTTGAAGATTTTAGGAAAGTTGGAAACATGAACCAAGACAAGCCATTTGTATTGAGAAGACACTGGAAATATCTTGGATGGGTCTTAAAGTTGGGTGCAAAGAGGTCTCATGAAATCACCAGGTTGAACAGTGATAGCCAAGTTGATGGAGACTTGGATATGGCACTCACCTGCCAAATCTGTGGGGGAAGGGTTTATCAAAGGAACAATAACCTCTGTCAACACTTCTTTCTGGGAGACAGCTGTCCTCTTGGCTCTTCTCTGTTGCCAGACAATTCAGTTTCTCCCTTGTATGTCCCTGGTGCATTTCAAACTGCTACCCCAGTTCTGGAGCTCAGAGAGAGTGAGTTTAAGTACAGTAAGTCTGTGCATGGGCCCTTTAGGAGGAACACCTGTGTCTCCAGAAGCTCTTTGTCTCACTCAACCATAATCTGAGCTGGTTTTCACAGCCAGAAGTTATGGTGAGTATTCTTCTCAGCCTTGGAACCCTGAGATGGGGATTCTGGTTTGGGACACTTCACTCCTCATGGGGGAACTTCACAGCTACACTATCCCTCCCAATTTTTAACAACCACATATGGGTATGGAACCAGCTCATTTCATGTCTCCACCCCTCCTACCATTCTCCTCGTGGCTTATTCTTTGTATCCTTAGTTATAGGACTTCTGTTCAGCCAAAAGTCAGGAGGTTCTGAATGATGCTTGTTCTGTAGTTTAATTGTAATGTTGATGTGATCATGGGAGTATGCAAGTATCACATTTGCCTACTTCATCATCTTGACCAAAGCTCCAGCCAAAATAATTTTTAGATGCTTGTTAGACATCCAATATGTGTTTGGAATTCAAGGAAGGGCTTAATGATGGAAGTATCAAGGAGGGAGTCATAGCCTCTTGATTCTATACTGAAAAACATGCATAAATAAATAAAATAAATGATGAATTTATTCTGACTAAATTGTTTTAAATTCAGGTTCTATTAAACAAGGAAGTTCTCTGACTTGACACAACACTAAGAATTCTGTTACTCTTATGCAACCTGTCCTCCATATCTTACTTCTACCTTTCAACCACAAGAATCACTGCCTTCAAGAGAAGTGCCATCAAGAGAAATTGTGGTGGCTCTCAAGCATCCTAGAGAGGACAAAAGCTTGTAAATTTCTAGTACCCCAAGATGATCTAAGTCCTTTTCAGGTCTAACAATCTCTGACTGTATAACTATCAATTAAATTTACTATGCTTCTTTCATTATGGACACTCAGAAATATTAAACAAGTCAATAATTAAGGCTAATTTTGAACCAGTCACAACTACAGCAGTAATGAGTTGAGTCATTTGGTTGCTTCTGAGACTTCCACATCATGCAAAAACTTCCTCTTACAAGTTCTCCTGTCACCCTCAGCAGGTGGATCTGTGAAAAGACATCTTTAGCTATGTTGCTTTAATACATCTATAAGGATACTTCCAGAAGGTCACAGGAGTTTTGCTAAACTGTCTTCCATCTTCTAGGCTCAGATAAGCAATAAATTTAAAATGGTTTGGGCATTTTTAATTTCTTTATAGATGTGAATAAGCATGTCATCTAGACACACCAGCAGCTTAGCAAGATGACATTTAAATATTTCACTGCTTGGGTAAATACATTTGACACATGAGTTCCAGCTGAGTTATTTTTTGTGCATTTTCCTGAAGCCCATTTGAAATCTGGGAATTCCAAATATGTTCAAAGAATGACACCAGATCCCCAGGCAGAGCTGGAGTTCAGTCTTAGACCCTGATTGATCAAAGGTGACCTACAAGCAGCATAAACTTGAAAAAAAATGAGGCTGCCACTTTGATTACCTGTATGCTAACAGAGAGCTACTTCATGGGACACTGAGGATTAGAAGGGACACTATTGCCCAGAACAAGCTTCTGAACTAAAAATCCAGTCCATGGTTAAAGGATGGCTTTTTTAAAAACTCACAAAAATGTTGGGAAAACATACATTTATCTTGACAGATGCCTGCTGTGAAATTGCAGGTTTCGATGACATGCTTTGCTGATACACATTCTGAGATGAAAGTTTGACTTTGTCCAGTGAGAAAATGGATTATGTGATCTCTAAGTAAGTAGTATTGGCACCTTCATGAGATTCAGAAGATGTCCAGAGAAGAAATATGCTCTTTGCATAAGTAATAGCACAAGTGTAATCCAAGCACATTTTAGTTCTTTGTTTAATTTGACTTTTCTTAAAATTCATTTTTCTTCACTTTCTTGGCACCTTTTCCATGGTAGATGTGGGTTAGGTGTGGTATTCCTCTTGCCTCCTCAACCTGTTCTCCTCAATTGGTAGTGAGGAAGAGAATATAGGTCAGATATCTCCCAGGAGTTTAGGGGCTTCCACAGAGCCAAAGACCCACACTCCATTTGGCTGCAGTATTTCAACAGAATCAAGACACTAAGAAATGCTACCTTTGTGCCTGAAGGACAGAGTATTGACTGTGAGGCCCACATGGGCATTTCTAAGCCTGGGTGGTGGAACCAAGATCAGTGGTACCTGTGAAAGTGGCTGAGAAGACCAGATTGTCTGGACCCAGAGAGACTGATGATCACAGAAATCTGACAGGAGCAGGGAACTCCAGTAATGATTGAGAGCACACATCTCACATAGCCTGATTCAGTCCAAGTTAGAAAAATAATATAAAAAGATGTTTTTTCCTACTCAAGAGAGTAAAGCAAATTCCTCTGTGCCATGTGCATGGGACTGGACACTATGTGGCATGTTTCTAGACTGTCTCTGAGGGAATCAATCTTTGAATCTTAGCTGCAAGAGAAAAATAGACAATACCTGAGGTCTCAAAGTCACCTTGGAAAGTGGCCAGTCCCATGGCTTTTCAAATGTACTCTGCAGAACTTCCTTAAGCCCACTGCAGAAGCTGAGAAGAACAGAAAGTCAGGCCCCCGTCTACACACCAGATTCCATTTAACTTGACCAGAGCAATTCTGCCCTTATGTTTTTCTTAATACAGTTTCCTGTCACTCTATTTACCACAACACTGTGTGGCTTTAACATGTAGGGGAAACACTAGCCTTGGCCTCCCATCTTACTGAAACCAGGAGAGGGGAAAAGTTATTCCTTGCCCCAGGAAAATGCAGCAGAGGCTGGACTAGAACTCAGAACTCCTGACTCAATCCAGGACTCTTTTCATCTTTTTTATTTTCCCCCACAAGAAATAGAAGGTATAGGAGCTTGTGTCCACGCAATGGAATCACCTTTGCTGTTTTTAACATTCTGTCATTCTAACACCTCATATCTCTCCAGGCTCAGTAACAAGCAAGAAATGTCTCTGTTGATGAGAAATGCATTTTGGAAGATTTTCACAAACATAATATTTATTTGCAAAGAAAAGTGAATCTATATATTTCTGGTAGAGTGATCAGAGACACACCCACCCCTTTACTAATACCCAAGTCCAGGGCCCAATGGTCTCATGCAGACAAGAAAAAGTGTCCTCCTCCAGTGGTACATGAGAAAGCCAATGCTGGACCCATTGACTGGCCCTCAACATCTATTCCTGCCCCTCCTAGTACACCAGGGCTGTAGAATGAAAAACAATACCTCCTACCCAGACCCTCTAGCAGTTAGGGTTCCAGATAGTGCTTAAGTCCTCCCAAATAACATGTGCTACCTTAAGACTGTGTTCTGAACATGGAGCCTGTGAGTAGAGAGGCAAAGCATCAGTTATCCATTTGGCTGGGGTACAAGACCAGCAGCTATATTGGCAGTTTTTTCCTTCATAAATGGTCTCCTAATTCAGCAATTTCTGCAGCGACAGTGGTGGGTTTACATGTTATTCTGCAGCAGTAGCCACAGCCTCTCTATCTTGGCAGAGTGATTCTGGAGCTGAGAATTTTTACTGAGAAACTGACTTAGATTCTTCTCCTGCCAATCTCTAAACTATTCTGTAAGCACATAATTCCCTGTATGAAAACCATTTCTGCTTAAACCAGTTAGGTAGATTCTGTTGTCTGCAACTTAAACCCTTTGGTTTCTTCACCAGCCTGATAAGTGAAAACAATAGTGTCCATTAGAGCTCTGATTTAATCTTCTCTTCAGTGAAGTTGAAATTCTTTTTGTGTGTTTAAGAGTCATTTGTATTTCCTTTCTTGAAAACAATCTGTTTTTTAAGAGGTACAACCCTGTTTGTCATACTTGTTTTTCTATTATTTCTTCCATTAGCTTTATAGTTTTACTTTTCACATGTAGGTCTTTAATGAAACTGGATTCCACTATTGCATATGAGTAAGTTTGTAGCCAGTTTTCCCAGTGCTATCCACTTATTGATTTATATGCACCTTTCATCAACTATTATGCATGTGTGATTTTGTCACTGAGTCATCTTTAGTCTGTCCCATTGGTCTATTTGCTTGTTTTTACACCAGTCTCTCACTTTTTATTTTTGCAACACCTCTTCATAAATAGTAGGGTAAATTCTCCTGTTTGCTCTTGTTTCCCAAAATCATCTTAATTATTTATGAGTATTTATTATCTATAAATTTATTAGTAATTCTGCTAGGGTTCTCAGAATAGTAAGCTAGAATTATTTTCTTTTAATTTTTTACTGTTGTTCAATTATAATTTTTAAGGTTATATTGACTTGATAGATATAAATGGATAGAATATTAACAACTTTATCAAGTTAATTCAATCGAGTATTCAAATTTTTTGTCCCTTAAACTTTACACTTTTGTTATTTTATATAATCTCTGTCAATTTGTAGGCAATTTACAGTCTTTATAACTATTTTGATAATCTTATTTTATGTTGTATTTTTTAATGGTTATGATGCTGTAGGTAAATGCTATTGATTTTTGTAAATTGACTTTGTATCTAGCAAACCCTATGTCTGTTTGTATTATATTTAATTACTTCTTATCAGTTCTGTTGTATCCTATGTACAAAATTACCTATAATTTTATCCCTTCCCAATTCTTATAACTTTTTCTTTTTCATATCAGCATTTTCCAGGACCTTCAATACCATGTAAACTCTGGCAGCAAGAGAGGTCATCCTGAACTTTTTCATGATTTTAAACAAAATGCATCTAAAATTTCTGCAGTTAGTATATCTACTGCAGATTTGGGGGCAATTTTATGTCATTTTCTACTTCTTGGAATAACTGGAATAAGCTGAGAAACATATCTTCATCAATTAATAGAATTTGCAGATTTTCTGGATTTAGGTTTTTATTGGAGGAAGGGATGTTAAATTATTCTTTCTATCTATTTAGTATCTTGAAATGTTGAAGTTTTTAATTTTTCCCCTCAATTATAGCATTTTATAAATTTCAACAATGTGTCCATTTTCTCAGGGTGTTCAAGTATATTAGCATAGTTTCTTCCTGTAATTTTTTTGGAAGCAATTATCCATCTGGAATTTATTGTAAGTCAAAGTTAGATTGTGGTTTTAGCTTTTTTTTCCCCCACCTTGCTACACAATTGTCCCCACATCACTTAGTCAATAATACATCTTCTCCTCAGGGAAGCTGACTGATGTCAGAGGGGGACTGAATGACAGCTTCATTATTTACTGGTAACATCAATGGATTAAGAGGCTCTGAGACAGTGAAAATGTGAACCCCTTGCCACTTCTTCTATTGTGAGAATAGAACAAAAGAACAAATATCCATGCCCAGACAGACCCCTGCCAGCCTGTCTCTGATGAAAGAGACTCACTGGGGAACTAGTCAGGTGGACTCAATAACACAGCAGAGGACCCAGTTGAGGCATATACTGTAGTACTTAGGATATGAGATTGTTAGGACTATGTCCCTCTGTTTTCTCCCTTTGTGTTTTATTCTGCAATGTCATAATGAATGGGCAGTCAATTCCTCAAAGTCAGAAAGTGCCTGTGACTTATTTTGCAAAGATGTTGGAATGAACCCTCAAGACTCCAGGTAGAAGGGGACTAGTCTTGCACAGCAGCAGTGAAATAACAGGTTCTATCTCAGGAGGACCCCTAATCTAAGCCTCAGTTATGTTTCCCATGGCTTGGAAAGAATAGAACATACAGTGAAACCTACATGATTCAAATCCAAAACATGAATGGCCTTGACTGTTTTTAGAATATTCATAGTGAGGTGTGGCAGCCTAGAAGAGAAAATATTATTTATTCTTCAAAAGACTATTCCCACCCCACCCATCCCACCTTGTCTCCCTTAGGAAACATTTAGCTAGGAAATGCACTCCCATTACCATTCAACAGAAACAAAAAAGACAGAAAATAAACCCTTCATAGTGGAATGACTATTCTTCTCTTCAGTCTTATTGGGCCATTTAGGTTACAGTGACTAACCCTGCTGAACCAGAAATGGTCCTCAAGGAATTCAATGCACTGATTGGCTTAAACCTGGCCTTCTAAGCCAATCATAGGCAAGGAGGATAGACCATTGTAAATGGACTACCCTAATTCTGGTCTAGTCCTTGGTGCTGGTTACATGGATAGACCAAGGAGAGTTATATTACTGAACCAAACTGGGCATGTACTGGGAAGAAGGAATGATGGGGAAACAACTGACAATGTTTGTGACAGAATTTTATTTTTAAATCATGGTAAAAAATATACATATATATCATAAAACTTGTCATTTTAACCATTTTAAGTTCACAATTCAGTGCTGTTAATACACTCACAATAAAAATGCTGTGCAACCATCCCAAACAAAAAGTTTGTATGGGGCAGAAAATTATTCCATATTCTTTCCCACTTTCTGCCCCAGCCCCTGGTAAACTCTAATCTGCTTCTGGCTCATTAATTTGTATATGTAAGAAATTTTATGTGAGTGGAATCGTACAATATTTGTTCTTTAGTGTCTGGCTTATTTCACTCAGCACAGTGTTTTCAAGATTCATCTATGTTATAGTATACATTAGAACATCATTCCTTGTTATGACTAAAAAGTATTACATTATACATATATACAACATTTAAATTATCTATTCATTTGTTGATGTATACTTCCACATTTTGGATATCATGAATTGTGCTACAAATGAACATTGGCATACATATATCTGTAAGAGTCCCTGTTTTCAATTATTTGGGGTTATATACCTAGGAGTAAAATTGTTAAGTCATAGAGAACCCATAATTCTATGTTTAGTCTTTTGAGGAACTGCCAAGCTATTTTTACAAAGGCTACATCTTACATTCCCACCAGCATTATATAAGGGTTCCAATTTCTCCACATTTTCACCAACACTTCTTATTTTCCTTTTTTAAAAATATTTTTTATTTATATTTAAAGAGAGGGGAATGGAGGGAGACTAAGAGGGAGAGAAACACCAGTGTGTGGTTGCCTCTCATGCAACCCCAACGGGGACCCAGCCTACAACCCAGGCATGTGCCCTGACTGGGAATTGAACCACCAACCCTTTGGTTCACAGGCTGGCACTCAACCCACTGAGCCACACCAGCTTATTTTCCTTTTTTTTTTTTTAAATTATAGTCATCTTAGTGGATATAATGTTTGACCATAAGGTTTTGATTCTCATTCCCCTAATGACTAATGATGTTCAGCAGCTTTGCATGTACTTATATATGTCTTATTTGAATAAGTGTTTATTCAAGTCCTTCACTCATTTTTTCAATTGTTTTTCCAAACAGCTAGGACTGTTTGTCTTCTTGGTGAGTCATTGAAGTTCCTTATAAATTCTGAATAGGGAACTTTTAACAGATATAAGATTTGCAAATATTTTTCCCATTCTTTAGTTTGTCATTTCATTTTTTTAAACTATCCTTTGACACATAAAAGTTTTATCTATATTTTATGTTATTCATAATTTTGGTGTCATACCTAAGACTCTCTTGACAAGACTTGTTTCAACTGTCCCTGTTTTCAATTATTTGGGATTATATACCTAGGAGTGAAATTGTTAAGTCATAGAGAACCCATAATTCTATGTTTAGCCTTCTGAGGAACTGCCAAGCTATTTTCACAAAGGCTATATCTTACATTCCCACCAGCATTATATAAGGGTTCCAATTTCTCCACATTTTCACCAACACTTCTTATTTTCCTTTTCTAAAAAGATTCTCTTTTTTAAAAAGAGAGTCTCTTGACAAGAGAGTCTTGATCATTACAAGATTATGAAGATTTACCCTTATACTTTCTTTTTTTAAAAGATTTTATTTATTTACTTTTAGAGAGGAGAAGGGAGGGAGAAAGAAGGACTGAAACATCAATGTGTGGTTGCCTCACCCCCAACTGGGGACCTGGCCTGCAACCCAAGCATGTGCCCTGCCTGGGAAACCAACTGGGGATCATTTGGTTTGCAGGCTGGCACTCATTCACTGAGACACACCAGCCAGGGCACTATGCTTTCTTTTAATGACTTTAGTTCTTAAATTTGGTCATTGCTTTATTTTTATTTAATTTTTATTAAAAAGTATGAGTCAGGAATCCAATTTTATTTATTTATTGCATTTGAAATTTTTTTTATAGGTCTGTTCAGATTTCCTATTTATTCTTGAGTCAGTTTGGGCAATTTGTGTATTTCCAGAAGATTGTCCATTTCAAGTAGAACACCTAAGTTTTTTGCACATATGATGGGGAAACCAAAATAGAATGTATTAAAAATTGTGTATTTATTCTTACATGTTTAAACTTCAGTCACCTTCAAAGTACTCTCTATTTGATGTAACACACCCATCGACACTTTTTTCCACTGCTCAAAACAGTTTTTGAACTCGTCAGTTTTGATGCCTGTTAGTGCTTCTGCTGTTTTTTGTTTTGCCTCTCCCACATTGGCAAAACATTTCCCTTTAAGGATTTTTATCATCCAGTGAAACAAACAAACAGAAAAAGGCACTTGGGGCACCACAAACAAACAAAAAAGGCACTTGGGGGCGAGATCAGGTAAATAGGGAGCTTGGGCCACAGAGATCATGCTATTTTGATCAAAAACTGCTGAACACCCAGTACGGTGTGGGCAGGTATGCTGGTAAATCACCCATCATGTATACTTACCTAAAACTCACCTAATGGGGGAAGCCTGTACTGCAAAGGGGCCCACCCCCTAGAAGATAATTCCCATGTTTTGTTACCCCCCTCATAGTTGTACATAGTACTCTTTTATAGTTTTTTTCTTGTAAAGATAGTAGTAATTATCCATTTTCATTTTTAATTTTGGTTATTTCTATTCTCTCTATCAGTACAACTAAAGTTTTGTCAATTTTATTGATCTTTTAAAAGAGCTAGTTAGGATTTATTCATACTGGCTGTTGATTTTCCTCTTCTTTATTTCAGTTATCTCTGAATCCTTACTATTTCTTTCCTTTTGCTAGCTTTGCATTTAATTTTTTTTCTTTTTTTAGCTCTTGAAGATGTAAAGTTAGGCTATTGATTTGAGATGTTACTTTTTTAAACATAGGCATTTATAGCTATAAATTTCCTTCTGAGAACTGCCTTTACTGAATCCCAAAAGTTTGTGTATGTTTTGTCTTTTTTTCATTCATATCCAAGTATTTTATAATTTCCCATGTGATTTACTGCTTGAACCATTTAAGAGTTGTTTAATTTCACATATCTGTAATTTTTAAGTTTTCTTTCTCTTATTGATTTCTAACTTTATGTTGTTGTGATATCAAAAGATACTATGTATGATTTTAATCTTTTTAAAGATATTGAGACTTGTGTCCTTACAAGAATGTTCCATGTGCACTTGAGAGGAATATATATTCTACTATTTGGGGTTGAAGCATTCTGTATATATTTGTAGATCTAATGTTTTGTTATGCCTAGAATTGTTACGGAACAGACCCAAGCAGGGATACGATACACTATTACCAAAAGGACCACCCCTAGGTTTGCTATGCTTGCCACCAAAGGAAAGACATTTCTCAATGCCACAGATTTGTGAAAAGGAAAGGAAATATTTATTTAAAGCTATACAGGCTTAAAGTAGTGACCTAATGTCTGCATTAAAATATTAAAGTCTTTTAGGATACCCACAGACACACACAGTCCTTCCTTCTCCTTCTGCCCTAATATGGGGTACCATATCTTAGGAAAAGAAGCAGAAGTCTGTGATTCAGGCTCCTGGTACCATCAGCTGTGTCACCACCATGATCTCCAGTTAATACAAAGCCATGTGGCACCTTCTCATGGCCCACCAGCAAGAGTCCTTTCACCCCTTTTCTTCCAGGCAAAGTCTCTCCTGCTTCCTAAGTGATGTAGCAAAAGGTAGCACCCTAAAGCCATGGAGTTCCCACTCTGCCAAAGCCACCTAGTTCTCACCTCACATGGCTGCCATGCCTGGGTTTAAATCCCCACACCAACCTTCCTCTGCAGCCCCATTTCTGACTCCTCCTACAATCAGTTGCATTTGCCAGCATTCCCGTATCCTTCCAGCTTTACTGAGCTGCCTTAGTGAATCTGGGCAGGTATAGCCCCATGGCATGGAGCCAGTCACCTCCAAGCTCTCATGAAGGCACAGTAAGCAGGGCGAGTTGCCTCCCAGTTACACCTTGGGTGGAAGTAACTTCCATCCCCCTGGCTCAAGGCATGGCCACAGCTATTGAACATATCTATGAAACCAGTTAAAGGTTATAGACATGGTAAATGACCATGCCAGAGGTTAGCTGCAAAGCTGTTGCTGTACGAAAGAGCTCTGTGTGTTCCTGTTCCATGTGTCCCTTTGTTGGGAACAAGGAAATTAAGAACTAAATTTAACCTTAATAGACAAGAACCACATTGTAGCTAAAAAATGATAAAAGAGACACAGTACAGTTAAAGCAAACATCCTGTGTCTAGCCGACACTCTCCCCTGTGTAGGCTAGATAAGCAGTGCTTTGTAGTTTTTAATGAGAAAATAGAAAACTAGCTAGCTAGAGCCAGGAGATTACTAGGTTAATGAACAAACATCCTGCCTTCCCGCTTTATGAAAGAATGCTTGGTTTGAAATTCCCCATGCCTGTGCATGTATGCATGTGTTTTTTTGTAAGCGAATTACTAACTGCCACGTCTGCTTCTGTATAACGCTTGCTTGCCCGCCCATATATAAGAACGTAGTTGTAAGCACTCGGCGCACTCTTGTTTGCAGCTCCTTGTGGGCACTGTGTCGCTGGACACTTTGAGAGTTCGCCCCTGCGCAGGTTTAACTTAGCCAATAAAGTAACATCTTTGATACCCTGAAAGTCTCCGATATTTGTCCTCACGTTTGCTGGATGCTACACCTTCCCCCAACTCACACCTTTGGGGGAAGGAGTGAGGACATCCTATGTATTTTTCTAATATTTCCTGGACACCTTGAGTTCTGAACCCCATTCCAAATCCCTATTTGGTGCCCTCCTCTTGGCTGCACCCTGTTACAGTATATTATGCTGGTATTCCTCACTAATCTTCCTTCTAAGTGTTCTATTTGTTTTTTTAAATTGATGAATTGAAGTTTCTAGCTCTGTTACTAAAACTATCTATTTTTGCCCTGGCTGGCATAGCTCAGTGGATTGAGTGCGGACTGCAAACCAAAGCATTGCAGGTTTGATTCCCAGTCAGGGCACATGCCTGGGTTGCAGGCCACAGCCTCCAGCAACCGCACATTGATGTTTCTCTCTCTCTCTCTTTCTCCCTCCCTTCCCTCTCTAAAAATAAATAAGTAAAATCTTTTTAAAACTATCTATTTTTTATTTGATTCTGCCATTCTTTGCTTCATATATCTGGTGTATTGTTGTTTGATTTACATGTGTGTATAATTTTTATACCTTCTTGATAAATTTAACTTTTTATTAATTTAGTGTTCTTTTTCTCTTCTGTTTCTGACTTAAAGTTCATTTTGTCTAACAATATAGCAACATCAGCTGTGCTTTGGTTACTGTTTGTATGGGAAATCAACCTTTTTTTGTCTTTAGAACTAAAATTAATCTCTTTTTCTTTTAATATTTTAAATATTTATTGTTAGAGAGGGAAGGGAGGGAGGGAGGGAGGGGGAGAGAAAGACAGACAGACAGACAGACAGACATCAATGTGCGGTTGCTGGGGGTTATGGACTGCAACCCAGGAATGTATCCTGGCTGGGAATCGAACCTGGGACACTTTAGTTCCCAGCCCGCGCTCAATCCACTGAGCTACGCCAGCCAGGGCTAAATTAATCTCTTTTAAATAACATAAAGTTGTTTTTCTTTTTTAATACATTCTGCTATTTTTTGCCTTTTGACTGAAGAGTTTAATGCATTTACACTTAGTAATGAAAAACTTCTGTCATTTTGTATTTTTTATCTCTATGTCATTTATCTTTTGTTTCTTATTTCTTCCATTACTGCCCTTATTTGTGTGTTTAGTTAATTTTTTGTGAACTATTTTGATTCCCTTTTTATTTCCTATTGTGTATTTGTTAAAGATATATTTTGTGGTTCTCATGGGTATTATATTGAACAATCTAAATTTATAATAATCAAATTGAATTCATATCAACTTGATTTCAATAACATACAAATACTCACTTCTGTTTACTTCTACACTGCCTTTATGTTGTTGTCATTCTAGATTGCATCTTTATGCATTGTTTATTAATAACGTTGACAAAAAAGTTTTTGGAAAGGAACCTCATAGTGTTATCTGATCATAAATTCCTAAATGCACACATTATGGGGGTAGTCACCTATGACCCCAAACATGGAACTTTGTTAGCAAAAGATTTATCTTTGCCTTAAGCAAGCTCTGTTCATTGTTTTTGTGCATCTAGATTGATACAACTTTGAACTAGATATTAGCCACCTCAGGAGAGCACATAATCTTATTAACTAAATTATAATAAAATCTGTATCTTATTTCTCCCACCTTCATGTAATCTTCTTCTTTAACTTTATGTTCCACCCTTAGTATGAATGTATTAAAAAATGAAAAAATATTATTCTCTGGAGAATTTTTGATCTTGCTTTCTGGTAATTGTCATCAGTTTTGGCTCAAATAATCTCATCAAAAGTTCTTTGCAGGTTTGGATATTTCTTACATCAACAAACATATGTTTATAATTACTTTTTATGTATTTGTTTTTTAAATCACATAGGAAATGAAAATGAATCTATAAAACAAAATTACAGAAATGCTGGCTTTTATATTTGCCTGTTTATTTAACTTTACTGGATATATCTATTTCTTCATACACCTTCCAGTGATTATCTAGTGTCCTTTTATTTCAATTTGAAGAAATCCCTTTGGCATTTATTTTAGGGTAGGTCTAGTGGTAACCAACTCTCTCAGTTTGTTAATATGAAAATATCTTAATTTCCCTCTCATTAAAGAATGGTTTGCTGAATGTAGAGTTCTCAACTGACAGGTTTATTTTACTTTCAACACTTTAAATGTCATCCCACTTTCTTTGGCTCTCATGTTTTCTCCTTTTAATTAGAAATCAGTTGTTAATTTTATAGAAAATTCCTTGTATATAACAATGTACATATTACCTTCCTGGAGTGTAAGTCTGGTGGAAAAGGGTAAAAAAATTCATATAAGGAGCAGCAGGAAGATGTCCAGAATACTATGTGAAAATATCTCATTGGAATGAACACCTGAAAAGAATGCTTTCTGGAACCTGTGTCCTTTCAGGGGCTGAAAAAGGGAGCTAAGCCAAGGAAAAGGAAGGAGTTGGAGGCTGTGGTGGTTAATGAAGATGATACCCACAAGATCATTTGTAGAATCTCTTGTCCAAGAAGGAGAGAAAAAAATGAAACTAAAAAACCGACCAAAATTTTAGAAGATGAATAGTGGATCACACCAGAAAAACAAGGTTGGTAACAGTGGCAGGTGAGAAAATAAAGCAATGAGTCAGCTACGGAAATTGCAAGCAGATACTCCAAAAATACTAGACTCCCTATTGGGTTAAACTTCTTTCAAAAGGTGACAAATACATCTGTATGATGGTACAGCCAGGGGGCCCCTGAAAGAAGGACTTGTAATGGGGTCCAGAACTCAAGGTGTCTTGGAAATATTAGAAAGATATATAGGATGCCCTCACCCTCCACCACAGGTGTGAGTTGGGGGAAGGGACACATGGAGCAGGGCCATTCAGAGCTGTTTTGCATAGCAACTAACCTTTGCAGCTAACCTCTGGCATGGTCATTTACCATATCTATAACCTTTAACTGGTTGCATAGATATGTTAAATAGCTGTGGCCATGCTCTGAGCCAGGGGGATGGAAGGAACTTTCCCCCAAGATGTAACTGGGAGGCAAGTTCCCCTAGTTACAGCACCTGCGTGAGAGCTTGGAGATGACTGGCTCCACGACACAGGGTCACCCCTGTGCAGACTCATAATGGAGTCCAGTAAAGCTGGAAGGATATTTAAACCTAGACTTGGCAGCCATTGAAGGGAAGCATGCGGCTGCAGCCATGTAAGAAGAACCACCCTCTTTTGGTACAGGGGCACCCCCCCCAACAGCCATGAGAAGAATCACCACACAGCTTCAGCAGAGAACCACCACACAGCTCTGGCTGGAGATCCCGGCAACACAGCTGATGGTGCTGGGAACCAAGGAAGGCCTACCAGTGGAGCACAGATTACTTGGAGGAACTGGGACCTGCCTGAGCCACGGACTTCTATTTCTTTCCCTGAGATACGTACGGTACCTCAGACTGGGCAAAGGGGGGAAGGAAGGACTGTATGTGTTTGTGGGTGTTTTAAGGGACTTTGGGATTTTGACAAGGACATTAAGTCATTACTTTTAGTCTGTATAACTTGAATAAATAATTCCTTTCCTTTTCACCAATCTCTAACATGGAGAGCTATAATTCTCTGGTGAAGGGAAAGGTGAACCTAGTGTTACAGAACAGAACAAGGGGGGCCTGGGACGATATACTATTATTGAAAGAAGGCCCCGGGTCCGTTATGTCCGCCGCCAGAGGAAAGACATCTCTCAATGCCAGAGATTCGTGAAAAGGAAAGGAAATGTTTATTTAATGCTATACAAACTTAAAGTAGTGACCTAATGTCTTTATCAAAAATCCCAAAGCCCCCCAAAACACCCACAAACAGACACAGTCCTTCCTTCCTTCCCCCTTTGCCCAGTCCAGAGTATCGTATCTCAGGGAAGGAAAACGAAGTCCATGGCTCAGACAGTCCTCTGGTTCTTAGTTAGTCCTCCTTCTCGACTGGGAGACCTCCCTGGGTTCCCGGCACCCTCGGCTGAGTCGCCAGGATCTCTGCTAAAACCAGGTGGTGGTTCCCCCTTCTAAAGCTGCGGGGGTCCCCGCTCTGTCCAGGCCTCGTGGTTCTCCCTTTCAGGGCTGCGGGAAGGGGAGAGTCCCCACTCTGACAAAGCCGCGTGGTTCTCTCTCCTAAAGCAGCACAGTTCTCCCTCAATGGCTGAGGTCCTCCCTATTCTGCTAAAGCCAGATGGTTCTCTCCTCAATGGCCGCCACATCTGGGTTTTAAATCCCCGCGGCCAATCTTCCTCTGCAGCCTCATTTCCGACTCCTCCCACACTCGGCTTCACACGCCAGAATTCATATCCTTCCAGCTTTACTGGGCTGCCATCTTGAGTCTGGGCAGGCGTGGCCACATGTCCTGGAGCCAATCTTCTCCGAGCTCCCATGCAGGTGCTGTAGCTTGGGGGATCTGCCCCCAGTCACGTCTTGGTGGGGAAGTTACTTCCATTCCTCTGGCTCGGAGATGATCACAGCTTTTTCACATATCTATGCAACCAGCCAAAGGCTACAGATATGTTAAATGACCACACCAGAGGGTAGCTGCAAGGCTGTTGCTATGCAAAACAGATCTCAATGGCCCTGCTCCATTTGTCCCTTCCCCCAACCCACACCCTGGGGGGGGGGGGGTGTTGGAGACATCTTAAAATCTCCCTGACACCTTAAGTTCTGGACCCCATTCAAATGCCCATTTGGGGTCCCCCCTCTTGGCTGCACCCTGTAACACTAGTACAGGGAGACCCCAGGAAAAGGAGTGGTAGCTTTAATGTAATACAACTACTTGTACATACTCAGTAAAAGCCCACCAAAACTAGCCAGGAAAGATCTGCTCTATAAGAATAGAGTCTCTCCAGCCCATGAGGTCAATCTCTGCTTGGACTTGGCCTGCTCCCATGTTCTCTGCTATAAACTCTGGGTGTTCAGTTCAATTCTTTGTCCCAATCACTAAGAACCTGGTTACTTGTGCCCACCTGTGACACATCCAGATATTTCAGTTTGCCACTGCAGCTATACTTATGTGAAGATCCAGGGAACTGCCTCATGGATATCCTCAGGGACTTCTCAAAATCCCAGCTATTACTAGATGAGGCTGCACCCAAAGCAGGCCTGCCTTGGGCTGGCCAGTCATGTGAGGGTTTTTGACTTTGTGCAAAAAAGATTTCACAATATGAGTTCAGGTGATTTCAAGGATATAATTATTAAAGCTGAGGAGGGTATAACAAAAGAAGTACTTAAGATAGAAAAAGTAACGGGGGGAAGCACAACCAGGGCTGCTCTGCCTCAACAGAAACATTATAGTAAAGATGTGGGCCATGCTGGCCTGCGTGAACTCACTGAGAAATAAATGTCAGAGTGACAGAAGTGAGCCAAAGTGGGGCTACTGTAAGCTTACTGGAAAGTCAGAGAAAAAGTGGGTCTTGGAGACAGGTTCAGGGGGTAAGCCTGGCATGAGTTGCCACAGCCCACTACTCTATTGATTGCAGGTCTCTTGAGAACCCTTAGAGTGTAGGAGAAAGCAGATACAAGGCATGAGCATGCTCTAGTATCACGAGAGCACACTGTGGGTCCTTTGTCTTGAGGCTTTTTATTTTTCTTTGGCTGGCTGGAATCCTAGAAGAGGTCTCAGAAGAGGATCTGAACAGAATATTTATTAGCTTTTGAAGTGTGTCCTTTGATATGTTAATATGTCAAAATGTGCTTATAGAGGGGTCAGGATTATATTCTGATTAGTTTCATTTTTTTAAGAACATCAAAAGAGGAACCAGGACCCCTGGGTGGTCTGGAATTTCTAAACCATTTGTTTTTAAGTGGCCTTGATTAGGGAAAATAAAATCCTGTGATTCATTAGCTGGCTGTAAATTGCTCAAATTGTTTGTCCTTGTTTAATTATTTTGTTCAGTTTCCCTTATTCCATTTGTCAAGGAATTTCTCTAGCTTCTTATTATCCTTTCTCATATCTATGTGCAGATTGGATCCAAGTCAGAGAGCTGCTGAGAGAGATATTAAATTGATTTGTGTTGCAATTGACTAGTAGACATGATATTATGTCTAGTTAAATGTTTGCTAATTTGTAATTTACAATTTTATTTTTGAAGCTAATTGTGTTTTGTGTCTTAAGTATTTTCTCAGGCTTTTGAAAAGTTCAGAAAATAATAATGGAAAGGTCCTTGGGCAACCTCTGTGCACGTGGTCTGTGGCAACCTGTCCAGATGAAAGTTAAAGGGTAGAGGGCTCTAAGAGGGGAGATAACAAAAACTAAGAGAATACCTAATCATCATGCCAGATTGAGAGAGACTTTAAGGTAGCTCACAGATATGGGAATAATCAGCCACAGGAAGGTAGAAAACTAATGAATTTTTTAAAGTCAATAATTAACTCCTAGAAAAGTTAAATATTTCACATAAATAAAATATAATCATAGAGCACAAGTAGAATCAATTATGAATAATATCTACATAAAATTGTAATGGGAACATTGAATATTGAATTTAAGCAAAAATTATTTAACTTTATTGAGATGGTTTGAATAGTAAATATTATCTTCTCATAGTGGAAAATAAATAGATACTAGGTAACATTAAGTGAAAAAATGCTGAATTAAGCATATTATTTAAAAATATGGAGACTAACATTAGAAGAAACTCAATAGCTCGATCTGCCAAGAGCACAGTAACATCTAACTTTTGGGAAAAAAGAGATCTCCATTTCAAAGTTTGTTTCCAGGGTACCTGAGGAGGCACCTTCCAGACACCAGAAAGGTTAAAAGACATGGAGAAACACCGAGGAAGGTCTGGGATGCACAGTTTAGAGATGACACACATCACTGCCATTGCTTATAATCCAATCACATGGCATCATCTACAGAGCTGGGAAAATGTATCTACCATTGTCTCCTGTAATCTGGTGATCATTTATATACCTCTGACATTCCACCTCCCTCTCCTCGTCCCCATACACATTTACACAGGTATGCCAGGGGAAAACATATCTGCAGCACCTAAAAACTTAAAATTTGATGTAACTCAGATCCATGTCTAAGTGGAGGAAGAGATGTACTTTGTCAGTGCCAAGATACTTGGACTCTCTTATTAAGAAACACTTCTATATGGAGACTTGGATCAATATGTTTAATTAAATCACCAATGTTTTCTCTGCCTTCAGAAAAAAATGTGCCTTTCAGAAGGAACAAAGCAAACTCTGAAGACTGTAGAAAAGGATTGATAGAGAGTTGCCTCTAGGCCATTAATTTCAATGTTTCATAGAACCAAAGAGTGCAGTATGGCCTGATCGTGTCTGCCCAAAGCTGGCAGAGTCTCTCCCTGAACATGTAACATAAGGAAGGCTTTGCCAATAGCCTCTGATCCTTCAGTGTGCAGTGTTGGCCCAGGAAGAGGAAGCAAGTCAGGTAGGGGTGTTCGTCACCAGCTACAGAAAAGAGGAGCAGGGAAAACAGACAATAAAGGCAAGTCAATCTTCACAGAATTGGGAATCCAGCAAGTTTTATTGCATCATAAAGGAATTGTTTATTTTGTTTTATAACTAAAAGCATTTTCCAAAACATAATAAAGCTATAAATCTTTTATGCAAAGGCTCCAAGTCCTGGGGAATGGATACATCCTAGGTGAAGATGTTCCTTTTCTTCAAGAACCCAGTGCATATAGGGGGAAATGATGTCAGAAGAACAAAGCCAGGCCCCTCCTCTTTCTTTTCTGGGGTCCAAGGCTAATTTCCCTCCAAGTGGCAGTGCAAGTGTCTCACTTTGCCTTCATTAACAGTCCCTTACCCCCTACACAGCACAAGGCTTTCATGCTGACTTTTCCCTCCATCTTATCCTCTCCAGTCCTCACCTTGTCTCCTTTTGCCTGACCCTCCTTCATAACTCTCTAGCTATCATGGGCCTCCTCGTCATGCTCATAGTGCCCTTCCTCAGTCACTTGATGGGAATGGGGAAAGCTCATCTTTTTAATAGCCTGTCACTGATAATATAAATTTTCCTTCTTTCTTCTAATGTCCTCTGATGTGGACCCTGGCTTGTGGGGTCCACCACATTGAGGATGAGACACAAATTTACATGGACTACCGAGTCCTGTGGAGGAAAAGGGTTGGTGCAGCTTCTCGCTCAAGAGGAGAAAAAGCCTCAGAGTGCCTCAGCCACTCTCTCAAGGGGAGAGCGCTCCAACCCTTGCCTTGACAAACTTTCATTGCTTTTCTGGGCACGTTACATGATGGTCCTCATTTATTAGGTTACCTTTTACAGAAAACAAAGGAGAGGATGCTGCTAATCACATCACTGAAAAAGGATATTTTCAAATGCAAAGGGAAAAATGGTTGAACTGGTTACACTCATCCTTGGAAGGTTTAGCATAGATTTTAGGAAGTTACAGTAAGCACTTAATGACTCAATTCAGTGTGAGGGAGTTTTAGCAAAATCAAGTCTCATAGTAGTCTAGGTACAATGCAGGCCTGATTCCTAATGGGTGAACCTATCTGTGGGCATGGGTTCTGTGCATCTCTGATTGGAAGCTGAGCCCACACCACACAGAACAATGTATATTTCTCCCCTTGTTTTTAATTAGGACCACTATAGATCCCACAAAGCTTGCTACTTGCTGGTCTCTCACACGACCCTGGGAAAATAATTTGCAAATGCATCAAAGTATATGGAGAATTATTATAATCAATAAGCAACCAGAGAATCCAAAGACTCAAATTCTCAGATTAGGCCCATCAATCATTGTCAGGCAGTAATGATCAAATAGATAACATTCAAAGAACACTGAGGGCCTATTTAGAGTCAGGGTCAAAAGCTAAAGGGCCATAAAAATTTGGGGGAAAAACTCATTTCAGGTTTGGACTCTTATCATTTAAATTGAGGGTATTAGTAAAGTAGGTTTCATAAGATTTCATGCTATCTTTCTTAGGCCTCATCACCCCAGGAAGCCAGCCCTTTCCAGCACAGGGCTGCCCCCACCTCTGGCATTATTTTGGGCTTAGGTCGTGCAGGGGAAATAAGGCAGCCAAGAGATTAGGAAAATTCTTGCAGACAGAATGAGGACTTAGGCTATGTCAAAGCTGAGGGTCAAGGGTCCATCACCCACTTTTTCTATGGCTTCCCAAGTCCTTCCCTGAGGGCCTTCTCGGGTTCATGCCTATCTTAGGTCATCCCTCCTTGAGGAATCTTACCCATCATTAGCTAACCAATCATGCACTGGGGGCCAGGCAGGGTGAAGTAAAGTGGGCAGAGGTGGTGCTCCTGCCAGGGAGATAAGCCTCATCTCCTGGGTGGCTTAGGGCGACAAGGTCTCTCACTCAGCCTTGCCATGGGGGGGTTACAGCTTCTGAAACCAGGAAGGGTGGTTCCCAACATCTAATCTTCCCCTTTTATTGTGTGAATGCAATTGTAGTTGTTAAGCCTGTGAAACCTATTATTTGCTGTTCCCGAATATGATCTCAAGAAAACAACCTCCATATACATCATAAAGCACAAATAAGGATTAAGACAAGGAGGCATCCAAGGGCCCAAACTTGTAAATTCAGTCCACTGAACCAGTTTTTAGGGTTCAGCCATTATAGATTATGGTGGAGGGTCTGGGATACTTTTTGTTCAGTTCTTTGCTCAAGCATTAACAGTCTTGATGTCCCCCCATGTGGTGGGGACATGCCTAAAGTGAACATTATGGGGCACTGGGGAGGTTACTGCCTTCTGTAGGAGGCACTTGAGCCTCGGCCTTTGTCATTGGAGCAGGCCCCATCCTTCTCCATTGGCGGACCCAGGCCCATGAGTGACAGTGTGAGTGTCCATTTTCCTTCTGGTTGTTCAGGGGCAGCTGGGCCATCTGATCTGTCAGTCAATCAGTTCTCGGCTCCAGGTAGCAAAGCTTGGCATCTATCCCACTCATAATAAGGCTTCACTCTTTTGGCTGGCAGCCATACAGGACCTATAGGAATGGAAACACGTGTATACCCTCTTCCCCAAGTTAAAAGATCTACAGGGCCCTGCCAAGAGCCATCTCCCAGAAAATCTCTATATAAAACCTGAGGATAAGATGACTTTGACTCTTTCTTCTGAAATGTTTCTCAATTGGAGTACAGAGTGATTCATCACAATTTAGAAAATTATATGTAAACATAGCTAACATACTCAAATTTTGAGAGCAGGACTTATGACTCCCCCTTTTTTATTTTCTATGAAGACTTTTTTTAAATGTACAGTTGTTATTTCTTTAAGATTTTATTTATTCATTTTTAGAGAGGGAAGGGAGGGAGAGAGCGATAGAAACACCAATGTGCAGTTGCTGGGGGTCATGGCCTGCAACCCAGGCATGTGGCCTGACTGAGAATCGAACCTGCGATGCTTTGGTTCACAGCCCGCGCTCAATCCACTGAACTATGCCAGCCAGGGCTTTAATGAAGACTTTAAGAGGAGGAAGATGGCACCAAGGCAGGAGGAAGCAGAATCCACTTCTCCCTACACACAGGAGAAAAACCTAGCCTATCTACAGAGGAACAAAGCAAACAGCCAACAGCATCCCAGCATATATGAAAATAGGAGACCAAAAGTTACAGCAGACATTGAAAAACCAGACAGTAAGGAGAGTGCTTCAGGACAATAAGGTCCCAGGGACCAATGCAGGGACCAGAGCATTTGCAGCCCCAGGCCCAGTGCTCACTGGGTCTGCCACAGGGTTCATGGAACAGAGCTGGGTCAACGGCTCCCTCCCCTGCCAAAAAAGGATTGAGCAGAACCAGGAGAGACCTGGTTTCTTGAAGTCTCAGAGAGGGGAATAAGGACTGAGTTGAAAACACACAGTAGCTGTGAGAACCCACAGAGTATGTGGATGCTGGCTGGGGAGAGTTAATAGTTGGGCTGTGATGGGTCCTGACCTGGATAGTACCCGGTCTGGCTGGAGAATTGGGCTGTGTGAGAGGCCAGGCTGTAGTATGGAGCAGCAGGCTTGATTGGAGGAATTTCTCATAAAGGAAAAATGAAAAAATACACAGTTTGCGGAATTCTCCTGCAACAATTGCTGTGGCCATCTCTCCACCCAGTTGGGGAGCACTCCTGCTCCCAAGGTGGCAAGGAAGGCCCTGCATGCACTCTCATAGCCCAGGGAAAAGTGCACACCGAAAACTGAGAGACTGGAGGTGGCCTGGCCAAGTGTGCCCACCCACAACCTGGTGAGAGTGCACTGTGTGGAAGGCACTGAGCCCACACACATAAGCCTGGGAGAAGCACCTGGCTAGCCCTGGGGAGAGAGTGCCCCAGGCTGGCTAAGTGACCAGGAAGGAAGAAAAGCTAAACCAATTTCCCCTCAGCCTGCTGTAGCCAGCAAGACCAGCAGAACTAGTTTGGCCAATTGGAAACCAGAAAGAGGCTTTTTGTTTTTTTAAGTAATTCTTTATATTTTAATTTTTATTATTTTTTTATCATTCAACTCCTTTTTTCTCCTTTCCTTCTTTCTTATTTTATTCCCTATTCCTGTCTGTCCAATGAGATCTCTTTTTCTTTCTTCTTCTTTAAAAAAAAAATACCTACAAGTGAGACAAAAAAACCTGGAACTGTGAAAAGACCAGAGTTGGAGCCAAAGAAGGGGCATCCCAACAGCTGAGACAGTGAAAAAAATTTCACTTTGTTATTACAGAGAACCTGCAAGTTATTGCATACTTGTATTATTATTTTTTTTCATTATTCTTACATCTTTTATTTTAATAGTATTTTTCTTTAAGTAAAATAGTTTTTCTGTTCAGAAAAAAATAGTTTTTTTCTGTTAAGTCTTCTTTGCTTGTCTGGTTAAATTGAATCATTTGACAGGATTTCCTTGTTCTCTCTTTCATGGTGTATTATTAATTTACTGTCCTTCACTTCACTTGTGTTCCATTAGCACAATACTCGAGAACCTATACTCCCTATTCTTGTTATCCAGACCACATAGATTCTGTCATATGATTGTTGCTCCATTATTATTGTAAATAAGAGCTGTTCCATACATTGTAAATACTACACAGCACCCCACCCAGATCTTACCCCACTTCACAGTTTCCTGAACTCTATTACTGTTGTGGTTAACTCTATTCTCTCACACACTACACTTATTTTTTATCCTTAACTCTCACCTTGCCTCAGAATCTGACTTCCCACAACCTCACTGCTTTATAGATTGAACTCACAATCCTTCCCTCCCCAACAAGAGTCTTACCTTGTTTCCACCCTTTCTAAAAAGTGGCTAGTTGGGTGGAATATCATGGTTAACACCATACACAGCCAAAGAATCTGCTATCTCTTCTCTACAGGCTGCTACTGTAATTATCACAGAGTACTGTCTTACTGTCTTAAACCATTTTCCCTTCCCCCTCTAACTGATCATAAAAAAGAGTAGGTGGAATCTGTGAACACCAGGATACCTGCTGGAAGAGGAAACCCATTAACAAAGGAACCACCAACAGATAACAACAGAAGAAGGTGAAGGAGGGAGTGGAAGCCACACTAAGCTCAATCCAGGACCTATCTGGAAATACAACTAAATAGTGGAGAAATTACCCACAGGAAACAACTAAACAAGAGCAAGAGAAAATTCTCAAAACCTTATACACATGGAAGAACCAGCTTCAACACAACCTTCCCATACCACCACAACAAAATACAAGAGGTGGTGACCAGAGTGTCCCTCAGTTAACCAGCTGGGAGTAATGACCCACCAAAGAAAGACCCAACAACAATCAAACCCAGACAAACAGAGCCAACTGAAATGACAACCCAAGACTAGTAAGCTCGGGTGATCAAGGAGACAGAACCACTGAATCTCACAGATATTCTACCATACAAGTTCACACCATAAATCCAAGGAGTCAGGACACATCAATTTAAGAAGCTGAGGCTAACAAGAAGAGTCTCACAAACAATGGGAAGATGAAGAAACAATCCCCAAATGAAAGGAAAGGAGGAAGCCTCATAAAGAATGCTAAAAGAAATAGAGGCTAGTTAACTATCAGATATGGAATTCAAAACAATGATTATCAGGAAGCTCAATGAGCTCACAATGAGCTACCAGAAACTACAGGGAAGCTACAATGAACTCACTGCAAACTATTTCAATATGAAAAAAATACATAGAAACTATCAACGAGTGCCAAGAGGAAAGAAGAATACAATTTCTGAACTGAAGAACACAGTAGAAGAAATCAAAAGCAGGATAGATGAAGCAGAAGATTGAATCAGTGAGCTGGAGGACAAGGTAGAAAAAAACACCCAGAAAGAGCAAGAAAAGGAAAAGAGACTCAGAAAGAATGAAGAGGGATTAAGAGAAATGCAGGACAATATGAAATGTAATAATATCCATATAATAGGGATACTAGAAGGAGAAGAAGAGCAAAGGTAGAAAACTTATTTGAAAAAGTAATGATGGAAACTTTCCTGATTTAATGAGAGGAAAAGTCACACAAATCCAGGAAACACAGAGCGTCCCAATCAAGAGGAACCCAAAGAGGCCCACTTTGAGACACATCATAATTAAAATGGCAGTATTCCAAGACGAAGAGAGAACCTTAAAGGCAACAAGGGAGAAACAGGAAGTAACATACAAGGGAGCCCCAATAAGGCTAGAAGCTGACTTCTCAATGGAAACCCTCCAAGCTAGCAGACAATGGCAAGAAATATTGCAAGTAATGAGACCCAGAGGCCTGCAACCAAGGCTACTTTACCCAGCAAGGCTCTCAATCAAGATAGAAGGCCAAATAAGGAGCTTCCCAGACAAAAGAAGTCTAAAAGAATACACCACCACCAAACCAGCTCTGCAAGAGATGCTAAAGGGACTGCTTTAAGGAAAGGAAGGCAGAGAGAGAGAGAGAGAGAAACACATGTAAAAAACAGCAATGAGTAAGTACCTATCAATAATAACCTTAAACATAAATGAATTAAGCGCTCCAATCAAAAGACATAGAATAGCTGAATGGATAAAAAAGTATGCCCCACACATATGCTACCTAGAAAAGTTGCACCTCAGGACAAAAGATCCACACCAAATGAAAGTGAAGGGCTGGAAACAAATTTTCAAAGCAAATGGACAGGGAAAAAAAGGCAAGGGTAGCAATACTCATATCAGACAAAATAGATTTCAAAAACAGGGATATAAAGAGAGGCCCAGAAGGTCACTTCATAATACTCAAGGGAAGAATCCACCAAGAAGATATAAACATTGTAAATATATATATGCACCCAACATAGAAACACCCAAATACATAAAGAAAATCTTGGAGGACTTCAAGATATTGACAGCAACACAATTAAACTAGGGGATTTTAGCACCCCTTTGTCAAAAATGGACAGATTTTCCAAACAAAATATCAACAAAGATATCGTAGAATTGAACAATGCCCAAGATGAAATGGACTTAATTGATATATATATATCAATTAAGACTTGTACCCAAAAAAAGCTAAATACACATTTTTTTTAAATACACATGGAACATCTTCAAAGATAGACCACATGATAGGACACAAAACAAGCCTCAACAAATTCAAAAAAAATTGAAACCATATCAAGCATTTTCTCTGACCACAGGGACAAAAACTAGAAACCCACCTGAAGGGAAAAAACCCAAAACACGCAAAATCACGGAGACTGAATAGCATGCTATTAAACAATGAATGGGTCAAGAATGAAATTAGGGAAGAAATCAAAAAGTTTCTGGAAACATGAAAATGAACTCACAATAACCCAAAACTTATGGGACTCTGAAGGCAATCCTTAGAGGGAAGTTCATAGCAATACTGGCCTACCTAAAAAGATAAAAACATTTCAAACAACCTAGTCCTATGCCTACAATAACTTGAGGAACAATAATGTCAGCCCAGAATAAGTAGAAGGAAGGAAATAACCAAGATCAGAGCAGAACTAAATGACATAGAGAATAAAAGCACAATTCTAAGAATCAATGAATCCAAGAGCTCATTCTTTGAAAAGATAAACAAAATCGACAAGCCTTTAAGCAGACTCATCAAAAAAAAAGAGAGAGAGGACCCAAATAAACACAATCAGAATTGAAAGAAGGGAGATTACAACTGATACCACAGAAATACAAAGTATTGTAAGAAATTACTATGAAAAACTATATGCCAAGAAATTTGAAAACTTAGGTGAAACAGATAAATTTCTAGAAAAATATAATCTTCCAAAACTCAGTGAAGAAGAAGGAGAAAACCTGAACAGACCAATAACATCCAAAGAAATTGAGGCAGTAATCAAAAAACTCCTAACACACAAAAGCCCTGGACTTCATGATTTAACAGCAGAATTCTACAAAGCATTTAAGGGAGAGATAACCCCTATTTTTCACAGACTATTCCAAAATATCCAAAATGATGGAAGACTCCCAAACTGTTTTTATGAAGCCAGCATCATCCTAATCCCAAAACCAGATAAAAACACAACAAGGAAAGAAAACTTCAGGCCAATGTTGCTGATGAACATAGAGGCTAAAATCCTCAACAAAATATTGGGAAACTGCATTCAACAATACATTAAAAAGATCATACATCATGACCAAGAAGGATTTATCCCAGGGATGCAAGGATGGAACAATTTTCAGAAATCAATAAATGTAATACCTCACATAAACAAAAGCAAAGACAAAAATCACATGATCATATCAATAGATGCAAAGAAAGCATTTGATAAGGTACAGCACCCATTTATGATAAATACATTCAGCAAAGTGCGAAAAGAGGGAGCATTCCTCAACATGATAAGGGCCATATATGAGAGACCTACATCCAACTTCTTTCTCAATAGGCAAGAACTAAAATCTTTTCCACTAAGATCAGGAACAAGCCAAGGTTGTCCACTTTCAGCACTTCTGTTTAACATGGTATTGGAAGTTTTAGCCACAGCAATCAGACAAGAAAAGAAAAAGGGCATCCAAATCAGAAAGGAGGAAACAAAAGTGTCATTGTTTGCAAATGACATGATAGTGTATATAGAAAATCCAATAGACTCTTCAAAAAAACTGCTCAACTGGGAAAAAATCCCATTTGATATAGCAACAAGAAAAATAAAATACCTAGGAATAAACCTAACCAAGGAGGTAAAAGACCTGTACTCAGAAAACTAAACAGCACTGAAGGAAGGAATCAAGGAAGACACAAATAAGTGGAACCATATACCATGTTCATGGATTGGAAGAAATAACATCATCAAAAGGTCCATACTACCCAAAGCAATTTACACATTCAATGAAATACCTATTAAAGTACCAATGGCATATTTCACAGGCATAGAACAAATACTTCAAAAATTTATATGGAACTATAAACAATCCTGAATAGCTGCTGCAATTTTGAGAAAGGAGAGTAAAGTAGGAGGGATCACAATACCTGATACCAAACTGTATTACAAGACCACTGTCATCAAAACAGCCTGGTACTGGCATAAAAACAGGCACATAGACCAGTGGAAAAGAACAGAGAACCCAGAAATAAACCTACATCTCTATGGTCAATCAATATTCAACAAAGGGGCAAGACGTATAAAATGGAGTAAAAGTAGCCTCTTCAAGAAATGGTGTTGATAAAGCTAGACAGCTACATGCAAAAAAAAAATGAAACTCAAGCACCAACTCATACCATATACAAAAATAAATTCAAGGTGGGTAAAAGATTTAAATGTAATTTGTGACACCATTAACATCCTAGAGGATAACATAGGCAGGAAAACCTCAGATATTTAATGCAGTAGTATTTTCACTGATATGTCCCCAAGATCAAGGAAAGAATAAACAAATGGGATCTCATCAAAATAAAAAGGTTCTGCACAGCTAAAGAAAACAGTATTAAAATAAAAAGAGAACCAACTACATGGGAAAATATATTTGCCAATAATACCACAGACAAGGGTTTAATCTCCAAAATATATAAAGAACTCACAGGACTTCAGTCTAAAAAGACAGGCAGCCCAATTAAAAAATGGGCAAAGGACTTGAACACTTCTCCAAGGAGGACTTACAAAGGCCAGAGACACATGAAAAGTTGCTTAGTATTGAAGCAGCCACTGGCCAGCAGTGACCGCAATTGCTGCAGCTGCTCTTGATACAAGAAAACATATGCACAGACTGCTGAGTCCTGTGGAAGAATAGAAATGGCATGGCCAGTCTCCAGTGGAGAGCGCCCCATTTTCTCGCCCAAGCAGGCTTTTATTAAGAATACAGATACAGTTTGTTGATTACAGTCTGGCAAGGAGGATAAAAAGGAATAGATAATTTTCAAACAGCTGACAGAGCTCATGCTGAGGTTTTGGGCTGAGATTTTGGGGGTTTATCACTTAAAAGGCTACAGGACTTAAAAGGCTAGTTTCGTTTCCTGTCCATGCCTTCATATTTTAATTCAAGAGCATCCTCCAGCAATCAGGTCTCACAGGATTTTGCATATCCTATGCCTCAAGTCTAATTACTCCAGGGATTCACCGAGTATGGTCTGGACTCCATGGCCCCTGTTATTTCCACAGGCCTGAGTCGGGCAGAGGAGACAAAGGCAGCCAGGAGACTTGGATTTCTCACAGCTAGAACAAGGACTCAGGATTTGTCAAAGCCGAGGGGGTAGGGGTCGGTGTGGACTACCCCTTCATTTCCACAGCCCCCTGTGTCTCTTCCCTGAGGGCATTCCCACATGATCGCATTTGGCTTAGGTTCATCCTCTCTTTAAAGAACTGTTACCCATCATTGACTGCAGATTATGCAATGGGAGCCAGGCATTAGAGCAGGCAGCATTCATGCTAGGGAAATAAGTTTTGTCTCCTTAGTGTCTCCTGGTTCAGAGATCTCTCACTCAGCCTTAGCCACAAAGGGTTACAGCTTCCTGAGACCAGGCAGGGCAGACCCCAACACAGTATCGCTAGCTATCAGAGAGATGGGAATTAAAACCACAATGAGATACCACTTTACACCAGTCAGATTGGCCATCATAAATGAAGCAACAAACAACAAGTGTTGGAGAGGTTGTGGAGAAAATGGAATCCTAGTGCACTGTTGATGGGATTGCAGACTGGTACAACCACTATGGAAAACCCAAAATAGATCTGCCTTTTAACCCAGAAATGCCACTGCTAGGACTGTATCCTAAGAACCCTGAAACACCAATCCAAAAGAACTGATGCAGCCCAATGTTCATAGAAGCACAATTTATAATAACCAAGTGCTGGAAGCAACCTAGGTGCCCATCAGCAAATGAATGGATCAAAAAACTATGGTACATTTACACAATTGAATTCTATGCAGCAGAAAGAAAGAAGGAGCTACTTCTTTTTGTGACATCATGGATAGAACTGGAAAGCATTATGCTAAACAAAATAAGCCAGGCAGTGAAAGACAAATACCATATGATCTAACCTTTAACAGGAACCTAATCAATAAAATAAACAAACAAGCAATATATAAACAAAGACACTTAAATTGAGAACAGGCTGACAGTGACCCCAGGGGAGAGGGGAGGGAATTTCAGAAGAAAAGGGGAAGGGTTGGCAGGAAGAAGTATAAAGAACACATGGACAATAACAACAGGGTAGGGGGGAGTGGAAACGGGAGAGAGGTGGAGAGGGCTGGGAGTGTACTGGGATGGTGGTAAAAGGTAGAAAACTGTATTTGAACAACAATATAAAATAAAAAGATAATTCAAGGAAGAAAAAAGCAGGAGTAGCAATACTTATATCAAACAAAATAGACTTCAATACAAATGTCAGACCAAGAGACAAAGAATATCACTACATAATACTTAAGGGAGTTGTCTATCAAAAGGATATAACCCTTGTAAACCTATATGCACCTAACACAATAGCACTTTAATATATAAGGAAAATCTCGGAGGACTTTAAGAAAAATGTTGACAGCAACATATACATAGTAGGGGATCTTAAAACTTCACTGTCAAGAATGAATAGATCTTCCAAACAAAAATCCACAGGATATTCTGGCATTGAACATCACTCTAAATCAAATGGACTTAATTGATATAAACAGAACTTTACACTGCAAGGAGGCAAAATATACATTCTTTTCGAATGCATATGGAACAGTTTCAAAGATTGACAACATGGTATGACAATCTTCAACAAATACAAGATAATTAAAATTATATCAAGCATGTGCTCAAATCACAATGGCATGAAACTAGAAATCAACCTCAAGGAAAAAATGTAAAAACATTCAAATTCATGGAGACTGAATAACATGTTATTAAATAATGTATGGGTTGAAAATGAGATGAAGGAAGAAGTACCTGGAAAGAAATGAAAATTAACACACATCAATCCAAAACCTATGGGACACAATGAAGGCAGTCCTGAGAGCATAGTTCAGAAAAAAACAGGCTGACCTAAAGAAGATAGTAAAACTCAAGTAAACAAACTAACCCTACATCTATAAGAACTAGAGGAACAATAACAAACACAGCCCAGAGCAAGTAGAAAGAAGGAAACAGTCAAGACCATAGTAGAATTAAATTACATAGAGACTAAAAGAACAATTCAAAAGATCAATAAATCCAGGAGCTAGTCCTTGGGAAAGGTCAACAGAACTGACAAACCTTTAATCAGACTCATCAAGAAATAATAGAGAGGACCCAAATAAATAAAATCAGAAACAAAACAGGAGAAGTTACAACTAATAACACAGAAATACAAAGAGCATAAGAAATTACTGTCAACAACTATATGCCAAGATATTGTACAACCTGGGAAAAATGGAAAATTGCTAGAAACTTACAATATTCCAAAACTAAATCAAGAAACAGAAAGCCTGAATATATCAATCGCAGCTAGTAAAATTTATGCAGTAATAAAAAACTCGCAGCATACAGAAGCCCTGGACCAGATGGTTTCACAGTTGAATTTTACCACATATTTAAAGAAGAATGAACTTCTATCCTTCTCAAACTATTCCCAAAAATTCAAGAAGAGGAAAGACTCCCAAGCTCTTTTTATGAGGATAGTATCATCCTAATTCCAAAACATGGTGAAAATAATGCCGCGGCCAGCGAGGCAGTGGGTTCGAGACGCGCAGTGACGGACTGAAAAGAGAGAGCGACCAGTTGCTCTGATGGCAAAAGGCAAGTTTATTGAAAACTCCTGTCATTATATAGTGAGATGTTCTAAAAATAGAATGCTTGCTACACGAAGAGAGTCTTTGTTCAAGAAAGTTTACACACCCCTTCAGGTCACGTACAGAACATCCTGAGACATGACAAACATTCTGGTTTAGATTAACTCCAAGGACACACCGCCCCAAGGCGCCGGCACCTCCCCGTCCTTCTCTTGGGAACAATCCGATAACAAACAAGGCCAGGGTAGTGTCAGGTCACCTCCCCCGAGGCCAAGGAACAGGCCCAAGCATCATTCTCACAATGCAGGACCCTAACTCTTGACCCCTTCCTGGGGGCTTGGTTCCCCACATCTCCCCCTTTCTTGTTTAGGACAATTAAGGCAGATATTCCTGCAATGAGCATTCCTATGAACCGTTTTGTGCGGGCCAACATTAAGTCATTAACCTTTTGGATGATAGCAAAACCAGGGTCCTCATACCAAGGGGTGGAAAGGTTAACAGGTACAAAGGCAAAAGAAGGTTGTTTCAATACAGCAAATGAACTAACATTCATAGATAAATTAAGGCAGTTAGTTAGATAGCACTGATCACAGGTTAGGTTATATACAGTATTATGAGAGACCTGTAAGTCTCCAGCGATGAACGCGAAAGGGTCGGGCACACAAGCTATCACAGAAACATTCTTCTGATTTCCAGACCAAGAGATGGCGTCTTGAGCTCCTATGTGCATCCACTGGACCACTCTCTTTGCTACGGTAATATACTGAAGAGAGGCCACAGCTTTCCACAACATAGTCTGATAGGTTCTATTGTTTTTGGTCCAAATTCCGTAGAGAAGATTTTGAGGCCGCAACGAGCCGTTGCGAAAGTCACTCCAGTCACAAACCCCTTGGTCGCAAACTGTTTGATTGAGATGGCAAATCCTCCAGGCCGGTCCCCCATTGGCTGGGCGACGGGGTCCGACTTCTGCAAGTTGGAATGTCGGCAGGGGGAGTTCCTATGCCAATCGTGGCGGAGGTATTGTTGCGTTTCAAATACAGCATATCAACACCCCAGTGAGTCCCATTACTAAAGTCACTGTCCCAGTCCTCATACCTCTGGATAAGAGTACAGTTTTCCAGAGAGGTGGAGAAGCAAAGCGGCTGCGTCGTAGATATGCCTGAATAATTGACCATCGCACTCACCGGTATCACGTGTCCGACGGAAGGGGTGCCCAGTACCTGGGTGTTGTTGACATAAACTGGAATGAACTCGTTGTCTTCCCAAGTGACTGGGTGCATGACAGGGGGGTTCGGGACGAAAGCCCAATACACCTCCGCGCTCACCGACAGCCTCAAGAGCTAGATAAGGCTAAGTAACAGTGCCAGCCGGCGCAGCTTCTTCTTCGGCCTCCTGATCCGAGGCTGTGTCGTCAGCGACATCCTCTCCATCCTTCTTGTCATCTTGCGAATTTTGCTCTTGGGCATGACGAACACAGCGTTCAGGCAGCCAACGAGGAGTCTCAGCGTCTGTAGGAAAAACACACACATACCCTCTTCCCCATATTAATACTGGGTCTGGGCCATGGCGTGACCCGTCAACGGGATCTCTCCAATAAACTTGTGGGTATTGACTCATACATGGGCTCCAATGACGGTCAGCTGCAGAGCGCCCCTCGGTATCTAGAGTGAGGAAATTTAAAACGAAAAGGGAATGGGCTAACAGTAATTTCGGGGACCGAGGATCATACCATCTCCCCCTTTTTAATTTAGTAAGCTGGTGTTTCAAAGTAAGATGGGCGCGTTCAACAAGTCCTTGGCCCTGTGGATTATAAGGGATACCGGTTTTGTGAATAATTCGAAAAGAGAGACAAAAATCGTGGAAGGTACGGCTGGTATAGGCAGGAGCATTATCAGTTTTCAGTACACGAGGGGTTCCTAAAATGGCAAAACAGGAAAGGAGGTGAAGAATAACGTTACGGGTATTTTCGCCGGGAAGGGGTGTAGCGCATAAAAAATGAGAACAGGTGTCAATCGTAACATGCAAATATTGAAGTTTCCCGAAGGAGGGAAGGTGAGTTACATCCATCTGCCAGAGATCGTTAGGGCGAAGGCCCCTAGGGTTGACGCCAAAAATGAGGAACAGGGGATAAGGGAGCACAGGAAGAGCATGACTTGACAATCTGTCGTGCGGCATCCCTGGTCAAGCGGAATTGATATCGTAACGAGCGGGCTGACTGATGGTGAAGGGCATGAGAATCCGTAGCTTGCTGTACCTGTGACAGATAGACTTGTGTATGAAGATCAGCAAAATGATTATCTTGCGTAAGAGGACCAGGGAGCCGGGAGTGACCTCGAATATGTCCGACAAAACAAGGGGAAGAACGAGATTGAAGGAGGGATTGAATTGTAAGGAATAATTGGAAAATAGTAGGGTTGTGAGTATGGATCAGAGGGACTGTTTCAAGGACAGATAAGGCACGAATGATATATTGACTGTCAGTGTAAAGATTGATTGCCTGCTGAAAAAGTTCTAACGCACGGGACACTGCATAGAGCTCAACTTCCTGTGCAGATGAAAAGGAGGTGGACCATACAAAAGTTTTATCAGGAGTAACTAAAGATGCTCTGCCATTAGAGGAGCCGTCAGTGAAGAGAGAAATGGCCCCTGCGATGGGGTCACTGACGACAACCTTAGGAAAAATGAAAGAGGCAACGTGCGCGAACTGTAGAATCTTGTCATGCGGGAGGTGATGAGCTATTTCACTTGCAAACCCTTCAAAGGCAAGAGCAAAGGAGTCATTAAAATTCATCAACCAAGAATATTGCTCTGCAGTATAGGGGATAATAATTGTGGGAGGATCCCTGCCTAGGACTTGTATAGATAATTTACGGCCTTGCTGAACGCGCTCCGCCACCAGGGTAGGGTAGGAAGGAAGGGCTTTCCGCGGGGTGGCGGAGCCATGGAGCCATTGCAAAACACCCTGTTGGTAGAGAGCGCCTGTTGGTGTCAGCGAGGTGGGAATGATAATTAACTGCCAGGGCCGAGCGCGGCGACGGTCTCGGCTTCCTCGGCCCCGGGATGCGGCGAGCGCTGCTGCCGGGGGCTGTAACACTCGGGAGGGCGGGCTCCCCGCCCGACCCCCCCGCGAGGGGGGAACGAGACAGGGGCCCCCGAGCCACCTTCCCCGCCGGCCTTCCCAGCCGTCCCCAGAGCCGGTCGCGGCGCACCACCGCGGCGGAAATGCGCCCGGCGGCGGCCGGTCGCGGGCCGGGGGCGGTCCCTCGGCGACCCCACCCCGGCCCCGCCCGCCCGGCCCCACGCACCCGCCGGGTGGCGGGGGAGGGGAAGGGCGGGGGAGGGACCGGGAGGCACGGGAAGCGGGAAAGATCCGCCGGGCCGCCGGCACGGCCGGGACCCGCCGCCGGGTTGAATCCTCCGGGCGGACTGCGCGGACCCCCACCCGCTTTACCTCTTAACGGTTTCACGCCCTCTTGAACTCGCTCATCCCTTAATTCTTTAAGCACAGACAATAATTCTTTCAGGGTTGGATCCGCCTCGCCGGCCGGCTTCTCATCCTCAGCCGAGGCGAGGAACACCTCCTGAGGGGGGTGATACGATGCTGCCTGCTCAGCAAGGTCCCCCCAATCAACTTCTGCTGGATCGGGAGCCCGCGATTTCTCCGATAAGTTCACTTCTGGCTGATCATACTTCGGGGGAGATGCGGTCGGCGGAGGTGGTGGGGAATATAGATTCTCCGCCGAGCGAGCAGCACGGAGACTGCCCCGCGTGCTGCGCTCCCACTTGGCAAGCTCAGAATCCCCCCTTAAGCAGTCTCGAACAAGAGACCAAAGAGAGAACGCATCTACAGGTGTCTTCTCAGGGCCCTTAGCTTGATAATGCTCTTTGATGCGCTCCCCCACTTTCTTCCACGTATCTATATTTATAGTCCCTTCTTCTGGGAACCACGGGCAGATCTGCTGAACGAAATCTACAAAGTGATGGATTTGCCCTTTCGACGTGGGAATTCCCCGTCCCCTCAATAGGGAACACAGTACCTGCTCAAAGAGTTCCCTCTCGGTAGAAAGCAAAACCCCCATTTCTACTAGCTCTCTTCGTCTACTCCCTGCTACTTTCGTTTTCTTTTTCTTTCGTGTACTTACCGGGCCCCTGTAGCAGCGGTCCTGTCAGGCTCTGCTGTCGTCAATCTCAGGACTCTGGCGGTCCCCCGAAGACCTCTGGTTCAGGTCCCTTGTTCGGGCGCCACTTGCCGCGGCCAGCGAGGCAGTGGGTTCGAGACGCGCAGTGACGGACTGAAAAGAGAGAGCGACCAGTTGCTCTGATGGCAAAAGGCAAGTTTATTGAAAACTCCTGTCATTATATAGTGAGATGTTCTAAAAAATAGAATGCTTGCTACACGAAGAGAGTCTTTGTTCAAGAAAGTTTACACACCCCTTCAGGTCACGTACAGAACATCCTGAGACATGACAAACATTCTGGTTTAGATTAACTCCAAGGACACACCGCCCCAAGGCGCCGGCACCTCCCCGTCCTTCTCTTGGGAACAATCCGATAACAAACAAGGCCAGGGTAGTGTCAGGTCACCTCCCCCGAGGCCAAGGAACAGGCCCAAGCATCATTCTCACAATGCAGGACCCTAACTCTTGACCCCTTCCTGGGGGCTTGGTTCCCCACAAAATACAACAACAACAACAAAAATACAGGTCAATATTGTTGATGAACATAGATGCTAAAATCCTCAACAATGTATAGGCAATCTGGATTCATAAATACATTAAAAAGATCATACATTGTGATCAAGTGGGATTCATGCCAGGGATGGAGAGTTGGTACAATATTCACTAATCAAGAAATGTAACACACCACATAAACAAAATGAAGGGCAAAAATCACATTATCATATCATAGATTCTGAAAAACCATTTTATAAAATCCAGCACCTATTTCTGATAGAAACAATCAGAAACACAGGAGTAGATGGAGCACACCTCAACATAATAAAGGTCATATACAAGAAACCTTCAGCCACATTATACTCAATAGGCAAAAATGAAAAGATTTCCTCTTAAGATGAAGAACAAGACAAGGGATTACACTTCCACCACTCTTATTCAACATAGTCCTGGAAGTTCTAGCCATAGCAATCAGACATGAAAAAGAAATAAAAGGCATCCAGAATGGAAAGGAGAGAGCAAAACTGTCATTATTTTCAGATAACATGATAGGGTATATATAAAACCCTATACACTTCATCAAGAAACTATTTGACCTAATAATTGAATTTGGCAAAATAGCAGAATACAAAGCTAATACTCAGAAATCAATGGCATTTTTTTGTGCAACAGTGAAATATCAGAAAGAGAAATCAGGGAAAAAATCCCATTTACTATAGAAACAAGAAAAATAAATACCTAGGAAAAAAACGTAACCCAGGAAGTAAAAGACCTGTACTCAGAAAACTGTACAACACTCAAGAAATAAATTAAGGAAGATACAAATAAATGAATGCATATACTGTGGTAATGGATTGGAAGAATTAACATCATTAAAATGTTCATACTACCCAAAGCAAAATATTGATTCAATGCAGTTCCTATTAAAATACCAATGCATATTTCACATATCTAGAACACATACTTCCAAAATTTATATAGAACCAGAAAAGACTCTGAATAGCCTCATCAATTTTGAGAAAGAAAAACAAAGTAGGAGGGATCACAATAGCTGATATCAAATTAGACTATAAGGCTGCTGTAACCGAAACAGTCTGGTACTGGCATAAGAACAGTCACATAAATCAATGGAACAGAATAGAGAGCCCAGATATAAATCCATGTCTCTCCAGTCAATTACAGCTTGACAAAGGGGACATGAGCATACAATGGAGTAAAGATAGCCTCTTCAACAAATGGTGTTGGGATAACTGGACTGGTACATGTAAAAAAAAAATGAAACTAGACCACCACCTTATACCATACACCACAATAACCTCAAAATGGACAATAGACTTAAATAAATCATGATACCACAAAAGTCCTAGAGGAAAATATAGGCAGTAAAATTTCAGATATTCAACATAGCAATATTTTTGCCAATACATCTCCTGGGGCAAGGGAAGTAAAGAAAAAATAAACAAATGAGTCTACTTCAAATTAAAAAGCTTTTGCACAGCTAAAGAAACCATCATCAAAATGAAAAGGGAATCAACTGTATGTGAAAACATACTTGCCAATGATACATCAAACAAGGGTTTGATCTCTAAAATATATAAGGAACTCATACAACTCAACACCAGTAAGACAAACAATGCAAGTGAAGAATAGGCAAAGGACTTGAATAGACACTTCTCCAAGTAGAACATTTAGATGGCCCATTGACATATGAAAAGATACTCAACATCACTAGCCATCAGAGAGATGCAAATAAAACTACAATGAGATATCACCTTGCCTCAGTCAGAATGACCATCATTAATAAATCTACAAACAACAAGTCCTGGCAAGGTTGTAGAGAAATGGGAACCCTACTGTACTATTGATGGGAGTGCATACTGGTACAGCCACTGTGGAAAAGAGGATGGGATTTTCTTAAAAAACTAAAAATGACACTGCCTTTTGACCCAGCAATCTCACTGTTGGGAATATACCCTAAGAATCCCAAATTGCCAATTCCAAAGAACTTTCCCCTATGTACTCCTATGTTCATAGCAGCTTTATTTACAATAGCCAAGTGCTGGAAACAGTCTAGTGTCCATCAGCGAATGACTGAATTAAAAAAACTGGTACATTTACACAATGGAATATTACACAGCAGAGAAATAAGGAGCTCATACCCTTCATAAGAATGTAGATGGAACTGCAGATTATTATGCTAAGTGAAATAAGCCAGTCAGTGGCAAACAAACGCCATATGATCTCACTTATAAGAGGACTATAATGAACAAAATAGAACAACAGGCATGGAAACATGGAACAGACTTACAGTGACCAGGAGGGAGGGGGGGAGCATAATGGTCAGAAGAAGGGGAAGGGACTAGTTCAAGAGCATGTATGAATGACCCATGGACATGGACAACAGTGTGGAATTGACTGTGGGAGTGGGGGAGATGGGTGGGAGAGGGCAAAGGGAAAAAATTTGGATAAATGTAATAGAATAACAATTTTAAAAATCTTAAAATAAATAATAATTTTAAAAAAGATACAGAAAGTAAGACAGCATGACCTAGGTAGGTGCCTCACCACAATGACCCAGCTGACTCTGATTCTGTTGCTCTCCGCAGGTCCTTGAAACCTCAGCTGGGAAAAGAGATGATACAGTGGTAGCCAGAGATGGTTTTTGAGCACAGGCCTTTCTGCAGCACATAGCCAGGCCTAGCCAGTTCTCTTCCTTGCCTTATGAGCCAGAATTGTGCATCTGAGACTCATTCAACTCTGGGTTCCTCAAGTTCCCCTAAGTGCAGGCTGTCGTTCCTATCCTAATTCAGAGGACTGTTGGAGTCAGCCCTTCCTGGTCTCAGGAAACTGTAACTCCCTGTGACTTAGGCTGAGTGAGAGACCTCTGAACCAGGAGCCACTAAGGAGACAAAACTTATTTCCCTGGCATGAACACTGCCTGTTCTGTGCCTGGCCTCCTATGCTTGATCATTTAGCCAATGATGGGTAAGATTTCCCATGGGGGGAATCGCCTAAGACAGGCATGATCATGAGGGGGGCTCAGGGAAGAGACTCGGGGCTGTGGAAATGAAGGGTTGATGGACATCAACCCCTGCTCCCTTGGCTTTGCCAAAGCCTGAGTCTTTGTTCTGAGTTGTGTGAATTCCAAGTCTCCTGGCTGCCTTTGTCTCCTCTGTTGACTCGGGCCTGCGGAAATAACAGGGGCAGTGCAGCCCAGACCAGAGTCGGCGGACCCCAGGGGTAATCAGGCCTGGGACATAGAATATGCAAGATCCTGTGAGATCTGCTTGCTGGAGGATGCTATTGAATTAGAATTTGAAGGCACAGGCAAGAAACAAGACTAGCCTTTTAGGTCCTGTAGTGATAACACCCCAAACTTTGCCCAGAATCCCAGCAGGAGTTCTGCCATGACGCGTGCCCACCTGCCTGCGGTGAGCACGGAACACTGCAGATGGTTTGTCGAAGCACGAGAAAAACATACACAGAGACAACCAGGTCCTGTGGGGGAATCGGGACAGAATGGCCACTCCTCACATGGGGAGCACCCCGTGTCTATACCCAAGCAGATTTTTATTGAGAAAACAGACTTAGTTTGTGGATTCACAGTCTGGCAGAAAAGATCAAAAGATGTAAACAACTTACAAAGGTAGGGACAGCACTCCTGCTGAGAATCCGGGCAAGGCTTGGGGTTTCTAACATATGAAAGAGGCACAGGTTCCAAAAGTTTCCTGCCTGTGCTTTTAAATTCCAAGATAATAACATCCTCCAGCAAACAGATCTCACAGGATCTTGCATATTCTATGTCCCAGGCCTAATTACCCTGGGCGGGGTCCACCGTTTCTGATCTGGGCTGTTTTACCCCTGCAGGTCCAGAAGACAAAGGCAGCCAGGAGACTTGGATTTCTCATATCCAAGAGAAAAGACTCAGGCTTTGACAAAGCCAAAGGGGGTAGGGGCTGATGTCTGATCACCCCTTCATTTCCACAGCCCCATCACTCTTGTCCCTGTCATTTTTTTGTGAACGCGTCTGTCTTATATTCATTCTCTATCCAAGAGAATTGTTACCCGTCATTGACTGCCATTCAAGCATGAGGAATGAGGCATATGAATAGGCAGCATTCATGCCAGGGAAATAAGTTTTGTCTCCTTCAGTGACTCCTGGTCCAGAGGTCTTTCACTCAGCCTAAGTCACGGGGGGTTACAGCTTCCTGAAACCAGGCAGGGCGGCCCGCAACACTGCCAGCACCTTTGAAAATTACCTACTTGTTTGATCTTCCCTGCCTGACTGGAATCCACAAACTGTGTTTGTATTCTTAATAAAAACCTACTGAGACGGGGGGCTCAAGGCGTTTTCCACTAGAGAGAGTGGCCGTTTCATCCCTATTTCCCCACGGGACTTGGCTGTCCCTGTGTATATTTTTCTCATGTTTTGATGAGCATCCAAAGCAGGGATGGATACTGCTGGCCAGTATCCTCCACAGAGGACAAAGAAATAGAGGAAAGGAGAACATGGAGCAGGAAGAGGTGTCCTCTGTCAGAGGCAATAAAACTATGAAACCATCTTCCCAGTTCTTGGCTTCAAGGCATGTGTCAGTCAGCTCAGGCTGCTATAACAAAAATACCACAGTGTGGCTTACATAACAGTTCTAAAAGATGTAAGTCCAAGGACAAAGCTCCAGCAGATTAAGTGTCTGGTGAGAGCCCTCTTCCTGGTTTAATAATAGATGCCTTCTCATTGTGTCCTCACCTGGTGGTGAGAGTTAGCTCTAATCTCTTCTTACATAATCCTGTTATGATCTCATGTAAATTCAATTACCTTCTGAAGACCTTTCCACCAAGTAACTATCACATTGAGGGTCAGGGTTCCACATACGAGCTGGGGTGGGGAAAACACATTTTGGTCCATAATACCATCTCCAACAGACTCTTCCAAAAATCACATGAGCCTGACTACTGGAACCACCCAGAGTTCTTAGAAGCTGCCAGATGAGCCATGCAAAGAGAACTTCTAGCTCAAACAAACTGTCTCATTTAATGCTGGTGCTCTGGGGCATGAGGACAAAGAAGTCAGGAGTTGGAGAGACAAGGAGTTGGAGGGGTTATAGAGCCTGTCCTAGATGCTACTAGGCTTTGAAGATCACTCTTAAAAATCCTTATCTCCCCCCAGGGTAAACAAGATGAAATGAAGTCCCTGCCCTCAAAGCAACCAGCAGTCTAGTTGGAAGGATAAAAGCCCAGCTCTTCCAGTGCTAGGGGAACCAGACAGGATAGCAATTCTTGGGGACTCAGAGGCCCAAGTGGTCCCTTTCAAGAACTGGAGCTCCAAACCCACAAGTAACTGAAGGGGAAATTTAAATTAATCACTTCCCTTGAGGAGTATCAGACTCCAAAGTTAACATATGTCACCCTCACACCCTCTCCTCCAGGTCTTATACAAAATCTCTTTCTTCTTGCTGCTTCAACTTCCATATCTCCTCCTTGATTTGACACTTTGTTTCTGCATTAATTAGATCTGCCCTTGTCCTTCATTCCATAGTTTAGCCATCTTCCTATTTTCATGATCCTATATCACTAAAGTGATAATATTTTACTGGGGAAAGGAGACACCTCTACACAGAGGACGGAGTGGCTGAGCAGGTGATGGCAAAGATCACATTATAAATTGTGGGAAAGAGCTATGAGCCCTGGAATGCTTGCCACTTTCAAGTTAACCAATTTTTCCCCAGCACAGTTGGAGCTGTGGTTGTGCAGCATGATTTCAAAGGGTCCAGATTTGAGCAGGCCTAAAATGGCCTTGAAATATAAGAAAGATGACTTGCACAGAGAGACAGATGGAAATTATCCCTGAATGGGTGTGGTAAATGCAGCACACAACTGTACCTAGGACGAATGGAATGTGATGGCCCATTTACACACTCAGTCACAGGGAGACTCCAGGAAAGGGCTGTGTTTTGTGTAGTGATTGGTGCTTTGCTGAGGCAGCAGAGATCACACCTGGCTCCCCAGTGCTGCTGCTGGGGTCTCCCAGGGTATGGAGTTGACAGGACTATTGGATAGAGCAGGGACAGTCTTAGTCCCCCCTGGGAGAATCAGCTGGTGGCTCAGAGCCATCAGGAGGCCTTCTGCACTGGGGCTTCTCTTTGGACAGGAGAGAGTGGGTGGAGTTACTCAGCGTGAACCCTCTGCTCAGCCTTTGATCCTTCAGGTGGAGTCCCCACTGTGTGTCTGAGCCCAGGCCTTAAAGCTCTCCCTGTGTAAGGGGCCAAGGCTTCACAAAGGCTAAGGTTCAGGGTCCCTTTCTGCATCTTTGAGTGCATCTGGGCTGCACTCAAAGTGCCAATTGAGTCTCCAGGTACTTTCTCTTACATTTGTCATAGGTGCTGATGACAATAACACCTATACCAGACAGTATGCCACACATACCTAGAACCTCAGCCCTCTCCTTTAGAAACAAACCCTCAGGCCTTCATTTATAGGTCACTGAGGTTTTGCTGGAAAAGTACCATGAGACCTTTCAAATATATGTAATAGTACTTTGTTCTACTTCTTTGAAATTTGCCAGCCTATGACCACAGGCCTACAACTATTATGTGTTAAAGAAGGGGGTTGTGGTCCCTGGGGCTAGGTGGTAAGAATGACCTCCTCTTTCCTGCAATACATTTCTCAAGCATCAGTCCTGATTGTAAGTGGGTCTTTCCCCCACTGTTCTGCAGCTAGCTCTCAGAGCCCTCTGAGAGCACACTGTGCACTCTGCACACTGTGTCCATCCTCTAAGAGAGAATCCCTTAGTTGGAAGCTTATTGTTTCACTGTAGGATCCTCTCACCCTCTCCAGATACTTAATTCTTTTGTATACTCCAATTTACTTAACCCATCAGATCTCTGGGTCTTAAATCAACCAGCCCATTCAGCCTTGAGCCCTTAAACTAGCAGATGAGCCCCCATGCCATGAAGCAGTACCCAGGAGAAAGGGACCACTGCCCACTTCCATTCAGCCCCAACCCTGACAGGCCCAGAACATGTTCATGGCCTTCATGTTTGCTTTATTTCCAAAGGTCTTATTCTCTCAAGCTCTAGTCTTTGGATTCAACTCCAGGCCATGATCTGACTCTTGAGGTTTATCACCTGGCCCTACCTGTTCAAGGTGGACATTACTCAGTTCATTGTCAATGTTTATTCCTCTGGATGCATCTGCCTGTGGCCACCCCAGGTGCCCAGCCCAGACTTCTCCACAGAGCTGGCATGTCTATCACATCACATCCCAGACACCGTACCTTTGCTTACAACAGCCCCCATCATGGACTCACCACCTTCTCTTTCATTCTGGAACCCCCTTCTCAAGCTTCCGTAAGCCCTTCCCTTCCTCACTAATCAGCCCAGGAATGTCTTGAAAAACAGATGTCAGGAGGCAGATAAGTGTCAGGGCAGCATCCCCCAATTAACTGCCTCAAACACACTAAACCAATTCACTTTGGTGAGAAGAACTGAATTAGGCAAACCCAGCCACACAGTAACCAAAAACGCAAGTTTGGCTGCCTACTGCAACAAAAGCCAAACTTGTGAGGCAGGTGGTGATGCAAAAGAAAAGAGGTTTTACTCAGGTGCCACACAACCTGGGAGAATGATGGACTTTGTCTCAAGCCCAAGGTTCCTACAAGGATAGGGATGGGATGGTTTTTCTCTATCCAATTATCTTGCTAGTTTTGGCATGGTTGGGCCCTATCCATTCATCTTTCTAGATTTCCCATGCTTGGGTCTTGTCCATTCATCTTTCTCACTTTCAGAGCACTAGAGTGTAAGAATGTCCTCTACTTCACTTGGTTAGTGGGGGTGACTTCCCAATGTTCCGACTGACAGTCTAAGGTAACAAAGTTTGGTGTGGGTCTTCAAAGCACAAGGTATCTCCATAATCTGGGATAGTAACACTGGTTAGCATTTACTGAGCATGAATCCTATGCCAGAATAATGCAATATGCTTCATACACAACATTTCATTCCATACTTACCACCATCCTATGCAGTTAATTTTCTGTGAACCTCACAGAAAGTGGTGAAGTTTACAGAAAAGGAGTGGCCTTCTGGTATCACAGAGCCAGAGCTCATTTCCAGCCCAGCTCTGTCCAAGCTAAGGCCTGGGCTGTCAACCATACTATAGGGGCTCAGGTGATATTCATAATATCCACCTTAAGGGTAAATTTATTCTCTCTTTTATTCAACAAATACTTGGTTAGTACCTTCTGTCTGCAGGTCGCTGTGCTTGGCGTTAGACATTAGAGTTGGAACAAGTGAATCCTCCCACCTCCCATGCTTTGAAGTGTTCAGTTAAGAGAAACTCATATGTCTAAGGAAAAATCATAAACAATTCAATAAATAGATGATACAACTTCCAGAGTCATGAGGACTATGAAGAAAATAAAGCTAATGGAGATAAAATTAATAAAGGAAAGAGAGAGGGGAAACTCTGTAAGAGAGGTAGTAAGTAAAGTCAATGCAAAGAATATTTCAGCCAGATATACAAATACTTCCAGGAGAAAATATTTCAGTCATAGGAACCTCTACAGCCAAACCTCCATAGTGGGGAGGCTTAGCACATTGGAGAAGCAGAAAGGACACCAGCAGGTTGATAATGTGGGAATAAAGGTGAACAAAATGATGGCAGGGAAGTTGGCAGTGGAGTAATCAGGACACTGATACAAAGTGCTTAATATTTTAAAACACCTGTCTGATAATTTTGTAATGCATAAATGAGTCTGGGCATAGAGATAAGTAAGAGGGACCCTGGAAAAGCACTTGCAGAGGACCTGGAATCTGATTTGCAGGAAGAAGACACAGAGCTGTTGTTGGGTTAGACATGGGAGGTGAAGAGAGAAAAATGGAGGAAACAAAAGGTCACTCCCAGATTGAAAGTCATATGCATGGTGATAGAGTTAATGAGGTGGGGAAAAATAGAAAAGTACTAAGTGTGACGAGGGTGTTAAAACAAAAGCCACATGTTGAATATGTTAAATTTAGGGAACCTAAAGTTTCTCTAAACTTTAGAGAAGTTTAGCCCACCTATCCAAGAATAAATGGAAAGTACAAATCCACACAGCCCAAAAACCCAAAAGGTACTTCATAAATCATTTTCCAGTGAATTCTGACATAATAGTAAATGAGATAATTCACAGCTTTTATCTCATTTAGGATGAATATTCACATGTATCACTGCACAGATAAGAATGTTTGACTGAGGGTTGCTACAGTCAATCCTGGTGGACATATTACCTGTCTACAATTAAAAATTCTGGATTCTAAAACACCCTTGTTACTAAGTTTAAGGTAAGGAATTACAAACCCAAATGTAAGTGTAAATATAAGTCTAGAGCCCAAAGGAGAAAGGGAGGTCTTGGCTGAAGATACAAATTCAAGGACCACCAGCATGCAGGTAGTATTTAGAGCTCTGAAACTAGATTTCACCTTGAGGGAGATAGTAAAAGAGAAAAGGCAGAAGATGAGCACTGGCATACACTCACATTTATAGGTTGTGCAGAAAAGATACAGACTTTTATCCTAACTCAACAAAAGTGAACACAGAGGCTCACAGAGGAAATGTTGTTTGCAGGAGGCTGTATAACTAGGAAGCAACCCACTCACGAGCTCCAAGTTTGGGGCACAGGCCCTGGCCCTACATGTTAAAGAGTCAACATCAGGATACAGACCATGCACTGAAAACCAGCAGAGTTAACTGTCCCCTCTGGGCTGATCCCACTGTATCTGAGCACATAAGTTCCAAGTTATAAATTCTGAAATGATCCAGTGCTTGCCCTATCCTCGGTATCATGGCTTCTCTTGCCCAAACAGGGCTTATTTCCTGCCTCCTTTTGGAGAGTCTGATTCATGGGGAGTTGTAACTAGCTATATTAATCACTCATTACTACCACCAGTTGTAGTTGTGAGATGCTTGAGTGCTGACACTGCATCTTAATCATTTCTTCATTTCTTCATGCCAGGCACATAGTAGGAATTCAGTAAATATATGTTGAAGTGTTCTGAAATCCAGCAAGCATTAAAATAAATGTAAAAGTTCCCTGGACCATATCAGAGAAGTCTGAGCATGAACAGTGACAGGCAAACATAATGCTGACCCTGCTGAGCCTTTCCTCCCTAAATGTTGTATAAATGAGCCTCAGATGACTTCCCTATCTAGGTCCCCATGTTGTTTACATCTTCACAGCCAGCTGAGACTTATTTGCCCAAAATCACTAGTGCCAATCTCAAATTTTGATATATCCAACTGTCTTTAACATAATCAAAGGAAGCAGATTTTTAGCCACTTAGAGTCTGCCTGCTTTGCACACACTGTGAACTGTACTTGACTACTATCCACAGATAAGATAACCCCCCAAAATATAAGACCCCAAGCCACTGCTGCCCCTTGGAGCTCCCTCATCTACCACACTAAAGAGCGACATCACCTAGACCCCCAGCCCTCTCTCCATCTCCCACCTCCAAGAGTTCCCTGGCCCTCTTCCTCTCCTGGAAGAAGGTCAGTCACCTCACCAGGGCCTCTGGGAGATCTGCTTTGAGGCTTCCTGGAATGCAAACTCATCAAAGTTTAGCCCCAATCAAGCTTGTGTGTGCTGCCGCCACCTCACAGTCATTCTTTTTCCTTGATCATCTCTGAAATCCCTCAAACCACCTACACTAAGGTTGCCAGATCCCTCCACACCCCCACCTTCAGAAAAGCTGTCCACCAGGACCTCTGCTGAGACTGTTAGGGTGGCCAGTGCTGTGGGCTGAGAAAGAATTCACAAGGAAGAAAAGGCAGAGAGTAAAAGGAAAGAGGCTGGTATGAAGAGGTAAATGAAAAGTTGGGGCTGTGAGTTTTTACTGGGTGATATAGAGGGAGGGGCATGTATCTGGATAGTCCTGACAATTAGCTGTAAATTAGGAGATTTCTGGCTGATTAAGCAGGCTTCAGTTTGTTCTGCTGTTATCTTTTGGTTCAGTGTCCAGGTGCTCCTTTCTGGCACATCTCATTTGTGTAAGTTTTAAAATACTTGCTTGGGGGATGCTTTAAGTAATCTCTCCAGTCCTAAGAATAGAGGCTCAGAGAAACAAGTTAATTATGCCTAACAAACTCAAGGAAAGAGAGATGGCTAACTCTAGTTAAGAGGGCCTGAAAGGGGCTTTTTTGTCCTTTCAGGACCAGAGACTAACTTTGCAGCAAAGAGAAGCTTTCCCATGGAAGGAAAGTGCATATTTCCTAAGAGCTTCTCATGATTTTCCAATACCCTAGAAGTGATTATATTCACTCTGTAGGTGAGCATTATGTGCTTCTGGCCAACTGGCATATTTTGACTATCTACTACATACCAAGGTCTTACCTAAGGATTGGGAAGCCTAGGCTTAAATGTTTGACTGACATTTAAACAAATTCTTTCAGTGTGTGATTTTCATGTCATAGTGGGTGGAATATTCAGAGACTAGGATGTCTAAGCAGAGTTTTAGAGTAGAAATAAGCATGTAACAGGCAGATGTGGGAGGAAAGGGAAATGCAATAAGTGACTAGGGATAGCCTGGAAGTTTTGGGAAGCTCTGGACACAGCATGGGAAAATGTAGAGGTGAGAATACCATATACCCAAATTATGGTGAGCATCACTGGCCAGGTCAGGAGCAGAAGCTTCTGAAGTGTTCCACAAGGAAAATGAGGATTTGATGTCTGAGGAATGGTGCAATTGGTTAGTGCTTCAGAAGGCTCGCTCTGGGACTCTGTTTGTATAGTGAGGTCATGTCCACATCTCTCTAAGGCTTGGAGCCTCTGTGATGTGGAAAGAGTCAGGTCAGGTAGCCACAGCTCTAGAATGTTCTGCATTGCCCACTCCTGACTCCTGCTCAGCACATGACCAACTTTAGTTACAGAGTAACTAAAATTAGTCTAGCTTTGGACATTCTCACTGCCCCTGAGGGGAGGTGGCAGGCCAGAGTAGATGAGCTTAGGAATGCCTAGAACCCAGCTGTGCAAGCATGACACAATTTTCAAGGCAGGTAATTTTCATAAAAGGTGGCTTCTTGCTATTCAGGGACCAGTGCTTGACCTACTGCTCTCCAACCCCTCCCACAAAATGGGGATGTTTAAATAAGAAGGGCTTCTATCCTTCCATGATTTTATTTTGTTATTTGTTGTTGTTCAGTTACAGTTGTCCCACCTTTCCCCCACTGTTCACCGCTGACCCATCCCTCCCACTCCCACAGTCAATAACTCCCCATTGTCTGTGCCCATGAGTCCTCTATTCATGTCCCTTTGCTTGCCCCTTCCCCTTCTTTCCTCCATTATCCCCTTCCCCACTCCCCTCTAGTCACTGTCAGTCCACTCTTTATTTCCCATGATTTAATTAAAACAATTGGTTGCACACCACCCACTGGTCTGGCTCCTCAGGTTCCTGGACTTTGGGCCACTCTTGGTTAAATAAAAAGCTAGGTCACTCAGCCAGTCATAGGTCATTTTTCAGACTTGCCCTTCCATAGCTAACAGATTCTCCATATTCTACCCATTTGTGTAAAGAGGTCACTGGAAGGAAAGAAGAAGGAAGTAGAGTATCACTGTAGTAATCAATATAAACAGATGTCAAGGAAGAGACATTGAACTCACAGCGACTGCTCACCTCCCCAGCTAAGCTCTAAGGGAACTAGACTAAGGACACTCCTATAGAGAGAGCCTGGCACTACCTGCCTAACTAGAGGCTTTGTGAGATAGAAGATTCAGGGCCCCTCTAAAGTTAGCACTGAAAAAACAGGGTCATGGGGAGCCAATTCTGTGAAAGCTTGATGAGTGCCCCAGAATTTGGGGGCTGAATGTGGACAAAGAAACAAGTGCTGACTTCTCACTTGAAGATTTCTAAAGACAAAATACTTAATGAAGCTTATAATTATAGTGGGACTAGAGGGATCTGAAAAAGACATGTTGAGAGCACAGACCACTTTAAGTCTCTGTGCTCCTTGGCAGGCAAAGAGGATCCCAGCAGCTCCCAGTCATCATATGGGAGAATCTTAGGAGTTAAAAAAGGAGGAAGCAATTGCTATGGAGAATCCTAGGGTGACTGCTTGCCCAGGCAGATGAGACCCCACCCAGAAAGGAGTTTGGGATATGAATCTTGGCAGAAAGGAAGCATGGCTTTCATCTCCTAGGAAGTCTGAAATGGAGAGGACTAGGGCAAAGTCAATACCTTCCCTAGGAAAGCCCACACACTACTGACACAAATCCCCTACCCCATGGCTGTGGGGTTCACAAGCAGATGAAACCAGAGGCAGACTGGAAGTGATCCCCACCAACAGGTGGTCTCATCCTGGTAGACAACTCTGGCCATCTCTCTTACTGCAACACATGGATTGCTTATGTTTCAGCATGGCTGAAAACTGACATGCTCTCTAGCCCTTTGTTCTATACTATCATGTCAAGGATGTTTAGATAAGGCATGGTATTGAAAGATAAAGATAGCAAATCCCCAAAGAAAAAGTCAGGCATACTCGCTGTCCATTATATTTGGGTTGCCCCTATATCTTAAGGTTTTCCTCCTATAATGCAACTCATTATATACACAGGTATCATCTGGTCCTCTTCATGTTGTTTTGTGAGGACTTAAGCTCAGGAAACAGACACAAAAATTGGGTTCAGGGAAAAGGCACAAAATTGCATATACTCTGGCTATTACAACTGTTGTGAGTAATAAACTGTCTTTTATCTCTGACCCAGGAGTCTTGTGTCTTCTACTGGCATTCACAAAACTAGGAAACTAACATGTTAGCTTGTGATTAAGACAAAATCTCAAACAATCTCACAATCCTTGACACTGTTAGGCTGGAGTCACTCAAGAAACCAGATGGACACATGAAGTTAAGGAGCAGGGTTTATTACCTGGGCATAAGAGGAAAAGTGGAGCCAACCAAAGGAGGTTAAGACTCATGGGGGAAAGTGGAGAAAGTGCAGCCAACCTAGGGATGTTAGGGAGCCAGCAAGGGAGGTTAGAACTCATGGAGGAAAGTGGGGCCAACCAAGGGAGGTTGGGTAGCCAACCAAGGGAGGTTAAGACTCATTCAGTTGTTCTTAGGGCAAGGTTTTTAAGCACAAAAACTCATAAAGTATAACTGGTTGGGGTGTCAGAGTATGATTAGGTAGAGCTGGTTGCTGGGTGCTATTTATGCTGATCATTGTTTTTGATACAACTTGTTAGGCTCAAGTTAAAGCTGCATCCTGTTATGCCAGATAGGCCAATCCCAGACCCCAATCTTAGCTGGGCATCTGTTTGTCCTGGGTTGGGGTGACAGGCAGTTTCCCAGGCAGGCATTTTCCCAGGCTACAGTTTCCCACAATACAGTTTTCCCACCTGATGATTTTCCATTCCTTCTAGGCCTACCTAGGTCTGTCAGACACTATCCCCCTCCCAGCAGCAAAGGTGTTAATGAGGGTAGGAGCTACCCTGTTATCAGAAATTTCCTGTGTAGAGAGGTAGAGGAAGAAGAGAAGCAAATGTGCAGAGTGCCTCCCTGGCACCCAGGCCTGGTGACACTGGGAGAATGGAGAGGGAGGACCAAAATCAGACTCAGACTGTAGCTTTAAACTGTTCTCACTGATTGTAAATCATTGAAATGACCAGAGAAGGGGTAGAAAAGTCAGAGGTAATCTGAGGGTGCATGGCTGAAAGTAGTGATGGAAAGGCAATGTATCTTATCATATCATCACTCTGTTGAGCTGAAATGTTGCACCCAAACCTTGTTGGTAGGCACCTGACCAAATCTTTCACTTCTAAAGAAACTTTGAAGGCCCTCTAGGCATCAACAAGCCCTCCTCATAGCCATGTTCCAGAAGAGTTCCTGATATTCAGCCTCATCCATTGTCTTTGCCCCTCGGCCTGGACCACTGAAACCTCTCTGCTCTGTCCCATTTCTTCAGGAAGCCCCCTGTACAGTGTTGGAGCTCTGTGCCCTTCTTCACAGAATTTATTATGTGCACACAGCCATCCATCCCCTGCATTCTGCACTGCTCACCTTCACCCCACCTAAGCTGCCCATGACCAGCCAGCTTCCCAACGTGAGGAAAAAACAGCTGGAAACTGACTGCTGTTCCCCCATTCTATACTCTGCTCCACCCTAGTCCCAGGCTAAGCCCAAGGATAAAGTCACTGTTCTCTACTCTCCTAAAGGGCACCACTGTGTTCTTGAATGACAATAGCCAACACCTGAGGAAATCCTACCCTTACCAAGCATTCTTCCAAAGGCTTCATACTCACACCTTTATTCTCACAAATACTTAGAGAGGCACAATATCATTAGCCCCATTTTGCAGACTAGGAAACAGAGGCACCAAAAAGTGAAGTGATTTGACTGAGGCACTCGACCTGGCCATGCCAAAGCAAACTTAGATATTTGGTACCTATGCTCTTAACCACAGCACCACACAGGTTGCCAGGGGTGGCCAGAATGCTCAACTGTGGCTGGGCCAGTAGATATTCTTCTGCACTTGACAACTTTTTTAAGGAATCTATTTTTTCCATATAGTTGACACACAAGTCATTCTGCCCAGATACACACTCTCACTTCTTGCTGGTTGAATAGGACAGCAGAGTCTCCATCATGTGTCAGCTGGCCATGCAGTTGCTCTAACCCTCTGGGACAAATTACCAGGCACCTGCACTATGTGTTGCAGAGTCTATGGTTACTCCATTCACATTTCCACACTCTTGACACTTCAGGGCTTCCTGGAAATCCTAGCTGCCAGCATCTGCATTCTTTTCCCTGGGGTTTTTCTCTGGATGCCAGAGCACAGGCCTGCTGGGGAATTAGTGCCACTAGAGGGCAACCCTCAACCAAAGACAGAAATCTACATACCCCAGCTCCCTTGGCTCTGGGGTAGGGAAATTATGAGGTGTGCATTCTGCACTGGTTCCCAAAGTTTCCCAGTGGGAAAAAGTCCAAGTGCCCACAGTGCTAACTTGCTTGTTAATCAAGGCTTCCTTCCCTTCTTGGTCTTACCTTCCCACTTCCTACAGTGTTGCTTGGGTTCACCTGCTAAAGAAAGTAATCTTTATTCAGTGTGCTTCTGTGGAACCAAACAAAGGTGATCCACCACAACTGCTCCAGCCCAGACAGGATATAAGGGGGGCTGCCTCAGCTACCCTCTTTAAGCCTCCTCCTCTGATTTCCCTGAGCTCAATGAAGAGCTTCCTCCAGCAGCTGCACTCACCCTCCCTCCTGCCCTACAGCCCCTGTAGTACTGATGAGGAAATTGAGGCGCAGAAAAATTTAATGACCGTGCAAGCCTTGCACACCAGGGGCCATGTGTCAGTGATAGCAGTCCCCCCTTTACCACAATCTGCCCCCTCCCCTCACCACATGGAAAGTAAGATTATTGAGGATTTCTGGGACCTGAATTTATTTTTATTCCTTTAGATAAGCACATTCCCACAAGCATCTTTTACTTGCTAAGTAAAATATAAAATATTTCTTCCTCCTGCTTTCCCTGCCTGTTTCTTCTTCCAGGCTCAGGACGGTATATTGGAAATCTCCAGTTTCTCACCCCTGAGAAAGCACCTTGCCACAAAACACACCTGGGGCTAGAGTGGTATCTGTCCTTCCTGCTCACAATGTCAACCCATAACTATTGCCTGGCTGGCATTTATGGGCACAAATCAAGACTTAGGCAGGAATTTTTTCCCCTTCTATCACCCCTGGCACCTTATAAATCTATCATCTAATTTGTTTTCAAGCTTGAATTTCACTTTATTGTTTTCAACCTATTTTCATAACCTCTGAGATTTTATTGAATTCTTTGCTTTATTCTTACTGCTGTTTATACTCCCTCCCAATGTAATATTCTCTCAGAATTTAATTAGCGTGCTATTTTCAAATCATTAGAAAAGCTGACAGCGAGAGCTCATGTGAAGGCCAATTGCTCCCACCTCTCCACATCCCCAACACATTCACACATAACTTCGTTACACTACATCACTGACCTCCTCACATGCATTGCTCCAGACTGCTCTGGGCAGTGTGAGACTACAGGACATCCACGTCCCAGATCATCAAACTGCCTGCATTGTATTCCTGTTCCACCTCTGCACACATAGTTTAACCTCTCTGAACCTCAAGCCCTTCATTGGGGCACGTGCAATAAGAACAATGGTAGTTCTGTGTATGCAAAGAGGGTGTGGTAGGGGTGGGAAAAAAGGCAAATAGCCTAGAGCCTGGTACAGATTAGACACTCAACAAAAGTTAACTTCCATTTCTCTGAATCTAAAACAAAGGTACATTATAGGCTTGGGCATGTCTTTTTGTTACAAAACACAACAAGGGGGGGCCTGGGACGATAGACTATTATTGAAAGAAGGCCCCGAGTCCGTTATGTCCGCCGCCCTAGGAAAGACGTCTCTCAATGCCAGAGATTCGTGAAAAGGAAAGGAAATGCTTATTTAATGCTATACTAACTTAAAGTAGTGACCTAATGTCTTTATCAAAAATCCTAAAGTCCCTAAAAACACCCACAAACACACACAGTCCTTCCTTCCTTCCCCCTTTGCCCAGTCCAGAGTACCGTATCTCAGGAAAGGAAAACGAAGTCCATGGCTCAGGCAGCCCTCTGGTTCTTACTTAGTCCTCCATCTCGACTGGGAGACCTCCCTGGGTTCCCAGCACCCTCGGCTGAGTTGCCAGGATCTCTGCTAAAACCAGGTGGCGGTTCCCCCTTCTAGAGCTGTGGGGGTCCCCACTCTGGCACAGGCACGTGGTCCTCTCTCCCAGGGCCACGGGAGTCCCCACTCTGCCAGGCCATGTGTTTCTCTCTCTCAGGGCTGCGGGAGTCTCCACTCTGTCAAGGCCGCGTGGTTCTCTCTCTCTCTCAGGGCTGCAGGAAGGGAGAGTCCCCACTCTGCTAAAGACGCGTGGCTCTCCTTCAATGGCTGCCGTGTCTGGGTTTAAATCCCCCATGCCAATCTTCTTCTGCAGGCCCATTTCCGAATCCTTCTACACTTGGGCACACTTGCCCTCAATCTGCTGTCTTCTCCAGCTTTTCTGGTCGCCATCATGGGTCTGGGCAGGTGTCACCCCATGTCATGGAGCCGATCTTCTCCCAGCTCCCATGCAGGCACTGTAACTCAGAGGACCTACCCCCCCCCAGTCACATCTGGGGGGGAGATCCCTTTCCATCCCCCTGGCCTTGAGCATGGCCATAGCTATTTAGCGTATCTAACTGACCAGCCAAAGGCTATAGGTATGCTAAATGACCATGCCATGGATTAGCTGCAAAGCTGCCCTGCATGTTCTTGCTCTGTGTGCCCCTTCCCCCAACTCACACCTGTGGGGAAAGGGGTGAAGACACCTTAAAATCTCCTGGACACCTTGAGTTCTGGACCCCATTTCAAATGCCTATTTGGGGTCCCCCCTCTTGGCTGCACCCTGTAACATTTTCACATTTACTATTGCAAATGTGATGGTGAAGACTATTGAAAGGACATGATTTTGTCACAACTTTTCCAAAACTGTAGCCTTATGAATGTCCATTCCAAGTACCAGGTATGAAACAGACCCTGACCAGGCCTACATACAGAGGGACATGCTGTTCTTGGTAGAATTTCTAAAATGGAAAGTTCTAATGAATTCTCCACAAAAGGGCTTATCTGGTTTTGCTCAGCCAAGCATCCCCAGTAGCTCTGCACAATGATGTTGGGCACATATTGAGTGTGGCACTGACTGCCACTGAATCCATATACACAGCTGCCTTCTTCTTTTGAATTTGATCTGGACCTGTGCACCACTTGCAGTTAAGTATGGCCATGTAATCAAGTTCTGGTCAATGTAGCAATGCAACTTCAGATTATGTCTTACAAAGAAGACTATGCCTTCCCTTTCTACCTGTCTCACTGGCCAGAATGTGAAATTGGAAACACAGCTGGACTAGTCATCTTGGACTATGTAACAGAAGCTGTATGCTGAAACTATTAGAGCAGAAAGAGAGAAGCCTGAATCCTGACATTGTCAGGCTGCAAAGCAGCCCTGGATAATGAACATTAGACAATATAAAATAAAAAGTAAAATAGTGGGTATAAATTCAACCAGTTTAATAGTAACTTACATTTGTATTAATTAAATAACCCAATTAAAAAGCAGTGCATTAGTTTGCTAGAGCTTCCATAACAAAACACCACAGACTGTGTGGCTTAAACAACAGACATTTATTTTCTCATCAGTGTTCTAGAGATTAAAGTCTATGATCAAGGTCCTGGCAAATTCAGTTTTTGGTGAGGGTTTTCTTCCTGTCTTGCAGATGGCTGCCTTCTTTCTGTGTTCTCACATGGTCTTTTCTCTGTGTATAGACATTGAGAGGGAGAGAGAGAGACAGAGAGATAGAGAGAGAGAGAAACTTGGTCTCTTTTCCTTTTTTTTATGATGCCAGTGCTATTAGATTAAGGCCCCACCCTTATGAGCTTATTTAACCTTAAATATCTCCCTAAAGGACTATCCCCAAATACATTCACCCTGGAGTTTAGGGCTTCCACATATGAATTTGAAGGAGGAGAACAATTTAGCCCACAACAAGTAGACATTTTCATATTGGATTAAAAAAAGCAAGATTCCACTATATGCTCTCTACTGGAGACACACTTTACATTCAAAGACACGGATAAGTTGAAAATTAAAAGATAGAAAGAGATATAACATGTAAGCATAACTATAAGAGAGTTGGAGTGACTGTATTAATATCAATAGGAACAGACATTGAAATAAAAATGTTACTAGAGATAAAGAGGTACATTTCATAATGATAAAAGTGTCAATACATGAAGAAGAATAAATATATATCTATTTATGTGTATATATACACATAATTATATATTTATATAAAAATATATATTTATATATTTATATTAAAGTATATATTAATATAAATGCATTTATATTGTGTATATATATACAACAGAACCCCAAAACACATGAAGGAAAACTGACAGGATTAAGGGGGGAAAACAATTTAACAAAAATACCTGGAGATTTTATTACTCCACTCTCAATTATACATAGAACTAGGCATAAAATCAACAAAGAAATGGAACACTTGAAAACACTGTAAGTCATCTGGACCTAACAAACATCTGTAAAATACTCCACCAACAAAATCAGACTATTTTAGAGCTATAAATAAGTATAATTTAAAAATCAGATTAATAACCTCATTTACTTCAAACACCAAATTAACTAAATCTCAAGGAAGCAGATAATAACAAAGTGGAAATCAATGAAATATAAAATGAAACAAAATAGATAAAATTAACAAAACCAAAAGTTGTTCTTTAAAATGACCAAAAAAAAAACTTTTTAACAAACCTTCATCTAGACTGACAAAGAAAAAGGCAGATGATTCAAATAACTAAAATCATAAATTACAATAGAGATATTACTATAGACTTTACAGAAATAAAAAGGATTATAAGAACATTGTGAACAATTGTATGTCAACAAATTAAACAACCTAGATGAAATGGACAGATGTCTCAAAACATACAAAAATATCAAAACTCACTCAAGAAGTAATTGAAAATCTCAGTAGACCTCTAACATATAAAAAGATTAAATCAGAAATAAAAACTTCCCTCCAAATAAAAAAGTATAGATTAGATGACTTCAGATGTAAATTCTACTAAACATTAAAAAAAAATGAATTCCAATCCTCAAACTCTTCCAAAGCATAAAAGAGGAGAGAACACTTTCTAACTCATCCTATAAGGCCAGTATTACTAAAACAAGGCAAAGATATCACAAGAGAAGAGAAATAAAGTCTAATATACTTAATTGATATAGAAAAATCTCCAAGAAAATACTAGCAAACTGAATCAAACCACATATTTAAAAGATTATAAATGAAAACATCAGTGTGTGATTCTCTCAAGGTCCTCCTACTGGGAACTTGTCCCTCAACCCAGGCATGTACTCTGACTGGGAATTGAACCAGTGACCCTTTGTTTTCAGCTAGGCTCTCAATCCACTGAGCCACACCAGCCAAGGCAACCAAGTGTGTTTTATCCCAAGAATACAAGATTAGTTTAACACATAAAAATCAATCAATGTAATACACTATATTAATTGGATAAGTGACAAAAACACATGATAATTTCAATAGACAAAGAAAATACATTTAACAAAAGCCAACACTCTTTCATCATTAAAAACAGTCAATAAATAGGGATAGAAAGAACTTTTTCATCCTGTAGGTGAATTTATGAAAAACCCACAGCTGATGTCAGTGGTGAGAGATAGAAGTATTTCCCTTAAAAGGAGAAATAAGACAAGGATGTCTGCTTTCAAGATTTCTATTCAACACTGTACTGGAGGCTCTATGCAAGGAAATTAGACAAGAAAATGAAATAAAAGACATCAAGATTGAAAAGGAAAAAGTAAATCCATCTCTGTACATCATAATTTCTTACAGAAAAAAAGTTCTAAGTATCTACTTAAAGACTATTAAAACTAATAAAAAAACATTCAGCAATCCTGTAGGATACAAAGTCAATATACCAAAAAAAAAAAAATGTATGTCTATACACTAGTAATGAGCAATCCAGAATTCATTTTTTAAATTTCCATTTACAGTATCATCAAAAAGCATAAAATACCTAGAAGTAAGTTTAACAAAATAAGTGCAAAACATGTTTTGAAGAGTATAAAAGATTGTTGTAAGAAGTTAAAGATCTAAATAAATAGACATATATAAATTGCTAAGAGAACAATTCTTTTCAAATTTACTTAGAGATTCAGAGGAGGAAGATGGCAGAGTGGTAGGAGGGAGCAGATTTCATTTCCCCCTACACACGGGAGAAAAACTAACTGATCTATGGAGAAACAGAGCAAAATACCAAGAATATCACAATATTTATGAAAATAGGGGATCAAAAATTATAGTGGACATTGAAAAACCAGATGGTAAGGAGACTACTTCAGGATAAGGGCCCAGGGATCAGTGCAGGGACCAGGGAGGTTGCAGGCCCCAGGCCCGGTGCTCCCAGGTCTTCCTCAGGGCACTCGGAAAAGAGCTGAATCAACCACTCCTTCCACAGCCAAACAAGGATTAAGCAGCACCAGGGGAGGCCTCCTTGCTTGAAGGCAAAGAGAGGGGAGTGAGGACTGACTGAGAGGCAATCACACAGGGGCTTCGAGCACCCACACATAGCCCTGGGAAGAGTGTGAGCCCCAGCCTGTGAGACCAAGGGTGGCCTGGTCCTGCGCCCACACCCCCAACCTGGAGAGAGTGTGGTTTAGTGGAAGACCCAGACCACACAGCACTGAACAGGAAAAGGCACGGGCGCTCCAAAGGATCCCCAGTGCCCACAGCCAAGAAATCAAAGGAAGTGTGCGTCCTGTGGGATCCCCAGAGCTCAAACTGTGAACACGGAAAGGGCACGAGGACTCCCTAGGATCCCCGAGCCCACAGCAGTGAGCTCCAGAGAGTGTGCTTAGGATGCCCAGACCCACACACACGGCTCTGCAGAGAGGCATCAGACCAGCTCTGGGCAAAACAGCAGCTAGCCCTAGTGACAATACGCTAGAGGCTGCGTTCTGACTAGGAAGGGATTCCAATCACCCCTAAACCTGATGAAGCCAGCAAGACGAGAGAAACTGGTTTGGCCAGTTAGAAACCAAGAAGAGGCTTTTTTATTTGTTTCTTTGATTGTTTGATTTTAACTTTTTTTAAGAAACTTTTTATTTTTTAATTATTATTTTTACATCTCTCAATTCCTTATGCTTCTCTTTCTTTCACTCTATTGCAAATTTATCTCTTCTTCATTCCAACTTCTGCTTTTTTCCCTTAATTTTTGAACCTGCAAGTTATTGCATATTTGTATTATCTTTTTTCATCATTCTTACATTTTTTATTTTAATAGTATTTTGGTATTCTTCTTCTTTCTGTATAATCTTCTATGCTTGGTTGGATATACTGCATTGTTTCATAAGTTTCCCCTGTTATCTCTTTCACAGTGTGTTGCTAATTTACTGTCCTTCATTTGTGTTCCACTAGTACACTACTCAAGATTCTATACTCCCTATTCTTGTTATCTAGATCTCGTAGATTCTCTCATATGATTGTTGCTCTAATTTTACTGTAAATAAGACCTATTCCATACAATTGTAAATACTACACAACACCCCTCCCAGATCTCAGACCATTTCATCTCCTATCTCTTCTCTACTGGCTGCTACTGTAAATATTACAGAATACTCTCTTCCTGTCTTAAACCATTTTGCCTTACCTCTCCAACTGATCACAAAAAAAGAGTAGCTGCAAGCTGTGAACACCAGGATACTCAAAGGAGACTGCACCACTGAATCTCACAGGTATTCTACAACAGAAGTTCACACCATGAACCCAAGGAGCCAGAACAGGTCAACGTTAGAAGCAGAGGCTAAAAAAAACAGTCACATGAACAATGGGAAGACAAAGAAACAATCCCCAAATGAAGAGAAAGGAGGAAGCCTCAGAAGGAATGCTAAATGAAATAAAGGCAACTCAGAAAGCAATGATTATCAGGAAGCTCAATGAATTCACAATGAGCTACCAGAAACTATAGGGAAGCTACAATGGACTCACTGCAAACTATATCAACATGAAAAAGGAAACAGAAACTATCAACAAGGGCCAAGAGCAAATGAAGAATACAGATTCTGAACTGAAGAACACAGTAGAAGAAATCAAAAGCAGGATCGATGAAGCAGAAGACCAGATTAGCAAATTGGAGGACAAAGTAGAAAAAAATACTCAGAAAGAGCAAGAAAAGGAAAAGAGGCTTAGAAAGAATGAAGAGAGATTAAGAGAAATGCAAGACAATATGAAACATAATAATATCTGTATAATAGGGATACCAGGAGTAGAAAGGAGAGTGAGAGATAGAAAACCTATTTGAAAACATAATGATGGAAAACTTCCCTAATTTGATGAGAGACAATGTCACATAAATCCAGGAAACACAGAGAGTCCCAATCAAGAAGAACCCAAAGAGGCCCACTCTGAGACACATCGTAATTAAAATGACAAAATTTCAAGACAAGGAGAGAATCTTAAAGGCAGCAAGGGAGAGAAAAGAAGTAATATACAAGGGAGTCCCAATAAGGCTACCAACTGATTTCTCAATGGAAACGATGCAAGCCAGAAGAGAATGGCAAGAAACATTCCAAGTAATGAAAACCAGAGGTCTGCAACCAAGGCTACTTTACCCAGCAAGGCTCTCAATCAAGATAGAAGGCCAAATAAGAAGCTTCCCAGACAAAAGAAGTCTAAAAGAATGCACCTCCACCAAACCAGCTCTAGAAGAGATGTTAAAGGGACTGCTTTATGGAAAGGAAGGAAAAGAGAGAGAGAGAGAGAGAGAGAGAGAGAGAGAGAGAGAGAGAGAGAGAGAGAAACACATGTACATAAATGGCAATGAATAAGCACCTATCAATAATAACCTTAAATGTAAATGGATTTAATGCTCCAATCAAAAGACATAGAATAGCTGAATGGATAAGAAAACATGACCCACACATATCCTGCCTACAAGAGACCCACCTCAGGATAAAAGACTTACACAGACTGAAAGTGAAGGGCTAGAAACAAATTTTCCAAGTAAACAGACAGGGAAAAAAAGCCATGGAAGCAATACTCATATTAGACAAAATAGACTTCCAAAAAAGGGGCCTAAAGAGAGACCCAGAAGGTCACTTCATAATATTCAAGGGAAGAATCCACCAAGAAGACATAAATATTGTAAATATATATGCACCCAACATAGGAGCACCCAAATATATAAAGAAAATCTTAGAGGATTTCAAGAAAGATATATACAGCAACATATTTATACTGGGAGATTTTAAGACCCCACTGTCAAAAATGGACAGAACTTCCAAATGAAATATCAACACAGACATTGTGGTATTGAACAATACCAGGTGAAATGGACTTAACTGATATATACAGAGGCCTCCATCCAAAAGAAGCTAAATGCACAGTCTTTTCAAATGTACATGGAACATTTCCAAACATAGACCAAATGATAGGACACAAAACAAGCCTCAACAATTTCAAGAAAATTGAAATCATACCAAACATTGTGTCGGACCACAAAGGACTGAAGCTAGAAACCAACCCCAAGGGAAAAATCCCCCAAAACTCAAAATCATGGAAATTGAATAGCATGCTATTAAACAATGAATGGGTCAAGAATGAAATTAGGGAAGAAATCAAAAGGTTTCTGGAAACAAATGACAATGAACTCACAACAACCCAAAACTTATGGGACACAGTGAAGGCAGTTCTGAGAGGGAAGTTCATAGTGATACAGGCATACCTAAAAAAGATAGAAACATTTCAAACAAACAACTTAACCCGAAGGCTACAGAAACTGGAGGAATAACAACAAAGACAGTCCAGCGCAAGTAGAAGGAAGGAAATAACTAAGATCAGAGCAGAATTAAATGACATAGAGACTACATGCACAGTTCTAAGGATCAATGAATCCAAGAGCTCATTCTTTGAAAAGATAAACAAAATCAACAAGCCTTTAAGCAGACTCATGAAGAAAAAAAGAGAGAAGACCCAAATAAACACACTCAGAAATGAAAGAGGAGAGTTTACAACTGATACCACAGAAATACCAAGGATTGTAAGAAATTACTACGAAGAACTGTATGCCAAGAAATTTGACAACCTAGGTGAAATGGACAAATTTCTAGAAAAATATAATCTTCCAAAACTCAATGGAAAAGAAGCAGAAAGCCTGAACAGACCAATAACAGCAAAAGAAATTGAAGCAATAATCAAAAAACTCCCAACACACAAAAGTGTGGTTTCACAGGAGAATTCTACAAAGCATTTAAGGAAGAGTTATCCCCTATCCTTCACAGACTATTCCAAAAAATCTAAATAGATGGAAGACTCCCAGTTTTTTCTGAGGCCAACATCATTCTAATTCCAAAACCAGATAAGGACACAAGAAAGAAAGAAAACTTCAGGCCAATATCACTGATGAACATTGACGCTAAAATCCTCAACAAAATATTGGCAAATCACATCCAACAATACATTAAAAAGATCATACACCATGACCAAGTGGGATTCATCCCAGGGATGCAAGGATGGTACAATATTCACAAATCAGTAAATGTAATACATCACGTAAACAAAAGCAAAGACAAAACCCATATGACCATATCAATAGATGCAGAAAAAAGCATTTGATAAGGTACAGCACCCATTGATGATAAAAACACTCAGCAAAGTAGGAATAGAGGGAGCACTCCTCAACATAATAAAGGCCATATATGAGAGACCTACAGCCAACATTATACTTAATGGACAAAAATTAAAATCTTTTCCAGTAAGATCAGAAACAAGACAAGGCTGTCCCCTTTCACCACTTCTATTCAATATAGTACTGGAAGTTTTAGCCACAGCAATCAGACAAGAAAAAGAAATAAAAGCATCTAAATCAGAAAGGAGGAAACAAAACTGTCACTGTTTGAAGATGACATGATAGAGTACATAGAAAATCCTATAGATATGGCCAGAAAACTGCTTGACCTAATAAGTGAATTTGGCAAAACAGTGGGTATAATGTCAATATTTAGAAATCAAAGGCATTTCTGTACACCATCAATGAAACAGCAGAAGCAGAAATCAAGAAAAAAATCCCATTTGATATTGCAAATAGAAAAATAAAATACCTAGGACTAAACCTAACCAAAGAGGTAAAAGACCTGTATTCAGAAAACTACATAACACTGAGGAAAGAAATCAAGGAAGACACAAACAAATGGAAACATATATGGTGTTCATGGATTGGAAGAATTAACATCATCAAAATGTCCATACTACCCAAAGCAATTTACTCATTCAATGCGATATCTACTAAAGTACCAATGGCATATTTCACAGACATAGAACAAACACTTCAAAAATTTATATGGAACCATAAATGACCCTGAATAGCTGCTGCAATTTTGAGAAAGAAAAGCAAAGTAGTAGGGATCACAATACCTGATACTAAAGTGTATTACAAGGCCACTGTAATCAAAACAGTCTGGTACTAAGATAAAAACAGGCACATGGACCAATGGAACACAACAGGGAGCCTAGAAATAAACCCAAGTCTCCATGGGCAATTAATATTTGACAAAGGGTGCAGCAACATAAAATGGAGTAACAATAGCCTCTTCAACAAATGGTGTTCGGAGAACTGGACAACTACATGCAAATAAATGAAACTCAAGCACCAACTCACACCATACACAAAAATAAATTCAAGGTGGATAAAAGGCTTAAATATAAACCATGACATCATTAAAATCCTATAGGAGAACATAGGCAGGAAAATTTCAGATATTTCATGCATCAACATTTTTACTGACATGCCCCCTAGATCAAGGGACATAAAGGAAAGAATAAACAAATGGGATCTCATCAAAATAAAAAGCTTCTGCACAGCTAAAGAAAACAGTATCAAAATAAAAAGAGAACCAACTGTATGGGAAAACATATTTGCCAATGATACCTCAGACAAGGGTTTAATTTCCAAAATATATAAAGAACTTACACCACTCCACTCTAAGAAAACAAGCAACCCAATTAAAAAATGAGCAAAGGACTTGAACAGACACTTCTCAAAGGAAGACATACAGAGGATCCAGAGACATATTAAAAGATGCTCAATATTGCTAGCCATCAGAGAGATGCAAATTAAAACCACAATGAGATACCACTTCACACCAGTCAGATTGGCCATCATAATAAACAAAGCAACAAACAACAAGTGTTGGAGAGGTTGTGGAGAAAAGGGGACCCTAGTACATTGTTGGTGGGATTACAGACTGGTACAACCACTGTGGAAAGCAGTATGGAACTTCCTCAGAAAACTAAAAATGAATCTGCCTTTTCACCCAGCAATACCACTGCTGGGACTATATCTTAGGAACCCTGAAACACCAATCCAAAAGAACCTAGGGACTCCAATGTTCATAGCAGCACAATTTACAATAGCTAAGTGCTGGAAGCAACCTCGGTGCCCATCAGTAAATGAATGGATCAAAAAACTATGGTACATTTACACAATGGAATTCTATGCAGCAGAAAGAAAAAAGGAACTCCTACCTTTTGGGACAGTGTGGATGGAGCTGGAAAGCATTATGCTAAGTGAAATAAGCCAGGCAGTGAAAGACAAATACCATATGATCTCACCTTTCACAGGAACCTAAACAATAAAACAAACAAATAAGTAAAATATAATCAAAGACACTGAAATAGAGGACAGGCTGACAGTGACCAGAGGGGAGAGGGGAAGGAATTTCAGGGGGGAATGGGAAGGGTTTACAGGAATAAATATAAAGGACACATGGACAAAAACTAGGGCGGGGAGTGGAAATGGGAGGGAGGTGGAGAGGGGTGGGTCAGTGGGCCAGAATGGGAGTAAAGGATAGAAAACTGTACTTGAACAATGATTAAAATAAAATTTAAAAAAAATTTTAAAAATGTACTTAGAGATTCAATATGATTCTTATCAAGTCTCAGCCTGCTTTTTTGCATAAATTTACAAATTGGTTATAATGTTTGTATTAATAAGGTAGTGCTGACATAACAAAATGCCACAGATTAGATGGCTTAAATAATAGAAGTTTTATTTTCTCACAGTTCTGGAAGCTAGAAATCCAAGACCAAGATGTAGGCACATCTGATTTCTTATGACGCCTCTCTCTCTTTTGCTTGTGGACAGTTGTCTTTGTCATTGTCTTGTCACATGGACTTTCCTCAATGTACATGAACCCATAGAGTCTCTTCTCTTAAAAGGACACTAACCACATTGTTTTAGGGCCACATCTTTATGACCTCATCTTACCTTTATCACCTTCTTTTTAAGATTTCATGTTTAGTTAGAGACTCATGTTGTTTATGTAGAGAGGTGAAGGGAAGGAGAAAGAAGGAGAAAAACATCAATGTGTGGTTGCCTCTTTTGCACTCTCTAATGAGGACCTGGCCTGTGACTGAGGCATGTGCCCTAGATTGGGAACTGAACCAGCAACCCTTTGGTTCACAGGCCAGTGCACAATCCACTGAGCCACACCAGCCAGGGCTTAAATCACTTTCTTAAAGACCCTACCTCAAAATACGATTTGAGTGGGAGTTAAGATTTTAATACAGAAGTCTGATGGCAGGTCACAATTCAGTTTATAACAATATTCATATGAAATGCAAAGTATCCAGACTGGCCAAAACAATCTTTAAAAAAATGTACATTGAGGAAAGTCCATGTGACAAGATAATGACAAAGACAACTGTCCACAAGCAAAAGAGAGAGAGGCGTCATAAGAAATTGTCTTTCAACAACAAAGTTGAAAGACACACTTTCTGATTTCAAAACTTAATACAAAGCTACAATAACCAAGAAAGTGTGTTGATTAGGCATAAGAATAGGTTCTGGCATATAGGTCAATGGAATAGAATGAAGAGTCCACAAATAAACTCTCACATTTATGGTGAATTGATTTTCAACAAGGATGTCATGATAGTTCAATTAGAAAAGTATGGTCTTCAATAAATGATGTTAGAAGAACTAGATTCCCACATGCAGAGGAATAAATTTGGACCCTTTCCCTTTAACATCCACAAAAATTAAATCAAAATCTATCATAAATCTAAGTTCAAAAGTTAAAACTATAAAACTCTTAAAAGAAAACATAGATGTAAGTCTTCATAACCTTGGGGTAGACAATGATTTCTTAGATATGTCACACACACAAAAAAATATAAGCAACATAAGAAAAAATGTGATGGATGGGAATACATCAAAATGAAAAGTTTTGTGCTATAAATGATATCATCAAAAAAGACACAGAATTGGAGAAAATATTTGCAAATTAAATATATCTGATATGGGACCATTATTTAGGATATGTGAAGAACCCCTACAACCAAATAATAAAAAGACCAATAATCTAATTTTAAAATATACAATAATCTGAATAGAAATTTCTTCAGAGAAGATACACAAATGGTCAATAAACACATCAAAAGATACTCAACATCATTAATCATTAGGAAGACATAAATAAAACCATAATGAGATATTACTTCAGACCCATTTGCATGGTTATGTTCGAAAGATAATAGTAAGTGCTCTCCAGGTAATGATCAGGAGAAAATGGACCCCTCATGTATTGCTGATAGGAATGTAAAATGGTGCAGTTGCTTTGGAAAAACAGTTTGGTGTTTTTCAAACAGTTAAACAGTTATTATATGACTCAGGAATTCCACTCTTAGTCAAGAGGAATGAAAACACATACCACACAGAAACTTTTACATAAATGTTCATAACAACCAAAGTAGAAACAACCCAAATGTCCATCAACTGCTGAATGGAAAAAAAGTCATATATCTATACAGTGGAATATTATTTGGCAATAATAAGGGAACAATATATGCTACCACATGTGTGAACTTTAAAAGCATCATGCTAAATAAGTGATTTTCAATGCTTTTTTATTTCATGGCACACATAAACTAATTGCTAACATTCTGCAGCACATCAAAAATATATTGTTTGCTAATCTGATAAAAAATTGGTATAATTTTAATTCTTTCACACCAAACAACTATTGTTGTGTTGACTATTGTCATTTTTTATTTGACACTCTAAGGGAAAAGAGGTCAGTGCCCCTGATTAAATAGTCAGGTATTACAGGTTTTAAAAATTCTTGTGGCACACCAATTGAAAATCCCTGTGCTAAATAAAAGAAGCCAGTTACAAACACACACACACACACACACACACACACACACACACACACACACATTGTGTAATTCCATTTCTATGACAGGTCTATAATAAGAATACTTATAGAGACAGCAAATAGATTAATGGTTGTCTAGGGCTGGAGAGCACAGGGGAAAAAGAGGACTTCTTCCTTTAGAGTGATCCTCAAAAGACTATTTCCATGGCTTCCATTTATTGAACATATATAAGATGCCAGCTGTTTCCCATAACACTCTTATTTAAATCTTAAAAAATCTCTGCTAAGTAAATATTATTATCACCCCCTTTTATACATGGGAAATTGTTGCTTGGATAAATTAAGGAGCCTGTCCATGTCACACTTCCTGTAAGGGTTGGAGCTTGGTTCAGACCTACTTCTAAATTCACATTCTTCAAAGATTCACAAAGAACAAAACAACCTTGCCTCTGGTCCTCCCATAAACATTCACTTCTACAGCCTCATAGCAAGGAACAGTATGCTCAGGGTCCAGTGCTTGCCCCAGTTTTCAATAGGGCAGCCTGTGGGAATCATCTATAATTCTTGAGAATTTAAGATATGCTTGACATTTTAAAAGATGACAGTCAAGATTGGAGGGTTATTCTGGCTGCTGAGTTCAAGAGTACTGGGTTGTCTGTGCACAGAAAGCTTCCCCACTATCCTAAAGGCAGGTAAGAGATTGCCATTGTACCCACTAACTCCAAGGACATATCAGCCATGGGGAACTTTGAAAGAGCAAATCAGGCTTAGTGGGATGGAGTGGACAGATATTAAACAGGAAAGCCACCATCCCAATCACATGCTGCCCCAGATATTAGTCAGGAACCCTGATACAGGAAATCTGTCCATTGCACAAGACAAGTGCCTGATGCCATATCTCTAACCTTTTTGTGGGGATGGGGTTGGCAAGAAGCAAGGCTTTAGTGGAGTGAGAGGCATTTGCTGACTGCCCACTCTCGGCTTGGTCTTGTGCTAGATTCTAAGGCTTTAAGAATAGAGGAAATGTGATCTTGTTTCCAAGAAGTCCTGAGTCTAGAAGGGGAGACAAATAATAAACCTACAGCGAGAGTTAGGAAGGCTGAGTCTGATGACAGAGGTAAGAGCATGGAGGGTGAGAGCCTAGGAGACAGCAATTTCCTCAGCAGGTGTAAGGGGACATCCTAGAGGAGGTGGTACTGAAACCAAAACTGCATACTTTTATGGACTAACCAGGTGGGGGTAGAGTGAGGGTAGAGAGGTAAGGCCATTTAAGAGAGAGGGGCCAGCAAAAATAAGAGCATGGAGGTCATCACAGGAAGGTCTGTGCAGAGAAGTACACTAAGCTCAGTGCTTCCAGAACATCTGGCATTTAGCAAGAGCATCAGAGATGAGGCTGTAGAGGTGGGCAAGAACTGGGCCACCAAACAGGGACTTAAACTTGCGCTCAAGCCCAAAATTTGAGGCCAAGCAGTGGCAAGGTCAGGCTTTCATTTTAGAAAGAGGATGAGGTGAGAGCATGAAGCCTGGCCAGGAGGATAGTGTTGAAGGTGAAGTGAGAGGCTCAAAATCCTCAGCTGGACAAGTTGGAACTGACAGAAAAGAATGGGCTGGAGAGTGGGTCAGAGGTGATCTGAGTCTGTTTGGTTGAGGGTGGAAGCACAGGGAGTAAAGTGTGAGATCACATCTCTACCTGGGGGTCCTGGCACAAGAGTCTGGACCAGTTGGTAAATAACATTCTAGGTGGGCACTCTGGTGCATCTGAAGCTGGTTCTCCTCCTGACCACCATCTGTGAAGGGGATGTCTTCACAGGGTTGGTACACTAAGCTGAGCTCTATGGCAATAGTCTGGGCACCAGCAGATCTCCATCCAGCACAGAGCTGAACAAAGGATTGGCCATGTCTCCCATGGTAGGCTCTCCTCCACTATTACTGACCTGCTCATGTATATTGTGCTTGACAAGATGTCTTAAACTTCTTCAATCATCAAGAAATCACTTGATCATATTATATATGCTTTTATCTACAAGACCCTAGAGACCATCTAATGCAACAAGAACCCCCACCTCATACACATGATATCTGAGGAAGCTATAAAGAGCCCCAGGGATAGTGGGCCTTCAGTCCCCCTTGCACTAGCCTGAAGATAGATGGCATGCCTGGCAGCCCTTTCCCCTAGAATTTGATGCCAGAATAAGGCCATCCCCTTATTGAGAGCTTACAGGCTAAGTCAGTTCTGTGGAAACACATAAATAAGACCTTGTGGCATTCAGATGGTGTTTTATACACATGGGGTGAAGAATGAGATCTGCTGTTGCCCTAAAATGGGAGGGAACCTTTCATGATTCTAGCAGATGCAGCCCTGCTTCCTCAAGACCATGGGCTATGGTTCCCTTGGTGACAGTGAGGTCGGGGACACAGAGTCAGGCACACTCCAATGGTCACTTTCATTTCCAGACAATCAAACAGCCTAAGGGCTCCAGGTTCTGAAGACATGAGCCCCACAGTTACCATGAGATGACACTGGACTGTCCAGGTTGGGCACTGTCCTCCAACAAGCAGGTGTCCTGGGGGAGCTCTGTCCAGGCCACACCAGCCACACACTCTCCCAGGTTTTGTCTCACACACAGAGCTCTGCACATTTGGGCTTGGATTCCATTAAGATTGGAGATGTTTTGGGCATGGGGAGGATAACAGAGATAGAGAAGATGAGGATGAAGACAGAGATGAGGACGGGAAGAAGTTGAAAGGAATATGAAGGTAGCAATGAGACATGAGTGAATATCTGCCCATAAGAATCATTAGTCAGAATTAGATCTGGAACTATGGTGAGGCAAGTGAGGTCTTCACTTTTCAGCTTCTAAATTTAGGGGCACAAAAAAACTCAAAAATTAAGATCACTAATATTTTAATGCAATATTTTTAAAAAATCGAAATGAATACAAAATGTTCATGATAAACAGGTATCAACATTTTAAACTAAGATGGGATCCATATTCCTTATTTTCCTTTTTGCTTCAGAATCTAATATGGCCCTCTAACATGGCCAGGTGAAGTGACCAGAGCCAAACAGAAATATGTGAGGGGAACTTGGAACCCAGAGATGTCATGAGTTCTCTGTGGAAACTTTCTAAAAGTAATAGAGGAAGAAAGGAATGGCAATATTCTAGTGGGTAGCTCAGGCAGCCCCAGAGGAGTGAGGCCAGAGCCTCACATCCTCAGCTTATGCTTAAAGGAAGGAACCTTCTTTATTACATGGGACAACATCTCCACATGGATCAGTGAGTATATCCTCAAAACAAGCCTAGGTCTTGGGTACTTTTAATATTTCCATTTCACAGGTGAAAAAATAAAAAGCCTGATAGAGAAGTAACATTCTCAGGATCACAGAGCCTACAAGGGGAGGGCCAGGACTAAATACAGACTGCTGCTTTCAGCCTCCATACCACACTTCTCTCTCATCCCCACCCTCCACTGAGCTACTCCATGGTCAGCCTCTGTGTGCCTGAATAATGCCTGACACCATCTGTACCTGGACCTAGCCATCTGCCTCCAGATTTGGGCCTGATGGACAATCAGCACTGATTAGGATAGAGAGCAGCTGGGGAAGGGATCTGAAAAACACGTGTCCTCCCATTTGACCAAGGAGACAATGTTGGAGTGAGAACTACTGGATGTGAGTATCTACAGGGACACTGAGGATGAAGGGTCATCTGATGCATGGGTCACCGGCTAGCAGTGATCATGGAACGCTGTGGATGGCTCGTCGATATGTGAGAAAAAACATGCACAGAGACAAACTAGTTTCTGTGGAGAAGTAGGGACAGAATGGCCACCCCCACTAGTGGGGAGCGTGCCGATTTACCGTCCAAACCTGCTTTTATTGGGCTCGTTTGCATAATAATTCAGGTAAATTACAGTACTCATTACGAGGAAGTAAGGAACAATAGATAACAAGAAACTCTGCAGGTCTATTTTGAGTCAGGGTCAAAGAGCTGTAAGACTTTGAGGAACAAACTAACTTCCTCCTTGGACACTTCTCATTCAACTGAGAGCATTCTAAACAAAGAAGGTTTCACAGTAATTTACCTGTTCTTTCTTAGGCCTGATCACCCAGGGAACCCGCCCTTTTCAGCACAGAGCTGCACCACCCTGCATTGTTTCAGGCTTAGGTGGAGCAAGGGAACTCAGGCAACCAAGAGATAAGGAGATTTTCTCCCAGAGGATGAGAACTCAAGCTATGTCAAAGCCGAGGAGCAAGGGTACATCACCCCCTTTTGCTGCAGCCCCCAAAGTCCTTCTTTTGGGGGGCCTCCCACGTGATCGTGCCTGTCTTAGATCGTTCCCCCCTTGGGGAATCTTACCCACCCGTCTTTGGCTAACAGACCAAGCTTTGGGGTTCAGTTATGAATGAAGCAGCAGAAGCACCACTCCTGCCAGGGAGATAAGCTTTTGTCTCCTTGCTGGCTTACGGTTCCAAGGGCATTCCCTTAGCCTTAGCCTAGGCAGGGGTTACAGCTTCTGATACCAGGCAGGGCAGTTCCAAACAGTCATCAAAACTGAACAAAGGTGTCCTTGGTGCTGGTACTCAATACATGCTTGCTGAACCTTCAATGAATTAATGCAGGATTTTTATCCTCAACACTGTTGACAATCTGAGCCAGATAAGTCTTTGTTGCAGAGGTTATCCTGTGCATTGGATGATGTTGTTCATTAGATGCTAGTAGCACCTTCCAGTTGTGACAACCAAAACTGTCTGCAGACATTGCCAAATGTTTCCTGGAGACCAAAATCCTCCAACAGGGCACCACTGTTCTAATGAATCCAAGAATGTGGGGGGAAAAAAAAACAAAAACAAAAACAAAGAATGAACTGGACAGCTATTGGCCATCCCAAAGGAGAAGTGGGTCCAGATGAGACTCAATGAATGGGTAGGCAGAAGGCCCTGGAGCAACTTTGTTAGGAAGCTTAAATAAAAGCACTCTGACTGCTTTTCTGCACTCATCAAATGGCCTATTATAACCGGAAAAGACACCGGCGTTTGGGCTGCCTGTCACTACCAAATCCAATAAGCAATGACAGTGATTGAATCTTTTATAGGTGCTTTATTCAGATGGCTGGCGATCCGAGAAGATGGCGGGTTCATACCCTAACAAATCATCTCCCGCTTTCTTTCCTAGCCAGATCTTTTATAAGGGGGTTGGGGGAGGGCAAACAAGGTGTCAGTGAAAGCCTTTGAAATTTAACAGTTGCCTCCAAGCAGGAAGGGTAGTCACTTGCTTCTTCCTGATACAGAAGTCTCCAGATGAGGTAATCCCCAGTCAGTGCCCCAGGAGGTCAACTGCTTAAAATTTAGGTGCCAGGATGGGCCTTATCTGTAGTTGCTGAAACAAAAACTTAACATACACATTACTTGTTAGATTTATGACTATTTACCTTAAGTTAAATTTTCCCAAGTCTTAAATCCCTATCACTATCTGTAGCAAATTTGCAAAGTGTGTCACTTTTAGCAGCAACAAATAATGGATCAGAGATCCAGCCTTAGGCTGCAAGCTCTGTCACTATTCCAAGTGCCTACCTGACTTACACCCAGGCCAGAAACAATTCACTACTTCTTCTTAAAAGAGCAATTTCCCCTCAGAGTGACTGATGCCTGCCTCCCACCAGCCACAAACCAACTATTTCTCACCCTTCATACAACTGCAGCACTCCAGGGATTTATAGTAAATTAATCAACAATCGAGAGCAGATTGTGGAAGGGAAGAATACATCCAAATCAAAGGAACGAGGCCAATCAGACATGCTCTCTGTCAGGATGGGCAGGGTAGGACGAGTGGGAATCTAGTTACAATTAGCATTTTGGACTACAAATAAGGCCACCATTTGAACTACAAGTAATATGGAACTGAACTCTGACCCAGAAGAGGTGACTGACATCAGACCAGGAGCCACCAATGCTAAGTTGCTTCTTTGTTCACCAAGAACCAATCCTTAGCTCCTGCGACAAGTCCAGCCATATAAAACTCCCAGCCTTTCCCTTCTCCCGCAAGGTCTTTTCTTAGCCCCTTCTCTGGGCCAGAAAACGTTGCCCGGGAGCACAAACTTCCAAAATAAAGCTCATCTGCCTGTTTCCATGGCTAATTGGCTGTTTATTTCGTCGGCAGGGTCTAAGAAAACCTTGCACTCTCCACACAGCAAAGACCCAGTGACTGCTCCTGTACTCCATCATCCAGTCAACCAGGGGAGCATCCTCAGGAGGCCAAAACATATCTGAGTCTAGAGGAAGTATTGGCAGGGGAGGGGCACCTTGAATCACTCTGCTGCCTCTGAACCTCTTTCACCCTTCACAGAGCATTGATATGCTTAAAAAAAAGGGCCAAGTGAGAGGCAATAAGCATTTATTTCAGATAAAAAAAAGTCTAGCTTTTTGGGAAGCATGGATTCCATCAGAAGCCCAAATGCTGTACTGATTAGAAAACAGACAAGGAGTATTTATGAGAAAGGGAAGGGTAACAATTATATAAATAGAAGGAAAGTATTCCTATTGGTGCAGACACACTAACATAGTGACACTAATTCTAAAGAATGTTTTTGTAATTTTCAGTCCAATGGTCATCAGTCCATTAATCATAATGATCTACTTTGCAAATGGTTGTCTGTGACATAATGATACTTTAGCCCATGTCCAAGGATTATTTTGCCATGTTTTAACATTCCAAGGTTTGAGGCATAAGACATGCAAGGCAGTTCTTCTGGCCTGGCAGTTCCAGCTCTATTTTAAAGTGGCTTTGCTCATATTATATTTTTATAGCACGTAGGGCTTCATGGCCCAGACGAGCTTGAACTATGTGCCAGGCAGTAACCATGAATTATTTATCACTCACAACAGCCCTGCAAAAGAAAATTTATTATTCAAACTCTATAAACAAGGAAACTGAGGCTCAAAAGTTGACATTACTTGTTTATAATGATACAACTAAAAAGTATATGCAGGTTTCAAACTTAAGTCTATCTAGTTTCAAAGCTTGATCTCTTTTCAATATGCCATTCTGCCTTTTGAGTGTCATTATTTACCAACCCCCTTCCTATCCACCATAGAAATGCCTCTAGTCTATTTCATAAAATTTAAAAGGAACAATTTTAATGCATCCATATCAGCTGTGAGGCCAATAGTACAACTGGGCAAAAACCAGCACTATAATTAGTAAGACATGACAATGGAGGAAGGATGCACAAGAGTTGTGTGTACCCTGGCCCTGAGGCAGGAGATAGTCAGGAAGGAAGCTCCAGAGGCCCCGCAGGGCTGAGGTAGAAAACATCTATACATGACAAAGACCCCCTAAGACGGGTTGTTCCTGTTTTCTGGGATAACTCTGAATCATGGAATGCACCTGCGTGCTACTCCTGATTCATTATAATATCATTATAATGAAATAACATTGTAGGACTCCCTTCTCCAGTAGCCAATCAAGAAATCATGGGAAACCACACATGCGCAGTAGCTTTGAAATCCATCTCCTTGTACCTGAGCAGGAAAAGCCCGCCAAAGACTAGCCAGGGAACTTCTGTCCTATAAGAATAGAATCCCCCAGCCCACGTGTCCCTTCTCTGCTCAGAGTTGGCCCACTCCCGTGTCCTGTGGAGTGTACTATTGTTACAGGGTACAGCCAAGAAGGGGGACCCCAAATGGGCATTTGAAATGGGGTCCAGAACTTAAGGTGTCCAGGAGATTTTAAGATGTCTGCACCCCCCCCCCCAAACACACACACGGTGTGGTTTGGGGGAAGGGACAAATGGAGCAGGGCCATTGAGATCTGTTTTGCATAGCAACAGCCTTTCAGCTACCCTCTGGTGTGGTCATTTAACATATCTATAGCCTTTGGCTGGTCGCTTAGATATGTTAAATAGCTGTGATCATCTCTGAGCCAGGGGAATGGAAGTAACTTCCCCACCAAGACGTGACTGGGGCAGATCCCCCAAGCTACAGTGCCTGCGTGGGAGCTCGGGGAAGATTGGCTCCATGACATGGGGCCACGCCTGCCCAGACTCATGATGGCAGCCCAGTAAAGCTGGAAGGATACAAATTCTGGCATGTGAAGCCGAGTGTGGGAGGAGTCGGAAATGAGGCTGCAGAGGAAGATTGGCCGCGGGGATTTAAAACCCAGACTTGGCGGCTATTGAGGGAGAGAACCATGTGGCTGTGGAGGTGCAGAGAGGATCACGGCCATTGTAGAGAGAGCCACACAGCTTTAGCAGAGTGAAGACTCCCGCATCCCTGAGAGAGGGAGAACCACGCAGCCTGGACAGAGTGGGGACCTCCACAGCTTTAGAAGGGGAACCACCACCTGGTCTTAGCAGAGATCTCGGCAACTCAGAGGAGGGTGCCGGGAACCCAGGGAGGTCTCCCAGTCGAGATGGAGGACTAACTGGGAAGAACCAGAGGACTGCCTGAGCCATGGACATCTATTTCCTTTCCTGAGATACGGTACTCTGGACTGGGCAAAAGGGGAAGGAAGGAAGGACTGTGTCTGTTTGTGGGTGTTTTAAGGGACTTTAGGATTTTTGATGAAGACATTAGGTCACTACTTGAAGTCTGTATAGCATCAAATAAACATTTCCTTTCCTTTTCACGAATCTCTGGCATTGAGAGACGTCTTTCCTAGGGCGGCGGATATGACGGACCTGGGGACCTTTTAAATAATAGTATATTGTCCCAGGCCCCCCTTGTTTGTTCTGTAACACTATCACTTAATAAATCTTCCCTCTTTCTTTATGCTATAAACTTTGTCTGTTCGGTCCAATTCTTTGCCCTCAATCACTAAGAACCTGGTTACCTGTGCACACCTGTGACAGTCCTACTCAGCAAAACAAAATGAAACATTCTTTTTTTACAAGGAAGAGGCCTGAAAGGAGGCAAGGCTCCAAAGAGCGATTGTAGCTGCCCTGGGGATTTCTCTAGGGAGTATTTCTCATGGGGCAGAGCATAGTCTAAGCCAAATCATTATAGACAACTGAGGAGCTGAGAACACCCAAATGAGAGCACCCACAGAGATGCTGCTCTGACTGGCCTTTTTGACAATGCTCCCTACCATTCTACAACAGTATTTCCAGACATTGCCATCTACTGTACTGTGTGGAAGGCTGCTCTGTATGGTGTTGTGGCAGGAAAAGAAAAATTCCATGATAAGCTCCTGTGCTCTGTAGCTTCATTGATAAGCCTAAGCCTTGCTCTCTGTAACATCTGCAAAAATTCCCAGTGCCTTGTTCCTTTGTCCTCCATATATGGTACTGACTCCCTAATTAACTCTGTAACTCCTGCGTTTAGTTTCCGTAACTTTGCTTCGCCACACAGGCAGGAAGCCCGGGGCTATTTAAACCCCAGGAGAACAAAGCTAAGGGCTCAGGATTTAGGAATTTAACTCCTCTGAGCCCTCGTGCGTAATAAAGGATTGTGCTTTGCCCTCTCCCCCTCAAATGAGTTATTTTTCACAACAGTGAGGGTCCAGCTCCTACTGGGAGATGCACAGGCCCCCCACCCATGGTTAGGTTTTCCCATGGGGAATCAGGCCTGCAACGTACCCAGGCCGCTATGAGTCTTGCTTTTTTGCTAAAACTCCCTCACCCTGAATTGAGGACATTTACTGCAAAGGAACTTCCTAAAAACCATGCTAAACCTTCCAAGGATGAGTGTAACTGCTCCAATTACTTTTGCCTTTTCATTTCCAAATGTCCCTCATCTGTGCTATGATTACCAGCATCCTCTCCTTTAAGGTAACTACCTAAAGCGAGCCTGTGCATAGTTAATGAGGACCTTCTTGTAATGTGCCCAGTAAGACAATAAAAGCTCATTGGAGTGAGGGACAAGGCTTTTGCTCCCCTTGAGAGAAAAGCCATGCTGTCCCTTTTCCTCCACTGGATTCAGTAGTATGTGTGAATGTCTCATTTTCCTCCATAATGACATGGACCCCACAAGCCAGGGTCCACATCAGTACTGGTCTTGCTGATAGGGGTTTAAGACTTGGGAAAATTTAGCTTAAGGTAAATAGTATAAATCTAGCAAGTAATGTGTATGTTAAGTTTTTGTTTCAGTAACTACAGATAAGGCCCATCTTGGCGCCTAGGAGTAAGCAGATGACCTCTTGGAGAGGTCTGTACCAGGAAGAAGCAAGCGACTACCCTTCCCCCTTGGAGGCAACTGTTGAATTTCAAAGGCTTTCACTGACACCTTGTTTGCCCTCCCCTAAACCCCCTTATAAAAGATCTGGCTGGGAAAGAGAGAGCGAGATGGTTTGTTAGGGTATGAACCTGTAGCATCCAGCAAACGCGAGAACAAATCAGAGACTTTCAGGGTATCAAAGATGTTACTTTATTGGCCAAGTTTAACCTGCTCAGGGGCGAACTCTCAAAGTGTCCAGTGACACAGTGCCCACAAGGAGCTGCAAACGAGAGCCACGCCGAGCGCTTACAACTATGTTCTTATATATGGGCGGGCAAGCAAGCGTTATACAGAAGCAGACTTGGCAGTTAGTAATTCGCTTACAAAGACCGCGCTCGGGAATTTCAAACCAAGCATTCTTTCATAAGGTGGGAAGGCAGGATGTTTGTTCATTATCTAGTAATCTCCTGGCTCTAGCTAGCTAGGTTCTTATTTTCTGATTAAAACTACAAAACATTGCTTATCTGGCCTACCCAAGGGAGAGCATCTGCTAGACACAGGATGTTTGCTTAACTGTACTCTGGCTCTTTTATCATTTCTTTTTAGCTACAATGTGGTTCTTGTCTATTAAGGTTAAATTTAGTTCTTAATTTCCTTGTTCCCAACAGAACCCATCATCTTCTCGGATCGCTGGCCATCTGAATAAAGCGCCTATAAAAGATTCAACCACTGTCATTGCTTATTGGATTTGGTAGTGGCAGGCAGCCCAAACACCAGTGTCTTTTCTGGTTACATTGCCACACCAGAAACAAGATAATGTTTTCTCTGGCTCCTTAGTGCCCTCATTTGAAACTCTTACTGTGGCAAATAAGGTCCTCCCCAATCTCTGTCATCTCAGGCCCTGCTATGTAGATGCCCACAGAAAAGGGCTGTAGGCAGAGAGAACAGTACCTATACACCTGCACATCTGAAAAACAAAAAGGGACACTGTGGCTGGAGAGAAGAAGATGGAGGAGAGTAGTGGAAGATGAAGTCAAGAGACATAATACAGGGCCAGACTATGGAGTTTTACTTTATCCTCTAAATAAAATGGAGAGTCATTGCATAGTTTGAGCAAAGAGTCATATGGTTTGGTTTAAATTTTAAAAGATAACTCTAACTGCTATGAGGAGACTGGACTACAGAGAAACAAAGGTGGAATCAGATAGACAATTTGGAGGCTATACAACAAATGAAGTGAAAGCTGATGGTAGATTCAATATGGTGGTAGAAGTGGGTGCTAGATTAGTTTTGAAGGTAGGATCAATAGGAACTCCTGACAGACTGTGATGTGGAGTATTAAAAAAAAGAAAGAAAGAAACAGAGGAATCGTGGATGACTTTAAAACCCGACCTGAGCAATGGAAAAAAGAAGTTGCCATTGCTGAATAGAAATGGTGTGGGATGAATGGGTCATTTGCAGTGTTGGGAATAGTCAGATTTGAGTTGTTTTAAGCATGTTGAATTTGAGATGCCTGTTAAAATCCAACAAGAGATATGCAGTTATTGAATACACAAAAATATACTTCTAGAAACAAGTCATGGCTGAGTTTTAAATTTGGAAGGTGTCAGCATGTCCATAGTATTTAAGTTCATAAAACTGAATGCAATCATCAAAGAATAAAATAGAAATAGAAAAGGGAAGAAGACAAAGAACTGAGCACTGGTACCCTTTAAGAATTTTGCAGAGAAAAGAATGAAACATTACGAGATCAAGATGATCCAACAGTAATTCAACTACTATATACATATATACTTGCATGCATATATACATGTGCACTTATGTATACATGTGTGTATACATCGTACGCATGTTCACATACATGCAGAGGCATACATATATACACACATACATAAAGCTTGACAATCTCTAAAGAAAGATAACATAATCCAGAGTCTGCAAAATAATATTCATGATATCCATCATACAAAAATGTACCCATAATCAAGATAAACAAGCCAATAATGTAAAGCCACATACCACCTAAATTGTAAAATTAGAACACAAAGACATTGTTTTTTAAAAACTACTCTAAGTATGCCAAAGAATAAGAGGAAAAAATAGAAAGGTGAAGAGATAAAGAATTTCAGGAAAGAAATTCAAACCATTAAAAAGAACCAAATAGGAATTCTAGAACTGAAAAATACAATCCCTAAGTGAAAAATGTATTTCACTAAGCAAAAATAAAAAGGATCCATGGATTCAAGGCATGTTAACAGAAATTACCCCAACTAAAACACACAAAAAATGCTTTTTAAAAAGCAGTATCTGACACATGTGCAACAATATCAAATGGCCTAACATAGTAGTCCCAGAAAGAAATGAGAGAGAAACAGGGCATAAAAATATTGAAGAGAAATGCTCAAAATTTCCTCTAAAAATTGATGACAGACCCAAACCAGATATCCAAAAATGCTGATGGGAATGTAAGCCAGTAGAAGAAATAAAACAGAAATGTTGTAAAAATGATTTAAATGCTTGATTACTCCAGATGAAGACAGGAAACAACAAATAAAAGAGTAAAAAGAAGATGAAAAATATAAAACCAATAATAAATAATAAAGTTAAACCTAACAATTCAGTAATTTCATTAAACATAAATTGACTAAGCACTGAAAAGGCAGCAATTGTCAAATAAATCTTTAAAAAACATTTGCCATTCACAAAAGGTAAAGTTTAAATTTAATGATCAATATAAGTTAAAAGCAAAAGTTTGAAGCCCTCACTGGTGTAGCTCAGTGGATTGAGTGCAGGCTACGAACCAAAGTGTCGCAGGTTCGATTCCCAGTCAGGGTACATGCCTGGGTTGCAGGCCATGACCCCCAGCAACCGCACATTGATGTTTTTCTTTCTCTCTCTATTTCCCTCTCTTCCCTCTCTAAAAAATAAATAAAATCTTTAAAAAAAAATTGGAAGAATATATATTTTGCAGACACTAATAACAAAAAAAGTGGCATGATTACAATAATAACAGAGAAGACTGAAAGACATAACCAGAGACATTCAAGAACATTTCACAATGTTCTAAGGCTTACTTCTCCAGAACATAACAATTATAATACAAATCTATCTAATAACATAACTTTTTTAAACATGAAGCAAAAGATAGGAAATTTTTCTTTCTTTCTGCTATGTAGTATTCCACTGTATAAATGTACCACAGTTTTTCTATCCACTCATGTATTGATGGGCACTTAGCTGTTTCCAGTATCTAGCTATAGTCAATAGTACTGATATGAACATCAGAGTGCAAGGCTTTTTTGAAATGATGTTTCAGTATTCTTAGGGTATATTTCCAGCAGTAGAACTGGACAATATTATCTGCTAAGTGAAATAAGCCAGTCTATTAAAGACAAACACCATATGATGTCACCTATAAGAGGAACCTAATGAACAAAAATGAACTAACAAGCAACATAGAGCCAGAGGCATAGAAACATGGAACAGACATACAGCGACCAGGAGGGATGGGAGGAGATAACGGTGCAAACAAGGGGAAGAGACTAGTCAAAGAACATGTATGAATGGTCATGGATATGGACAATGGCATGGTGATTGACTGTGGGACTGGTGGGGGGTACTGAGCAGAGGAGGGCAAAGAGGGAAAAATTGGGACAACTGTAATAAAATAACAAAAAAATTGACATTGGAGAAAAATAAAAATAAAATACATGAAGCAAATTAACAGATTAAACAGAAATAGAGGGAGAAGAATCTAAGATGGTGGAGGAGTAAGTGGAAGCTACACTAACCTCCTCCCAGAACCAATCTGGAATTACAACTAAATTGCAGGGAAACAATCCCGAATAACCAACTGAACAATAGCTGGAGAGGTCTTATAACCATGGACACACAGAAGAAATCACTTCACCACAACATGACCAGTATGGAGTGTGGAGAAGATATAACATGGCTGGCTAGGATCCCATAGGCAACAGCTGAAGTTCTAGAAGGATATATCAGCAGCCAGGAGGGTTTCCCTATGAGAAAAGTGAGGTCCAAATGCCAAGCTTTGCTCCCAAGCCTACAGCACCAAAGCCAGAAAGGAACCCACATCCAAAGGTGAAAAGTGGTGGGGCTTCTATCTGCCAGACTGGAACATCTGGAGACACAGAGTGAACTAGAGACACTTGAAGTGAGTTTGGGGATGGTGTCTTTGGGGAGAAAACTGAGGGAGCAGCCACCAGGTTGAGTGTGCTAAGTCATCTCCCATACTGCAGGAAACATCTTGCTCAAGCAGAGCAGTACCCTCCAAGTGACATCAGCCTGAAGAGAAGCAATAGCCCAGTCCACAGGGATTACTCTGCCTCACCTTGTGGTGTTTAAGCCTGACTGCTGATTACAGACTGACTAGATTAATAACTGAAGGAAACTGCCACAGACTTTGGATCACTGGAAGTCTCAAACAGGATGTCTAGAGCCAGATTGGGACAGCATCTGATATCACCAGGGGTGGATCCAGAAAGAGAAGACAATGATAAACACTAGATTCTACTGAGATGAATTCCACAAAGTCTTCTTCATGATTTGCATTATTTTATCTCTTGCATAGCTTTTTAACATTCATTTCTTGTCCCTCAGTTTGTGCCTCTTAGGTCACTCATTGTATATTATAATTTATTTCAAATCTCATATTTTGTTTCTCTTTTCTCTTACACTTTACCTTCTTTCCTCTTCTTACTTTTCATTTTCATTTTCTCTCTTGCTACAACTTCTTCCCATTGCAGAATCTTACTATTTCTCCTCACTCCAGCCTCTTAAAACCATTTTTCTTGTCATTAGTCATCTCACATTCTTTTCCCATTCTTAAAATACCCTGATTCTCTTGCTGCCTTTATCAGTCTTTGCTCATTGGCCATGGTTATGGTGGTAGTTGTTGCATATCTTCAATTTTATTTCTAGATTTTAACTATTTTCATATTTCAAATCTCAAATTTTACCATTCCCCTTTCCTACTCCATTTTGTCTTCCTCCTTCCCTTTCTTTTTTCATTTTAAATTTTAATTTTTCCCAGTTTTAGCCTGGTATTCATTCTTTTGTTGTTGTTTTGTTTTTGTTTTTTGTGTGTGTTATTTTTGTTTTTTAATTAAATATATTTTATTGATTATGCTATTACAATTGTCCCATTTTCCCCCCTTTATTCCCCTCTACCCTGCACACCCCCTCCCACCAGCATTCCCCCCCTGTAGTTCATGTCCATGGGTCATACATATAAGTTCTTCAGCTTCTACATTTCCTATACTATTCTTAACCTCCTCCTGTCTATTTTCTACCTAGCATTATGCTACTTATTCTCGGTACCTTTCCCTCCCTCTCTCCCTCCCATTCCCCTATTGATAACCATCCATGTGATCTCCATTTCTATGATTCTGTTCCTGTTCTAGTTGTTTGCTTAGATTTTTTTGTTTGTTTGTTTTAGGCATGGTTGTTAATAACTGTGAGTTTGTTGTCATTTTAGTGTTCATATTTTGACCTTCTTTTTCTTAGGTAAGTCCCTTTAACATTTCATGTAACAAGGACTGGATGATGATGAACTCCTTTAACTTGACCTTATCTGGGAAGCACTTTATCTGCCCTCCTATTTTAAATGATAGCTTTGCTGGATAGAATAATCTTGGATGTAAGTCCTTCCTTTCATGACTTCCAGTACTTCTTTCCAGCCCCTTCTTGCCTGTAAGGTTTCTTTTGAGGTTGATTAGCTAATAGTCTAATGGCAACTCCTTTGTAGGTAACTGTCTCCTTTTCTCTTGCTTCTTTTAAGATTCTCTCCTTATCTTTAATTTTGTCTAATGTAATTATGATGTGCTTTGGTGTATTTCTCCTTGAGTCCAACTTCTCTGGGACTCTCTGAGCTTGCTGGACTTCCTGGAAGTCTATTTCCTTTGCCAGATTGAGGAAGTACTCTTTCACTATTTTCAAATAAGCTTTCAATTTCTTGCTCTTCCTCTTCTCCTTTGGCACCCCTATCATTCAGCTATGGGAATGTTTAAAAATGTCCTGGAGGTTCCTAAGACTCTCCTCATTTTTTTTTTTTTTGAATTCTTGTGACTTCATTCTGTTCTGGTTATTCAACCTGGTTATTTCTGGTTATTTCTTTCTTCTTCCAGATCCAAACCATTGATCTGAGTCCTAGTTTCCTTCCTGTCACTGTTGGTTCCCTGTAGATTTTTCTTTATTTCACATACTGCAACCTTCATTGCTTCCTAGGTCTTTTTTATGCTGTTGAGTACCCAGTGAATTCCTGGAGCATCTTGATAACCAGTGTTTTGAATTGTGTGCCTGTTAGGTTGGCTCTCTCTTCGTCACTTAGTTGCAATTTTTCTGGAGTTTTGACCTGTTCTTTCATTTGGGCCATTTTTTTTTTTTTGGTCTCAGCATGCCTGTTATGTAATAAGAGGCAGAACATTACATATTCACCAGCACAGGGCAACCCGCCGTGGCTGTGTTGTGATGCCATATGTGGGGGATGGGTCCAAGAGGAAACAGTGCTGCTTGCTCCACTCTCTGCCAGCTTTCAGTCACTTCTGGGGCTACCCAGAAGCAAATTTGGCCTTTCTGGTGCTGATTCCCAGGTGGGTGGGTTTGTGTACATCCTGGGACCCTGTGAGTATCTCCAACAAACTCTCCTGTGAGGCTAGGGATTTCTCCCACTGCCACCACAACCCCCACAGGGATTTTCAGTAAGACACTTTAAGGCTTTATTTCCCCATACTGGAACAACCCTGGGTTGTGCTGTCTATCTCACTCCCTAGTTGTTCCTCCCAGTTTATTGGCATGTGAATGTGGGACCTCCCAACCCTCAAGCCACTGCCTTGTTGTGAGTCCTCTCCACTCTGCTGCCCATCTCTGTCCCTTCTACTGGTCTGGATGAATGTTTCTTCTTTAACTCCTTGGTTGTCAGACTTCCATACAGTTTTATTTTCTGTCTATTCTGGTTGTTTTTTGTTTTTACATTTGTTGTTGTCCTTCTTTGGTTGTGCAAGGAAGCACAGTGTGTCTACCTAGGTCTCTATCTTGGCCAGTCTGGTATCCATTCTTTACTCTTAGTATTCTTTCTCCCTCTATCCTCTCCAAATCACTTCTATTTACTCTAGACATCTCTTAAGCATTTCTTTCTTATTTCTCTCTTCTTCCTGTCCTACCTACATTAACCTTTGCTCATTTGTTGTTGATAGTGCTATTGTGGATCTTTTTTCTCCAAAATGGTTCCTATTTTTCTCTCTCTCAGTATATTTATTTTTAATTTCTGTTTAAACTTAAACCTAATATTATACATTTCTCTTCCCCTACTCCATTCAGCCTTCTTCCTGATGTAAATTTCACTTTCTTTTTCTCTTTGTTTTGTCTCTAATCCCTGCTCTTATTATTGGTCCTCCCTCTATTCTTTCAAAATCATTTTTCTTTCAGTAAGTTATCTCAGATTTATTTTCCTTTTTTATAATAGTCTTAATCTCTTTAGACCTTTATTATTATTGGTTCATTTGCAGTTGATAGGGTGATTGTGGGTGGGGGTTATTTTTCATATGTGGGTTTGTTTTCTGGGCTGTTTGGTTTGTTCTGACAGCTCCTGTACAACAGCATACAAAATGCAGTGGGTATAGTGAATCTCTGTCAGCCAGTCTAAGTGAAGGACCCACCAAAGAATGACCCAACAACCAGTTACCCAAAACCCACTTACAACCAGTTAGCACACATCAATGGCATAAAGGGAATACCAAGAGCATCAAGTTTAGGAGATCAAAGGGATTGCACCACTAAATCCCACAGGTCTCCTACCATAGAAGTTCACACCATGAAGATAAGGAGTAAATGCAGAACAATAAGAAAGGAGAAACAAAAAAGAAGAGTCACTTAAAATGGAGAGACAAAGAAACAACCCCCGGTGGAAAGGAAAAGAAGAATCCTCAGCAATAGTGATAAATAAAATAGAGGCAAGCAACTATCATAGACTAAGTTGAAAATAATGGGTATAAGGATGTTCAGTGAGCTCAGTGAGAACTTCAAAGAACTCCATTGAAGCTTCAAGGAACTTACTGTAAACTACAACAGCATGAAAAGTACATAAAAATTAATAAAAAGAGTTAGGAGGAAATGAAGAATACAATATCTGAACTGAAGAACACAGTAGAAAAAATTAAAAGCAGGTTAGATGGAGCAGAGAATCATATCAGCAAGCTGGAGGACAAGGTAGAAAAAAATTGCCACATAGAGAAAAAAAAATTAAAAAGACTCAGAAAGAATGAAAAGAGAATAAGGGAGATGCAGGACAACATGAAAAATAATAATATCTATATAATAGGGAGACCAGAAGGACAAGAAGAGGAAGAAGAGACAGAAAACATATTTGAAAATGTAGTAACAGAAAAATATCCCTAATATAATGAGAGAAAAAGCCATGCAAGTTCATGAAGCATAGAGTCCCAATCAACTTGAACCCAAAGAGGCCCACTCAAACATACATCATAACTAAAATGACAAAACTGAAAGACAAAGAGAGAATAGTAAAGGCAGCAAGGGAGAAGTAGCTAATAACAAGGGAGCTCAGATAAGGTTATCAGATGATTACTCAACAGAAACACTATGAGCCAGAAGGGAATGGCAAGAAATAGTCCAAGGAATGAAAAGCAAAGGCCTGCAACCAAGACTACTTTACCCAGCAAGGTTCTCATTTAAAATGGAAGGTGAAATAAGGAGTTTCTTAGACAAAATAGGCTGAAAGATTACATGTCCACCAAAACAGCATTGAAAAGGAAGCTAAAGAGCCCTGGGTGGCGTGGCTCAGTGGATTGAGCTCCGGCTGTGAACCAAAGTGTCACAGGTTCGATTCCCAGTCAGCATACATGCCTGGGTTGCAGGCCATGACTCCCAGCAACCACACATTGATGTTTCTCTCTCTCTCTCTTTCTCCCCCCCTTCCCTCTCTAAAAATAAATAAATAAAATCTTAAAGAAAGAAAAGGAAGCTAAAGGGATGGCTTTAAGAAGATGAATAAAAAGCAAGAGAGAGAGAACTCAGAAACAAAGGGAAAGCATATCAATGGATAAGTACCTATAATAATAACTTTAAACATAATTGGATTAAGTGTTCCAGTCAAAAGACATAGGGTAGCTGAATGGATAAGGACATGACTTGCATATGTATGCTGTCTACAGGAGACCCACCTCAGAACAAAAGATCTACACAGGCTGAGAGTGAAAGAATGGAAAAAAATATTCCAAGAAAACATGAACAAAATCTTGGTTAACAACACATATCAGACAAAAATAGATTTCAAAGCAAAGGCCATGAAAAAAGATAAAGAAGGAAACTACATAATATTTAAGGGAATAATCAATCTAGAAGATATAATCCTTGTAGGCATATATGCAGCCAACATTGGAGCAGTCAAATATACATGGAAAGTCTTGGAGGACTTTAAGGAACATATCAACAGCTACACGCTCAGAGTGGGGAATTTTAAAATCCTACTGACAATAATGCATAGATGTTCCAAGCAAAGAATGAATAGGAATATTGTGGCATTGAACAACACCCTAGATTAATGGACTTAATTTATATATACAGAAACTTTAACCTCAAAGAAGAAAAATACACATTCTTTTCAAACACACTCAGAACATTTTCAAAGATTAATTATATGATAAACAAAAAACAAGCCTCAACAAACTCAGGAAGATTGAAATAATTTCAAGCATCTTCTTGGATCACAATAGTTTCAAACTAGAAACCAACCTCAAAGAAAAAACTCAAAAACATTCAAATTCATGGAGACTAAATAACATGCTATTAAATAATTAATGGTGTAACATTGAAATAAAGGAAGAATCAAACAGTTTCTGGAAACAAATGAAAATGAACATACAACAGCCCCAAACCTATGGAACACAGTGAAGGCAGTCTTGAGAGGGTAGTTCATAGCAATACAGAACTACCTAAGAAAATATTATAAACTCAAACAAACAAGCTAACCCTACCTGTATAAGAACTAGAGGAACAACAAAAATCAATGAGACCAAGTGGAAGAAAAAAAAGAAGATCAGAGCAGAATTAAATGACACAGGGACTAAAAGACAACCCAAAGGGTCAATAAATCCAGGAGTTGGTGCTTTGAAAAAATAAACAAAATTGACAAGCCTTTAACCACACTCATCAAGAAAAAAAAAGAGAGAGAACCCCAATAAATAAAGTCAGAAAAAAAAGGAAAAATCACAACTGATATCATAGAAATACAAAGAATTGTAAGAAATTACTATGAACAACTATATGCCAGCCCTGGCTGGTGTAGCTCAGTGAACTGAGCGTGGGCTGCAAACCAAAGCATCGCAGGTTTGACTCCCAGTCAGGGCACATGCCTGGGTTGCAGGCCACAGCCCCCAGCAACTGCACATTGATGTTTCTCTCTCTCTCTTTCTCCCTCCCTCCCCTCTCTAAAAATAAATAAATAAAATCTTTAAAAAAACAACTATATGCCAAGAAATTTGACAATTTGGGTGAAATAGACAACTTTCTAGAAACATATACTTTCCAAAACTGAAGCAAGAAGTATAAATCCTGGATAGAATGATAACAGCTAGTCAAATTGAAGCAATAATCAAAAACCTCACAACACAAAAGCTCAGTACTAATAGCTTCACAGGTGAATTTTTCCAAATATTTAGGGAACAGCTAATTCCTATCCTTCTCAAACTATTCCAAAAACATTCAAGAAGAGGAAAGACTCCCAGTCTCTTTTTATGGGCCAGTATCATCCTAATTCCAAAATCAGGAAAAGACACAACAGAGAAAGAAAACTGTAGGATAATATCACTGATGAACATAAATGCTAAAGTCCTCAACAGAATATTGGCAAACAGGTATGGCCAGCAATACCTTAAAAAGATCATATAACATGATCAAGTTGTGTTCTTCCCCAGGATGCAAGGATGGTATAATATTCACCTGTCAATAAACATAATATACCACATAAATAGAATGAAAGGCAAAAGTCACATGATCATGTCAGTTGATGCTGAATAAGCATTTGATAAAATACAGCACCAATTTATGATAAAAACACTCAGCAAAGAGGAAATACAGGGAACACACATCAACATAATAAGGCTGTATTCAAGAAACCTATGGTCAACATCATCCTCATAAAAACTAAAACTTTCCTCCTAAGAACAGGAACAAGACAAGGCTGTCTGCTTTCAGCACTTTTATTCAACATAGTATTGGAAGTTCTAGCTACAGCAATCAATCATGAAAAAGAAATAAAAAGCATTCAAATTGGAAAAGGGGTAGTAAAGCTATCCATATTTTCAGATGACATAATAGTGTACTTAGAAAATCCTTTAGACCCCACCAAAAAACTACTCAACCTAATAAGTGAATTCGGCAAAAGAGGAGGATACAAAGTCAATATTCAGAAATAAAAGGCATTTTTGTAGACCAGCAATGAAATATCAGAAACAGAAATCAGAAAAAAAACCCATTTGCTAAAGCAACAAGAAAAATAAAATACGTAGGGATAAACCTAACCAAGGAAGTAAAAGACCTGTACTCAGGAAACTGCACAACACTGAAGAAAGAAATTAAGGAAGACAAAAAAAAAATGGAACCATATATGTTGTTTATGGATTGGAAGAACTAACATCATCAAAATGTCCATACTACCCAAAGAAATTTATAGATTCAATGCAATCCCTATTAAAGTACCAATGACATATTTCACAGATACAGAACAAACATTTCAAAAATGTATAAGCAGCCATAAATGACCCCAAAGAGCTGCAGCACTTTTGAGAAAGAAGAGCAAAGTAAGAGGGATCACAATACCTGATATCAATCTGTACTACAAGATCACTGTCACACAAACAGTCAGATACTGGCATAAGATCAGATACATAGACCAATGGAACAGAACAGTGAATCCAGAAATAAACCCAAGTCTCTATGATCAATTAATATTTGACAAAGGGGGCAGAAGCATAAAATGGAGTAAAAGTAGCCTCTTCAACAAGTTGTGTTGGGAGATCTGGACAGCTACACGCAAAAAAAAAAAAAAGTGAAACTTGATCACCAACTTACATCATACACAAAAATGAATTCAAGGTGGATAGAAGACTTAAATATAAGTCATGACACCATAAAAATCCTAGAGGAAAACATCAGCAGGAAAATCTCAGACATTCCATGCAGCAATATCTTCAATGATATGTCCTCTAAAGTAAGAGACATAAAGGAAAGAATGAACAAATGGGACCTCATCAAATTAAAAAGTGTCAACATGATTAAAGAAAACAGCATTAAAATGAAAAGAGAACCAACTACATGGGAAAACATATTCGCCAATGATTCCTCATACAAGGGTTTGATCTCCAAAATATATAAAGAACTCACAGGACTCCACTACAGGAAGACAAACAATCCAATTAAAAAATGGGCAAAAGACTTGAACAGACAGTTCTCTAAGAAGGCCATACAGAGGGCTCAGAAACATATGAAAAGATGCTCAACATCGCTCACCATCAGAGAGATGCAAATTAAAACCACAATGAGATACCACTTCACATCAGTGAGAATGGCCATCATAAATCAGCAAACAAAAAGTGTTGGAGAGGCTGTTGAGAAAAGAGAACCCTAGTGCATTGTTGGTGGGAATGCAGACTGGCAGAGCCACTGTGGAAAACAGTATGGAATACTATTTTCCTCAGAAAACTAAAAATGGATCTGCCTTTTGACCCAGCAATTCCACTGCTAGGATTATATCCTAAACGCCCTGAAACACCAATCCAAAAGAACTTATGCACCTCAATGTTCATAGCAGCAATCTTTACAATAGCCAACAGCTAGAAGCAACCTAAGTGCCCATCGGCAAATGAGTGGATCAAAAAACTGCAGTACATTTACACAATGGAATACTATGGAGCAGAGAGAAAGAAAAAGCTCCTCTGCATTTTGAGAGCATGGATAGAACTGGAGAGCATTATGCTAAGTGAAATAAGCCAGACAGTGAGGAACAAATACCATATGATCTCACCTTTAACTGGAATCCAATCAACAAAAGAAAAAAGCAAGCAAAATATAACCAGAGACATTGAAATTAAGAACAAACTGTAGTCTCTTTGATCATCTGAGCAGGGTGCTTCAGGAATATCTCTTGTATGGGATATGTGAGCTCTCCTGTTATAACTGAGTCTTGATTTCTATTGGTCTACTTATACATGGAGTCAAAGCTCAGGCTGGCTGACTATAAAGATTGACCTGTACCTCAATGTAGTTGTGCAGGTACTAAAGACACACAACAGAATTTGCCTCAGCAGGGTCTGGTGTCTGCCAAGATATGCTTTTGGATATGCTGCTTATGAAGCTAATTTGATCTTGCTCTGATGTTTTCTGAAGCTAACCACTGTGTGTGTTGGTTCTGAGGCCTCTTGGGAGGGACTGACTCTAGACAATGTTAGACATTGCTTATGACTCGTCCCAGGCAACATTATTGGAGACAGAATGAATCACAGTCACTGGATACTTCTTCAAGGCCTAGATGTGTGCAGGATGGACCAAACTGCACACCAAGGCCAACTTTTAGCCGCACCAGTCCTGGGGGAAGGTCAGCAAAAGTCCCAATGTACCACAAGATCTGTTTCTGCCAGCCTCTGCTGGTCAGCTGCCTGTTAGGCTCAGTAACTGAAAGACTTCTGGAGGTACTTGTGTTTTATTAAGCAGGTTCTTATTGAGTCAATATGTGTTACAGAACAGGCCCAAGGGGGGTGTATGATATACTATTACCGAAAGGAGCCCCCACTAGGTTCGCTATGCCTACCGCCAGAGGAAACATCTCTCAATGCCAGAGATTTGTGAAAAGGAAAGGAAATATTTATTTAGAAGCTATACAGACTTAGAGTAGTGACTAAATGTCTTCATTAAAATACTAATGTCCTTTAGAATACCCACAGATGCACAGTCCTTCCTTCTCCCTCTCCCCTAATCTGGGGTACTGTATCTCAGGAAAAGAAGTAGAAGCCCGTGATTCAGGCTCCCAGCACCATCAGCTATGTCGCTGCCACAATCTCCAGTTAATCCAAAGCCATGGGGCACCTTCTCGTGGCCTAATAGCAAGAGTCCTTTCACCCTTTTTCTTCCAGGCAAAGTCTCTCCTGCTTCCTAAGACACATGGCAAAAGCACCCCAAAGTCACTGGGTCCCTACTCTGCCAAATCCATGTAGTTCTTTCCTCATATGGATGCTGTGCCTAGGTTTAAGTCCCCAAGCCATTCTTCCTCTGCAGCCCCATTTCTGACTCCTCCTACAATCCGTTACACCTGCCAGCATTGCTGTGTTCTTCCAGGTTTACTGGGCTGCCATCATAAGTCTAGGTAGGTGTGGCCCCTGGCCCTGTGGCATGGAGTCAATCTTCTCCAAGTTTACATGCAGTCGCTGTAGCCAGGGGGAGCTACATCTCCCAGTTACATCTTGGGTGGAAGTCACTTCCATCCCCCTGGCTCAAAGCTGGCCACAGCTATTTAACATATCTATGAAGCCAGTTAAAGATTATAGATATGTTAAATGACCATGCCAGAGGTAAGCTGCCAAGTTGTTGCTATACAACACAACTCTCAATGGCCCTGTTCCATGTGTCCCATCCCCCAGCTTAGCCTTGTGGTTTGGTGGGTGGGGCAGGGGGACAGGCAGTGAGGGCATCCTGTATATTTTTGTAATATTTCCTGGACACCATGAGTTCTGGACCCCATTACAAATTCCAATTTGTGGCTCCTCTCTTGGCTGCACCCTATTACATAGACAGGCAAGTAGTGTTCACCAGATTGACACAAGTTCAAACTTGGTGACCCTCCTAGGCTCAGACCCAAGTACTGAGTCTATGACTACTCAGCAAATGTACCAGAGTATACCAAATTTTTCTGCCACCTTCTGGTTGCTCACTCATCTTTCTGGAGGTAGTATCTCAGGGAGTTTATCAAGCCAAAACAGACCAAGAATTGGCTGTGTGAAGGGAGGGCTTTGCAATGACTGGGCATGCATGGGAAAAATGTTCACTGTCCTAGAGTCGCACAGCTCAGTCTGTCCCAGATTCTGCCAGAAGCCTAATCTAAGAAGGATGGGGCCACCAGGCGTTGAAAGGATGAGCGTAGTGAATTTCTTGTGAGGGGGAGTCACCAGTCAGGATCACAGAAAAGTGGAGGAAATCACCCCACCACAAAGCCATACAATTCAGTCACTGGAATCACCTGATTTTGCTCAGACCTCTATACCTTGGCTCAGGCAGCTGACTTCTCAGCAGATCACAAGCTTCACAGCATGGAGCTATAGGGAGCCCAGAGGGTAGAGCTGTTGCTTTCTCCTGGGCTCATGCCATATGGAAGAGAATGTTCCACCAAAGAAAGATGGAATCTGTGACCCACACAGGCATTGAAGTAACTTTTCCTTCAGCTTTCTGTCCAGAGCCACTAATCCTAGTCTCTCCTTACAAGATTCTAGTCTGCTCCATCTTCCCTTCACAGGAGCTCAGGCTGAGTGGCTACAGATTAGATTTTGTGCATTGACCATTTAATAGGACACCTGTCTCTCCCTCGCAGACAAAGTCCCCACTGATTTTCACAGGCAGATATTATATGAGCACCTCTTCCTGGCTCTGGTGCTCTGGGCTGGGGAGTCTTGCATGGAGTTGAGATCCCACTCTCCTCTGAAGGGATCTCTGCAACTAAGATATCCCTCTAGAAACTCAGCTGCCCACTGGAGAGAGGTCAGCCCTTTTGGGGTCTCTGACCTTTATACCAGTCTTATTTTTCTTCTTCTGTAAATCCTTGACTATAAGACTTCTCTACAGTTAGTCTTCAGTTGGTTATTTAGGTTAATCATTCTATATTGTAGTTGTAATTTTAGTTTGGTCTTGGGAGGAAGTGAGTGTACCATTTACCTACTCCACTGTCATCTTGGATCTCTCTTTGTATCTAAGATCTTTTTGGGTCCATTACAATCATTGAATTCAACTTTATCCTTTTTTAAAAAATTATTTTATTATTGTTCAATTACAGTTGTCTGCATTTCCCCCCCACTACTCCCCCCCCATTCCACCCCAACCAAACCCACCTCCCTCCCTTGCTTCCACCCTCCCCCTTGGTTTTGTCCATGTGTCCTTTACAGTAGTTCCTTAAAACCCTTCCCCCCAATTCCCCCTTCCCCCTCCCCTCTGGTTATTGCAACTTTATCCTTTTTAACTCATAAAAATTTCATGAAAATGGAAATAAAGTGTGATCTTAAACTTTCTAATGAAGGCACACACCTTGGCTTCCCAACACTCTAAAATTAATGGTTTCTCTCCTTCATCCTCTTTCGTGAAAACATTTTAGTACCATGCCAACTGGAGGAAAAAGAAAGATGCCAGTGTGAACAGCCAGTGCTTCCTGGATTGTTCTGTTATGAGGCAGAAACCAGGCCCAGACCAAGTCAGCTTCAGGTCAGCCTGTAGTGTGTGGTGTCAGGAAGGGCAGGGTAGTAGGACCAGTGGGAACCTAATTACAATAATAGCGTTTGGACCACAAATATGGCCACCATTTGGACTACAGGTAATATGGCGATTGAACTCTGACCTGGAAGAGGTGGTGATGTCAGACCAGGAGCCACCAATGATATGTAGCTTCTTTGTTCACCAAGAACCAATCCTTGGCTCCCACGCAAAGTCAAGTCATATAAAACCCCCCTTCCCAGCTCCTGGCATGGTTTCTCTCTCTCAGACCTCCCACTGGCTGTGCTGGTTGAGAGGGAGTTCCTCCTGGAGTGTAAACTCCAAAATAAAGCCCTCCTGCCTGATTTAATGGGTGATTGGCATTCATTCCTCGGGTGTGTCTAAAGAAACCTTACATGTGGATTCTTGAGTTTGTGTAGGGAGGATTTCACAACACAAGTTCAGATGATTTTGAGAATATGTTTATTAAAGCTGGGGACAGTGAAACAAAGAAAGGACTTACGGTAGAAGAAGCAACAGGAGAGAGACTAAGTGGTGTGTTTTGGCTTTCTAGAAATGTTATAGGAAAAAAGTGAGCCTAGGAGAAGCTACTTTGGCTCACTGAGAAATAAAAATCATAGTAACAGAAGTGAGCCATGGTGGGGCTGCTATTAACTCACTAGGAAGTCAGAAAAAAAGGGAGGGCCTTGGCGACAGGTTCAAGGGGTAAGCCCAGGATGAGTTGCTGCCAGATGAGTTGCTGTTCCCTGGTTGCAAGTCTCATGGGGTCCCTTTGAGTTTAGTAGAGATACAGGGCATGGGTGTGCTCTAGCAAGAGTGCTCTGTGGATCCTTTGTCTGGAGGCCTTTTAACTTTCTTCAGCTGGCAGGTATCCTAGGGGAGTTTTCAGAGGAGAAGGTCTTAACAGAATACTTATTAGTTTTCCAAGTGTGTCCTTCAATATGTTGATTTATCAAAATGTGCATACAGAGGGGTCAGAGCTATTTTTCTGGTTAGTTTTATTTTCAAAGGGCATCATAGAAGAGGGACTGGGACCAAGTCTGGTCTACCTGGGGACAGTCTGAGATGTGAATTTGCTCCTAGGTGTTGTTGGTTAGGAAAGATAAAACCTTGGAATTCATGGGCTGCTTCTTTGTGTTTGTTTCTATGTGTTAGGTAGATCTGCTATGTTTTGGTCTTGGTAGTGTGGTCTTGCTAATGTGGTGTAGTAAGTTTGTTGTGGGACACAGTGGTGCATTCTCTTTGATCATCTGAGCAGGGTGCTCCAGGAATATCTCTTGCATGGGTCACATGAGCTGTAAATTGCTCAAATTGTTTGCCTCTATTTAACTATTTTCTCTCACTTTCCCTTATTCTCCTAGTCAAGGAATTTCCCTAGCTTCTTGCTTCTTACCATCCTGCATCAGTTCCAGCTGGAGCATCATCCATGAGAGACACTGAGGAGAGACATGTGGCTATCTACAAATAAATGGCCAGTTACTGCTGGTTGGCACCCCATGGAGATTTTTGTTATTGTTAAAAATAGGAAGTGAAAGCACTATCTTAATTAAGGAAAAGTGTAAAACCAATTTTGAGTTGGCACCAGCCCAAGTGTGGAATGTTAAGAGGCCATAATTCCAGGGCTGTCCCCCAGTCATCCTTGCTTATTCTCCCCTCCACCACCCCACACACATTCCCTATACTCATAGATCATCTACTCAGTATGGGCCTAGGACATACAACTCCTCTGGGATGTATGTATAGTTTTCTCCATTGTTCACCTGAGAAAACTGAGGACAGATAAAGCATTTAGTAACCTGTGCACACTCACACAGGACTGGTTACACCATAATGAGGCCAGCTGTGATGATGATGAGCAGCAAACATCATTGTCATGGTGAGCACCTGCTTTGGCCCAGGTCTGGTGCTAAGTGTGGTCCAGGCACAGTCCCTTTCAGTCTCCACAGCTACTTGAATGGTGGGGATGGTTATCAGCCCAAGTCTACAGATGAGAAGGAAAGGTGAAGTAGCTCCCCAAGTCCACAGAGTTGGACAGTGTTTGACCTGTCTGACCTAAGGACTGTGAGTTCCCACCTCCACAGCCCTTACTGCCCCCATTAGTACCCCACATCTGCCCCAAGAGATGTCCCCAAGACAAGTATGGATAATGGAATCTCTCATTTTAGAATATATATAAAAGACTGGTATTTTTCAAATTGACATTTTCTTTAACCTATTTTATCCAAACTTTCACATTTCTACCAAAAAAGAGAGATTGGCAGCATATCCAAGACTTGTGGAATGTTTAGGCTATTCAAACTGTGCTTCCCAGACAATCTCTGGATTGTGGATCCTGCCTCAGTGCCCAGCTGTGGAGAAAGGAAAGAAGATTCTTCTAAATGGTCCCGATGACTCAAGTTTCTGGGAGTCTTACATCACCTGTTCACAGTATTCCATTCCCTACACCTTCTTGAAGGACTTTTCTAGCCTCCCCACTTTGAATTAGGAAAGGCTGTTTGACTTGCCCTGTTAAGAGGAAGTGCACATTTACCACATCTTTCCATCTGTTTCAGTGATGAAGGAACTCATGTTGGAATGGGCCTCCATTAGTCTGGATCTAAATGAATCCTATATAGTGACTCCTGTCAACTTTCATTATAAGGAACATTAAAACCCTAACCCTAACCCTAACCCTTGTTGTGTAAGTCAAGCCTTGTTGCGTAAGTATCACATCTCAAGCAAGGGATATGATACAGCATAAACTAGCCACACACACAGCACATTCTTCTACAACCCCGCACATATACACCACACATCTAAAAGCCCCACACATACATCTATAACTTTATTCTAGAATCTGTTTCTCCACTCACAACACTTCTAATACCTAATGTGTAGTTTTCCCACACCGATCAATTCTCCAGTAAACATCAACTGGATGTCTTACAATTCAGTTCAATTCTGAACTAACTACCTGGATATAGCACAGACCCAGCAGGTTAGAGGCTCAGTCTCATAATGTTACAGAACAGACAAGGGGGGCCTGAGACAATATACTATTATTGAAAGAAGGCCCCGGGTCCATTATGTACGCCGCCAGAGGAAAGACGTCTCTCAATGCCAGAGATTCGTGAAAAGGAAAGGAAATGTTTATCTAATGCTATACAGACTTCAAGTAGTGACCTAATGTCTTCATCAAAAATCCTAAAGTCCCTTAAAACACCCACAAACAGACACTGTTCTTCCTTCTTTCCCCCTTTGCCCAGTCCAGAGTACCGTATCTCAGGAAAGGAAAACGAAGTCCATGGCTCAGGCAGTCCTCTGGTTCTTAGTTAGTCCTCCATCTCGACTGGGAGACCTCCCTGGGTTCCCAGCACCCTCAGCTGAGTTGCCGGGATCTCTGCTAAGACCAGGTGGTGGTTCCCCTTCTAAAGCTGCGGGAGTCTCCACTCTGTCACAGGCACGTGGTCCTCTCTCCCAGGGCCACGGGAGTCTCCACTCTGCCAAAGCCATGTGGTTCTCTCTCCTAAAGCAGCATGGTTCTCCGTCTCAATGGCCGAGGTCCTCCCCATTCTGCTAAAGCCACATGGTTCTCCCCTCTCAGGGCTGCTAAGTCCAGGTTTTAAATCCCCGCGGCCAATCTTCCTCTGCAGCCTCATTTCCGACTCCTCCCACACTCGGCTTCATATGCCAGAACTCATATCCTTCCAGCTTTACTGGGCTGCCATCTTGAGTCTGGGCAGGCGTGGCCCCATGTCATGGAGCCAATCATCTCCAAGCTCCCACGCAGGCGCTGTTCCTTGGGGGACCTGCCCCCAGTCACGTCTTGGTGGGGAAGTTACTTCCATTCCCCTGGCTCAGGGTATGGCCACAGCTATTTAACATATCTAAGTGACCAGCCAAAGGCTATAGATATGTTAAATGGCCACGCCAGAGGGTAGCTGCAAGGCTGTTGCTATGCAAAACAGCTCTCAATGGCCCTGCTCCATTTGTCCCTTCCCCCAGCCCACACCGTGGGGGGTGGGGTGGTGGAGACATCTTAAAATCTCCTGGACACCTTAAGTTCTGGGCCCCATTTCAAATGCCCATTTGGGGTCCCCCCTCTTGGCTGCACCCTGTAACAATAAAACTAACCCTACTTCAGAAGCCAGTCACAAGTCATAGGTCTCCAGGTTACCCACACTTCTGTCTGACTTGACTATAAATTGGGGATCCCTGCTTCCTTTCCTCAGGTTTGATAATTTGCTTTAACAGATCACAGAACTCAGGAAACATTTTACTGACAATTATTGATTTATTTTAAAGAATACAGATGATAAGGCAGATGAGGAGATACTTGAGGTCCAGCAGACCCAAGTGCAAGAGCTTCTATCCTTGTAAAGTTTGGGGTGTGCCACCTTCTCAGCATGTGTGTGTTTACTAAACAGGAAGCTCTCCAAACCCTGATGTTCAGTGTTTTTATGGAGGTTCCTTTACATAGGCAGGATTGATTAAATTATTGGCCACTGGTGATTAACTAGACCTCCAGCCCACTCTCCCCTCCATGAAAGTCTGGGGATAGTGTTAAAAGGTCCAACCCTCTAACCTTATGGCTGATTCCTCTGGCCATCAGTCCCCATCCTCCAAGTCACCTCATTAGCATAAATTCTGGTTTGATTGAAAAGGGCTTGTTATGAATAACAAAAATAATCCAATTACCCCTATCACTCAGGAAATTACAAGGTTTTTTGTTTCTTTGTTTTTTAAGCAGTTCTAGTGCCAAGAATGGAAGATCAAATATACATTTCTTACTATGATTCTTATATTACAATTTTTCACCCACACCCTTTCACACATGGGACTGCTTGGCAAGAATATTTATTTAGCATCAACTAATTTGGGTTCCTGTGCTAGGCTGCAGGGAGCAGAGATGAATAAGTTACAGTCTCTGCACTAACAAAACAATATGTTACAATATAAATGTGCTTAAACTCCTTTCTTGGCTCAGAAACCACCAGGCAAGCTTTTGCTTTTGTTTTTTTAGAGTCTTTTTTATTAAGTTGTATAAAACTACCTCATCCATATATTAACAGTGATAGATGTAATACCACAGTTCCAGTACCCATTCACTTAGTCATGTCTCTTGTTGGGAACAAGGAAATTAAGAACTAAATTTAACCTTAATAGACAAGAACCACATTGTAGCTAAAAAGAAATGATAAAAGAGACAAAGTACAGTTAAAGCAAACATCCTGTGTCTAGCAGACGCTCTCCCCTGGGTAGGCCAGATAAGCAGTGCTTTGTAGTTTTTAATGAGAAAATAGAAAACTAGCTAGCTAGAGCCAGGAGATTACTAGGTTAATGAACAAACATCCTGCCTTCCCGCCTTATGAAAGAGTGCTTGGTTTGAAATTCCCGCGCGCGGTCTTTGTAAGCGAATTACTAACTGCCACGTCTGTTTCTGTATAACGCTTGCTTGCCTGCCCATATATAAGAACGTAGTTGTAAGCACTCGGCGCGGCTCTTGTTTGCAGCTCCTTGTGGGCATTGTGTCACTGGACACTTTGAGAGTTCGCCCCTGCGCAGGTTAAACTTAGCCAATAAAGTAACATCTTTGATACCCTGAAAGTCCGATATTTGTTCTCGAGTTTGCTGGATGCTACATCTCTCTCTCTCCTTCTCTCTCCAAGTGTTCTTTTACCCTCATATCCCATCAACATTTCAAAGACATGCTGGGGCTTTGAGTACACAGATCCCATCGCTCAGGAGCTCTCTGTCTGGAGGACATACATTGCAGTGTGGTGGGTACCCACCTAATGAAAAATGAGGCTGGAACAGGCCAGGCATAGGAACAGCAAAATAAAAGAAGGTTGGAGGCAGTCTCCTCCACATGTTAGGTGTGCTAATCAGACCCAAAGTGAGCAGCAGAGAGTATAGCTCAGGGGGAGGCAGGCAAGTAAACAAGACCTGACAGGAACCACCACTTGAATGTAACTAACTGGAGTGGTACGACTTGGGGTTTTCAAAGGACTTTCCCTTGATTCACAGAAAGCTACTTAGGGCCTTGAGCTGGACAATTATGTGATGGGAAGAACAATGGGCCACTGTTCAGAAGGTGGCTGAGAACCCAGGCAGGTGACAGTTGGGGAGTGTTGTGGTCCTGAAACAGGCAGGCTGCTCCCTGAGCTCAGCAGGCTGGAAGCTAAAACATGCTTAACTGCCCCTAATGCCTTCCTTACTCCTTAGACCAAACAGTCAATCAGCAACTAGACTGAAGAATTCTGCTGTCTATAAAATTTACTTCAGGGGTTGTAGCGTCTTTCCTTTTGCTCATGCATGCATGTCAGCAAGAAAGACTGACCTTTTGGTGACTTTCCTTCATTTAAATGCCAAACATATATCCATAGGTGGATTTAACATGCTCATGAGACATAAGACATGTGAAAAAGCATGTAGTCACACTGCACAGGTCCAAGAAACCTCTACCTCTACATACTTAGTCATCACTTTTCCCACTGAAGCCTCTTTAAAAATCTCCCCAGCCTTTGTTTGAGGAGCAGGCTGTATCTTTTCATTTGCCCTGCTGGCTTCCTTGTGCACAAGCTAAATAAACCTTTGCCTGCATCAATTTCTAGTGATCTCTTTTGATTTCTATTTTGGGAAATCGCATGAACCCAGATCATGGACAACAGTCCCAGCATGGCAGGAGTGAGAACCAGTGCAGAGGGCCAACAGACAGATAAGACATGACTGACTATTCAGAGTTAAGACATAGGAGAGTTGCCTCCTCATTGCTCTGCTTTTAAAGTACTTCCACTCTGACCTTTCTCAATCTTTGGAATGAGACTAATATTTTTTCTGATCCCATTTTGTGACTCAGCAACCTGGGCCTAGAATGACCTCAGGGCATATCCCAGAAGGCAGGAGAGTGGAAGAAGCCCCTAACTCCATAGTGGCTGCACAGCAAGCTGCCTTGGGAGCAAGGCAATAGCATTTATCTTCTCTACAGTGCACATTATGAAAGAGGTGATTGAGCACCCAGAAGCACAAACAAGCAGGTTAACAAGAAAACTCATTTCACCTGGCTGGCATAGTTCAGTGGATCAAGCGTGGACTTCAAACCAAAGCATCGCAGGTTCAATTCCCAGTCAGGGCATATGCCTGGGTTGTAGGCCATGACCCCCAGCAACCACACACTGATGTTTCTCTCTCTCTCTCTTTCTCCCTCCCTTCCCTCTCTAAAAATAAATAAATAAAATCTTTTTAAAAATCTTAAAAAAAAGAAAATTCATTTCATTACCTGCTGCGCCTCTACACACCAGTGCTGCATGCCATGCCTCTCTAGCTCATATCTTCTACAACCAGCCCACTGCTCAGTGCATGTACAGCTCATACACAACATGGAAGCAAAAAAAGAAAAACCAGCATCTAAGTTGCATTACATACTCCAAGTGTGCCTTATTAGGGAAATGCAAATCAAAGTCACAATTAGATGCCACCTCATACCCATTAAGATAAGAAGCATAAATGGTAGGTACAAAATAGACAAGGGGAGTTTAAGAATAATATGGGAAATGGAAAAGCCAAAGAACTTGTATGTATGGCCAATGGACACGAAGGAAGATGGAAGAATGATGGTGGGAGGGTGGAAACAGAGTGAAGGGAAATAAATGGAAGAAAAATAATGGACAACTGTAATAGCATAATCAATAAAATATATTTTAAGAAAGATAGTAGAATGGCTACTACATCACAGACACACACACAAACAGAAAATAACAAGTTTTGGTGAGTATGTAGAAAATATTGGAACCTTTGTGTACTGTACAGTGTGCAAGTTCTGGGTATATATCCAAAATAATTTAAAGCAGAGTCTTGAAGAGATACTCATACATCCACATTCATAGCACCATTATTCACAATAGCCAAAGGGAAGCAACATAACTGTCCATTGACAAATGAGTGGACAAACAAAATGTGATACATGCATGCAATATAATAATATTCAGCCAAAAATAAAAGAAGGAAATTCTGATACATGGTCAACATGTGTGAACTTTAAGAACATTATGGTAGGTGAAATAAGTCAGTTACAAAAGAACAAATACTAGATGATTCCACTAATATGAAGGACCTAGAGTAGTCACATTCTTAGAGTCAGAAAGTAGAATTGTGGCATCCAGGAGCTGGTGGGGTAAGGAATAAGAAGTTATCATTTAATGAGAGTTTCAGTTTGCAAAGATGAAAAAGTTCTGGAGATGGGTGGTGGTGATGGTGGCATGACAATGTGAATGTACATAATGCCATTGAACTGTACACTTAAAAATGATTAATATGATACATTTTATGTTAATTGTATTTACCACATTTTTTTTTATTTTTTAAAGATTGTATTTATTTATTTTTAGAGAAGAGGCCAAGGGAGGGAGAAATAGAGAGAGAGAAACATCAATTTGTGGTTGCCTCTCGTGTATGCCCCACTGGGGTCCTGGCCTGCAGCCCAGGCATGTACCCTGACTTGGAATCGAACCAGTGACCCTTTGACTTATAGGTTGGCACCCAATCCACTGAACCACATCAGCCAGGGCTATTTTACCACAATTTTTTAAATCTGATTTTAAAAAAATCTATTATCTGCCACTTCCTAGGTATATGCATTTGGGAGAATTAGTTTAATCTCTCTAGTTACTCATTTTAATTTGCAGGGCCCCTCTCCTTTGAGAATTCCTATTGATAATACACATAAACTGCCTTACACATTGCATGGCACAGAGGAGATATTTACCAATGATTAGTACAGTAAACTGCCCCCTTTATGGCCCTGCCATGTGCACAAAAGTGAAGTCACAGCAGGAAGGAGGAATCCCTGCCTCATCCTCAAAGGCACTGTCTAGAATTCAGCTCAGGATTGCCCCAGAGGAAGCTTAGGTCTGCCAGAAACAGCTCCTAGTGGATATAAAGAATGTCTATTACAGACACCCCATCGTAACACCTCTGCCTCCACTTACCCCTGCATGCCATACAAACAGTACCATGTTCTGCTTGTTCTGTAACATGGAAATGCTTGGGAAATAGAGGTCTATTTCCCAGAAATGACTTGAGCTTTTCTTCTTGGAGCCATCATTTATCAGTACCTAAACACAGAAAGCCCCCACTTGAGCCCTGAAAGATTGAATTAATTCTTCCTCTGCTTGGTCCTAGCCTCCTGGACCCAATGGTATCTCTTTGGTGCTCACCTGTGCTGGGATTTCATCAACAGTTCAAACACCAGAATGACTTGTGCACCACAGATCACCTGGGAATGTGTGAGGGCAGGCACACTGAGTGGAAAGACAGGCCACTATTGAGAGGGCCTTGATTAATGAACAGAGACACTTAAGATGATAGAGAGGTGTATAGGTACTGAAATCTGAGAAACAGAGCTCTCCGTCAAGGTAGGGTTACCGGTGTCACCTCAAATCCTCCAGAGAGGGGAGCCCACAAAGCCTCTCAGTTCCCTGGGGAGTTCCCTCTGGACGCCAAAGGGTGAGAGCCTGAAACACTTGAACTGGAGAAAGGACAGGCCCAGAGAGCCCCACATCTTGGCAGTCTTCTAACTTCTGGTCTCCAGTGGAATGAGACACACCCACAAAGCCCTCCCTAGTCTTCAAGCTAGAATCCAAATGCATCACCTTCTTGAGTTTGTTTCTCTAGGTTGTCTCCAGATTCCTTCAGTGACTTTGAAGATGTTGTTGTGACGGTAGCTTCAAGCCCCTCCTGGATTCTCAAGCCTGAAGTTATCACCCCAACCCCTTATCCTGAGGGTGGGGTGGGGATTCAGTGATTCTTTCATACTTGTCTCCTTACTCATATCCTGTACTATCAGATTAGATTTTAGGACTTACATTATTTTCTTCTTTTAGAAACATTTCAGCCTAGGCAGACTTCTCTGTGGTGAGTCAGCAGGGAAGACTCTGAGTGAAGACTCATTCATCAGTCCACTGTTCCTGGTGCTCTTTCAAAGCTGGCTTCTTGGGGCAGGGGATTCTCTACAGGGCCCCAAACACTGCTTCTCCTGGCCCACTGTGCCTATGCTGAAGAGTGCTTCCACAGTCCTGCAATCCATGGACCATTTACCGAACTGAAGAGCAAGGCCAAGGCCTGAGAGGGTGAGTACTTCTGGATAACCCCGAGTGCCCTGTCCTGGCCTCAGCTGAGAGCCCACACTGCCCTGACTCAAGCCCAGCTGCAAGTGAGCAAGCACTAACAAAGGCCTGCACCCAGGCATGGCCTGGCATAGCCAGGCTGCTCAGAACTGGTCCTGACACAAGTCACTGATCATCTCAGGCCTGATTCACTGTCTTGTGCCTGCCAGACCCATCACTAAGAGCCCGTCCTGCCGCTTCCCAATTCCTCAGTCCAGTGGTGGTGACCTGGCAGACCATTCAGTCTGTCCCCACAGCTCTCCATGTGCCCCGGCTTGGCTGGGCTTCATCTGCCCTTCCTTAGATCACAGGGTGCAGGAGTCTCCTGCTGACTCCTGTCATAGCAGAGTCTGGGCCTGCCCATATCTCTCTCCTGAGATCCCCTTTAAGGGACCCTCCCATCACCAAAATCAGATAGTGCTTCAGCTTCAGTGTAAAACCCCTGTCAGCCTCCCCCTTCTCCCTGCCTCCACGCCCCACCTTACTCCGAAGAATCCCCAATGCCCTTCTTATCTGTTCAGGCAGGCCCTGGATCTTACCATTCCTCCTTCTTTGGACTTTCCTCCTCAATTCACACTCCTTGCTTTCCCTCACATTTCCTTACCCAAGTCCTCCTTGTTCAGAAGCATGGCTCATCTCCCCTTGGGAAAAATGCATAAGGCTGTGTCCATGGACAGCAGACACTAAGTCTGTACTGTTTCATGATGCCCAATATTTGGCCCTTGGCTTCTACCTTAGGTCCACAATTATCTCAAAATCCTTAGGAGGAGCCTGCCCACCTGACCTGAATCCCCAATAGCCATACGCTATTCTCGAGACCTGTTCACCCACATGTCTATGCCATTCCCAGACCTCCTTCAGTTTCTGTCTCACAGGGGAGGTCAGACTGCTGAGACTGGCTCCAGAACACATTTCCTTTCCAAGCAAACACAGGCCAGCTGTTACATTCAGGGTCACCACGTTTGCACAGGACATGGAGAACCCAGCCTCACCTTGCATAATGACACTCTAGTGAAGAGACCAGGTCAGAACCAGACTGGGAAGGGCTCATGAGTGGGAGACAAATATGTTAATATGCAAATGTGTGATGTGTGTATGTTTGCGCTTTGTGCATGTGTGTGCATAAGGGTGCAGTATTTGTGCACATGCATGCATGAACATGATGTTTGTGGTGATATGTGATATGAGTGATGTGTGTATGCATATGTATGTGTGGTGTGTGCATGCACCCTTGGTGAATGTGTGGTGGTGTGTGCATGCACATGGTGTATGTATAGTAGTTTTGGTGTGTGTATATGTTTTCTGGGGCTGTATGGGGAGGGCTGGCTTAGATGAGGACATAATATCTTCTCACCATAGCTTCCTAGAAACCACAGAATTGAAACTGGGACTGTGACTGAGGGCAGAAAGGAGGCATCTACAGACACACCAGTGGGAATAAGAAGAAATTTTCTTCTTGGAGCCATCATTTATCAGCTGTGTTGCTTTGAACAAGTTAATTAGCTTCTCTGAGTCTCTGTTTTCTTATCTGTAAATAGTGATAAGTGTGCAGACCTCACAGGATCATGCTTAGAGTTAAATAAGATCCTAGTGTAAATAATCTAGACAGTGCCTAGCACCAGCAGGGCTCAGGCCTCATGGAGCCCATAGCCCATAGGAAAGGGAGAGTTAGATAAACACCTAGCCATCGTCCCTTCCAGGAAAGTAGAATGAAGAAATGTGGTGTGAGAGTGGGAAAGCCCTACCAGGCTTGGCTCAGTGTTAGTAAATTGTAAATTCAGCTTTATGATGTAAAGTGCATAAGTGACTTCAGTATAATTAAGATGGAGGGCTCTAATAATTCTGCAGAGCCTGATTCTGAGCCACATTATCAGGTACTCACAGAGAGTTTTCTGCACTTGGCTTCAGTGAGGCCAGGACCCATTAGGGGAATGCATACAAGACTCAGTCCTCAAGCCACTGCCCTGTACCAAAGCCCCAGGGAAACCTCTGCAGAACAGCCATGCCCCTGGACATGCTCCAGACCCCTTACTTTTGCAGAACAAAGCCACTTTTTATTCTCCCTCTTATACTCAGTGCTTCATCACCCACACAATGCTTTTTCTGGGTTAAATTGACATCCTATTCTCATGGTAAGAGAGCAGAGTATACAGAAAGGAAGAAAGAAAGAAAGAAAGAAAGAAAGAAAGAAAGAAAGAAAGAAAGAGAGAGAGACAGAAAGAGAGAAAGAAAAGAAAGAAACAAAACCAAGGTCTCAAGAGGTCATTATATATCCTGTCCAAGATCACTCAGTTTGTCAAAGACAGAATCAAAGTCAAATGAAGAAACCTAAATGTGTTAAGGTTTAATCTTCTCTCATTGCAGAGGTCTCTTATATAGCACAGCCAGACTCCTATGCAATCACAGCTCAATTAGTTGGAACCAAGCAGTTCACTGAGCCACATTTTACTGAAATAATACTAATAACACTAGCAGGTGACATTATCATTACTACTATTTTATTATTATCTATAGAATTTAATATCTGATAGTCTCTTTAAATTAAATTTTAAATAATTCCCATTACAGCTCTATGAGATAGGCATTATTATCCCTAAAATGGCTTGGGTCATGTGGCTGGTTAGGAACTGTGCTGAGTCTCTGCTTGAATTTCCAGGTGTCAGAAAGTTGTTCTTTATAAAGATGTGAGTTATCCAAAATCCACCCAAGAACACTATTCCCTCAAGCCTGGGGAGTCCCCTTATCCTCTATGGCAATTCTCTCCACTTCATCCATTTTAGGGTCCTCCCATCCCACCCCAGAGTCTAGCCCCATTTCCCCCAAAAGACAGGCTCATGAATCACCCACCCTACATGTGAAGGCCTTGGTTCCTCACTGGGCCTCACTCTCCTCACAGCTGCATCAGCAAGATAGTCATCCAGGACCTGGGCATGACATTGCCTTGAACTTCACACAGCCCACATACTCCTGGGCCTTCCCTCTTAGTGGTGAGTGTGAATGCTTCACTGGTCTCAAGGTCAGAGACTGGGGTCAGTACCTTGCTCTGCCCCTTACTAACTGAGCCACCTTGGGTAAGCCATTCTAATCTCCCAAAGCCTGGGTTTCTCCATCTTTAAAGTGGATACAGAAATCATAGAAGGGCTGCGACAAATGGTAACCAGAAAGACCAAGAGCTACCACGTGTACAAGGCTTGATCCTTACCCATTACCAACTCCTCCTCCCCATGCCAGGGTCTGAGAGGAGCTAAGGAAAGGTAAGGGAACAAAGGGGTAGGACCTCACTCCAAGCAGTTGGCTCTTTGTCCCTACAAAGCCTACCTGGGGTTGAAAACTAGACAAAATGTCAGGAGAAGGACTCTTCACAGCCTGTGGGGAGAGACTTAAAGGGGTCAGACTTCCATGACAGCCTGCCCCCTCTCCTTCTGAGCTGAGACCCCCAGTGCCTTGAAAAACCTAGAGTCTTCCTTTCGGCCCTGGCCTTTGCCTCCCTGGGTCCCAGGGGCACACTAAGCCCCAGAGAAGTTGACCTTATACCACAGCACTTAGAGCAGAAAGTGCCAGACACAGCCAGCAGTCCTCACTGGACACTGAGTTCCTCCTATGGCCTTTCTGAGCTATAATCTCTCCAGCCAAGGTCAGCTGAGCATTCCTGAGAAAGCAGGGTATCTCAAAGGGTTGTGTGGGGCTCTACTCAGAGCAGGGCTTAGGATGGGACTCAGATGGCCTCATCTCAAAGTTCCTCACTTTTTGGGCCTTGCAGGTCCCTAACCCTCTCTCAGCCCTGCTCTCTGCATGTATAAATCAAAATAGCAATGTCTCCTCACATGTAAATGTAATGAGCTCCATTTACAGAGTATGTAAATATATGTATGTATGTACATAAATGTATGTATGTATGGACCACCCAGACCCCTTCCTTTTCCTGCCTCAGCAGCCCTCCATCTAGGCAACAAAACTATGTGAGAAGGACACAAGGATAGGACAGTGACCAATGTCATTGACTGCTCCTAAACATTGATTGCCTCTTTGGATTTCCTGAAGATGTGACAATTTTCTAGGCTGGAGCTTTGTACAAGCTAAAAACCCTTTTAAAATTCTATAAATGACTTTTGATAATAAAGATTAACAACCTGTAAAGATAAAACTATTCACTCAGATCATAAATCTTAGAGCTTCATCACTTTGTGGCAGGAATGACTCATAGCCACTCAGTGCCATCACATGGGGTGCTCCTACTTGCTTCATCTTAGTTGCTCAGCAAGCATTGCCACCTCTCCTCTAGGGGGTGGGGTCCTTAGAAGAAGTGCTCTTTCCAAACCCTTTGTAAGGTGACATCTTTTTAAAGTGACCACCTCTTTGCAAGGTAACATCTTTGTGAAATGACCACATCTTTGTAAGGTAACCACATATGTTTAAGGTGTCCACATCCTTGTAATGTGACCACATCATTAATGAGAAAGGATATATGACTAGATCTTCCCATGAGTTATCAGTAGAAGTGTTGTCTGCTGTCTGCTGATGAGAGCTTGCAAGTGACCACATAACAGCCTTCCAAGCTCTCTCCTCCTTTTGACCTGGTGGCCCACAGGTTTCAAGACAAGGACTTCTCTCTCTGCCTAGATGTCCAAGTCGCTCTGTTCAATAAACTCCCAGTCAACCCACATGGATAAGTAACACAAAGGACAAAAACTCTTTGTTTTCTTAGGTCACTTGAAATGGGGGTAGGGGGTGTGTGGCCAGGGCCCAAACTTCCCTACCTGGGCTGATATTACTATAAAGATAAAATGTGATTGTGTGCATAAATCACCTGGCTCATAGCAGGTTCTGAAATGATAGCTGTGTCCCCCTGAAGCTTAAAATTCAGAGCATAAGTCCCCTCCATCCACAGCAAGGACATCAAATACCCTGAGAAGAAAGGACACACACTGGTGCATATGAGATGCTAAGTGAAGAGAGAAGATTTTTGTCACTGCCTCCTCTATGGAGACACCCAGGGTTTGTGGAGACTTCACACCAGAAAACAAACTCCAAAGCTGTGGAATCCCTGGTTGTGGCTATGGGTGGGGAGGATGAAAAATGAGAGGGAGAAATTAACCAAGAAGCATGGGAGCAAGGAGCGGGTGTCTGGCAGCACAGCTTAGCACTGGGCAAAGGAAGCAAACCCTCAGCTAACCCCTTGATGGCCCTTCCACTGGCTTGTACCAATGATACACACCTAACCACAACAGCCAGCCCTACTGAGCAGATACTGGATAGGAGAGCCTCGGCTCCAAGGTCCATATTCACTACTGTCCACTCCTTACCCTTCCAGCAAAGTAAGAAGCCCTGAGGGAATGATCACCCACCTCCTCCCAGGCCTGGTAGAAGCCTCTTCAACCTTTCATCTCTGTAGGGTTTCTAGCATGGCCCTTGACAAGTGCAGGCAGGTAATGAATGATGTTTCACAAACAGCTGGTAAAGGCCTCACTCTGCATGTGACACAGGAGGAGTCTGGGAAAGCTCACCCAGCAAACATGAGCTTGGGCTTCTTCTCTGTTGTGAGACTTCACCTTAGTCACTAGAGAAGTCTCTGCCAGAACCCCACCCAGTGCAGCCCCACCAGTCACAGCCTGCACTGCTACATAGATCATCGTTGGCTCCATCCCCAGAGGGATCAATTTCCAGTGTCCTGCTGACACATGTGCTTAACTGACTGTTTTTCAGATGCAAATGTCAATAACAATCAGCTATTGATTTGTGCTGGCTAGCTGTTACTACAGAAGCACACCCTAGCCCCTAGTGTGTACACACATATGTGTGTATGTGTGTGTTCCTGGGGTGCCAGCACATGGCTGTGCAGTTCTCAACAGGAGGAAAACCAAAAGCACTATGTCTGACACTTCATATTTTGTAATGTTACAAAGAGGTTCCTTTAAGGAGACATAGCTTGGTCCCCTGGCACACAGTTGTCTAGCAGGAGGATTCTCATTAATTATGCCTGTCTGAAGGTACCTGGGACTTAGGCACCATGCCTGCTACTCTGTATATACTTCACAACTTTTAGTGAACATGATATAGTAACTGGTTCAGTGCAACCAGTTCCTTCCAGGCAGAAGGGAAAGGTATTAAGAATTTAGTGTCTGTACTATGTTAAGAATTTGACACACATTTTCACAAAACCCCCAAAAGATGCCACTCTAATTATTCCTATTTTAAGGATGAGGACCCTGAAACTCAGACACATAAAGAAACTGTTCTGAGGTTGCACAGGAAAGAATTGCCAGAGCAAGATTTCAAACCCAGATCCTGCTCAGCAAAGACTGCATGCACCTATTCTCCCATCTCCTCAATTCCACAAGGACAAGGTGTACAAGTGAATCCAGTCTGCCTACTTGCCTTGTGTCCATTGTTTCTTGGATGGGGGAAGGGAAGAGTAAGGGGTTGGATGGCAGTGACCACAGCAAACATTCACATAGAAACCTAGGACAATGACTCACTGTATTGTTGATAGGGTTTGAGTAATCAGAGTCCACTCAGAGATCCAAAATTTCTCTACACTCATGTTCCCAAGAGTGGTGACTCACCAGGAGGAGGAGGCTGCCACCATTTTTGTTTCCTGCCCTGACTGGGCCCTCTGATTCCACTTTGCAAAGCCCTCAATTATATATACCATTGGGACACAGGGCTGAGCCCTTCCCCTGTTCATGAACAAGTCTGTGTGTTGTAACCAAAACATAGACCTGTGCTCCTACTATCTCATGTTGCCTAAAAGAGTATAGACCAGGGAACAGTTTTTCTCTGCTCCATGAGCCTTAACTGGAAATACTCAAGTGGCCAGAGTCAATCATCTGGAGATTTTTTTTTCACTCAAATGTTGGTGTCTGGGCTGAGACAACTCAGTGTGAACTCAGTTGGGACTTTCCCCTGGAACACCCATGAGTGACCTCTTCACACAGTGTAGTATCTCCCATTATAGAGGCTGCATTCCAAAAAGTGCTTCAAGAGAGAGACTAAGCTTCCCAACAAAACTGGGAAAGCTGCATGACCATTTCTGAAACTAGCCCTGGAAGTCACAAAGAGTCAGCAATCATAAACAGCAAATCATTAAGGCCAGCCCAGGTTAAAGAGAGGAGAATTAAGCTCACCTCTCATGGAAGAGTGGCCAGTTCTCATTGTCTAAGAATATGTGGGTAGGAGATAAAGCCCTACCTTCTTTGGAAAAATTCTTGTAACTCAAGACATATGACTAATGAGATGTAGGGACAGAAGCCATTGTCATTTCTAAGACACTGTTTATAATGGCGGCATTACCCCCACTCCCTCAGACAGAGGGGCAGCCATAAGCTGGACCAGCAGGCTCCAGACTTTCTACATTGTCATCTGAAGTATGTGTTAGAAGGTTGGAGTCTCATTCTTCACAGACAAGGGAAATGCATTCTGGCAAAGAAAGATGTCAGCAAGCCTGGGCAGAAAGCTCCTGCTGTCCTGGCAATGGCACATGCTCCTGACTTCAGGTGCACACTCTGGCAGCTTCAATGCCAGTTGGTCAGAGAAAAGGTACTCTAGTTCTTAGCACAACCATGGCCATCCAGAAACCATTTGCCCCAAGCAAACACCAAAAATCAAAGCTATCTCATGGAAGGGTAGAAGTATCCCAAGACTAGTGGTCCTTCATCTTTTCTTCTTCTTCTCCTGGGAAAACAAATACCCATTTGAGAACTTTTGCATGTCTCAAAACCACCTCTGACCAGTATGTAGCCATTGTCTCTACCTGTCGTATTTATCTTAAAAGTTCAAACCTATCTTTAAGGCTTCTGTGAAGGCCCCATCCTTCTGCATAAGAATCTTCAGGAGAAAATACTTCCTATAAAGAAGAAAGAGAGGAGATAAGCAAGCTTGCTTCAAGGGCCACTGCACATCTCCATCAGAAGAGAGCAAGTGACATCAGGGTCACCCAGAACCTTAGAACACAGACATCCTACTTTGGACTTGTGGCTGAATGAGAAGAGCCATTTTCCCTTCTTCTCAGGTCAATGATTGGTGTCCAGGTCTCATAAGGGCAATCAGGAGAGTTCTCTCTCAGCCAGTGGCCAGATCCCCCTGCATTGAAAACAGGCAAAAGGAAGGTGAAAATGTGGTATGTGGGGAATGGTGACACAGAGCTTACTTCACAAAGAGGAGCACACATCCCAAGTCAGCTGCATAAGCTGTACTCAGAAAGGAGATATGCCCTGAGGATGGCCCAAATGACTGATGGCAGGAGAGAAAAAAGAGCTGAGACCCTGTGAAAAGATGATCTGACGAAATGTTACTGTGTTCATAGTTTTGATCTTTTTTTTTAAAAAGATTTTATTTATTTTATTTTTAGACAGAGGGGAAGGGAGGGATAAAGAGATTTAGAGAAACATCAATATGTGGTTGCCTCTCACACACCCCCTAACAGGGACCTGGTCTGCAACCCAGGCATATGCCATGATTGGAAATTGTACCCACAGCCTTTTGGTTCTCAGGCGAGCTCTCAATCCACCGAGCCACACCAGCCAGGCTGATCTTCTTTTTCTTAAACTAATCACTTTAACATTTCATACAATAAGGGCTTGGTGAAGATGAACTGCTTTAACTTTACCTTGTCTAGGAACACCTTATCTGCCCTTCAACTCTAAATGACAGCTTTACTGGGTAGAGTAATCTAGGTTGCAGGTCCTTGCTTTCTATCACTTCTAATACTTATTGCCAGTCCCTTCTAGCCTGCAAAGTTTCTTTTGAGAAGTCAGCAACAAATTCACAACTATCAACAACTGAATCTAAAAACCAAACTAAGCAAATGATCAAAACAGGAATAGACTCATAGATATGGAGATCATTTGGAGGGTTATCAGCTGGAAGGCGAAAGGGGGAAAATGGGAAGGTGAAGGGATTAAGAAGCATAATTAGTAGGTATAAAATAGCCATAAGATGTTAAGAATAGTATAGGAAATGTGAAGCCAAAGAACCTATATGCATGACCCATAGACTTGAACTAAGGGGGGAATGTGGTACCATGCAGAATGGGGCAAAGGGGCAAAAATTGGGACAACTGTAATAGCATAATCAATAAAATATATTTAAAAAAAAGAAAAAGAAATGTTATTGTGATTGTGACCCTGTATTTATTTTTTTTATTTTAATATTTCTTTTTTTTAAGATTTTATTTATTTATTTTTAGAGAGGGAAGGGAGGGAGATAGAGAGAGAGAGAGAGAGAGAAACATCAATGTGCGGTTGCTGGGGGTCATGGCCTGCAACCCAGGCATGTACCCTGACTGGGAATTGAACCTGCAACACTTTGGTTCGCAGCCCACGCTCAATCCACTGAGCTACACCAGCCAGGACATGACCCTGTATTTAAAAACAGGCTGGTAAGTCTGAGGGAAACACAGCCTACACTGAATTTTAATATTTTAAATCAACAACAGAAAATATGTCCTAAGTTAGCATGCAACTAATTATTTAATGAAAAACAAACATGGCCATCACAGAAATCAGAAGATGTGGAAATTGCTGTGGTATGGAAAAACCTGTGTAGGCTTTATAGATGCAGAAGCTGAGCTCAGTGACCATAAAATAGGGGGGAAATTGAATATATAGGAACTGTGAGAAGTGGAGCGGTGAGCACTGGTCCAGAAGACACAGGTCTGAACTTGAACCCTGGTAGAGTCCCACTCCTCCTGGGAGGAATGCATGGGCTGCACTAAGTCCTACTAAGGCCGTGCTCATCTGTAGACCTACACAAGTCTCTAGGAGCACCAAGGAAATGGCCAGGAGCTCCCTGTTTGCAGACTCTCTGTGTGTGGCCCCTGATTGTGGGGAGAATGACTGTGTAACAACAGGGGCAAATGGGAGAGTGTCTTACAGATGCTTTATCTTACCTCCTTGAACACAGAAGGATAATTGCCTCAGCCTTTCCCAGAAGAAGCACCTCACTTTAAATTCCTTCTAATTCCAGTTAAAATTCTTTTGAATGTTATTAAAATTACATCAATGACTTTATGCAATTTTAATGTTCTCTACTAACACATTCTGCAGAAGAAATCCCCCCAGGCACCTCCATTGGTCATTCTAAGTAGATACAACAAATCATTTCAAAACATGATTTTTAACCAAAAGGAAAATGAAATGAATATTTCATTTATTATGAGTCATCTGATGACAGTTTTTTTCTAAAATTTTAATTAAAAAACCAAACAACTAAATCTAACCTCTTGTAAAGACATTGACTAAGCAGATACCAGTCTCTTGGATTTATCAAACACTTTTTATACCAAGGTTCCTTGTAACAACAAGATAGAGGTCAATAATCTCTAAGACAGTTTTGCTAATCAAGTGAGCTAATTTGCTCTGGCACTTTACACAGTTAGACACCCCTGGAATGTTTTACTTGTCCCTATTCTCCCATTGTTGCTACTCTAGTACCTCCACCACTCAATACCTGTGACTGAAAAGCTTGCACCTGCAACTTGAAAATCTCTTGGGAGATTCCAGGAGACCCCAGAAGCAGTACAGAGTCTGGATTCTTGTGGATTCAAGCCAAAATGTTAAAGAGTGATAATTACTTTATATGTTGTTATTTTATAAGAAAAAATCTGACCAGCCTTCACCTTCAGTTCCAGTCTTAATTTCTAAATCCTTGGAATTTCTAAGTGATAGAAGTGTCTTTGATACTTTTGGTGGACTTATTGCTGCCTTTATTCTAAGGAGATGTCTCAGAATGCGTGCTGGCCAGGTTAGAGAGACCAACCAGGTGATCAGGGGGTTGTGATTTTGAGCCAAGTGCTATCAGCCCAATCTACAGGGAAGAGGGAGAAAGGAGATGGAGACTAAGTTCATTCACATAGTCAATGATTCAAACAGTCACACCTACATAATGAAACCCAACAAAAATTCTTGACACTGAGGTTCGAGTAAGTTTCCTGGCAGGTGACACACATCAATGTACCAAGAAGATAATGCATGCTGCAGGTACAGATGCTTCATGCCTGGGACCCTCCCAGACTTTTTCCTATGTGTCTCTTCATTTGACTGCTTGCGATTTGTATCCTTTATAGTAAAACTGTAATCATAAGTATCATACTTTTCTGAGATTTGTGAGTCTTTCTACTGAATCACTAAAGCTGAGAGGATGATAAGAACCCACATATTTATAGCCACTGGGTCAGAAGTGAAGGTGGCCTGGGATCCCAGAGCTTGTAGCTGGTGTTTGGAGTGAGACTAGTCTTATGAAGGACTTGTCCTTAGCCCACAGCATATGCACTAATCCCTGATAGCTAGTGTCAGCATAGTATTGCAGCTGTGCCTTTAACTAATCCATTTTCAAAGTAAGGGGCTATGGGAAGGCAGTTTTATAACCCAAACTGGTGAATATTTATGAAGGGAAGGGAGATGTTTACACCATTAAAAGTCCAAAATGTAAATATTTGGGTTTTGGGGATGTGGTCGATGGAATTCTGAGATGGTTCCTAATATTCCTTTCTGGTGTCTACACTCAGTAGAGTCCTCTCTCCCTTGAGCATAAGGCCACACTGTGGGGATATGAGAAATTTTCCTCCTGTGATCATGTTATGATATATAACATCACAATTTCAACCTTTTGAGGCCCTGAGTAGAGAACTCAGCTAAGCCAAGCCCATACTTCTAATGTGTAGACACCATGAGTTGATAGATGTTATTGCTTCAGGTCACTAAGTTTGTGGTAATTAGTTTTTCAGCAACAGAAAACTAATATGAAAGGAAATATTACTGGTGGAAGAAGTAGGAGGACACAAACACCAACCAATCCAGTTGCCATTCCCATCCCACCAAAGGCAGACAGGGGTGGTTTGAGAGAAGGACAGTCAGAATTTTTCACGACATAAAACCAGATTCTAAGATGGGAACCTAAAGGACTCTTCAATTGGACAGAGGATGTTTGGCCTCAAAAGAAAAAGATTAATTTCTGTCTTTAAGCAGTGAGTGAGCTGTCTTTTGTCAGAGGTATTGAACATGCTGAAATGACTGGAAGCACAGAAGGTAGATATGATCTCAATATAAGGATGATAGTCCTAGCACCACAAAATGCCTAGAAAAAAGGGAAAGACTGCCTTTGGTATGGGGACTCCTATTTTATTCCAAATTCCTCATTAATTCAAGTATACAATATACAAATGAATTAAATTAGAAACAAGAGAAGAAATCAGGACAAAAACTGGAGGCTAGAAAATGAATAGGTGAAAAGCTACCAACCACTGGCCCTAGGTTAGATTAAAATCTTTCCCAGCCCATAGTCACTGTAATTCTATACATTTAAATGTCACTTCAAAGAATGGGTACCATGTTAACCAATTGATGCTAAGGATGTGGAGATGAATTGAAATAGGATTAGGTAACAAACAAAGTGACACCTGAATCCTGCCCTTTTCTCAAACTTCTCAAAGGAAAACAATAAACTGAGGAGAAGGAGGACTCCAGCGTGCTCTAGGGCTTTACCCCAAATCTCAGGATAGAATTCTACCAAGTATGACTTCAGTTTGTAGAATACTCTCTTTACTGAAACAGGGATTTCCTGATGACCTCATTCATGCCAAAGAACTCTAAAGGCCTGATTGTTTCATCCCAAAATAAAAGACCAAGTGAGGAACCCAATGCCCTGAGACAGCCTACCCAGGACAACCACTCCAGACCTTTCTTTACCCAATGAGAACGAAACAGTTTGGACTGTTTGACCTCCTGGGGTGTCTCTTGAGTGTCACCATAGACGTTCTCTTCATCACTCTGCAGAATTAGATTCTCCTTTCCTGACTTTCACATCATCATCTCTCTGGCTTGATTTGCTACTTTACTTGAAGCACATCATTTAATAGCTTTCTGAGAAAAGGCAACAGAGGTCCATTTTAAAGCTTGCCTGGCTGAAATATAACTAGTCCTTCTTCTTCCTTGACTGGCGCTTTGAGTAGAGAATTCTATGATGGAAACATCTTTCTCAGAATGCAAAAGAATTGCTGCATTATCTAATACTTTCCTATATTGTTTTTGAGAAGGCTGAAGACATTCTAGGACTTCTGGCCAAGATGGATATGTAGGTAGATACACTTTGCCTCCTCACACAACCAAAACAAGGACAACAACAAATTTGAAAACAAAAAACAACCAGAACTGCCAGAAAATCGAACTGTATGGAAGTAAGTCTGACAACCAAAGAGTTAAAGAAGAAGCATTCACCAAGACTGGTGGGAGGGGCAGAGACAGGCAGCCAGAATGGAAAGGACGCACAGCAAGGCATCTGGAAGACCAGCTGGGCAAGGCAGTGGCTGGTGGCCCCACATTTGCATGCCAATAAACTGGGAGGAAAAATTGGGGAGCAAGACAGACAATGCAACCCAGAGTTCCAGCACAGAAAATAAAACCTCAAAATGGCTGACTGTAAAAAATTCTGTGGGGGTTGCAGTGGCAGGAGAAACTCCTAGCCTCACAGGAGAGTTCATTCAAGAGATCCACAGGGTCCTAGAACATATACAAACCCACACACCTGAAATCAGCACCAGAAGGGCCGAATTTGCTTGTGGGTAGTAGGGGAAGTGACTAAAAGCTCTGATAGCCAAGCAAGCAGCATTGTTCCCTCTCTGATCCCTACCCCACATATAGCACCACAACACGAATTGCAACAACATGGGTTGCAATGCCCTGGCTACTTAAAGCTCCACTCCTTACAAAGTAACAGGTGCATTGAGACAAAGAAATATGAACCAAATGAAAGAACAGATCAAAACTCCAGAAAAAGAACTAAGTGACAAAGAAAGTGACAACCTATCAGATACACAGTTCAAAACACTGATAATCAGGTTGCTCACAGAAATGTTTGAGTATGGTTGCAAAATACAGGGAAAAATGAAGGCTATGAAAAGGGAAATAAAGAAAAATATACAGGGAATCAACAATGAAGAGAAGGAAACCAGAACTCAAATCAATGATTTGGAGCAGAAGAAATAAATAAACATTCAACTGGAACAGAATGAAGAAACAATAATTCAAAAAACAATGAGGAGAGGCTGAGGAAACTCCAGGACAACTTTAAACCTTCCAACATCTGAATTATAAGGGTGCCAGAAAGAGAAGAGGAAGAGGAAGAGCAAGACATTGAACACCTATTTGAAAACATAATGAAGGAGAACTTCCCCAATCTGAAAAAAGGAAATAGACTCCCAGGAAGTCCAGGAAGCTCACAGAGTCCCAAACAAGTTGGACCCAAGGAAGCACACACTAAAGCATGTCATAATTACATTACCCAAGATTAAAGATAAGGAGAGAACCTTAAAATCATCAAGAGAAAAAGAGACAGTTACCTACATGGGAGTTCCCATAAGATTTTCAGCTGATTTCTCAAAAGAAACCTTGCAGACAGGAAGGGGCTGGAAAGAAGTATTCCAAGTCATGAAAGGTAAGGACCTACCTCCCAGATTAGTCTATCCTGCAAAGCTATCATTTAGAATGGAAGGACAGATAAAATGCTTCCCAGATAAGGTCAAGTTAAAGGAGTTCATCGTCACCCAGCCCTTATTATATGAAATGTTAAAGGGACTCATCCAAGAAAAAAAATGATCAAAAACATGAACAGTAAAATGACAACAAACTCACAACTATCAACAACTGAACCTAAAAACAAAAATAAAAGCAAATTACGCAAACAACTAGAACAGTAACAGAATCACAGACCTGGAGATCATGTAGAGGGTTCTCTGCAGGGAGGGGGAGCAGGGAGAGTCAGGGTAAACATACAGGGAATAAGAAACATATATGATAAGTACAAAATACATGGGGGGAGGTTAAGAATGGTATAGGAAATGGAGAAGCCGAAGAACATATATGTACAACCTATGGACATGAACTAAGGGAGGGGGTGAATTCTGGTGAAGGAGGGTGCAGGGTAGAAGGGAATAAAGGGGAGAAAGAAATGGGACAACTGTAATAGCATAATCAATAAAATATCCTTTAAAAAATCTGTTAAGCACAGAAAAAAAGACATTCTGATTACTGGTCCATTGTATATGGTCTGTTTTTCCTCTGTGTTTTAGTGTGGTATTTATTTCTAGAACTGGATGTCTTCTCAATAGGCCCTTTCAATCTGTAAATCCATGTCTTTCAGTTCTAAAATCTTTCTAATATCCTTTCTGTTAGTTCCCTGTTTTCTCCTCCTTCACATGTAGGTGGGTGAGGACACCTCAGAGGTGATGGCAGACATAGTGAGCAGCAGGCTTGCATGGGAGGGAGCACCTGCTTTCCCAGCCTTGGTTTTAGGGTATCAGAGCCTTCATTTCCAGCACTGCCTGACTAGGGGGAAAAAAACAGGCTAATTCCCTAAACCCAAAACTGTCCAAAGCCAGTGGGAAAGCAACAGCTCTTCAGTTCTCAAAATCATCCTCTCAACACAGAGCCCATCTGATTAGTGCAGCATGAATTTGCCTCTACTGCTATCTTTTTCTGGCAACCTGTCCTTCACATCTCTCTCCCTTTATTATAGAATTTATCCCTATACATCCTTCTTACCCAAAGTCATTATAAATGATTCCCTCCCCTCTATTTTCTCTGTTCTTTCTGAAACTTTTATTTGTTCAGCACTGGACTGCATAGATTGATTATCTAACTTTATCTTTTATTCCAGTTTCTCGTCTCTGAGTTGTTTTATTTTTATACTTATGTCTGGCAAATTTCTGAAACTTTATTTTCCAGTATTTCTATGAAATTTTTAAATGTGGCTTTTCTTTTATATAATAGCCTCTTCTTGTCTGGGAAAAGCAATACTTTGCTTATCTAATTGTTTATCTAGTTGCATTCTAAGTAGTCTTCTGCTTCTCACTGTGTATCTTTGACTCATTCACTTTTCCTGTGGTTTTTGTTGGGTATGGTTTTGAATTTTTGCAATGGTTTTTGTCTTTTGTTCACATTAGCAGTATTCCTCAAATGCCTTTCAGCTGTCCATAATCCAGCCCAAATTATTCAAATACTGGGAAGCATGGCAGGGAAGGGCAAAGTTTCTTAGCTGGGGAGTGACAAGGGTCCCATTGGCCTTTCCTCACTGAAGAGTAAGGAGTTGTTTTTTCTTGAATGCATGTTGCACAGAAGAACTGCTGCCCCAAAGATGGCTTTCCACTCTGTGCTTCCATATACTGGCTGAAACTACCTGTACTCTGTCTCCACTGTAGTGAGAGTAGCTGTCTAAACCTCTCTGTCTTGGCCAAACACAAGACAGCTGCCAGTTTATATACATCATGGAAAAGGTGCCTGCTCATACACTTTCCTATGGCTGACCTCTCCAATGTAGAAAAGTGATTCAGGTTCTTTATACCCCTAACCCTTTCTCTGTCCTGCTGTCTCTAGACCTCTCAAATCTCAGCTAACTGAACTATTTCATCCATGATAAATGCCATCAGGGGACTAAGCAGCAGCCACAGAACAGCATGGCCACCTTTCTGATCATCATAAGAACCTCCCAGATGAGCATCTTCACAGGAGGGTACTGTCTGATGTCAAAGCCTGGTGTTTGTCATGGCTAGCCCTCACCTTACCCTTTGGAATTTATCCTTTGTTCTGCAAAGAGAGTGTGATTTCCTGGGAGGCAGGGCACCAGTGTTTCATGAGGAACTGCCAAGCAGGGTGATAAGAACATAGAAGGAAAGCCCTAGAAGATGCTACTTCTCCTGCTTGTCTGTCTCCTACCTGCCACTGATGCCAGTGGGAAAAACTGCCTCCACTGCTGGCCAGAACTGCCCGCATTAATGGATTATGACCTGTAGATTCTTTGGGGCACCCCAGAGCCACCCAAAGAGCTCTCCCAAAGCCTCCACTCCCTATTTCTGGAGGCTCATGTCTTCCTGGAACCCTGGTACCTTGGTGAGGTGCAGCCTGGAGATCAAGATCAAAGCCAGCCCTTTTACCTGATCTGAGATATTACTTCCCTCACTTGCCTTCCTCTCATATCCCATTCTGAGATCAGGACCATTTGGAGAAAGAAGAAGCCAAATTATTCAGTCACATAGATAAAGCCATTAGGAAACTTTGAGTTGGTGACGAAGCTGAGTGCCTCAGGTCCCCCAGGTTTAGGTTGACAAAGCCTGGCCTCCATGGCTTTTCCAGAAGATCCACTTGGCCTGGGGTGGGGAGGTGTTCTGAAGGGTAGAGCAGTCACAGTATCTGAGTGCTGTTCTATGGCCTTTATGTTTAAAAAACCTGGTTTGAATTTCTAATCTTGAGAAAGCTACATAATTGACTTAACCTATAAGATGTAGGTAATCAAAGCACATTCTCTCTCCCGCCCCACCCAGGTAAACCATCACTTCTGGAAGAGATTCACATCGAGAAGCCACTGTTTGCTGAGAGGCTAAACTCAATATTTGAGGAGCTGAAGGAAAAGGGTGAGAGGTGATGCTGTCCCTGCTCACACTCAGCCATTCACCTCCCTCAAGACCTGAGGCAGAGAGCAGCATCCATTTGGAGCTCCCTCCCATGTCCCTCCTTTGGAACCCTCCCTTGGAAATTCCTGCCCACCTCCCAGCTTTATTTCCTGGTCACACCCTCTGGCTTTGTCTGCCTTCCAAGCACCACATTCTACTTTCTCACCCTCCTGGGAAGCCTGCAACAACTCCTGTAGTGAGTATCTTTGGGAACCAGGCCTGGGCTCTGGGTGAGAGGTACATGGCCCTCTCTAAGGAACCTGCCTACCCCTTCTCACAGACCTACACTCAAAACTGGAGGTCATCAATTGTGTCGACTGCAGAAAACACCTCCTCATCTGCAAAGGCCCCATTCTCTGCCTAGGTTAGTGGCCAGCAACTCATCTGGCCTCCAGCCTCTCCCCATTCCACCGTCAGGTCTGTTGTCTCTTTCTGATTGTCTTCCTCTTCTGTTCAGCTCTGAGCTCTTTTTGCTCTCCATTGTCACTGGTGAGAGTAGCACTTCCTGACATTTTTCTTCTTTTATTCCTATTGTTCTATTACAGTTGTCCCAATTTTTCCCCCATTGGTCTCCCCTTCCCCACCCCCACCCCACTCTCATAGTCAATCCCCACCCTATTGTCCATGTCCATGGGTCCCTTATACATGTTCCTTAACTAGACTCTTCCCCCCTTTTCCCTCATTATCCCCCTCTCCGTCCCCTTCTGGTCACTGTCTGTTCCTTGTTTCCATGCCTATGGTTCTATTTTGCTCATTTCTTTGTTTTGTTCATTAGGTTCCACTTAGGTGAGATCATATAGTATTTGCCTAGCTCTCTTGAGATTTTTTAATTGCACATTCCAGCTTCAGAACCGCACAGCCACCTGCCTCCAGGCCATCTCCCTCAGGTCTTCAGAGCCAGCATTCCTGGAGACATGCCCAAACCCATCTCCACACCCCAAATTTGCTCCTTCCTCAGGGCCCTGATTAGAAAATGGCCCCACTCAAGGCCTCAACCTCCTAAACCAGATATTGCCCTCCCCCTTACTTAGTACATGTAATCAGCAAGTCTTATGAAATTATTCTTGAATGTGTTGCCATATTTTCATTCTAACATCCATCACTCTTCTCCAGGCATCCTCATCCCTCACCTGCATTATGACAACATCTACTTGGTTTCCCTCACCTTCCTGGTCACATCTTACTCAGCAATCAAAGAACTTATTCTCAAGGAGAAAATCTGCCTATGACACTCCCTGTTTATAACTTTCAGTAGCTCCCTGCAGATAAAGTCCACCCTCCTCAGGAAGCCTTGTGTGAGCAACCCCTGCTCACCTCCCAACCCTCTGTCTTCCCAACCACACAGGATGGCTTTATGCTTCTGTTCTTGAATATCCTGTGCCCTTTTCCTGGAAAATTGTTTTGTCCCTTGGCCATCTGAATTAAATTCCTACTTGTCTTTCAAAGTCAGGCAGAAGTCCTGTTTTCTAAGAAGCCTTCCCTGACCAGCTCCAACTTCCTGAGGCTGGCTCATCAGCCCTCCTTAAGATCACTCCTACTGTGCCTTGTCCTACCCTGCCTTCCTGGGACATGACACCATAATTATTTGCTTGTCTTCATCCTAGAGAGGAAGGGCCATGTACCACTCATCTTAGTATATGCTGGGCATACAGTAGGTGCTCAGTGTTTGCAAACAATTGACTGAGCAGATGAATAAAGCAAGGAAAGAAAGAGTGTGGTTTTCTCTCTGAGCAGAGATGGCCCTGACTTCTCCACAAATACCTGCTCCTCTTTTCAGAATTCCAGATGGGATTCAGTGGACTTTCCTGTGGGCCATGAGCCTCGGTATCATTATGCCCCCAGCAGTCATAGCTGGAGGTGGGTGACTTTTCTGAGCCCCAGCATCCCCAAAGAAAACAGACCAATTTTTGTACTAACCAATTTCCACCCTGTTTCCTGGCCCAGATGTTACATTTTCTTGCATAAGAAGAAGAAGAAAATGAAGGTAGAAGAGGTACTAGGGAGAAAACCCCTCCTTGACTCTAGGGTTCCCAAGTAGGGGATGCTGGGTCATCCCTGGGGGTAATAAGGCTGGAGGTTCCAACTCTGGCTCCCAGGGCCTAGTATCTAGAATAGACGGGGATTAGAGCTTGGACCCATTAGTTCCTCCCACTCAGTGTTAGCACACACAGTGTTACAGAACACAACAAGGGGGGCCTGGGACAATATACTATTATTGAAAGAAGGCCCCGGGTCCGTTATGTCCGCCGCCAGAGGAGAGACATCTCTCAATGCCAGAGATTCGTGACAAGGAAAGGAAATGTTTATCTAATGCTATACAGACTTCAAGTAGTGACCTAATGTCTTCATCAAAAATCCTAAAGTCCCTTAAAACACCCACAAACAGACACAGTCCTTCCTTCCTTCCCCCTTTGCCCAGTCCAGAGTACCGTATCTCAGGAAAGGAAAACGAAGTCCATGGCTCAGACAGTCCTCTGGTTCTTAGTTAGTCCTCCATCTCGACTGGGTTCCCAGCACCCTCGGCTGAGTCGCCGGGATCTCTGCTAAAACCAGGTGGTGGTTCCCCTTCAAAAGCTGTGGGGGTCCCCGCTCTGTCCAGGCCTCGTAGTTCTCCCTCTCCTGGGCTGCAGGAGCCTCCACTCCGTCAAAGCCACGTGGTTCTCCTTCTCAGGGCTGTGCATGGCTCACCTTCCTAAAGCAGCATGGTTCTCCTCCTCTCAATGGCCGAGGTCCTCCCCATTCTGCTAAAGCCACATGGTTCTCTCCTCAATGGCCGCCACATCTGGGTTTTAAATCCCCGCGGCCAATCTTCCTCTGCAGCCTCATTTCCGACTCCTCCCACACTCGGCTTCACATGCCAGAATTCATATCCTTCCAGCTTTACTGGGCTGCCATCATGAGTCTGGGCAGGTGTGGCCCCGTGTCCTGGAGCCAATCTTCTCCAAGCTCCCATGCAGGCGCCGTAGCTTGGGGGATCTGCCCCCAGTCACGTCTTGGTGGGGAAGTTACTTCCATTCCCCTGGCTCAGGGCATGGCCACAGCTATTTAACATAATAAGCGACCAGCCAAAGGCTATAGATATGTTAAATGACCACGCCAGAGGGTAGCTGCAAGGCTGTTGCTATGCAAAACAGCTCTCAATGGCCCTGCTCCATTTGTCCCTTCCCCCAACCCACACCCTGGGTGGGGGGGATGGAGACATCTTAAAATCTCCTGGACACCTTAAGTTCTGGACCCCATTTCAAATGCCCATTTGGGGTCCCCCCTCTTGGCTGCACCCTGTAACAACATCACTGAAATGTAATAAGGGTGGATCTACAGGGTGTTATGTGTCCTTCCCATACAATGTGAAATGCAGGCTTTGTGTGGTGAGAGCCTTCCTGTCTCCCTTACCTTCTGTCCCATCACAGCACCAGGCCTAACAAATGTTTACTTACTATTTTTTGAGCAAATGAATAAGGGAGTAATGTGAAAAGATGAATAAATTTTACTAATAGTTTTGCCCTGATAAGTTATCTGAATTCATTTTTCAATTCATACAAACAGATGGCACCATTAATGCAAAAAGGTCAAAGAAGGAACAGCAAAGAGGATACCTGACTGCCGAAACTCAGACCCTAATTTTGGATGGGACAGGAACTTCTATACCTCAATTGCTTCTTGGGGTAGGTAGGACATTCAGCTGTGAGCAAAAGTCAGAGTGTCAGGTTTCCAGGCCAAACCTGCTGCTCATGGCCAAGTGATGGGTGAAATGAGAAAAAAGACTTCCCCTAGGAGTGTAAGCCGTCCTCAGCCTCAGAGGTTGTTGAAGTGTGGCATTGTCCTTTATTTGTGTCACAGGCATTGTGTCTATTTGCCAGCTCTCTGCCTCAGCTTCTAGCACAATAGCAGCATTATCCTGGGTCCCTTCACCCAGTTTCTGCTGCCCCACTAACTCCACCCCCCATCTCTAAGGAAATAGTAAACTAAACTAAACTTAGTCCCAAACTAAACCAGGAGGGACACCAGTACTCAGAGGCTTCTGTGCAGAGGTGCCAGCTCTCCACTCCCATTCTAGAGCTGCACATTAATATGGGTCTGCTAACCTCCAGTGGGTTTCTTAATTGCCCTGTTGGTGGCTTCCTGAAAAGAGCCAGTCCCTCCTGCTTGCCTTTACCTCACACCTCTCTAAGCACACATCCTTCTCTCTGTCCAGAGCCTCCAAAATGCACCAAAATGTTTGAGTCGTTTACTCAACAGCCTCACTGAGGATGGACCTTAGCTCTCCAGTATGCATGTGATATATGACCTCATTTCCTGTTTCAGTCAGCTCAGGATGTTGTAACAGAGTAACAGAGACTGGAAGATACCACAGTTCTAAAGACAGATGCAGATGCCAGCAGATCCAGAGTCTGATGCAAGCTCACTTCCTGGGATGAAGATGGTTGTTTTCTTGTGTGCTCACATGGAAGAGAGAGAACAAGTTCTCTCATGTCTCTTCTTATGAGGGAAAAATCCCATTCACGACTAATCACCTCCCAAAGACTACCCCTGTACTAAAATACTGGGGATTAAGAATTTAACATAGCAATTTCGAAAATGCAGAAAGATTTTTTTAGTCCATAACACTTCCTCTTCTGAAAATCAGAGTGGCATTGGCCCACCCCTACACCATGGCACTTCTCCTGCGTTCCTGGTTGCTGGTGGTGGCTCCAGGCCCTCATTAGCTCAGCGCTGGGTGCTGACCACCAGAGCACTCACTAAGGAGCAGTCCAGTGCTTTGCACCTGTGCATGTGCAGACATGGTCTCCTCTGTAGGCATATCAATGTGCGCCAGAATGGCTACTTCACACAAACCATGGTGAGTATCAGCTTGGCTTCAGCTTGACCTCTGTTTCCCATTCTCCACCAACTGGGAAGCTTCTCAGAACTGCATTATTGGGTTTTTATGGAGCTTCCTTGTATAGACATAACCAATTTTTTAACTCCATTTTCAGCCTCTGCCCCCTCTTTAGAGAAGTAGGGGATAAGGGAAGGGGGCTAAATATTTCAAGCTTCTAACCATTTGGTCTCTCTGATGACCAGTGTGGGAGGCTGCTCTGCATGGCGTGGGCCCAGCTCCTACTGGGAGATGCATAGGACCCACACCCACGGATAGGTTTTCCCGTGGGGAATCAGGCCTGCAATGTACCTAGGCTGCTCTGAGTCTTGCTTTTTGCTAAAACTCCCTCAGCCTGAATTGAGGACATTTACTGCCAAGCAACTTCCTAAAAACCATGCTAAACCTTCCAAGGATGAGTGTAACTGGTCCAACTACTTGTGCCTTTTCATTTGCAAATACCCCTCTTCTGTGATATGATTTTAGCATCCTCTCCTTTGTTTCCTATATAAGGTAACCACCTAAAGCGAGCCTGTGCATAGTGCATAGTTAATGGGGACCTTCTTGTAATTTGCCCAATAAGACAATAAAAGCTCATTGGAGCGAGGGCCAAGGCTTTTGTTCCCTTTGAGAGAAAAGCCATGCTGTCCCTTTTCCTCCACTGGATTCAGTAGTATGTGTGAATGTCTCATTGTCCTCCATAATGACGTGGACCCCACGAGCCGGGGTCCACATCAGACCAGTCCCTAGAGTCACCACAATAGAACAAAAAAAATGGTCCTGGTGCTCTATTACTCAGGAATTTACAAGGGGTTTAGAAGCTCTGTGCCACAAATGGGGATGAAGTCCAAATATATAGTTCATAGTAACTATCACAATAAAAGTAAATCTGCTGTTATTACCACCATACATGGGCAATTTTAAGCAATATTGCTGATAAGATACTCCCCCTGTTACAGAACAACAAGGGGGGCCAAGGGCAGCTGAGGCAATATACTATTACCCGAAAGGAACCTCCCAGATTCATTATGTCCACTGCTAGAGGAAATGTTACAGGGTGCAGCCAAGAGGGGGGGCCCCAAATAAGCATTTGAAATGGGGTCCAGAACTTAAGGTGTCCAAGAGATTTTAGGATGTCTTCACCCCACCCCCCCAGGGTGTGGGTTGGGGGAAGGGAGAGTGGTGCAGGGCCTCTGAAAGCTGTTTCGATAGCGGCAGCTTTGCAGCTAATCCACAGCATGGTCATTTAACATACCTATAGCCTTTGGCTGGTCACTTAGATATGCTAAATAGCTATGGCCATGCTCAAGGCCAGGGGGATAGAAAGGGACCTCCCCCCAAGATGTGACTGGGCGGCAGGTCCCCCGAGTTACAGCGCCTGCGTGGGAGCTCAGAGAAGATTTGCCCCAGGACATGGGGTCACACCTGCCCAGACCCACGATGGTGACCAGAAAAGCTGCAGAAGACAGCAGATTGAGGGCAAGTGTGCCTGAGTGTAGGAGGAGTCAGAAATGGGGCTGCAGAGGAAGATTGGCGCGGGGATTTAAACCCAGACATGGCAGCCATTGAGGAGAGAACCACGCGGCCTTGACAGAGTGGGGACTCTCCGTTCCCGCAGCCCTGAGAGAGAGAACCACGCAGCTCTGGCTGAGTGGGGACTCCCGTGGCCCAGGGAGAGAGGACCATGTGCCTGTGCCAGAGTGGGGCTGTCTAAAGCTGCTGTCCCCGCAGCTTTAGAAGGGGGAACCACCACCTGGTTTTAGCAGAGATCCCAGTGACTCAGCGAGGGTGCTGGAAACCCAGGGAGGTCTCCCAGTCCAGATGGAGGACTAACTGGGAAGAACCAGAGGACTGCCTGAGCCATGGACTTCTATTTCCTTTCCTGAGATACGGTACTCTGGACTGGGCAAAGGGGGAAGGAAGGAAGGACTGTGTCTGTTTGTGGGTCTGTTTAAGGGACTTTGGAATTTTTGATAAAGACATTAGGTCACTACTTTAAGTTAATATAGCATTAAATACACATTTCCTTTCCTTGTCACGAATCTCTGGCATTGAGAGGTGTCTTTCCTCTGGCGGCGGACATGACGGACCTGGGGTCTTCTTTCAATAATAGTATATCATCCTAGGCCCCCCTTGTTTGTTCTGTAACAGAAAGACATCTCTCAATACCAAAGATTCCTGGAAAGGAAAGGCAATGTTTATTTAATGCTGTACAGACTTCAAGTAGTGACCTAATGTCTTCATCAAAATCCCAAAGTTCCTTAAAACACCCACAAACACACACAGTCTTTCCTTCCCACTTTGTCCAGTCTGGGATACCATATCTCAGGAAAAGAAATAGAAGTCCATGGTTCAGGCAGCACCCGGTTCTTCCCAATAATCCGTCTTGGTTGGTAGGCCTCCCTCAGCTCTCAGCACCATCACCTGTGTTGCTGGGATCTCTGCTAAAGCAGAGTGGTAGTTCCTCCTACTAAAGCTGTGGGGGTCCCCACTCTGGAAAAGCCATGTGGTTCTCTCCCTGCCACAACCACATGACCCTCTGCACAATGGCCATGGGAGTCTCCACTCAGCCAAAACCATGTGGTTCTTTCCTTCCCAGGGCCGTGGGAAAGGGGGTCATCACTCTGCCAAATCCCCATGCCAGTCTTCCTCTGTAGCCCCATTTCTGACTCCTCTCACAACTGACCACACTTGCCAGCATTCCCATATCCTTCCAGCTTCACTGGGCTGCCATCTTGAGTCTGGGTAGGCATGGCCCCATGGCATGGAGCCAATCTTCTCCAAGCTCCCATGCAGGCACCATAAATCGGGGGAGCTGCCCCCAGTTACATCTTGGTGGGGAAACTACTTCCATTCTCCTGGCTAGAGCATGGACACAGCTATTTAACATATCTATGCAACCAGTTAAAGGTTATAGATATGTTAAATGACCACACCAGAGGTTAGCTCTGAAGCTGTTGCTGTGCAAAACAGCTCTCAATGGCCCTGCTCCATTTGTCCCTTCCCCCAACTCACACCTGAAGGGGAAGGAGTGAAGATATCCTAATATTTCCTGGACACCCTGAGTTCTGGGCCCCATTCCAAATTCCTATTTGCCCCCCACTCTTGGCTGCACCCTGTAACACTCCCTCTGGTTAATGGCTCTCTCCACCCCATTCACCAACTGCTCAAACTTCTCCAGCACCAGCAGTACCAGATCTCTCTGAACCTTGTGTGAAGTTGAGGTTAAAGGAATGGGTTGATGACAGTGTTCAGAAGGCCCTCTACTCCATGACTCTGGGAACCACTCCTCCTCCACCTCAGTAGAAGGCTGGAGTGAGGGTGCCAGGCACAGGTGAGAATGTAAATATTGGGCCAAGCAGGTGTTTAAGTGGAAGCCCCCAGCCCACTGTACCCAAAATGCTGGCAGTTAGACTCTGACCCTAGCATGACTCATGTCTTTTGTTTTCTGTATTTCTGATGCTTTGACATTCTTGCTGACTCCAGAGGGACTGCCCCTTCCTGGGCAAGCTAATTTCTAGGTAGCAACAACTCACCTGCAATTGCAAACCAACCAATCCAGAGCCTATACCGCCTTTATAGCTCTCACACTTGAGGGTCACTAGCCACCTGCCCCAATCACCGTAGGATCAGATATCAGATGTAGGGACAGCCTCTTTGCCCCAGATCTAATTGAGGTAGTTCAAATTACTCAGTCCTAAACTCCGGACCCTGCTTCTCCTGTTCTTTCCACAGAAACCTCAATAAAAGCTCTTGCCCATGGTTTCTCCTCATTCCGTTTTCTGACTGACTGATGCTTCCCCATGTGGCCTTGTGTGCTTTGCTGTGCCTATTGTTTTTGAGGACCAGCGACTGTAAAATTTTTTCCTTCATGACAGTCACCTCTGTGTATGTATGCCTTCCTGAACATTGATGACTTCCTATCAATCAAGTTGGATGATGGATTTGTGGGTGCACATTTCATTATTATATTTTATTGAGATACAATTCAAATAACATAAAAATCACTTTTTAAAGTATACAATTCAGTGGCCTTAGTATATTTATAAAGTTATGCAACTACCATCAGTCACTCCCCATTCCCAACTCAACACTGGACAACCACTAATGTGCTTTTCATCTGTATAGATATGGCTAGTCTGGGCATTTCACATAAATGGAATCATACAATATGTGACCTTCTATATCTGGCTACTTTCAATTAGCATAATGTTTTCAATGTTCACCCATGTCATAGCTTATGTCAGTATTTTATTCCCTTTAAGACTTTAAGACAAGTTCTTCAGGTGCACCCCATTACAACAGAAACAAATGATATTGTCCCTGGAATGCCCTGTTAGTGTGCAGCAGTAATTTGTGCTGGGAGAGGAGAAGCCTCATGTCAACAACATCAGGGCAGGAAGAAGGGAGCCAGGAGCCCTCACACCAGCACACCCCATGAACCAGTCCTATCTCTTTCTTGAGAAGGCAATGACCTCACTCTGGGAACCCAGAGAGATTCACATCAGGCCTTCCCTGAATCTCCCAAGTCCTTACATTTATGTCTTGTGCAAAGCTACAACCACATGCCAGAATTAGATCCCCTGCCTGGTTCAGGGGAACCCAAGGGCCCCTTTGGCCTCCCTATTTAAAAATGGATATAAATGTTTAGGAGAGAGTTAAGAGGGAAGTACTCTCTGTTTGGGAACTTTGTAGTTGAGCTCAAAACAAGAAAGTAAGCACCTTACATCCAGGGCCCAGACAGGGCCCCTTGCTCCTGACAAGATCTGCATAAAAGGCTGAATGCCATCTCCAAGGCTGAGTCCCAGAAGCACAGACCTTTCTCCCCAACTTGGACCCCTCCTGTTGTTGGCAGATGCTGCAGAGATGGCTCACATCCTCACCCTTGTGACTCAGCATGGACCAAGGCCCTCCAGGCTCAGAGAGTAGAACACAGCCCAGGTTTACAGGAGTGAGGACCCACTCCCATGGTACTGAGCTTGACCCACTTAAAGATCTACACCTACCTCTAAGAATCTCCAGGTCTCCTGCCACACTTCCTTCCTCTCCTCTGACAGGTACTCAACACAATTGTTCTCCAGCTATCTCTTTGTGGTGCCACCTTTCAAGGCCAGGCAGGTTCATAGTTTTCATGCACATGGAGAAATATTCATGCAGCCATTGGGATGTATGGCATGCCGTTATTCACTGGTGGTTGAGCCACACATTCTGCAAGCTGCATGTCTATCTACATGTTTCATGCCATGGCCCATGCTCCCCAGTGTGGCACCCATCTTGCCACCTGTCCCTTTGTGTGTCTCTCATTATCATCACCCCCAGCAGGGAGTCCCTACCTGTTTAAATACTAGAGGGGAACAAAGCCAGCAAACTGCCAGAACATTACATAACATAACATAATTCTGCACATGTGAGTTCACTTCATGTTATGGGAACAGCTTATCAGATGCAGTCTCAAAACTATGAGAACACTAGTTCTCAGGCCCCTTCAAGGCTATGGGAACACTGCTTCCCTTACCTACCCAGACACCTGGGTGAGGAAGCCAGACTGCCTTCACTTACCCTACAGTCTTATAAACAGTCTCCTGGATAGTTGCACAGCAGGAGGAGAGGACAGGAACAAGAAGCAGGAGATTATGACACACAGCAGGAGTGACATAGAAGGCAGTAATCACCAGTAAGGCATTGATGGCAGCAATAATAGCAGCAGACTTCCCTGAGTACTTTCTCTGAGCAGGCACTTTGCATGCATGAACTCAGCTCACTCCCTTGTGTCTGTGAGGCTGGAGTTACTGCCCCCTCTCTGTAGAAGAGGAAACTGACAGACAGTACCTTGCCCAACCCCGCAAAATATTGGAAGGACAGGAGTTAGGTCTGTGTGGCTCTGTGACTTCATGGCTGGCTCGGCTAACAGGGTATCCCCTCTTCATGGCCCAAAGAGAATGAAAGGTGCAGACTAGAATGGTGCGCTGGCATGGTCCACTGGCATTATGGCAGATGGACAGGCAGTTGCAGGTGACAGACTGCCACTCTCACCACATTGGCAGTGCCTATGGAAGTCAAGGGAAAGAAACACTTTATGAATGAATCCTCTGGCTCTAAAACAGGCTGATGAGGAAGCCAAACCACAAGCTGAGCTGCTAATCCTGAGACAGTGGTTGTTTATACAGGGAACTGTGGCCACACAGACTCATCCTCCACCCTATCCTGCCCTGTTTCCTGCTCCTGAAGTCAGGAAGGCCCTGGTTGTGCTGAACTCTACAGCCCATAGATTTTATGATCAGACAACACTGAGGGGTGCCCACTCTCATACATCCAGGCTGGGGTGGTGCTAGTGTCCTGTTCCCAAAATGGGCATGAAGTAGAACAGCCCCCTCTTCATTTTGGGCCAAAAGAGTGAGGGCTGCAGTGGGAATAGAGGGAACGTATCTCAACATAATAAAAGCCATATATAAGAGACGTACAGCCAACATCATACTCAATGGGCAAAAACTAAAAGCTTTCCCACTAAGATCAGAAACAAGACAAGGATGTCTGCTTTCACCACTCCTATTCAACATAGTATTAGACATCCTAGCCACAGTGATCAGACAAGAATAAGAAATAAAAAGCATCCAAATTGGGAAGGATGAAGCAAAACTGTCAGTGTTTGCAGATGACATGATAGAGTACATAGAAAATCTTATAGATTCCACCAAAAAACTACTCAACCTAATAAATGAATTTAGCAAAATAGCAGGATACAAAGTTAATATTCAGAAATCAAAGGTATTTTTGTACACTAACAATGAAACATCAAAAACAGAAATCAGGAAAAAAAATCTCCCTTACTATAACAACAAGAAAAATAAAGTACCTAGGAATAAACTTAACCAAAGATGTAAAAGACCTGTACTCAGAAAACTACATGACACTGAAGAAAGAAATCAAAGAAGACACAAATGGAAGCATGTACAATGCTTATGGATTAGAAGGATTAAAATCCTCAAAATGTTTATACTACCCAGAGCAATTTATAGATTCAATGCAATTTCTATTAAAATACCAATGACATATTTCACAGATATACAACAAACATTCCAGAAATCTATATGGAACCATAAATGACCCTGAAGAACTGCAGCATTTTTGAGAAAGAAGAAGAAAGTAGGAGGGATCACAATACCTGATATCATACTGTATTACAAGACCACTGTAATTAAAATTGTCTGGTACTGGCATAAGAACAGACACATAGAACAACAGAACAGAATACAGAGACTAGAAATAAATACAAGGCTCTACAGTCAATTAATATTTGATAAAGAGGGAAGAGACATAAAATGGAATAAAAATAGCCTCTTCAACAAATGGTGTTGAGAGAGCTGGACAGCTACATGTGAAAAAATGAAACTCTAGCACCACCTTCACCATACACAAAAATAAATTCAAGGTGGATAAAAGACTTAAATATAAATCATGACACCATAAGAGTCCTAAAGGAAAACATCAGCAGAAAAATCTCAGACATACCACATAGCAATATTTTAACCAATATGTCCCCTAGAGCAAGGGACATAAAGGAAAAATAAAACAAATGGGATTTCATCAAATTAAAATTCTTCTGCATGGCTAAAGAAAACAGCATTAAAATGAAAAGAGACCAACTGTATGGGAAAACATATTTGCAATGATCCCTCAGACAAGAGTTTGATCTTCAAAATATATTAGGAACTCACATGGCTCCACACCAGAAAGACAAATGACCCAATTAAAAAATTGGCAAAGGACCTAAACAGACACTTCTCCAAGGAGTATATTCAGAGGGCCCAGAGGCAGGTGAAAGGATGCTCAGCATCACTAGCCACCAGAGAAATGCAAATTAATACCACAATGAGATACCACTTCACACCAGTCAGAATGGCCATCATAAATCAACAAACAACAAATGTTAGAGAGGATGTGGAGAAAAGGGACCCTAGTGCACTCTTGGTGGGAATGGAGACTGGTGCAGCCAGTCATTGTGTACATTTACACAATGGAATACTACACAGCAGGAAAAAATAAGGAGCCCCTACCCTTTGCTACAGCATGGATGGAGCTGGAGAGAATTGTGCTAAGTGAAATAAGCCAGGCAGTGAGGGACAAATACCATATGATCTCACCTTTAACTGAAATCTAATCAACAAAACAAGCAAGCAAAATATAACCAGAGACATTGAAATTAAGAACAATCTGTAACCACAGTAATCTCTTACAACAGTAACCAGAGGGGAGGTGGAAGGGAATAATGGGAGTGGAAGAGGGAAGGGTTCTCAGGAACAACTATAAAGGACACATAGACAATACCAAGTGGGGGTGGAAGCAGGGGAAGGAGGTGGGGATGGCTGGGGTGGGAGAGAGTGGTGGGGGTTAAATGCAGACAAGTGCATATGAACAACAATAAAATAATTTTTTAAAAAGCATGAGGGCTATAGGGCCACTCCATAACCCAGCTCCCACCCATAGCACAGGGCATCACTCAGTGGAGGGATCAAGGTGGATACTATTCTCAGCCTCATCTCACTGCTCCTCACAGGATGATCTGAAGCTCCCACATCTGATTTTGTATCCCTTCAATAATCACTTCCCTTAGGAAAACTGGAAATACGAATGGATAACCAAAGTCTAAGGAAAAGCACCCCAAAAGTGAAGTCCTTCCCTAAGTCTCCTTCTGGATGCTATAGAGCCAAGCCTCTTTTTATAATGTAAATTACTCACCACTCACCCACACTTAGAATTTGCCATCTCAAAACTTGAGAAGATGGCAGCAAGATAGCTGGGAGCTGAACCCATTTGCTTGTGCAACCAACGGGGTCACCTAGTGAATCTTCCAAAGACAGAGTGAACAGCCAAAAGAATTTCAGCTGATATGAAGTTTGGAAGCCAAAGGTAGAAGAGGACATATAAAAACAGGCATGTAAGACAATAAGACCTGGAGCTCTTATTGTCTTAAGACCAAAGACAGAACCAGAAATAAGTCAGAAAGCAAACACCAACAGCTGAGACAAATTTCATTTTGCTAGCCTTCAGAACTCAGAACTTGCACTTTGTTTTGTGTTTTTTTTGTTATTTTTAATTTTTATTTTATTTTATATTTTTATTTCTCTTTCTCTTTTTTATTTCTCTTCTTTCTGTTTTGTTTTGTTTTTGTTTCACTCAACTTATTGGTTTTCTTTATTCTCTCTTTCATATTGCATTTTAATTTTTCTTCTTTCACTGCACTCATATTCCAGTAACACACTACTCTTGGTCTTTTATGTTTTATTATTTTTATTCAGATTATATATTCCTTATAATATTATTGTTATTCCAAATCCCACACATCACCCTTCCCTGATCTTAATCGTTTTGCCATCTGCTTGAGCTTTATTACTGTGGTGGTTAACTTTTTAAAAATATATTTTATTAATTATGCTATTACAGTTGTCCCATTTCCTCACTTCACTCCTTTCCCCCCGCACCCCCCTCCCACCCATTCCCCCTCTTTAGTTCATGTCCATCTGTCATAAGTTCTTTAGCTTCTACATTTCCCATACTATTCTTTCCCTCCCCCTGTCTATTTTCTCCCTACCATCTATGCTACTTATTCTCTGTATTTTTCCCCTTCTCTCCTCCTCCCACTCCCCTGTTCTGTGGTTCTGTTGCTGTTCTAGTTGTTTGCTTAGTTTGCTTTTGTTTTAGGCGTTGTTGTTAATAACTGTGAGTTTGCTGTAATTTTACTGTTCGTATTGTTTATCTTCTTTTTCTTAGATAAATCCCTTTAACATTTCATATAATAAGAGCTTGGTGATGATGATTTCCTTTAACTTGACCTTATCTGAGAAGAGCTTTATCTGCCCTTCCATTCTAAATGAAAGTTTTGCTGGATAGAGCAATCTTGGATGTAGGTCCTTGCTTTTCATGACTTGGAATACTTCTTTCCAGCTCCTTCTTGCTTACAAGGTCTCTTTTGAGAAATCAGCTGATGGCCTTATGGAAACTTCTTTGTAGGTAACTTTCTCCTTTTTTCTTGCTGCTTCTAAGACTCTCTCCTTTTCTTTAATCTTGGGAAATGTACTTTTGATGTGTCTTGGTGTGTGCTTCCTTGGGTCCAACTTCTTTGGGACTCTCTGAGCTTCCTGGACTTCCTGAAAGTCTATTTCCTTTGCCAGATAGAGGAATTTCTCCTTTATTATTTGTTCAAATAAGTTTTCCACTTGCTGCTCTTCCTCTTCTCCTTCTGGTACCCTATAATTCGGATGTTGGAATGTTTCAAGATGTCCCAGAGGTTCCCAAACCTCTCCTCATTTTTTTGAATTCTTATTTCCTCATTCTTGTATGTTTTTTTCTTCCTTCTCATCCACTCCATTGATTTGAGACCCAGTTTCCTTCCCATCACTACTAGTTCCCTGTGCATTTTTCATTTCACTTAATGTAGCCTTCATTTTTTCATCTAATTTGCAACCAAAATCAACCAATTCTGTGAGCATCCTGATCACCAGTGCTTTGAACTATGCATCTGATAGGTTGGCTATCTCTTGGTTACTTAAAAGTATTGCTCTGGGGCTTTCATTTGCTCTTCTGATTGAGCCTTTTTTTTTTTTTTTTTGGTCTGGTCATTCCTGTTAGGTATGAGGGTCAGAGCTTTAGATGTTCACCAGGGAGGGGCAACCCAGTTGCTGGGCTGAGATGCTATACGTAGTTGTGGGGTCAGAGAGGGAACAATGGTGCTTGCTCCATTCTCTGTCAGATTTCAATCCCCTCTGCTGCTTCCCACAAGCAAATTGGGCCCTTCTGGTGATGGATACTGGGTGGGTGGACTTGTGTATGTTCTAGGACCCTGTGGTTCTCACCAGTGAACTCTCCTGTGTGGCTGGGAGTCTCTCCAAGCACCTCAACCTCCACAGGTGTTTCCAATCAGTGCTTTTAGGCTTTATTTCCTGGTGCTGGGGCCCTGGGTTGCATGGTCTTTCTCGCTGCCTGTTTTCACCTGGTTTATCTGCACATGAATGTGTGAATGTGGACAGCCAGCTGCCTTGTTCACCTCACTGGGTCTGCTCATTGCCTCCCTGCACCTGCACTTCTGTCTGCCAGCCACCACTTTTTCCTACCACTACCTCTCTCTGCCAGCTGGCTGCCAACTCCACCCCTCTTAGCGGTCTGGATGAATGGTTGTTGGGACTTACATACAGTTCAATTTTCTGTCTGTTCTGGTTGCTTTTTTTCCCCTAAATTTTTGTTGTCCTTAGTTTTGGTCGTGGAAGGAGGCACAGTGTGTCCACCTATGCCTCCATCTTGGCCAGAAGTCTTATTGTGGTTAACTTTATTCTCTCACACACTACGCCAAATTTCTGTCCCTCACTCTCATTATATCTCACCATCTAACCTCATATAAGTGCTCTTCTTTCTAAAGTCAGCTCATGTTCTTTTCCCCTTCTAATAAGAGTTTTATCTCTTTTTCACATTTGTAAAAAGTGGCTAGTTGGATGAAATATCATGGTTATTTCTGTACTTCTCCAAAGGATCTCCTATCTGTTCTCTACCTGTTAGTACTTTATATTCCATACTATACTCTCCCACTGTCTTACTCCATTTCACCTTCACTCTGCCCCTGATCATATATAAAACAAGATTGGAGTTGTGAATACCAGAAAACCCACTAGGGGAGAGAATCCACCAACAAAGGAGCCACTAAAAGGTAAAGCCCAAGTACAAGAGATCATACACAAATGGAAGAAAGGGGAACCCTAGAGCATCCAGACAAGGAGATCAAAAAGATCATACCACTGAGTCCCACAGAACTCCTACCACAGAACTTCACTCTGTGAAAAGGGCTGGCAAAGCAGAGCATCATGAATCACAGAAGCAAATGAAAAGACTCACCAAAAATGGGGAGACAAAGAAAGAACCTATAATCAAAATGAATAGAAGACTCCCCAGTAACAGAGCTAAATGAAATGGCGGCAAGCAAACTATAGATATAGATTTCAAAAGAAAAGTTATAAGGATCCTCAAGGAACTCACAGACAACAACAAGGAACTGAGTGAAAACTACGGCAACATGAAAAAGGAAATAGAAACTATAAACAAGAACCAGGAAGAAATGAAGAATACAATTTCTGAACTTAATCCATTTCTGAAGGAATTACAAGCAGACTGGATGAAGCTGAGGACAGAATTAGTGAGCTGGAAGACAAGGTAGAAAGAAACACCCAGCTAGAGCAACTGCATGAAAAAAGACTAAAAAATATATAAATGTAGCTTCAGGGAATTACAAGACAACAAGAAACACAAAAACATTTCAATCATATAAATACAAGGAGAAGAAAAGGAACAAGGCTAGAAACCATGTTTGAAAAAATAATGACAGAAAAATTCCCACAGCAGGAAAAGGGAATAGCCATGCAACTTCAGGAAGCACAGAGGGTCCCAACTAAGATGAACCCAAAGAGTTATACTCGAAGCTACATCATAATCAACAGGCCAAGTTTTAAAGACAAAGAGAGAATCTTAAAAGCAGAAAAGGAGAAACAAGAAGTACACACAAGGGAACTCCAATAAGGCTAACAGCTGATTTCTCAACAGAAACACTATAAGCCAGAGGGAAATGGCAAAAAAATATTCTAAGTAATGAAAAGCAAAGGCCTGCAACCAAGACTACTTTATGCAGCATGGCTCTCAGTTAAAACAGAAGGTGAAATAAGGAGTTTGCCAGACAAAAGAGACTCAAAGAATACACCTTCACCAAACCAACACTGCAAAATGTGCTAAAGGAATTCATCTAAGAAGAAGAAGGAAAAGAGTAAGAAGCAGAGGAACACAGGTACAAAGGGGAGAAATAAGTAAGTACCTATCAATAATAACCTTAAATGCTAATAGATTCGGTGTTCTAATCAAAAGATGTAGGGTAGCTGAATGGATAAGAAAACATGACCCACACATATGCTGCCTACAAGAGACCCACCTCAGGACAAAGGACCTACACAGACTGAAAGTAAAAGATTGGAAAAATATTCCAAGAAAATGGGCAGGAAGAAAAGCTGGTGTAGCAATACTTAGATCAGACAAAATGGACTTCAAAACAAAGGCCACAGAAATACACACAGGAAGACACTTCATAATACTCAAGGGAAGAATCCATCAAGAAGAAATTAACATTATAAACATACATGCACCCAACATAGGTACATCCAAATACATAAAAAAATCTTGGAGAATTTCAAGAAAGATACAGATAGCAATACAGTTATACTAGAAGATTATAACACACCACTGTCAAAAATGGATAGAGCTTATAAACAAAATACCAACAAAGATACCATGGCATTAAACAATGCCTAAGATCAAGTGGCATTAACTGATGCCACTTGATCATATATAAACTTTCATTCTAAAGAAACAAAATACACATTCTTTTCAAATTCACATGGAACATTTTCAGATAGACTACATAATAAGACACCAAACAAGCCTCAACAAATTCAAGAAAACGGAAATCATATCAAGAATTTTCCCAGACCACAAGGGCCCGAAAAGAAACCAACCTCAAAGAAAAAACTCAAAAATACTCAAATTTATGGAAATTGAATAGCATGCTATTAAACAATGAATGGGTTAATAATGAGATCAAGGAAAAAGTCAAACAGTTTCTGTAAACAAATGAAAATGAACACACAGCAATCCAAAACTATGGGACAAGGCAAGGGCAGTAATGAGAGGAAAATTCATAGCAATACAGACCTATCTAAAAAAGGCAGAGATATTTTAAATAAACAACCTAACATTACATCTATAATAACTGGAAGAAGAACAACAAAGCCCAGAGCAAGTAGAAGGAAGGAAGTAACAGAGATCAGAGCAGAATTAAATGACATAGAAACTAAAAGAACAATTCAAAGGATCAATAGATTCATGAGCTGTGTCTTTGCAAAGATAAACAAAATCAACAAGCTTTTAAGCAGACCCATTAAGAAAACTACAGAAGGGACCCACATGAATAAAATGAGAAGTGACAGAAGACAGATTACAACTCATACGACACAAATAAAGAGGATTATAAGAACTTACTACCAATAACTATATGGGAAGAAATTTGAAAATTTGTGTGAAATGGACAAACTTCTAGAAGAATAAAATCTTCCAAACCTCAATGAAGAAGAAGCAGAAAGCCTGAACAGACTGATTGAGCACAGCTGGTGAAATTGAAGCAGTAATAATAATAATAAAAAAAAAAAACTCCAAGCACAAAAAAGCCCTGGACAGGACCATTTTACAAAAGAATATTGCAAAACATTTAAGAAAGAGCTAACCCTTATCTCCCTTAGACTATTCAAAAAAAATCAAGAAGAAGGAAGACTCCCAACTCTTTTTATGATGCCAGCATCATCCTAATCCCCAAACTAGATAAAGACAAATGAAGAAAGAAAACTACAGACCAATATCATTGATGAACATAGACGCTAAAACCATCAAGAAAATACTGGCAAACAACATCCAGAAATACATTAAAAACATCATACACCATAATCAAATGGGCTTCACCCCATGGATGCAAGGATGGTTCAATATTTGCAAAACAAGAAACATAATACATCACATAAGTAAAAGAAAAGAGAACAATCACATGATCATATCCATAGATTGAGGAAAGCATTTGATAAGGTACAGCACCTATTTATGATAAACACTCAGCAAACTAGGAATATCAGGAATATACCTCAATATAATAAAGGTTATATATGAGAAACCTACAGCCAACATCATACACAATGGGCAAAAACTAAAAGTTTTCCCACTCACACACATGAGGAACAAAACAAGAATCTCCACTTTCACTGCTTCTGTTCAACATAGTACTGAAAGCTCTAGCCATGGCCATCAGACAAAAAGAAATAAAAAGCTTCTAGAATGGAAAGGAAAGAGTAAAATTATCATTATTTTCAGATAACATGATAATGTACATAGAAAACCCTATAAACTCCAGCTAAAAAGTACTTGGCCTAATAAATGAATTGGGCAAAACAGTGAGACACAAAGTCAATATTCAGAAAGCATAGGCATTTTGTACATCAACAATGAAATATCAGAAACAGAAATCAGGAAAAAATCCCACTTACTATAACAACAAGAAAAAAAAAAGGACCTAGGAATAAACTTAACCAAGGATGTAAAAGACGTGTACTCAGAAAACTACACAATACTGAAGAAAAAAATTAAGGAAAACACAAATAAATGGATGCATATACTCTGTTCATGGATTGGAAGAATTAACATCATCAAAATGTCCATACTACCCAAAGCAATCTATAGATTTAAAGCAATTCCTATTAAAATAACAATGCCATATTTCACAAATATAGAACAAACATTTCAAAAATTTACATGGAACCATAAATGACCCCAAATAGCCACAGCACATTTGAGAAAGAAGAAGAAAGTTGGAGTCATCATAATATCTGATAAAAATCTATATTACAAGACCACCATAATCAAAATAACCTGGTAGAGGCATAAGAGCAGACACATAGATCAATGGAACTAAATAGAGACCCCAGAAATAAATCCATGTCTCTATTGTCAATATTTGCAAAAAGGGCAGAAGCATCAAGTGGAGTAAAAATTTGTTGAAAAATCTTTAAAAAATGGTATGGGAGATCTGAACAGCTACATGCAAGAAAATGAAACTCAACCACCAACTTACACCATACACAAAAATAAACTCAAGATGAATACCTAGTTAAACATAAGTCATGACACCATTAAAGTCCTAGAGGAGAACATAGGCAGGGAAATCTCAGATATTTCATGCAGCAGTATTTTCACTGATCTGTCCCCTAGAGGAAGGGACATAAAGGAAAGAATAAACAAATGGGACATCATCAAAATAAAAAAGCTTCTGCATGTCTAAAGAAAACAGTATCAAAATAAAAAAGAGAAACAACTGTATGGGAAAACATATTTGCCAATGATACCTCAGACAAGGGTTTGATCTCCAGAATATATAAAGAACTTACACAACTCCACTCTAAGAAGACCAGCAACCCAATTAAAAAATGGGCAAAGGACTTGAACAGACACTTCTCCAAGGAGGACATACAGAGGGTCCAGAATCACATGAAAAGGTGCTCAGTATTGCTAGCTATCAGAGAGATGCAAATTAAAACCACAATGAGATACCACTTCACACCAGTCAGAAAACAAACATAAGCAAACATCATAAACAAAGCAACAAACAACAAGTGTTAGAGAGGTTGTGGAGAAAAGGGAACCCTAGTGCACTATTGGTGGGACTGCAGACTGGTGCATCCACTATGGAAAGCAGTGTGGAATTTCCTCAGAAAACTAAAAATGGATCTGCCTTTTGACCCAGCAATTCCACTGCTGGGACTATATCCTAAGAACACTAAAACACCAATACAAAATAACCTTTGCACCCGGATGTTCATAGCAGCACAATTTATAATAGCTAGGTGCTGGAAGCCACCTCGTGCCCATCAGTAAATGAATGGATCAAAAAACTATGGTACATTTACACAATGGAATTCTATGCAGCAGAAAGAAAGAAGGAGCTCCTACCCTTTTGGGACAGTGTGGATGGAACTGGAAAGCATTATGATCAGGGAAATAAGCCAGGCAGTGAAAGACAAATACCATATGATCTCACCTTTAACAGAAACCTAAACAACAAGAAAAACAAACAAGCAAAGACACTGAAATTGAGAACAGGCTGTCAGTGACCCCAGGGGAGAGGGAAGGCAATGTGAGGGGAAAAGGGGAAGGGTTTGCAGGAACAAGTATAAAGGACATATGGAGAAAAACAAATTGGGAGGGGTGGAAATGGGAGGGAGTTGTGGAAGTCTGGTTGTATGGGCTGAGAAGGGGATAAAAGGCAGAAAACTGTACTTGAAAAATTAAAATACAATTTTAAAAAACTTTTAAAAAGTGGGGAAGGTTGCAGAAGGCATCAAAGGAAAGAAACAACCTTACATAATAATTCAATGCACTAACCCCACATTGGGTAAAGTAGCCTTGTGCATCTGGAGAGTTAAAATGATTTTGTTTTCCTACTGCTTTAGGTTAGGAGCTAGTACTTAGGGGTCACCAGTGGCCAGGCAGAGAGTACCAGTGAGTGGGTAAAATGCCTGGTGAGCGACTCTGGCTCCAGGGGTTAGAGGTCCTGGGCTCCAGCAGCCATTGAACCCTCAAATGTGGCCCAGGGATGGCCTGCGTTCTGTATTCTGAAAAAGAAAAAGAAAACAAAAATCCAGACTTCTTAACTTTTATAAGTTGACAAGCAATTAAAAATAGTCTGTGTCTGTGGTCCAAACAAAACCTGTCTGTCCCTGGATTTGACTTCAGGTCTGTGGGTGTACTGTGCATAGACTGTACCACATCTGAGGGTTCATGCTTGCCCTTGCCCTTGTGAGGTGCGTGTGTGTGTGTGTGTGTGTGTGTGTGTTTGTGTGTGTGTGTGAGAGAGAGAGAGAGAGACTGAGAGAAAGAGAGAGACAGAGAGCCTGAGAGACAAAGAGAGGTCACCTGCTCACACCAGCAGAATAGAGGGAAAGAGAGGGCATTTCTCAAACCTGCCTTGGTAGAGAGAGCTTATAATTTACAGACAGGCCTGAGCGCTGAGCTCTACCATGGCCTTTCCTGCCAGAGTCCTCAGCTTGTATATTAGATGTGGGGAGCAGACTATTGCAGAGGAAGCTGGGCCTCTGTGGATAGGGACTGCAGATTCTTTTTTTAAATGTATATGTACTTTTTTACTTTTTAAAAATTGTTGTTCAAGCACAGTTGTCTCCATTCCCCACCCCACCAACACATGGCTTCCCCCGACTCCTGCCTCTCCCCCCCTGCCTTCTACACTTGATCCTACCCCGTTTGGCTTTGACCATGTATCCTTCATATATATTCCTTCAAGACCCTTCACCTATTTTCCCCCATTATCCCTTCCCCCTCCTTCCCTTTGGTTACTGTCAGTTTGTTCTTTATTTCAATGTCTGGTTATATTTTGCTTCTTTATTGGCTTTGTTGATTAGTTTCCACTTGTAGGTGAGATCATGTAGTATTTCTCTTTCACTGCCTAGCTTATTTCACTTAGTATAATGCTCTTGACATCCATCCATGCTGCCATGAAGGGTAGGAGCTTCTTCTTTCTTTCTGCTGCATAGTATTCCATTGTGTAAATGTACCAGAGTTTCTTGACCCATTCACTTACTGATGGGACTTAGGTTGGTAGTTGCACTTGGCTATTGTAAATTGTGCTGCTATGAACATAGGAGTTCATAGGTTCTGTTCAACTGGTGTTTCAGGATTATACTCTTCAGGGTTTGGAGTATAAACTCAACAATGGATCAAATGACATAAAGGAAAAAATAAACAAAAGGTTCAAAAGGCAGATCCATTTTTAGTTTTCTGAGGAAATTCCATACTGCTTTCCATAGTGGTTGATCCAGTCTGCAGTCCCACCAATAGTGCACTAGGGTTCCCTTTTCTCCACAACCTCTCTAACACTTGTTGTTTGTTGCTTTGTTTATGATGTTTGCTTATGTTTGTTTTCTGACTGGTGTGAAGTGGTATCTCATTGTGGTTTTAATTTGCATCTCTCTGATAGCTAGCAATACTGAGCACCTTTTCATGTGATTCTGGACCCTCTGTATGTCCTCCTTGGAGAAGTGTCTGTTCAAGTCCTTTGCCCATTTTTTAATTGGGTTGCTGGTCTTCTTAGAGTGGAGTTGTGTAAGTTCTTTATATATTCTGGAGATCAAACCCTTGTCTGAGGTATCATTGGCAAATATGTTTTCCCATACAGTTGTTTCTCTTTTTATTTTGATACTGTTTTCTTTAGACATGCAGAAGCTTTTTATTTTGATGATGTCCCATTTGTTTATTCTTTCCTTTATGTCCCTTCCTCTAGGGGACAGATCAGTGAAAATACTGCTGCATGAAATATCTGAGATTTCCCTGCCTATGTTCTCCTCTAGGACTTTAATGGTGTCATAACTTACATTTAAATCTTTTATCCACCTTGAATTTATTTTTGTTTCTGGTGAAGGTGGTGCTCAAGTTTCATTTTGTCACATGTAGCTGTCCAGCTCTCCCAACACCATTTGTTGAAGAGGCAATTTTTACTCCATTTTATGCTTCTCCCCCTTTTGTTGAATATTAATTAACCATAGACATATGGGTTTATTTCTGGGCTCTCTATTCTGTTCCATTGGCCTATGTGCCTGTTTTTATGACAGTGCCAGGTTGTTTTGATTACAGTAGCCTTGTAATACAGTTTGGTATCAGATATTGTGATCCCCCCTACTTTGCACTACTTTCTGAAAAAAGCAGCAGTTATTCAGGGTCATTTAAGGTTCCATATAAATTTTTGAAGTGTTTGATCTATGTCTGTGATATATGTCATTGGTATTTTAATAGGTATTGCATGGAATCTGTAATTTGCTTTGGGTAGTATGGATATCGTGATGATGTTAATTCTCCTGATCCATAAAGACGGTATATGTTTATAGTTGTTTGTGTCTTCCTTGATTTCTTTCTTCAGTATTGTGTAGTTTTCTGAGTGCTGTTTTTTTACCTCCTTGCTTAGATTTATTCCTAGGTATTTTATTTTTCTTGTTGCTATATCAAATGGGATTTTTTTCTTGATTTCTGCTTCTGATGTTTCACTGGTGGTGTACAAAAATGCCTTTGATTTCTGGATATTGATTTTGTATCCTGCTGTTTTGCTAAGTTCATTTATTAGGTTGAGCAGTCTTTTGGTGGAGTCTATTGGATTTTCTATGTACACTATCATGTCATCTGCAAACAATGACTGTTTTGTTTCCTCCTTTCTGATTTAGGTGCCTTTTATTTCCTTTTGTTGTCTGATTGCTGTGGCTAAAACTTCCAATACTATGTTAAACAGAAGTGTTGAAAGTGGATAACCTTGGCTTGTTTCTGATCTTAGTTGAAAAGATTTTAGTTTTTGCCCATTGTATATGATGTTGGCTGTAGGTCTCTTATATATGACCTTCATTATGTTGAGAAAAGCTCCCTCTATTCCCACTTTGCCGAGTGTTTTTTTCATGAATGGGTGCTGTACCTTATCAAAGGCTTTTTCTGCATGTATTGAGATGATCATGTGATTTTTGTCTTTGCTTTTGTTTATGTGATGTATTATATTTATTGATTTCCAAATATTGTACCATCCTTGCATCCCTGGGATGAATCCCACTTGGTGGGATGGTGTATGATCCCAGATTGTGTATGATCTTTTGAATGTATTGTTGGATAAAATTTGGAAATATTTTGTAGAGGATTTTAGCATCTATGTTCATCAGTGATATTGGCCTGAAGTCCTCTTTCTTTGTTACATCTTTATCTGGTTTTGGGATTAGGATGATGCTGGCTTCATAAAAAGAGTATGGGAATCTTCCATCATTCTGGATTTTTTGGAATAGTCTGTTAAGGATGGGGGTTAGCTCTTCCTTTAATCCCTTGTTGAATTCTCACATGAAACCATTCAGTCCAGGGCTTTTGTGTGTCCAGAGTTTTTTATTCTGATTCAATTCTTTCTAATGTAATTAGTCTGTTCAGGCTTTCTGCTTCTTCTGCACTGAGTTTTGGAAGATTATACTTTTCTAAAAAATTGTCCATTTTACCTAGGTTTTCAAATTTCTTATCATAGTAATTTCTTACAATCCTTGGTATTTCTCTGGTATCAATTGTAAACTCTCCTTCATTTCTGATTGTGTTTATTTGGGTCTTCTCTCTTTTTTTCTTGGTTAATCTGCTTAAAGGCTTGCCAATTTTGTTTATCTTTTCAAAGTACTTGCTCCTGGATTCATTGATCCTTAGAATTGTGCTTTTATTCTCTATGTCATTTAATTCTGCTCTGATCTTGGTTATTTCTTTCCTTCTACTTGTTCTGGGCTGTCATTGTTGTTGTTCCTCGAGTGCTTGTAGGTGTAGGGTTAGGTTGTTTGTTTGAAATGTTTCTGTCTTTTTAGGTAGGCCTGCATCACTATGAACTTCCCTCTCAGGACTGCCTTCCCTATGTCTCATAAGTTTTGGGTTGTTGTGAGTTCATTTTTGTTTTTTTCCAGAAACTTTTTTGATTTCTTCCCTAATTTCATTCTTAGTACATTCATTGTTTAATAGCATGCTATTCAATCTCCGTGAATTAGAGTGTTTGGGGTGTTGTTCCTTGGGAATGGTTTCTAGTTTCAGTTTCTTGTGGTTGGAAATAATGCTTGATATGATTTCTTTTTTTTTTTAAGTTGTTGACGCTTGTTTTTTTGTCCTATCATGTGGTCTATCTTTGAAAATGTTTAAAGTGCATTTGAAAAGAATGTGCATTTAGCTTATTTGGGATGAAAGACTCTATATTTATCAGTTAAGTCCATTTCATCTAGGGCATTGTTCAAAGCTACAGTATCTTTTTTGATATTTTGTTTGGAAGATCTGTCCATTTTTGACAGTGGGGTGCTAAAATCCCCTAGTCTAATTGTGTTGTTGTCAATATCTTCCTTGAAGTCCTCCAAGATTTTCTTTATGTATTTGGGTGCCCCTCTGTTGGGTGAATATATATTTACAATGTTTGTGTCTTCCTAGTGGATACTTCCCTTGAATACTATGAAGTGACCTTCTGGGTTTCTCTTTATAGCTGTTTTTTTGAAGTTTATTTTTCTGATATGAGTATTGCTACCCCAGCTTTTTTTTTTTCCTGTCCATGTGCTTGGAAAATTTGTTTCTAGCCCTTCACTTTCAGTCTGTGTAAGTCTTTTGTCCTGAGGTGGGTTTCTTGTAGGCAGCATATATGTGGGTCATACTATCCTATCCATTCAGCTATTCTATGTCTTTTGATTGGAGCATTTAATCCATTTAGATTTAAAGTTACTACTGATAGATACTTATTCATTGTCATTTTTGTACCTGTGTTTCTCTTTCTCTTTCTCTTCTCCCTCCCCCACCTCTCTCTCTCTGTAATCTCTCTCTCTCCTTCTTCCCTTAAAGCAGTCCCTTTAGCACCTCTTGCAAAACTGGTTTGGTGGAGGTGTACTCTTTTAGACATCTTTTATGTGGGAAGCTCCTTATTTGGCCTTCTGTCTTGATGGAGAGCCTTGCTGGGTAAAGCAGCCTTGGTTTCAGGCCTCTGGTTCTCATTACTTGGACTGTTTGTTGCCATTCTCTTCTGGCTTGGAGCATTTCCACTGAGAGTTCAGTGCTAACCTTATTGGGGCTCCCTGGTATGTTACTTCCTGTTTCTCCCTTGCTGTATTTAAGATTCTCTCTTTGTCTTGGAATTTTGCCATTTTAATTATGATGTGTCTCGGAGTAGGCCTCTTTGGGTTCCTCTTGACTGGGACTCTCTGTGTTTGCTGGATTTATGTGATGTTTTCTCTCATCAAATTAGGGAAGTTTTCCATCATTACTTTTTCAAACAGGTTCTTTATCACTTGCTGTTGCTCTTCTCCTACTGGTTTCCCTATTATATGGATATTGTTACATTTCATGTTGTCCTGCATTTCCCTTAATCCCTCTTCATTCTTTCTGAGCCTCTTTTCCTTTTCTTGCTCTTTCTGGGTGTTTTTTTTTTTCTTTTTCTACCTTGTCCTCCAGCTCACTGATCTGATTTTCTGCTTCATTGATTCTGCTTTTGATTCCTTCTACTGTGTTCCTCAGTTCAGAAATTGTATTCTTCTTTCCTTTTGGCCCTTGTTGTTAGTTTCTATTTCCTTTTTCATATTGAAATAGTTTGCAGTGAGTTCATTGTAGTTTCCTTGTATTTTCTGGTAATTCTCTGTGAGCTCATTGAAATTCTTGATAAGCATTGCTTTGAACTCTATATCTGATAGTTGACTTGCTCTATTTCTTTTAGCATTCTTTATGAGGCTTCCTCCTTTCATTTCATTTGGGGATTGTTTCTTCATCTTCCCATTGTTTGTGAGACTCTTCTTGTTAGCCTCAGCTTCTTAAATTGATGTGTTCTGACTCCCTGGGTTTAGGGTGTGAACTTTTGTGGTAGAATACCTGTGAGATTCAGTGGTGCAGTATCCTTGATCACCTGAGCTTACTAGTCTTGGTTTGTCATTTCAATTGGCTCTGTTTGTCTTTGGGTTTTGATTGTTGTTGGGTCCTTCTTTGGAGGGTCCTTCCCCCCAGCTGGTTAACTGTGGGACACTCTGGTCACCACCTCTTGTATTTTGTTGTGCTTGTGTGGGCCAGTTCTTTTGAAGCTGGTTCTTCCATGTGTACAAAGTTTTGAGGATTCTCCCTTGCTCTTGTTCAGTTGTTTGTTTTGGGTAATTTCTCCATTATTTAGTTGTATTTCCAGATAGGTCCTGGATTGAACTTAGTGTAGCTTCAACTCCCTCCTTCACCTTCTTCTGTTGTTATCTGTTGGTGGTTCCTTTGTTAGTGGGTTTCCTCTTCCAGCAGGTATCCTGGTGTTCGCAACTTCCACCTAGTCCTTTTTGTGATCAGTTGGAGGAAGAAGGCAAAATGGTTTAAGACAGCAAGTGTATATTCTCTGATATTTACAGTAGTAGCACGTAGAGAGGAGATAGGAGATCCTTTGACTATGTATGGTGTTAACAGTGATATTCTACCCAACTAGCAACCTTTTAGAAAGGGTGGAGAGAAGATAAGATTCTTGTTGTGGAGGGAAGGATTGTGAATTGGATCTAGAAAGCAGTGAGCTTATGGAAGTTCAGACTTTAAAGTAAGGTGAGAGTAAAGGATAGAAAATAGGTGTAGTGTGTGAGAGAATAGAGTTAACCACAACAGTTATAGAGCTCAGGAAACCGTGAAGTGGGCTAAGATCTGGGAGTCATGCTGTGTAGTGTTTACAATTGTATAGAACAGCTGTTATTTACAATAATAATGGAGCAACAATCATATGACAGAATCTATGTGATCTGGATAACAAGAATAGGAATTATCAGACCTTGAGTAGTGTGCTGATAGAACACAAGTGAAGTGAAAGACAGTAAATCAACAATACAATATGAAAGAGAGAACAAGGGGAACCAGTCAAACAGTACAATTTAACCAGCCAAGCAAAGAAGACTAAGTGGAAAGAGGAGGAATACAAAGATACTATTAAAATAAAAATGTAAATATAATAAAAAATAATAATACAAATATGCAATAACTTTCAGGTTCTCTGTAGAAGCAAAGTGAAATTTACCTCACTGTCTCAGCAGTTGATATGCTCCCAGTTTAGGTCCAACTCTGGTCTTCCCACAGTTTCAGGGGTTTTGGTTTTGGTTTTTTTTGTCTCTTTTGTGGGAATTAAAAAGAAAAAGCAGAAAGAAGGATGAAGAGATAAAATGGGGAACAAATGAAAAAGCAATTAAAGAAAAAAGAAGGAAAGAGGAAAAAGGAGTTAAAAGATAAAAAAATAATAAAAATTAAAAAATAAAGAATTACTTAAAAAAAAAGCCTCTTGCTGACTTCAAACTGGCCAAATCAGTTTTGCATGTCTTCCTGGCTGCAACAGTCTGAGGTGTGATTGGTTTTGCTTTTCTCCCTTCCTGATCTGTACTCTGTGAACCTTCAGCCCAGTTTCCCAGCAGGTTGCACAGGTTTGGGCATGCACTCTCCCCAGGGCTTTGGGCGTGGGTTCGGGGCCTTCCTCAGAGCACACTCTCCCTGGGTTGTGGGCGTGCACACTTGGCCAGGGGCCCCAGGTCCCTCAGAATCAGGTGCCTACTCTCCCCAGGGCTTTGGGAGTGTACGCAGGGCTTTCATCGCCACCTGGGGAGTGCCATGCAGCTGGGTGGGGAGAAGGCCAGAGTGGCTTCTGCAGGAGAATTCCCCAAACAGTGTCTCTTTTTCCACTTTTTCTTTTTGAGAAATTCCTCCTATTCATGCCTGCCACTCTGGACAGAGGCCTGGCCTCTCACACAGCCCAATTCTCCAACCAGATGGGGAACTATCCAGGTCAGGGCCCCTCATGGCCCAACTCTCAACTCTCTGCAGCTGTTGTCCACAGACTCTGTGGGTGCTCACAGCCTCTCTGTTTTTGCCCCTTAGGCCTTATTCCCCTCTCTGTGACTTCAAGCAACCAGGCCTCTCCAGGTGCTGCTCACTCCTTATCTGGTAGGGAAGGCAACTGTTGATCAGGCTCTCTCCCAAGAACCCTGTGGAAGACCCAGTGGGTGCTGGGCCTGGGGCTACCACAACCCTGGTCCCTGCACTGGTCTCAGGGACCTTATTGTCTTGAAGCACTCTCTCCTTACCATCTTGTTTTTCAAAGTTCTCTACAATTTTTGGTTTCCTGTCTTCATATATGCTGGGATATTGTTGGCTGTTTGCTCTGTTCCTCCACAGATCAGCCAGGTTTTTCTCCCACTTGTAGGGAGAAATGGAATCCACTCCCTTCTACCTTGCCACTATATTCAGTCTCCCCCACTTTTAAACCATGTCTCAGCCACCAGAAGCAGGCATTGTTGGGAACCGCCCTGACTGGTATCAGAAGCTGAAACCCCCGCCTAGGCTAAAGCTAAGGGAACGCCCTTGGAACTGTAAGCCAGCAAGGAGACAAAAGCTTATCTTCCTGGCAGGAATGCTGCTTCTGCTGCTTTATTCATAACTGAACCCCCAAAAAGCTTGGTCGGTTAGCCAAAGACAGGTAAGATTCCCCACGGGGGAATGACCTAAGACAGGCACGATCACTTTGGGAGGCCCCCCCCAAAAGAAGGACTTGGGGGGCTGCAGCAAAAGGGGGGTGATGGACCCTCGCTCCTCAGCTCTGACATAGCCTGAGTTCTCAGCGTCTGGGAGAAAACTTCCTTGTCTCTCGGTTGCCTTAGTTCCCTTGCTCCACCTAAGCCTGAAACAATGACAGGGTGGTGCAGCTCGGTACTGAGAAGTGCGGATTCCCCAGGGTGATCAGGCCAAAGAAAGAATATGTAAATTACTGTGAAACCTCCTTTGTTTAGAATGCTCTCAGTTGAATGAGAAGGGTCTTAGGAGGAAGTTAGTTTGTTCCTCAGTCTTACAGCTCTTTGATCCCCAACTCAATAGACCGGCAGAGTTCTTTGTTTTCTATAGTTCCTTACTTCCCCCTAATGAGTACTGTACTTTACCTGAATTATTATGCAAAATGAGCCTAATGAAAGCAGGTATGGACGGTAAATCGGCGCGCTCCTCACTAGAAGGGGTGGCCATTTCGTCCCTACTTCTCCACAGAAACTAGTTTGTCTCTGTGCATGTTTTTTCTCACGTGTTTATCGTCGAGCCATCCACAGCGTTCTGTGGTCACTGCTTGTCGGTGACCCATGCGCAACAAGGCATCATGAGCTCTATAGAGTATCTATGTCCACTTGGCAGCACAATCATCCAGCTAGGCTCTGAGAGCCCTGCTCAGAATGGCAAATTCAACTCTTGGTGTGCCATCTTCCTCCCTATTGGTGGCGGGGAAGGGGTTATGTTTGTATCAATCACAGTCAGCTTCTAGGGGTTGCTGCTGAGGCCCCACCCAACCAGTAAGTCTACAACATCCAGAAATGGAATTAGGCCCCACTTTCATCCTTTTTGGTTTACTCCCAAAGATCCACCTGAGATAAGGATGAGGTAGTTGATGGGCTGGCAGCTCACAGAGAGTACTCCAGATCCCAGGAGAACCTTGCCTTGTACTTTGGCCTAGTGTTTACAGAAATACTAGTTTGTGAACCATGCCGCAGGGTCATGTGCCACACCCCAGGCTTCCAGGGCCTTTCAGTGATAGTATTAGGCAATCTCACCTTGTCTGAGCTGCCCCTAGACCTAGAGGTACCCCACCCATCCCACTAAGAACCTTCCCATAATGCCCTAGTTGTCCAACCCCAAGGCCCATGCTGACTCCCTTTCCCCAGAAAACGTACAAAAGATGCAGGAAAAATCCCAGAAACAGTTTCTATAAACTAATTTAGTCAGAAGAAGGTGTTTGGACATAAAGCAAGTGTTAAATGGCTCTAAAACCAGTGTTTAATAAAGACCTAATCTGAGTTCTGTAAGAACCCAGAGAATTCCTAGGAGTTTAAGGTAATCATGAACCACTTCAGGGCAGCACTAGGATTAGGTTGGGTGGAGAAGGGTGGGAAAGTGACCAGACAATGGCTGGTGTGAGAGTATTCAGGGCACAGGAAAAACACTTTTTATCGCCTATTCCAGCCCTGATGTTGTAGCCTTGACCCACAGAGTTTCCATCCATGGTCCATGTCTTTATCAGTCACATCAAACAATAACCACAGCAGGAGAAAATATCCAATTCATGAGCTCAGGTCCTGCTTGCATCTTCATTGCCATGGCTTAGTGTGTGTCTGTTGTACTCCTATTCCCACCTTGGTCACTACAAATGAGAATCAGTGAAAATTTCTCCTGAATTTACACAAATGGGATCAAATCATTCATCTGGGTCTTCCTTTCAACAAAAGCCTTCAAGATCGACCACTGAGAGTCAATTCTATTCAGCAACCATGAGCATCCATCTGTGATGAGCAGCATCCAAAGCACTAGGAACAGACATATTCAATATCATTTGTACCCTGGAAGGTCACAATCTATGGGAACATGAATGAGGACAAATTACAGAGCAATGTAATCAATTACAACATAAAAGGTCTCACTTAAAAAACTAAGTATTATTTGAGCCAACTCATTACTGGTCCCATAAAGACCTAGTCAGAGAAGCTACATAAACAGGGACAGACAGGTGAGAAAAGAACAAAGAATATGTGTTTTTCAAGGTAATTGCTAACTCCACTTTAGAGATCAGTTTTCACCTGATAAATTATCTAAGAAAAGAGAAGACTATAAGCCCATAACTTGAATTTTGTTTAAATACATTGTTTGCCAAAAGATTTAATGAGACCACTTTTTGAAGAGTATTTGAAATTTTAATTTTTGTTAAAAGAATGTTTGTTGAAGTCAAATAAATCTGTTTCATGTGTATGCAATTAAAAAAAATAAATTGAATCTCCCTTAGTAGTTCAAAACCAACACTGCCAATAGCTGTCTGATTGCAGCTTTAATGGTGCTGTAATGAGGACAGCATATTGAGCTCATGTTAGTATTTTACAGTTAACAACAATCACATGTAGTTAGGAAAGCTGATCGAGAGAAAAGAACATTTATTATTCTTATAATTGAAAAGAGCAAATCACATTCCATTTCATTTAAGGAAAATTATTCTATTAGGATATTTATGTGAATCATGGGCTCCTCATCATTCTCCACTTTTATTATTCTCTCAGAACAGCTTTTATGGCCTCAGATGGTGCCTGAAGAGCCAAATGAAAACCCAGAAGAAAAGGACCAAGGGCCATGGCTCTCTCTAACATCCCACTTTGTGAGACCCTCCAATTATTGTTTCTACCCATTCCAGAAAACAGGCTAGTTCCCTGGCTATTACATCTTTGTTTACCACCTGTTGTTACTTGAAGAAAGGTATATCACTCAGCTAACCCTGCACAACAAACCATCCCAAAACTCAGTAACTTAAAACATATACCATTTATATTGCTCACATTCTTTCTGGTTAGTTGGAAAAGGTACTGATCTAGGACAGACTTGACTCAGGTGTGGCTCTGGCTGTGTTTGACTTCTCCCTGTGGACTCTGTCTGTTCTAGGAAGTGACAGTGGGTATGAAGTGGAAGCTCCTGTGATGAGGATGACAAAAACACAAACCTAACACCACAGGCACATTTCAAGTTTTTACTCCTGTTTGATTTGCTAACATTCTGTTGGACAATGCTTGTCATATGGCCAAGCTCAGCATACTTCCATGGAGCTGAAAACATTCTAAGTATGAGATGGAGGGGAGCAAATATTTGTTGAACAGTAATTGAAACTGACATAGTCAACCCTATCACTGCCTTTGCCTATGCTAAATGTACCCAAGACTTTGCCAAGACACCCAAAGCCTCACCCAATCATAGTGTCATGCTTGAGAACCAGGATCTCATGGCTACCCCAGATCCATAGTCTCCTTTTTATCTAGAGACTATGGACTGCTACTGATCCAGAAAAATTTTAAATGCTGCTGGGAAAATATTGCTTGGTCCTCTACCCTGAGGGTATAAACTGTCCTTTGATGAAGCTCTGGGTCTCCTCCCTGGGAATGGCCCCCACCCATCATTTTCCATGAGTCTTGGATTCAGTCTGGGGAAGGCCTTTGTTTTTCCATCCCTCTTCATGGACTCATGTGCTGAGGGCACTGGAGAATCTGCTCTTTACATTTCTGAACAGCCTTCCCAGCTGTTTCTTGACTGGAAAGATCTGGGGCCCCACAGTTCTACTCACATTTTCAACAATCTCCACCTGTTTTAGGCCAGGCTGGCAGCACATTTGCCAGTTCAGCTCTTCCAAACATGTGTTTTCTGTGTAGTTGATTCCAGGTACCTCCACATGCCAACAAACAATCCACAGTTTTCTCCCAAGGCATGCCTCCTCTTACACTTCAGAAGCCTCAGGCTCCTGTGAGTCCACACTCTTAATAATCCTAGGACCCTTTGGTCCAGCTAAGGGGATCTATAAAATGCCACTTCAATGATTTTAAAAATCTTACCAAGGCTGTGTTTTCCTTTGAGAAACGTCTCCTGACTGGAGAGGCTAAAAGTGAGCAATTATTTTATTTTCAAACCCAGAAGGCCCAAGAATTTTTGGCCTCTCTATAGTCCCTTTGACTTCTGTTTATTTATAGGCCAGACTGTTCTTCCCTGAGTGTATCCCTCTCCTGCAGCAGTCTGTCAAGTGCAGCTGACAGCTGGATATACCTAGAAGAGCAAGATGCAATGCCCTTGAGGAGCTTCCAGTGCAGGACAGTCACAGTGCACAGTGATTCAAACAGACAGGGGAGCAGGCTGTCTGTGGAGGCACAGCATACCTGGAGGAATAGCACACCTGACAGAGGAGACAGAGGAGACTTCTCTGAGCAGGGGACACCAAAGCTGTCTCTTCAAAGATAAGCAAAAATCAGTCTACTGAGTGGACAGGAGAGGGAAGGCTGGCTGGCAAAAAGTACAGCACATGCCAAGGTGTGGCACTATGACAGGCCAAGACACTAAGAGAAGCAGTCAGTAAGGTTAAGCCATTGCAGTAAACACCCATAGAGGACCAGGCTGGGCCTGAGCAAGAGGATGAGGGAAAAATCAGCCTTTGCTGCAGGGAGCTCGTTGGCCAACAGGGGAGAGTAACCAAGAAATTATTCCCACCCAGGAGGCAAGGCTGCAGTAAGAGCCAGGCAAGAGCCTAGAAAGAGTCAGAAAAGGGGCAACCTTCTTGTGAGAGCTCACAGGAGGTCACACTTTAGGTAAGTGGTGGAGGGAGAAAAGTTAACCAAGCAGAATGACGACAGGAAGGTGTTACAGGTGTGGGAACTACATGAGCAAATAAATGCCTGAAGGTGTGACCCTGACTGGTGACTACAGGGAGGTTCACTCTGTGTGAGTGCACAGTTTCTGTGTAAGTGTGTGTGTGAGTTTGTGTGTATATAAGTGTGCCTGTGTGAGTGTGTATGTCTGTGTACATTTGTGAATGCATGTGTGAGTGTGCATTTGTGTGTATTCATACCCTTGTGAGTATTTGTAGATATGTGTGTCTCTATGATTATGTGTATAATGTGTATGAGTTCATGGGTGCACAAATGAGTGTGCATAGACAGAGCTGGGCAGGGAAAGGTCAAGTCCTGGAGACTGGACCTGGGGATTCATTCAGGATCTCTTTAGTAAGGAGCGTGTGTGTGCCCCTACAAGTACAACACAATAGGAGTAAAGGGCCAGGGCAGGAACAACAGGAGTGTTCTGGTTGGTATATCATTAGGCGCTACCTCCATGATGCTAAGAGATCGGGGTAGTACGTTTCCCAAATCACATACTTAATGAAGAAAAGTGACCATTTCCCGGGGATAAATGGTAATCCCTGCTTGAGCTCTCAGCAGTTAACACAGCAGCTGGAGTTTACGTTCCCATTGGACCTTAGAGCTCTTCATTCTAATGTAAAATAACCATATCACCAAATAAAATGCAAGGATGAATTAAATCTCTCTATTAAATAAAAGAAAGAAAAACTTCAAACCCTTTAAGGTTTGCTCCTGAGGAAGATCCCAGATATGAGGACAACTGGATCAGTCTTGAAAGGTGCTGTCCTCCCCTGTCCAGGATCTCAGGCTCCAATTTTCAATGGCACCAGGACCCCATCCACAGGAGACCACATACTGCTTTTATATCAAACTGAGCTTGTCATTCCAGAGCACAGGTAAGAGATGTGGGATGTTTGAGAAGACTTGGCTAAATCTTGAGTGGGTCAGTAGAGAAATAATTAGAGAGCAAGGTACACAGAAACAGCCTGACTCTCAGGCATAGGTTGGGATTCTGGCAATGAAGCACAACTCCAGGCAAGCAGCACTTCACATTCTATACCAATCCCATCCTGCCACTTTTGCTGGAAAGGCCCCCCAACCCCCATCCAGGGGCAGGCAGGACTTCCTGGGTCCTTGACTGACCATCGTTCCCTCTTTAAATCTCAGGTCCATAAATAAACTATGAGGAAGGACGTTATCCCACTGCTCCATTATTACTAGGATTCACTTTTGCAAGAGACGATGATGAGGGAAAGGGTGGAGAGGTATGTAAAATCATTTATGTAGCATTTTCTATAGGCATTTCAGAAGGAGATTAAAGATGGCAACTGAGCTCCCTCACTGACCACTGGGTGCAGTTAGAAGAACCCACAGAGACAGGAGACTGAGCACTCAGAAAATCCTGACATATAGGTGAAGCAACGACAAGGGCCTCAGGGAGGCTTCTCTGAAAGATCTCACAGACCTAACTCTCTCTGCGCTCTATCTCTTATCAACTGCTCACCTTGGGTAAATTATTCAATTTCTCTGAAACCTGTTTTCTCATCCAAAAAAATTATAGGATCTCAGCCAGCTCGCAGGGCTGTTTTCAGGAGTAAATGAGATAATTCTGTGAATGCTTCTAAGATAGGGAGAGGCACACAGCAGGCCTGGGTGCATCCCTTTGTACAAACTCCATTCATTGTCAGATTGGGAATGATTTCCAGAACATTGTGATATCTAACCTAAATCAACCAGATAATAAATGGCAAAGGTGGCTGGATTTGAAGGTAGATATGCCCTCCACCAAAGCTCATCTTCTTTCTCATCTCTAGAAGAAGGTTAAGAATAGTAGGCAAGAGTTGCCCATTGTTAATTTCATCTGTTTCCCAAGAGAAACAAAAATCATTAGGTGGTGTCAGGGAATCTAAACCCTACACAGATGATTTCTCCAGGGAGATAATCTAACCTCATGGATTGTTATAGAGATTAAATGAAATACCTCCCATGAGTAGATGGACCATAAATGATAGCTTTCATGTTCTAGTCATTTAAAGTTGCCTCTCTCCTGTATTAATCATCTATATTGCTTAACAACTTCCCACAAATGTGGCAACTTAAAACAACACAGATTAATCTCATAGTTTCTCTGGTTCTGGAGTTGGGGCATGGTTAGGTGGATCCTCTTTTCAGGGTCTCACAGAGCTGCTGTCAATGTGTTAGCTGGGGCAGCAATTTCATCTGAGGCTCTGGGAGCTCTTCCAAGCTCATTGGTGGAATTCAGTTTCTTGATGCTGGAGGAATGAGGCCATTAGGCCCTAAAAGCTATCTACCATTCCCTGTCATGTGGCTCTCTCTACAAAGGCAGTTTATTTCTTTAATGCCAATAGGAGAGTGCTGCTGCTGCTGCTTCCATCTCTGACCTCTGGACCCTCTTGTGAAGGGCTGGCCTGATTAAGCCAGACCCAACCCAAAATAATCATTTGTTTGATTACATCTGTGAAATACCATATTTTTCCATGTATAATGCACACATTTTTTACCATATTTTTGAGGGAAAAATAAGGATGAGGATTATACATGGGTAGTGCCTGAAATAACTTGTATCTGTTCTTGTGTTTTGTAATTATTTGTTACATAAAATTTCTTATACCATAATATGTTCAAAAATAAATGCTGAAATTCCTTTATAATACAAAAAACAAGTATCTAAATATAAATAAATAATTGAATTAAGAAGTTAAAGCAAAAGATTTTTTCCTGAAAGTTTAGGCCAAAAATGTGGGAGCACATTATACATGGCAAAATAAACAGTATCTTACTCTTTGCTTTAATCTAATTATGGAAGTGAAATCATATTCACAGGTACCACCTACAGTCAAAAGGTTGGGATTATTCATGGGCGTGACCCATAAGGGATTATGTCAGAATTCTATTCCTCCTCCCATCCTTATCTGAACAGAACACAAAACCTCCTGCCGGAAAAACAAAACTTTAATAGTGTTTTTTGGGCCCTGGAACAACTTCTTTCAGGAGTTCCATAACAGATGGCATTTTCTTTTCTGTTTCTGGGCTATCCCTGAAACATAAAGCTGGCTGACCAGACTTAATTGTATCACACTGATTTAAAGTAAAATAGCATGTCATTTGGAACAAAATAGGGTTTGTTGATTGACTTTTATCTCTACCTTTTAAATGTGTTGATGAGTTCTTCAGGGTAGAACAGTCCTGCCTTAGAGGCCTGGCCATTCACTGTAAGTGTCCAGATGTCCCCTACTTGTCCTAGTGGTTAGAGAAGGTACAGACCTCATCGACTCAGGAGGAAGCAGATTTTTGGAACTAGGAATAGTTCGGGAGACTGATCACCTCACATCTGACCCCATGAGCAGCTGTTCCTGCCTCCACCACTTCCTTACCTCCTAGTTCTCTTCTGTCATTCTGGAACTCCACTCACAGTGGACATTATTAACACCCATTACAGTGAGGAGCCCTCTGACAAGAGGAACAGACTTAATTTTTAGTTTTAGTATGAGGGAGAAAAATCATCATTAATGTTAACTAGACATACATTTTACATCTACTCCCAGTCACCTTCATTAATACACAGATGAATATTTATACAAAGAAATATTCTCTTAAAAAAAAAAGAAATATTCTCTTCCCTCCCCATATCATCTTGAACATGCTTCACCAGGGCTGGTGGGCTGAGTGGTTGAGGATTCACTGGGTTCCCAAATTTGTGCCTCAAGCCTTCATCTATGACCTCACTAAACCCCTATAACAGCCCTGCTGAGTATGATTATGCCACTTTTCCAGATGTGTTATTAAGCTTACAGAAGCTGATATTTTCCCAATGTATCACACCTGGGATTCCAGTATAGGCCTGTGTGGTTTCCACACTCCCTCCTTTACAGTCCATATTACTCTGCTTGCTATAAAGAAACGCATATTTCTGTTCTACCCCACTGGACTGTCACAGTGGAGTTTGTCATGAAAAAGGACTCATGGTTCACCTGTAAATGTGCTTGCGTACACCTTTGGCTGGTGCTTGCCAAGTAAACTTGAGTGTTCATTGTATGTAATGCCAAGAAAGGAAGAAGTGAACTTGCACAAGAAGGGAAAGAAGGGTATACATAGTCAAACTCACTCAGGTGCCCCTGAGAGCCATCAAAATTCAGCCCCTCATTGAGAGGTGGATCCCTAGGTCCAGATGCTTCTGTAGTGGTGAACACTACCACTGGTCTATCCCACAGCCAGGGTGACCCACTGTTACAGATTTAACCCATCTGGGTGAGCCAAGATAGTGTAACTAAAACAAGTCTCCTCCCCCAGGGTCTTTCTATACTATGGTTCTTCTTGACCAGCACTAGGTATTAGGATTTATGGCTCTCAATGCCAGATTTTAGTAAAAAGGAAAGGAACTCTTTATTCAAAAGTTATGCAGGTTTAGAGTAATGGTGGAATGTCACTGTTAAATCTCAAACTCCCTTTAAAATACCCACCAGTACACACAGAGTCCTGCCTCCCCTTGCTAAACCACACCAGTCATGTGTATCACATATCAGGAAAAGAAATAGAAGTCCATAGCTCAGCTAGACTCCCAGTTCCTTCCAATAACCCATGTTCAACTGGGAAGGTCTTGCACAGTTCCCAGCACCATCAGCTGTGTCACTGCGTTCTCCAGTTCTTAATCTGAAACCATGTGGCACCTCCTCACAGCCCAACAGCAAGAGTCTTTTCACCCCTTTTATTCCATCATAGTCTCATATTTTCCCCCATTGTCTCCCATTCTACATGGTGGCTTGTCTTTTAATTTAAATCCTAGCTTGGAACCTCCTCTGTAACCCCATTTCCTACTCCTCCCATAATTGGCTACATCTGCTAGCACTCTCTGCCTTTCTCTGCCTCCATATTCTTTGCCTTTCTTGGCTGCCATAGTTAATCCGATCAGGCATGGCCCCATGACATGTACTGAACCATCTACAAGCTCTCACAAAGGCACTATACCAGGAGAGCTGCCTCCCAGTTACATCATTGGTCAGTCATGCCCATCTTTCTAGCTAGCCTGCTGTTGATATGCAAAATAATTCTTTTTGCATGTAAGTATGAAGCTAGCTTAGTGCTGATATGCAAAATAACTTTCAATAGCCCTGCTCCATGTCTCCATTCCCCAGCCAGGTTTGTGGGGGATTCTGGGGCCGCTTAGCCTACACTCTGTTACACAACCACCCAGGTCTTCCTGGACTGTGGGGCTCCTAGGGTGCAGGACTTTCAGGGCTAAAACTGAGAAGTTGCCAGGCATTAGGATGAGCTGGTCACCCTAGTAGCTAGCATCTGTTCTCCCTTCACTTTTCTAGTACTCAGAATTCCATTGGGCATCCTCCTCCCTCACACACAACTTCTGGACTGTAACCTGTTGGGCATCAGTCATTGGTTCAGAGGTGGGTGTGTGGCTTAACCAGGCACAACCTAGGGCAGAGGTGGCAAATACAAGGCCTGAGCACTGAATCCAGCCCTGCACCTTGTTTTATCCAGCCAGCACCTTATTTCTACCTGGCAGCAGCACCGAGCTCCTTGCCCCTAGTTAAGGAGTAATTACATTTATACAGTCCTAAAATTACATTCTGCCCTTTGAAGGCAACCCCGAGGCTGATGTGGCCCCCGGTGAAAATGAGTTTGACACCCCTGATAGGGGAATCTGAGTGAAACAGGGTGCAACCAAGAGAGAGAGCCCCAAATAGGGATTTGGAAGGAGGTCCAGAACTCAAGGTATCCAGGAAATATTAGGATGTCCTCACCCTTACCTCAAAGGTGTGAATTGGGAGAAGGGACACATGGAGCAGGAATATGCAGAGCCATTTTGTACAGCAACAGCTTTGCAGCTAACCTCTGGCATGGGTTAAATAGCTGTGGCCATGCTTTGAGCCAGGTAGAAGGGAGTGACTTCCACCCAAGATGTAACGGGGGGGCAGGTCCCCCAGGTTACAGCACCTGCATGAGAGCTTGGAAATGATTGGCTCCACACCATGGGGCCATGACTGCTTGTACTAACTATGGCAACCCAGTAAAGCTGGAAGGATATGGGAATGCTGGCAAGTGTAGCCCATTGTGGGAGGAGTCAGAAATGGATCCATAGGGGAAGATTGGTTCAGGAATTTAAACCGAGACAAGGCAGCCAGTGCAGAGAGGCCTATGTGGTTTTGGCAGTACAGAGAGTACATGCAGCTGTGGCAATAGAGAGGAGAGCCACACACTTCTAGCAGAGTGGGGAACCCCGCAGCCATGTGAGAGGAACCACGTGGCTTTGCCAGAGAGGGGACCCCCCCCCAGCTTGGGTAGAGAGAATCCCTATGTGGCTTTAGCAGAAAACCGCCACTTGGCTTTGGCAAGGTGGTGAAACACCCTCTCCCCACAGCTTTGCTGAGAAGAACCATGCAGTTTTGCCCAGAGTGGAGACCCCTGCAGCTTTGGTAGAAGATGACCACATGACTTTGGGGTACTCCCTTTGGCCACGTAGCCTGGGAAGCAGGAGAGATTTTGCCTGGAAGAAGGGTGAAAGAACTCTTGCCAGTAGGCCATGAGAAGGTGCCACATGGCTTTGGATTAATTGGAGATCCTGCTTGGATGGCGACACAGCTGATAGTACCAGGAACCTGAAATATGGATGTTTGCTTCTTTTCCTGAGATACGGTACCCCAAATTAGGGCAGGGGGAGAAGGAAGCACTGTGGGCATCTGTGGATATCCTAAAGGACTTTGATATTTTAATGAAGACATTAGGTCACTACTTTAAGTCTGTATAGCTTTAAATAAATATTTCCTTTCCTCTTCACAAATCTCTGGCATTGAGAGACGTTTTTCCTAAGGTGGCAGACAACTGAACCTAGTGGGGGTCCTTTCAGTAATAGTATATAGTAACCCCCCTTGGCCCTCTGTGTGTGTGTGTTCTGTAAAAGTTTTTGGCATCCCTGGATGGGCCAATTATTGCCCTCCCCCCAGTCTGTTCTGTCACATGAGGACTTTAGCCTGGAATACTGGGACAGCAGTACCTTTGCCCCCTGGGCAATGTGGAATAATGTGGTGTGATACCTGAAACAGAGGCAGTCATACTGCTACCATGAAGCCAAGGCCACTAAGGGAAGAAGTAGAGAGGTCAAAAAGAATTGGGTCCCTGATAGCTGGAGTCTCACTGTGTCACTCAGCCTTGAACAGGCCCTACCTGCAAGCTCTATCCTTATAAGGATAACAAGTTCTTTTTAATTTTAAGCCATTTGGCTTAGGTTTCCATTTTCTTGTAACTGAAAGCATGCTAAGCAGTTGTTCCCCCAAGTGCAGCACCTGAGCAACAGCACCACTACATCCAGACTTGAGTGAGAAACTCTAGAGGCAGGGCCCAACCGTCTGGTTTTAACAGGTCTTCTTCATGATTCCAATGCCTGAAAAAGTTTGAGACCTAGAAATTGACACGTTTAACTGATAGCTCAGGGGTTCTGATCCCTGAGTGTGGTCACAGAACTATTCCCTGGAATAGAACTTCCTTTTGCACTATTCCCTGGGTGCAAAGACAGTAGTGCTTTAAGTCTCCTGAGGCAGGTCTGCTTACCTGAGGCAGCTGCCACTGCTAGAAAGAACAGTGGCTGCTGTCTTCTCAGACCCAAGATATAACTTCCCTACATAACTCCTAGCAAGAGGACTCCATGACCGTTCTACTGTCACTCCTCCCAGAGTTAGCCTAGGACCTCAGTTCTCAGCTGCTCCTGTTCTAAAGATTGTAAGGTAGCTGTGACTCACTATGTTCCTCCCTGTTTTTACCCAGCACTCCCCATTTCCCTAGTAAGTGAGTAATCTTCACATGTTGATCTCTCAAAGGGGCCACACAAAAACTGATCACTTCACACCCATAGGGTGATCTTCTTTCTCTCCCTCTGCTCTCATGAGAACTGAGAAAAGCAAGCATGCAAAGCTTTTTTCTTTTGATGAAGAGAAATATGAGTCATTTCTCTTCATAAGTGGTTCTTAAACTCTGCACCCATCAGAGTCACTCACAGGACTTAGGAAACAGACTGTGAGGCTCCAGCCTAAAAGTTCCAAATTCCACCTTAGGCCTGAGAATTTCCCTCTTTAATAGGCTCACAGGTGATGCTGAGGCTGCTGATTTGGGGAACACTGGGAACCACTGCCCTAAATATAACAAAAGCCCAGGTCTTCACCTTCTTTACAATTTCAATTTAAAGTCACATATAAACATTTTATGTGAAAAGAAAAAAAATATATAAAATGTAAATATAAATGGCATCATATGTATCTCAAACTCTAAAGAAGAATTAACAGACTTCTCTAGTTCTCACTAAGACAACACCAAAACAAGGTTTTAGGCAGGAAGGAAAGAAAAGAGTGGGGGAGGGAGTGGTGTGTGGAAATGGGTCTTCAATGTAAAAACATCATTTTTAACTATTCCCAGTGGTGTGCTTTTGAAACTGTCACAGAGCTGGAGGAGAAGGGAGGGGCCACAGGAGGATGTTGCTCAAGGCAATGGTAAACAAGCTCTCTGGCCCAGAGCAGATCTCCTACCAGCCCTAGAGACTGGCACAGGCTGTAGAGCAGGATTGATGAGGAAAAAAAAAAAAACCCTCCACTCCTTTTTGGAGTGTGGCAGAGGAGGTGCAGATTGCCAGTCTAGGACAAGATTGTCTGGGAAGCTGGAAACCTCTAGAGCACATGGAATTATATGTGCCAAGAGATTTAAATGGAGGGAGGGCAGAGACTTGGCCTCTTTCTCTTCCTCAGGAATCCACGGAGGTGATCCTGCTGTAGCTGACTGCATTTCCCAAAGGACTGTATTTTTAAATGGTAGAAATAACTCCAAGCATAGCCTAGGGCAGGTGTGGCCCAGCAGAGGGTGGCAGGGTTATTTTTCTTTTGATGTTTTAGAGGGAATAGCCTCTGATGAAGAAGCCTGCTATTCACCAACATTGTGTCGCTTTTTTTTATTGTATTGTTTTCCATTGCTATTTAGCCCCTTTATACCTCCCTCCCTCTCTCAATCACCACACTGTTGTCCAAGTTCATAAGTCTTTTACCTTTTTGCTCGATCCCCCCACACCTAAACTCCACCCCCCAGCTGTCATACTCTCTATTTATGAGTTTGTCTCTATTTAGCTTGTTAGTTGAGTTTGTTCATTAGATTCCACATGTGAGTGAAATCATGTGGTATTTGTCTTTCTCTGACTAGCTTATTTCACTTAGCATAATATTCTCCAGGTCTATTCATGTTGTCATAAAGGGTTAAAATTTTTCTTTTTTATGGCTTAGTAGTATTCCATTGTGTAGGTTTACCATAGTTGTTTTATCCACTTATCATTGATGGACAGTTGGGCTAATTCCATATCTTGACAGTTGTAAAAACCACTGCAAACAACATAAGAGAACTCATGTTCTTTTGAATTAGTGTTTTGCGTTTCTTTGGATAAATTCCCAGAGTAGGACTACTTACTGGCTCAAAAGACAGATTCATTTTAATTTTTTGTGGTATCTCCATACTGTTTTTCACAGTGGAAGAACCAATCTGCATTACCACCAGCAGTGCAAAAGGGCTCCCCTTTCTCCACATCCTCATAAACACTTGTTGTTTGTTGATTTATTGATGATAGCAATTCTGACAGGTGTGAAGTAATATCTCATTGTAGTTTTAATTTGCATTTTTCTGATGATTAGTGACATTGAATAACTTTTCATGTATCTATTGGCTATCTGTATGTTCTCTTTGGAAAAGTCTATTCAGGACCTTTATCCATTTTTTAATTGGATTGGTTTTTTGGTTTTGAGTTTTGTAAGTTCTTTATTTTTTGGATATTAATCCCTCATTGGATGCATAGGCAAATATGTTCTTCCATTTTGTGGGTTCTCTTATTATTTTGTTGATGATTCATTTGTTGTGCAAATACTTTTTAGTTTGATATACTCCCACTTATTTATTTTTACTCCTGTTTGCCTTGTCTTAGGAGATACATCAGTAAAAATATTACTACAAGTAATGTCTAAAATTTTACTGCCTATATTTTCTTCTAGGATTTTTATGGTTTCTGGTCTAATATTTAAGTTTTTTATCCATTTTTAATTTATTCTTGTGTGTAGTGTAAGAAGGTGGTCTAGTTCCATTTTTCTGCATGTATCTGTCTGATTTTCCCAACATCATTTATTGAATAAATTATCTTTAGCCTATTTTATGTGCTTGCTTCCTCTGTTGAATATTAATTGACTATAAAGGTATGGATTTATTTCTGAGTTCTCTATTCTATTCCATTGATCTATGTGTCTGCTTCTATGCCAGTACCATGCTGTTTTGATTACTATAGCATATAGTACAGTTTGATATCAGGTAGTGTGATTGCTTCAGCATTGTTCTCCTTTCTTAGGAGTGCTGTTTTTATAAGGAGCCTTTCATACTTCCATATAAATTTTTGAAATACTTGTTCTAGTTCTCTGAAATATGTCATTGACATCTTGATAGGAACTGCAGTGAATCTATAGACTGCTTTATGTAGGATGGATATTTAAATGATGTTAATTCTTCCTATCCATGAACACAGTATATGTTTCCATTTATTTGCTTGTCCTTCAATTTCTTTCTTCAGTGTCTTATAATTTTCCAAGAACAGGTCTTTTCCATCCTTGGTTAGATTTGTCCCTAGGTTTTTATTCTTTTGAAGCAGTTGTAAGTGGGGTTGTTTTATTAATTCCCCTTTCTTTTAGTTCACTACTGGCTTATAAAAATGCAACTGGGGAGATCCAAGATGATGGAGGAGTGAGTGAAAGTTTCACTAACCTCCTCCCAGGACAAATCTGGAATTATACATGTATTGTGGAGAAATAATCTAGAATAAACAACTTAACAATAGTGGAAGTGGTGGAAGAGAAGCCTTATAACCATGGACAGACATAAGAAATAGCTTCACTACAATGTGACTTGTACAGAGTGTTGAGGAGGTGCAAGAGGTCTGGCTAGGCTCAAAGGGGCAGCCGCTGACATGTCAGAGGAATATTTCAGTGGCTCCAGGGATCCCACTGAGAAGTGTGGAGTCTAAAACCCAAGTTGGTCTCCCCAGCCTACCATACAGAGCCTCCAAAGTACCCAGATAACACCCAGCTAGGAAAAGTGACAGAGTTCCTCTCTCCCAGAAGCAGACACCTGGAGATGTAGAGAGCCTTTTAATGGGCTAATGCATAAATTTTTATTTGCAGTCATGTCAGGGTCCAGCCTCAGCAGGTCTCAGAGTCCCCAAAGGAAGAATGGCTCAGGTGAAGTGAATGGAGCGAGATACCAGGTTGGGTGCCAGAGGACAGCCAGGCTTTTTGGGTCTGACTGACTCCCTGAGAAGAATCAATCTTTATTTTTATAGGGGAGGTTACACAACATTCAATGGAGCAGGTGCATAGTGTGATTATTAAAACAGAAATGGTTACCATAGAAATTACTTTGAAAAGTACAGAAGGTTTAACAGATCAATCATGTTAAACAAAGGTTATTTTGACCAAGAGGGTTATCAATCGGATAGCCAATGAAGCTATATGGGCACAAACTTTTAGGTGCCAATTAGTACCTAGGTGTCTATTAAAATTCTAGGGGATTGGTCTAAGTTAAAAGGGTGCAAGGGATGATTTATAGATTATATAGAAATTAGCTATTGTCCATTGAGGTTAGATTTGTCTAGGGTTAGGTAACTGGTTTCCTGCCTAGGTCTTTTGATTTATATATCTTGGGGGGGGGCATGTTTTGTATTCATTTCTGTGTATTGAGATTATTATATTCAACTAGAACTCCTTGCTTCTTTACTCACCTGGTCCATTAATAAACATTCCTGTCCAGGGTATGGGAGGGGTAGTGGTTCTAATAAATCTTGAGCTTTTAAGTGGTGACTCCTTCAGGGACATTCTTAGCAACAGCTTCTTCCAGTATTCTGGCAGCTGGTCTGCCCATAGTTTAATTTTGTCCTTAACTTCCCAGGTGGGGGAAGTAGGCAGCATTAGGGTTGTTAGAGATTTCTGTTCTGTGGTCAGCAAATAACTTTGCACAGAATCAGAGGCATCATGCAGATTTTTTGTTATAATGCACAGGTATCTAAAAATCCCACCACCTATTGCTAGCAGGGGCAGACATGCAGGAAGAGATAGACGGGAGATCTGGCCACAGTCACCTCTGCTGTACAGATGCATCTCATCCTTCCTGACTGTGTCAACAGTTGGCTGTTGTGTCATCTCCTGACACAGTCACTTACCCTGGGCTCTGGCAGAGGCAGGTCAGAGGACTAGAGACACTTTAGGATAGAATGGGGCCAGTGGCTTGGGAAGAGAACTGAGAGTGCAGCCACCAGGATCCTGATGCTATGTCATCCCCCATACTGCAGGAGCTGTCCTGCTCTGGCAGACCATCCCCTCTGAATGGCATCAGCCTGAAGGGAAGCAAAGCCCCACCCACAGGAATTACTCTTTCCACCACATAATGCTTAACCCTGAATGCTGATTGAAGTGACTAAAGGAGTCAGCCACAGAGTTGATCCCTGGAAGTCTTGAACAGGCTGCCTAAAGCCAGACTCAGACACAACCTCACATCACCAGAGGCAGATCCAGAAAAAAAAATCAGTGGTAAATATGACACTGATGAGATAAAAACCACTGTGGTCTTCTTTATGATTTGTAATATTTTCTCTCCCGCATAGTGTTTTGATATTTATTTCTTGTCCCTCAAGTTTGTGCATAGTAGGTCATTAGATTCTATATTATAGTTTATTTCAAATCTCATATTTTACTCCTTCCTTCTTTTACCTCATTTCACCTTTTTTCTTCATTTTATTTTCATTTTAAACTTTGTTCTCTCTCACCACAACTTGTTTCCCATCTACACTCTTACTATTTCTCCCCACTCCAGCCTCTCAAAATAATGTTTCTTGTTATTGGTCATCTCACATTCTTTTCCCACTCTTAAATACCTCTGTTCTCTCTCTACCTTTATGAATCTTTGCTCATAAGTCGTGGATAAGATGGTTGTTCTTACAGCTCTTCAATATTATTTCCAAATAGTGAATCTTTGTATTTCAAGTCTCAATCTTTACAGTTCCCATCTCCTATTACATTTTGCCTTCACTTCCCTTCCTTTGTTTTTCATTATAAATGTTAATTTATCCCTGTCTTAGTCAGGTTTTCATCCCACATTCTTAGTATTCTTTCTCCCTTTATCTTCTCAAAATAATTTCTCTTTCCTCTAGACATCTCTGAAGCTCTTCTTTCTTTCTTTGTGCCCCCTTATTCCCATTCCACTATATAAATTTTAGTTCATTGGTTGTTGATAAATCTGTGGAGATTCTTCTGCAATTAGGGCCATAATATTGTATATATATATATATTTTTGTTGTGGTTGTCTTTTTTTAAGATATATACAAATATATATATACTTTAAATTTTGGTTTAACCTAATACTACATGCTTCACCTCTCTTCATTTGATGTTCCCTTCTCCATTTTTTTTAGTTATAAAGTAAATTTTATTTTCTATCCCACTTTGCCTTGTCTCTATTCTGTTGAGAACCACCTTGCCTGGTTTCAGAAGCTATAACCCCCAATGGCTAAGACTGAGTGAGAGAACTTGAGACCCTAAGCCACTAAGAAGATAAAGCTTATCTCCCTGGCAGGAACACTGCCTCTGTCCACTTTACTTCACCCTGCCTGGCCCCCAGTGCATGACCAGTTAGCCAATGGCAGGTAAGATTCCTCAAGGGAGGGATGACATAAGACAGGCATGGCCACAAGGGGGCCCTCAGGAAAGGACTTGGGGGGCTATGGAGAAAGGGGTGATGGACCCTCACCCCTCGGCTTTGACATAGCCTAAGGCCTCATTCTGTCCACAAGAATTCTTCTAATCTCTTGGCTGCCTTACTTCCCCTGCCTGACTTAAGCCTGAAACAATGTTGTAGGTGGGTGGAACCGTTCTGGAAAGGGCGGGTTCCCTAGGGTGATCAGGCATAAGAAAGAATGCATAAAATCCTATGAAACCTACTTTGCTAATACCCTCAATTTAAATGATAAGGGTCCAAGCCTGAAGTGAGTTTGTTCCCCAAAGTGTTTTGGACCTTTAACTATCTGACCCTGACTCAGAATAAGCCCTCATAGTTCTTTGAATGTTATCTATTGTTTGATCATTACTACCTGACAATGATTGATGAGCTTTATGTATACACCCTGCATTCCTATGCAAATTAAACCCAATTAAAGACCATTGAGGAACAGGTTCCTGGCCCTTCTTCTCTGAGAAATTGGCCACCTTTCCTCCCCAAGCAGATCATGTCTTGGTAGACTTATTCTCATCAGTATTGGATCAGGGGAGGGCTCTGTGGGTGGATCTCCTCACACTATTCTGTTGGTAACCACCCTGCCTGGTTTCAGAAGCTGTAATCCCACCATAGCTAAGGTTGAGTGAGAGACCTTGAGACCCTCAGCCACTAAGGAGACAAAGCTTATCTCCCTGGCAGGAGCACCACTTCTGCTCCTTTTACTGGATCCATAACTGGCCCCCAATGCTTGATCAGTTAGCCAGTGATGGGTAAGATTCCCCAAGAGGGGAACAACCTAAGACAGGCATGATCTGCCGGAAGCCCCCAAGGAAGGACTTGGGGAGCTATAGAAAAAGCAGGTGATGGACCTTCATCCCTTGGCTTTGACAAAGCCTGAGATCTGTGAGGACTCTCCTAATCTCTTGGTTGCCTTACTTCTCCTGCCTGACTTAAGCCTGAAACAATGACAGAGGGTGGTGCAGCTCTGTGCTGGATAGGGCAGGCTCCCTGGGTGATCAGACCTGAGAAAGAGTATATAAAATCTTGTAAAACCTGCTTTTCTAAGAATGTTCTTAGTTAAATGATAAGGGTCTGAGCAGAAAATGAGTTTGTTTCCCAAAGTTTTGTAGCCCTTTAGCTAATAGACGCTGACTCACAATAGGCCCTCAGAGTTCTTTGTATGTTACCTATTGTTTGATCCTTACTGCCTGACAATGATTAATGAGCTTTATCTGTATTCCTGTGAAAAATGAACCCAATAACAGTCCACTGAGGAAAAGGCTCTTGGCCCTTCTCCTTTGAGAGATCGGCCACCTTTCCTCCTCAAGCAGATCATGTCTTGGTAGACTTATTCTCATCCCTGGCAGCCAGGGGGGCCCTGCGGGTGGAGCCACCCCCCACTATTCCATATCTTATTAGTGCCCCTCCCTCTACCCTCACAAAATATATTTTCTTTCAGTTAGCAATTCCATACTCCTTTTTCCTTTCTTATAATAGTTGTAATCTCTTTAAACCTTTATTAACACATTGGTACATTGGCTGTTGATAGTGTAATTGTGTGTGGAGGATATGTTTGCAGATGTGGGTCTGTTTCCTGAGCTGTTTGGTTTTTGTTCTGGCAGTACCTGTACAACGAGATGTGTAGGATAGAGTGACTCTCAGTCAGTCGGCCAGAGGGAATAACCTACCAAAGAATAACCTAACAACAACCAAAACTTAATTATGACATAAAAGGCATAAAGGGCAGTGCAAGAACATTAAGTGCAAATGATTAAGGGGAATGCACCATTGAGTCCTGCAAGTCTCATACCACAGAAGAGTGTACCACAGAGGCAGGGAGTCAAAGCAATTAACCTAACAAGCAGGAAAAAAGAAAAAAAAAACCAACAAGAAAAATCACCTAAAATGAAGAAACAAAGAAACAACCCCAAACAAAAGAAGATGAAGAATCCCCAGAAAGACTGCTAAATGAAATTGAGGCAACCAAATTTTCAGACAATGACTTTAAAATGACAGTTATAAGGATTCTCAAGGAGCTCAGTAAAAACTTCAAAGAACTCCAGGGAACTCCAAAGAGCTTCAAGGAACTTACTGCGAATGATACCAGCATGAAAGAGGACACAGAAATTATCAATAACAGACAGGAGGAAATGAAAAATACAATATCTGAAATGAAGAACACAGTAGAAGGAATTAAAAGTAGCTTAGATGAATCAGAGGATAGGATCAGCAAACTGGAGAACAAGGTAGAAAAAAATTCCCTGGCAGAACATAAAATGGTAAAAGACTCAGAAAGAACAAAGAGGGGTCAAGGGAGCTGCAGGACAACATGAAAAACAATAATAGGTGTATAATAGGAATACCAGAAGGAAAAAAAAAAAGAGGAGCAAGGGATAGAAAACCTGTTGGAAAAAGTGTTGATAGAAAACTTCCCTAACTTGATGAAACAAAAAGTCACACAAGTCCAAGAAGCACAGAGGGTCCCAATCAAGAGGAACCCAAAAAGGCCCATTCCAAGAAACATCAAAATTAAAACAGCAAAATTCAAAGACAAAGAATCTTAAAGGCAGCAAGGGAGAAATAGTAACATACAAGGGAGCTAAGGCTAGCACCTGATTTCTCAACAGAAACATTATAAGGCAGAAGGGAATGGCAAGGAATATTCCAATTAATGAAAAGCTATGGCCCGCAACCAAGACTCCTCTATCAAGCAAGGCTCTCATTTAAAATGGAAGATGAAATAAGGAGTTCCCAGACAAAAGAAGGCTGAAAGAATATACCTTCACCCAACCAGCATTAAAAAACATGCTAAAGGGACTGCTTTAAGAAGATGAAGAAAAAGGGTGACAGAGAGAGATACACAGACAAAGGGGGAAAATAGCAATGAATAAGTATTTATCAATAATAAACTTAGATGTAAATTGCTTAAGTGTTCCAATCAAAAGATATAACGTACCTGAATGATTAACATTACCCACATAAATGCTACCTACCAGAGATGCACCTTGAATAATAGATGTACACAGACTGAAAGTGAAGGATTTGAAACAAAATTCCAAAAAATATACAGAAAGCCACATAGCAATACTTATATCAGGTAAAATAGATTTGAAAACAAAGGCCACAAAAGGGGAGAAGGTCACTTCTTAATAATGAAGAAAAGAATTCAAGAAGGCATAAACATTATAAATATATATGCACCCAAAACAGAAGCACCAAAATATATAAGGGAAATCTTGGAGGACTTCAAGAAAGATATAGACAGCAAAACACTTATAGGAGGGGATTTTAACACCCCACTGTCAAAAATGGATAGATCTTCCAAACAAAAAATCAACAAGGATATTGTGGCAATGAATGACACTACAGATCAAATGGACTTAACTGATATATACAGAACCTTTCACCCCAAAAAGCAAAATATGCACTCTTTTCAAATACACATGGAATGGATAGAACAGTCTCAAGATAGACCACATAATAGGACACAAAACAAGCCTCAACAAATTCAAGAAAATTGAAATCATATGAAACACCTTCTTGGATAACAATGGCTTGAAACTAGAAACCTAAAGGAAAAAATTCAAAAACAGTCAAATTCATGGAGACTAAATAACATGTTATTAAACAATGAGTGGGTTAACAATGAGATAAAGGAAGAAATCAAAAAGTTTCTGAAAACATATGATAATGAACGCACAACAGCCCAAAACCTATGGAACACAGCAAAGGTAATCCTGAGAGGGAAGTTCATAGCAATGCAGGCCTACCTAAAAAAAGATAGAAACATTTCAAATAAACAACCTAAACCTACATCTGTAAGAACTTGAGGAACAACAACAAAGATAGCCCAGAGCAAGTAGAAGGAAGGAAATAACCAAGATCAGAGCAGAATTAAATGACATACAGACTAAAGGAACAACTCTAAGGATCAATAAATTCAGGATACAGTTCTTTGAAAAGATAAACAAAATTGACAAGCTTTTAGCAAGACTCATCAAGAAAAAAAGAGGACCCAAATAAACCCAACCAGAAATACAAGAGGAGAGATTACAACTGATACCACAGAAATACAAAGGATTGTAAGAAATAACTACAAAGAACTAACTATATGCCAAGACATTTGAAAATCTGGGTGAATTTGACAATTTTTTAGAAACATACAATCTTCCAAAAGAGAATCAAGAACAAGCAAATAGCATGAATAAACTGATAACAGCTAGTAAAATTGAACGGGTAATCAAAAAACTCCCTACACATGAAAGCACTGGACTACATGGTTTCACAGGATGATTTTACAAAACACTTAGAAAAGAGCTAACTCCTATCTTGCTCAAACTATTCTAAAAAATCCAAGAAGAGGGAAGACTTACAAACTCTTTTTATTGGGCCAGCATCATCCTAATTCCAAAACCAGATAAACACACACCAAAGAAAGAAAACTACAGGCTAATATCACTGATGAACATAGATACCCACATTCTCAATGTATGGTAGCAAACCACATCCAGAAACACATTAAAAAGATCACATACCATGATCAAGTGGTATTCATCCCCAGGATGCAGGAATGGTACAATATTCACAAATCAATAAATATAATACATCACATAAACAAAAGGAAAAAATCACATGATCATGTCAACAGATACTGAAAAATCATTTTATAAAGTATAGCTCCCATTTATGATAAAAACACTCAGCAAAGTAGGAGTAGAGGCAGTATTCCTCAACATAATGAAGGCCATATATGAGAAACCTACAGCCAACATCATACTCAATGGCCAAAAACAAAAGCTTTCCCACTAAGATCAAGAATGAGACACGGATGTCCGCTTTCATCCCTTCTATTCAATATAGTATTGGAAGTCCTAGACACAGCAATCAGACAAGAAAAAAAAGGCATCCAAATTGGAAAGGAGTAAATAAAACTGTCATTGTTTGCTGATGATGTGATAGTGTACATAGAAAACCCTTAGACTCCACCAAAAACGACTTTACGTAATAAGTGAATTTGGCAAAATGGTAAGATACAAAGTCAACATTCAGAAATTAAAGACATTTTTGTGTATCAACAATGAAATATCAGAAACAGAAACTAGGAAATATTCCATTCACTATTGTAACAAGAAAAATAAAGTACCTAGGAAGAAACTTAACCAAGGAGTTAAAAGACCTATACTCAGAAAACTGCAGAACACAGAAGGAAGAAATTAAGAAAGATACAAATAAATGGAAACATAAACCATGTCCGTAGATCGGAAGAATTAACATCATTAAAATGTCTACACTACCCAAAGCAATCTATAGAAAAATATTTTTCTATAATAGGATCATGAGATACTGGGCTATCACAAGAAAGGTACCAGAATCAAGGCAGGTCTGCTCTGGCATGATCTGATATATGTAGGTTCTTAGCTTCATGCAGGAAAGATTTGATAACAAGGGTCCAGGTGATTTTGATAATATGTTTATCAAAGCTGGGGATAGTGAAACAAAGGGAGGGTTTAAGATAGAAGAGGCAAGATCATAGCAAAATGGGTGAACATAGGCAGAGCAATCTTGGTCCTTCAAAAATGTGAGGAAGAGTCAAGCAACGGTGAGTCTTCCTTGTTCCTTTAGAAAGAAAATCACAGAGGAAGAATAAATGAGCCAAATGGGCTGTGTGGACTCAGGAAACAAGTTACAGTGACAAAAAGAGGGCCCTTGGAAACAGGTTCATGGGGTTAGCCAGGGACAAGCTGCTGCTGCCAGTTGCTCCAGGGTTGCAAGTCTCCTGGTAACATTTAGAGCTTAGGAGAAAGAAAGCAAACATAGGCACTTGAGAAAAGAAGGGGTAGAAAGGTGCAGGGGACACTCTCAACAGAGAGTGCACACTGGGTCCTTTATCTTGAGAGTTTTTATATGTTTTCTAACAGTGGGGTTTCTTATGACAGATCTCAAGAGAGGATCTCAATAGAATAGCAGTTTTCCAGATGTGTTCTTTAATATGTTGATTCATCAAAATGAGCACATAGAGGGATTGGGTCATCCTCCTGTCATTTCACCTTCAATGAATGCCACATAAGAGAGACTGGGACTGAGCCAGGTCTGCCCCTGCTGGTCTGGAATGTATAAACCATTTGCTCCTCCATGTCCTTGGTTAGAGAAGATAAGACCTTGCAATTTACTAGATGGCTGTGAATTGCTTGGGCTTGTTCAGCTATCTGTCTGTTTCTCCGTGTCACTTGTCATGGAATCTTCCTAGATTCTTACTATCCTGCCTCAAGGCAACCAATATCAATTTTTTATGTCAGCATCCCTGCTGAACTAATGAAAAGCTGTGTGCCTTTAATGCAACTTATTTAACCTCTGTTAACTGTGATTTACATATTGCTAAGTGTATCTAATAAAATATAAAATACAGGGCTATGGAGATATTTAAATATAAATCCCCTAACATTGTCACTGGCTTGTAGTGTTCAAAAATAAAATTCAATGCAGTATATTTGAAGATTTAATTGGCTACATTAAATAATTCATGAATCAGAAAGCATCCCAGCCAGCAACTACAAGGGCATTCTGCAGTGGTATATGAAATGGAGGATTTTATGGCAAGAAGGGTGAGACGAGGGAGGCATTAGCACAAAAATAAAACATTATTTTGGGGCCAGGACATTTTTTTTCTTTGGGAGAAGAGAAGAGGAAGGATTATTTTCATGTAGCTTATCTCCTTTTTTTTTATTTTTATGGGGGATCTAGAGAGCCCATGTGACAGATAACCTTACTGGTGTTTGACTAGAAAATTCCATACTGATTGATTAAGATTATGTTACTGGAAGATACTGAAACTGCATTTAGGTCATGTATTAATCCTAGGTTTGGTATCATGGACTTTGAGCATGAGTGATACTATTTTGGGCCTGTGGGTTTGTTTTTTTTGTTTTGTTTTTTAGTGGTTGTATGTGCTGAATTAGTGGTAGTGTTACAGAACAAAGGGGCCAAGGGGGGTGAGGACAGTATACTATTACCAAAAGGAACTCCCCAGGTTTGTTATGTCCGCCGCCTTATAGGAAAGACACTCTCAATGCCAGAGATTTGTGAAAAGGAAAGGAAATGTTTATTTAAAGCTATACAGACTTAAAGTAGTGACCTAACATCTTCATTAAAATATCAAAGTCCTTTAGGATACCCACAGATGCCCACAGTGCTTCCTTCTCCCCCTGTCCTAATTTGGGGTACCATAACTCTGGAAAAGAAGCAAACATCCATATTTCAGGTTCCCGGTACCATCAGTTGTGTCGCCATCCAAGCAGGATCTCCAATTAATCCAAAGCCATGTGGCACCTTCCCATGGCCTACTGGCAAGAGTTCTTTCACCCTTCTTCCAGGCAAAGTCTCAGGCTTCCTAGGCTATGTGGCCAAAGGGAGTACCCCAAAGCCATGTGGTTCTCTTCTACCATAGTTGCAGGGGTCTCTACTCTGGCCCAAACCACAATGATTCTTCTCTCCACCAAAGCTGTAGGGGTCTGCACTCCGGCAAAACCATGTGGATCTCTCTGCAAAGCTGCGGGGAGGGGGGAGGTTGCCACTCTGGCAAAGCCGAGTGGTGATTCTCTGCTAAAGCCACATGGTGGTTCCCCCTACTAAAGCTGTGGGGGTTCCCACTCTGCCAGAGGCAAGTGGCTCTCCTTCAATGGCTGCAGTGTCTGGGTTTAAATTCCTGTGCCAAACTTCCTCTGCACCCCCACTTCTGACTCCTTCAACAATCAGTTATACCTGCCAGCTTTCCTGTATTATTCCAAGTTTACTGGGCTGCCATCATGAGTCTGGGCAGGGGTGGCCCATGTCATGGAGCCAATCTTCTCCAAGCTTCCACTCAGGTGCTGTAACTCCTGTAACTCTGGGGACCTGCCCCCCAGTTACATCTTGGAGGGAAGTTCCTTCCATCCCCCTGGCTCAGAGCCTGGCCACAGCTATTTAACATATCTAAACTACTATCCAAATGCTATAGATATGTTAAAAGACCATGCCATGGATTAGCTGTAAAGCTGTGGCTATACAAAACAGCCCTGCATGTTCCTGCTCCATGTGTCTCTTCCTCCAACTCACACCTGTGGGGGAAAGGGTGAGGACATTTTATATGTCTTTCTAATATTTCCTAAACACCTTGAGTTCTGGACCTCATTCCAAATCCCTTTTGGCCCCCCCCCCACCTCTTGTCTGCACCCTGTATCAGTAATTATCTCCCTGGAAACCCTTCAAGTTCATTTTTTTTATAAATATAAATGATACTGGATGAAGAAGACCATTGTATTTTTCCTTCTTCCTTGAGATGGATTGAGTCCAAGATTTTCACAGTGTGCCTCAGTTGGGCTTGACACTTTTGTGTTCACTAGAAGATGCTTTATTTACCTCGATGTAGAATTGAATAGGTGTGAATTCCAAGATAATAACTCAGTAGGACTTACATTAGCATTTCAAAGGAGCTGTCAAATGCCTGATGGTAAGGAAGTGTTTTCACACACTGCCTAATCTCTTTTCACACATTTATGCTCCAGGCTGCATGCTTTTATCACCTGTAGAAGGAATTGAATAGTTGTGAGTTTTAAAGCCAAGAGGATTACATTATACTTTGGTGTTTCAAAGAGAAATCAAAAGAGCTTTATAAAACACTTTTATATTTCCAAAAGTTATACCTAAGAATTTTAGGCTGTTAGAAAGTTTTTATTTAAGTATTAAAATAACTGAACTAAGATATGTTGACAAACCACAGTTTGTAAAACCTGAGTCCAGCAAGGCCTCTTTTCTCACCTGCTAATGAAGTGGTTCCTTGGCCTCTCCTACACCCAATGACTATCATAATTTTTCTTCTCCTTTGCAAACATCGGCTTCTCTAAACATCTGTCCATCCATCTGCATTGTATGTTTTATAATAAGATTAAATGATCTGGGCTAGTCTTATTATGGAACTGTGATAGGCAGTTAGATAGATATGAGCAGAGCAAGGACAATGGGCCAGGTAGAGAAGTTCACCAGGATGGAAAGCCCCAAGTGCCCAGCAGGGAGCAAAACTGGGAAATAGGGGCCTTGCCTCCAGGGTGATCTTTATTCCCCTAGATTACCCCTGGTCATGTGGTTTAGACCCTCTGACCTTTCATATCCCTGGTCATATTGATCAGATTCTCCCCTGACCTTTCCTCTCCTACCATGTTGCTAGTTATATAACAGGGTACAACCAGGGTCCCCCAAAATGAAGGATTTGGAAAAGGGTCCAGAATTTGGGGTATCCAGGAAATATAAAAATATAGGATATCCCCACCTTCACAAATCTAGACTGGAGAATAGGACACATGGAACAGAGCCATTGAGAATTATTTTGCATGTCAACAGCTGACCAGTTTTATACACGATATGCAAAAATGGTTGTTTTACGTGTCAACAGCAGGCTAGCTAAGGAGATGGGCATGACTTTGACTTGTGATGTTACTGGGAGTCAGCTCCTCTTACAGTGCCTATGTGAGAGCTTGGAGATGGTTCCCTCCACAGCATAGGGCCATGCCTGCTCTTACTATGGCAGCCAAGAAAGGCAGACAATGCAGAGGTGCTGGTAGGTGTAGCCCATTGTGGGAGGAGTCAGAAATGGTGTTGCAGAGGAAAATTTCTGCCAGGATTTAAACCCAGATGCAGCAACCATGCAGGTTCAAACCACGTGGTTTTGGGGCTCTCTTTGCCATGCACTTTAGGAAAGAAGAAAGCAAGATGTAGCATCCATGTAGAGCTCCCTTTTAGCTGTTTGAAAGAATGCAGGAGAGACAATGCAGGACATGGGACAATGTGAGACCTTGTAGGAAGAAAAGGGGTGAAAGGACTCTTGCTGGCCAGCCATGAGAAGGTTCCACATGGTTTTGGATTAAGAACTGGTGATCTCAGCAACATAGCTGATAGCACTGGGAACTGCCAGCTGAGCATGGATTACTGGGAAGAATTGGGAGTCTAGCCAAGCTACAAACTTCTATTTTTTCCTCAGCTATGGTACCCTTGACTGACCTGAAAGAGCAAAGAAGGGAAGGAAGGACTTTGTGCATTTGTGGGTATTTTAAGGGATTTGGGAATTTTTAACAGTGACATTCCTCCATTAATCTAAATCTCTATAACTTTTGAATAAATAGTTCCTTTCCTTTTTACGGAAATGCCATGGAGAGCCACAGTTCCTAACACCTGGTGGCAGGCAAAGAATCAGCAGTGACAGAGAGACTCCCCTCATAGGTCCACTCTAACAGTTATGTGGGTTAAACCTCCTTAGAGAGAAAACAAACAAGGGAGCCAGAGACTAGCTCCTGAGCATTAACCTTCCAGGAAAATGAGATTCTGACCCATATCAAGTATGTCTAGACCTCAGTTGTGTTTCAGCACCAGGCCCAGAAAAGCAACAAAATGTATTCAAGCAATGCCATGGCTGATATCAGGACCACCTGCATTGACTAATGACCCCCTGCCCTGGCACCAACCAATCAGTGGAGACCACAACCTCAAAAAGATACATCTGAAAAGCTGATGAATATTCTATTAAGATCCTCCCTTATAAGCTTCCCTAAAATAACTTTTAAAAGCTCTTAGCATGGAGGACCCAGCATGTTCTCCCTCATGGGACCATGCCTATGCCTTTCCCATCCCCTTCTTCTTCCCTCCAGACACTTTACTCTCACCCCCTTTCTTCTTAAGCTTGAAAGGCCCCTTCTTTTGCCTCTGTAGCTTATTCCCTGAGACCATTTCTTTTACCACTCACTTTTTCTACCTCTATGACTTTCTAAATAAACTGTTTCTTATAGTCTGAGTCTTGACTCTAAATTCTTTCTTAGCCAGAACTCAAGTACCAAAGTTGCTGAATCCAAGTCAGTCTAACTCCACCAGTGTAGTACCTGATACCATTTTGTCTCCAACAGAATAATCTTTCAGATATCACAGGCCACCTGTCACAGATTCCTTTTACTTCCACATCTACTTATCCAGTGTCAAAATACCTGTTGGACTATTTATGTAGCAGACAGTTATACAGGCATGAGCAGAGTAGGAATGATAGGCTAGGTATGGAATATTACCAGGGCAGAAATCCCCAGGTACCTAGCAAAGGGCAAAACTGTGAAAACAAGGACCTTGACCCTAGGGTGACCTTTCCTACCCTGGCATATCACTGGTCATGTTGTTTAGACCTCCTGACCTGTCATATTGCTAATCATGTGGTTCAGATGCTTCCCTGACTTTTCCTCCCCTGGCATGTTAGTCATGTGGTAGACCCCCTTAGAGAAGAAACAAGAAGGCCAGAAAATAGCCTCATAAGACTCCCATAGAAGTTCATGCATGATCACTCTCTTAAGCATTAAGCCCTCAGACCAGTAAGTTTCTGACCCACATCAAACAACCTTAGAAGAACAGGCTTGGCTCTGTTGAGAGAGAGTTTTTGTTAGATTACAAATATCATCTAGGCCTCAGTTTTCTTTCAGCTGCAGTACAAGAAAAGCAGTAAAGCCATGCCAGGTGATGCTATGGCTGACATCAGGACCAGCTGCAATAACCAATGACCCCCTACTCTGTCACCAACCAATCAATAGATATCTCAACTCTGAAAGAACACACTTGGAAAGCTGATAAGTATTTCATTGAGCTCCTCCCCTGGGGTCTCCCCTAAGATCCCTGACATTAGAGAGGTGATAGAAAGCCATCAGGACAAAAGACCTTTGTCTTTCTCTCTCCCTCTCCCAGAGCCTTATTCATTTAGACATATCTCTTCGCTGTCTTTCTCCTAAGCTCAAACAGCCCCATGTTTTTGCTTTTGTAATTTGTTTCCTGAGTTTACAAACTCCAACTGGCTCATTCTTCCATGGCTCACTTCTTCTACCACTATGATTTTCTAAATAAACTTTTGCTTGTATTTGAGTCTTGGGTCTAAATTCTTTCTTAGCCAGAACTCAAGTCAAATCACCAGGAACATTCTGGTGCTATTTCACCACTAACACTTAAAATTGTGTGTCTTTGAAGCAAATTATTTAACCTACATTAGCTGTGATTTACATACTACAAAGTGGGCCTAATAAAACAAAATGTAACATTGGGGGATATTTAAATATAAATCCCCAATATTGTCACTGACTTGTTAAAAAACATAATTGCATCTAGTATATTTGAAAATCTAACTAGCTCTATTAAATGATTTATTAATCAGGTAGTATCATATCTAGCAACTAGAAAAGCATTATGAGTGTGTATACAAAATAAAGAATTTTATGGGAAGAAGAGTAGGACAAGGGAGCTATTAGTAAAAGAAAAAGCTGGGTAGCAATACTTATATCTGGCAAAATAGACTTTAAAACCAAGCCTATACATTGTAAGAGATAAAGAAGAACACTACATAATGATAAAGGGAACAATCCAATGAAAGGATATAATCTTAGAAAGCATTTATGCAACCAACATAGGAGTACCTAAATATGAAAAGCAATGTTTTTTATTTTTTATTATTTTTATCTTTATTGTATTTTTCCATTACCATTTAGCCTCCTTATATCCCCACACTCCCAGTAATCACCTCACTGTTGCCCATGCCCATGAGTCCTTTTCATTTTTTCTCAATTCCTCCACTTCTCCCATCCCTTCCACCATTAGCTGTCATCCTGCTATGAGCCTATTTTCCTTGATAATATAGTTTGTTCATTATATTCCACATATGAATAAATCATATGGTATTTGCCTTTCTCTATTTTATTTCACTTAGCATAATATTCTCTAGGTCTATCCATTCTGTCCCAGAGGGTAAAACTTTCTTCTTTTTTCAACCAAGTAGTATTTCACTGCATAAATGTCCCATAGTTGTTTTACCTACTTATGGACACTTGGACTGCTTCCATATCTTGGCAATTGATTATAAATAAAGCTGCAATGAACATAGGGGTGCTTATGTCCTTTCAAATTGGAATTTTAGGTTCCTTTGGATATAGTCCCAGAAATGGTATCATTGGGTCAAAAGGCAGATCCATTTTTAATTTTTTGAGGTATCTCAATACTGCTTTCCACAGTGGCTGCACCAGTCTGTATTCCCACAAAGAGTACAAAATGGTTCCCCTCTCTCCACATCCTTGAGAGCAAGTGTGTTTATGTAAAGCAAATCTCAATGTACATAAAAGGAGAAATTGACAGAAATACAGTCATAGTAGGGTATTTTAACACCCCAATGACTTCAGTGGATAGATCTTCCAGACAGAAAAGCAACAAGGAGACAGCAGCCTTAAGTGACACACAAAATAAAATGGATTTAATTGATATCTACATACCATTTAATCCAAAGCATCAGAATATACATTCCAAGTACACTTGGAACATTTTCTTGGACAGACCACATGATAGGACACAAAATATGTACCAATAAAGTTAAGAAGATTGAAATCATATCAAGCATCTTCTCTGACCATTATTCTATGGAACCAGAAATGAATCACAAGAAGAAAACTGCAAAATACACAAAGATATGGAAGCTAAATAATGTGTTATTAAACAATGAATAGATCAATGAGATCAAAAAGGAAATCAGAAGATACCTTGAAACAAATGAAAATAAGGACACAACAACCCATAATCTGTGGGACATAGGAAAAGCAATCCTAAGAGGGAAACCTATAGCACTACAGGCCTATCCCCCCAAAAAATAAGAAAAAAGCTTAAAAAATCTAACTTTACACTTAAAGGAAATTGGAAAAGAACAACAAACAGAGCCTAAAGTGAGCAGAAGGAAGAAATAATAAAGATCAGAACAGAAATAAATGAAATAGAGTCCTAAAAAATACAAAAGATCAATGAATCCAAGAGCCAGTTCTTTGGAAAGATAAACAAGATTGACAAACCTTTAACCAGACTCATCAAGATAAAAAGAGAGAGGACCCAAATAAATAAAATCAGAAATGAAAGAGGAAAAATAACAACTGACACCAAAGAAGTACAAAGGGTTGTAAGAAAATATTACTACAGCTATATGCCAACAAACTGGACAAACTGGACCAAATGTATAAAATTCTAGAAACATACAAGCGTCCTAAACTAAATCATAAAGAGTCAGAGCATTTAAATAGACAGATTACACTTACTGAAATTGAAGCAGTAATCAAAAACCTTCGAACAGACAGAAGCCCTGGACTAGGTGGCTTCACAGGTGAATTTTACCAAACATTCCAAGAACACCTCTCTTTCTCAAACTATTCCAATAAATTCGAGAGGAGGGGAGACTCCCAAAGCAGTGATCACTAAGAATTCTCTAAACTTGTTAGTGTTTTGTAAAATGGCTTACTGAAACATATCATCCTTCCCCATATAACTTATATAAAATTTATGGTGTCACCTTATTTATTTAATGACAAGGCCAAATACAGATTCTAAATTGTCATTATTTGCTTTAGAATGCTTAAAGGATTTTGTTTCTACTGATCTATTAGAATGAAATGATTATTAATGAAACTTTAATTTTCTTCCCTTCCACAGGATTCTACTACATTTTAACCCACCCTCACCCTGAGCTATCATGCTTGCCTCCTTAAATTACTATTACAAGAGTAGCCTTGTTTACTCTACCATTTAAATAAAGTCCTTTTTCTGCCTAAACTTTGAGATGCCTGACCATCTCATCATGGTCAAAGGATTCCTCCTATTACAATATTCCCTTCCCCCTTCTTGTAATAATGCTTTCAAATAAAGTCTCTCTTTAACTGAGACTGAAGTGTTTTACCTGACTGAATTTATTAATCTTATCAATCTTTTCAAAGAACCCACTTTAGCTTTCTTACTATTATCTATTATGTTTTTCATTGATTTCTACCTTTAAGTTTATTATTTTCTTCTGCCTTTGTGTTTCATTATTTATTCTACTCTATAACTTCTTGAAGTGAAAGTTCAGATCGCTAAGTTTAACTGCCTTTCATTCTAATATATGCAGTTAGAGCAATAAAGGAATCTCTTTGTATCCCACAAATGCTAATATACTGTGTTCCCTGTTTTTAGTTTGAAGTAGTTTCTAATTACCATGTGATATTTTTATTCACAATTTATTTAGAAGTACACTGCTTAATTTCCAAATAGTTTGTGGTTTTTTGAGGTATTTTTGTTTTTAATTTTGAGTTTAATACCATCGTGATCAGTGAACAAACTCAGTATGATTTGACTGCTTTAGGGCTTTTTGAGATTTGCTAAAATTTATTTATTTTTATTGTTGTTCAAGTACAGTTGTCTCCATTTTCCCACCACATCTTTCCCCCCACCAACTCCTTCCTCCCACCCTTAATCCTACCTTCCTTTGGCTTTGCCCATGGGTCCTTTATACATGTTCCTTGACAACCCTTCCCTGTCTTTCCCCCATTACCCCACTCCCTCTTCCCCTCTGGTCACTGTCAGTTTGCTCTTTATTTCAGTGTCTCTGGCTCTATTTTGCCTGCTTATTTGTTTTGGTGATTAGGTTACACTTATAGGTGAGATCATGTGGTATTTGTCTTTCACTGCCTGGCTTATTTCACTGAACATTATGTTCTCCAGTTCCATCCATGCTGTCGTGAAGGGTAGGAGCTCCTAGTATGACCCATCCTATGGCCTATTTTGGTAACTGTTTCCTGTGCACTTAAACAGAAGTTTTACTGATAGGAAATTTTCCATGGATCTTTCAGGTTCTGCATGTCTTGTGAATACAAACACTGGTGGCCATTTTAATCATTTCAAGGGTACTTGCGTAGAAAACAGACTTTGAAGATAAAGATGTGTCAATCTGGAGCAAAGGACAGGTTAACTTTCCATCTATCATAATAAAGATAATGTCTTCATATGGGGCAAAATTTGGCAGGTTTGTTTCACCCCATGATAAAAGACTGAGTATTCCTAAGTTCAAGGCTCCTCACCTGTGATGCAAACTCACTACAAGATCCACCAAAGTCAGACTGCATCACCTCAAGGGGAGTTTGGGGACAAACAGACCTAATCTAAACCTGTACCTGAGGATGTTTGTGTCCTCTGAGTAATAAAGTTCTTGGCCTCCAATCCAGGAGTCTCTTGCCTTTACCAGCAACCATAAAACTGTGGGAAGCTACTTCTTTGCATGCAAATAAGGCAAAATCTAAATCACTTCATATTTGACACAGTTCTTAAAATGTATTCTGCAGGTGTTGGATGAAATGTTCTAATATGCTAATTGGCCACAGCTGTTAATCAGTTCACTTATATTTTAATGTATACTTACTGTTTTGTGTCTGTTTTATCTGTTATTGGAAGGGGTGTATATGACTTATATTACCATTGAGGATTCGCCCATTTCTTCTTTCAGTTCTGTCAATTTTTGCTTCATATATAATTCTATAGCATCTTGAAGAACTAGCCCTTTTATCACTTATAATATTCCTTCTTACATTTGGCAATATTTTTTTGCCATTGCTATATTATGATATTAATCTAGTCACTCCATTCTTAAACTTACTGTTTACATGGTATGTACTTTTTCATATTTTTACTTTCAACATTTCTGCTTTATTATATTGAAGAGTGTGTCTTATAAAGAGTATAAAGTAGATTATTATTTCTATAGTCTGTCTTTTAATAGCATCATTTTAGTGATTTTAAAATATGTTCACATGCAGGACATCAGCAAAATTGCAGACTAGAAGGTTCCAAGCTCTTATTACTCCACAGAAACATTTAAAAGTCTCAGAAACTGCCAGAGCTAATATCATCTGAGCTTTAGGAAATAGTAAAAGATTTAGAGCAACCAAGCAAATGCACAATCTAAAAAAGTCATCTCTGCCCTGGTCTGATAGTTCAGTTGGCTAGAGAAGCCTCCCTTACACCAAAAGGTTATGGGTTCAATTTCTGGTCAGGGCACATACCTAGGTTGAGTTTGATCCCTAGTCTAGGCACATTGGAGAGACAACCAGATGACGTTTTTCTCTCACATTCTCTCTCTCTCTTACTTTTTCTCTAAAATTAAAAAAAAAAACATATCCTCCATTAATGATTTTTAAAAAGCCATCTCCAAAATGGTATGAAAATGTTGTGATTTGATTTACTCACCCTTAACCCACTCCTTCCCTGAGGAGACAACAGTCTTCATCTTTAGCAGTGAAGCCCAATTTCAACTTGTCTCCTCAAACCTGAGAAAGTAGAGCAGACTTTATTTATAAACTGTGATGTATATTTGTTCCAACTTGAATAGGGGGCACCAAAAAAAACTGATGTGGGTGTTCATCTCTATCTTGCTTAATTAAGAATGCTGGTAGAAGAAAAAGCAGAGTGCTTGAAAAAGCTACAAGGGAACTACATATGCACAGACTTCTAGAGTAAATGGGTGAAGGCACACAAAAGACAAATTGAAACCCAAAAGAGAAACTGACATGAAACTCTAGGAGATTTGAACATGCAAAAGCAATATTGTATATAAAGAAATCTTAATACACACATGTTACACAAAATGTATGCTCAGAAAAGACCTCCAAAGATTTTTTAACCTTTCATCTGTGGCCATACTCTAGGCTCAAAGCAAGCTTATTAAAGCAGTGAAAGAACAGTTAGCACTGAGCCAATTGGTAAATAATTGGAGATGTGGTTCTTTTCTATTTTAGTTTTTTTTTAATTTTTTGTTTTATTGTTTTAGTTTATGACATTCAAGGAAATCTCTGTCAAAACAGCAGTTGAACCAAGCTAAAGGAACAGGATTTCAGTAATCACACATAAAAAAAAAAGAATATGAAAAACTTAGTTTGGGAAAATCTTAAATAATTTTGCTACTATAGACTTCAACAATCAAAAACAAAAGAGGAAACACTAGGAAAAGAAAAGAATCGGTTTTCGGGAAGATAGTGGTGAGATAGGTGGGAGCTTAACCCACTTGCTCATGCACCCAAGTGGGAAACCTAGCCAATCTTCTGAAGAACAGAGTGAACAGCAAACAGAATCACAGCTTATATGAAGGTTGGAAGCCAAAGATTGCAGAAGATACTTTAAAAGGGATGGTTAGGAGATTTTGGAAGCTGGATGGGAAGGTCCCCACTCTCTGCACCTGGGATCACAGCTGCCATAGGAGCTTTGGAGGAGAGCTGGGTCAGCAATTATAACTTTGCAGCTCCCTCTCTTCCCAAAGCAGGGAAGTCAGTTCCACCTAGAAGAGATCTGGATGCTTGAAGTTGCTGGGGGGATAAAGACACAGTGGGAGACACACAGCAGGGGGTGTTCCCCAGCTTGGACTGTGGTCACTGGCTCAATAGTACCAGAGAAATCAGGGAACAAGGAGACACCTGGAGATGGGAAAAGAATTGGCCTATAACTGACCATGACCCAGAGAGTCTTGGGACTGGTCAGAGATTTGAGCTTTGTGAAAAGCTGGACACCAGTTAAGAATAACAGCCTACAACCAGGGAAACTCACTTGAAAAAATGGTGCACAGCCTCTGTGCAAGGACCTTTTCTATATAGTAGCTGGGCCAGCAAAAGAGGGAGGAGGAGGGGCACCACAGGGGCTGATCAGAGGAGAGCAGCAAGGGCTCAGAGAGTTAGCAGTGCCCAGATAAACTTAATTTAATAGGGGAACTAAACAGCCTTGAAAGAACTTTGAGAGTGCACACTATCCAGGCCAGTAAAGAGGGAGGAGGAGGGGTGTGAGTTGCTCCTAATCAGTGCATCTCACAGGTGGCACAATGTGGTAGATTAAAGGTGCCAGCCTGGCTCAGATGGACAATGAGAGCCAAGCAGAGTTCCAAAGGCTTGGGCTGGAGGCTGGGCACCTGTGAATATTTCAGGTCAGACCTGGACCCCATGCTCGCAAAACCACAGGAAAGGAAAAATGGGAAGACTGGTCCCCCCTCTGCAGCACCCAGGAAGACCAGCAGAACATGCTTGGTGGGTTTAAAGTCAGCAGGAGACTTTTTTTCCCCCAACTGTGAGACAATAAGACCTGCAACTATGAAAGAAACAAAGAACCAAAGACAGATCCAGAAAGAAATCTGAAGGCTTTACCCAAATGATCTCTCTCTCAAGGTGTTAATCAATTGGGAAAGTGAGACAAATTTCACTTTGCTATCCTACAGAACTTGCATTTTATTTTTTAATGTTTATTATATTTTTCATTATTTTTATTTATTTACTTTTATTATTTTTTATTTCTTTTCTTTTTGTTCAGTTTTCTTTGTTTAATTGTATTGTTTGGCTAGTTTTCTTCTTCCTTTCACATTGCATTTTAATTTTTCTTCTTACACTTCACTCATATTCCAATAACACACTACTCTTGGTATTTTATTTTCTATTCTTTTTATTCAAATCATATATTTCTTGTCATATTATTGTTGTTCCTGTAAGATTGTAAATAATTACTGTTCCATATTATTATAAATCCTACATGACACCTCTCCCTGGTCTTGGCCCACTTCACTGTCTTCCTGAGCTTTATTACTATTGTGGTAATATTATTTATTACTATTTATTTATTACTTATTACTTTATTACTCTATTCTCTCACACACTGTGACTAGCTTCTATCCCTTATTCTCACTATATTTCACCATCTACCCTTGCACAACACTCTGTTTTCTGGATTCAGTTCACATTCTTTCTCCCCTCTAATAAGAGTCTTATCTCTTCTTCACCTTTTATAAAAAGTGGCTAGTTTGGTGAAATACTATGGTTATTGCTGTCATTTTCCAAAGAATTTCCTATTTGTTCTGTACCTGTTGGTAATTTAAATTCCATAGAATACTCTCTTGCTGTCTTATTCTATTTCACCTTTGTCCTACCATTGATCACATACAAGATAAGTTGGGAGTTGAGAACACAGGTAAACCCACTGGAAGAGAGAACCAACCAACACATGAACCACCAATAGTTAAAACCCAAGTACAATGAGAGATCCTACACAAATGGAAGAAAGGGAAACCCTGGAGCATCCAGACAAAGAGATCAAAGAGATAACACCACTGAGTCCCATAGAACTCCTAACACAGAAGTCCACTCTACAAAGACAGCTAGAAAAGCAAAGAATCAAATCACAGAAACAAATAAAAAGAGATGTAAAATGGGGAGACAAAGAAAGAACCTATAATCAAAAGAAATGGAAGACTCCCCACTAAGAGCTAAATGAAATGGAGGCAAGCAGACTATCAGATATAGATTTCAAAAGAATGATTATAAGGATGCTCAAGGAACTCACAGACATCTACAAAGAACTGAGTTGGAGCTACAACAGTATGAAAAAGAAAATAGAAACTATAAGCAAGAACCAGGAGGAAATGAAGGACACAATTTCTGAAATAAAAAATACCCTAAAAGGTATTATAAGAAGGCTGGATGAATCAGATGACTGAATTAGTGAGATGGAAGACAAGATAGGAAGAAACATCCAGGTAGAGCAGCTGCACACACAAAAAAAGACTAAAAAAATATGAAGATAGCTTAAGAGAACTGTAAGACACCATGAAATGCAACAACATTAGAATCATAGTAATATCAGAAGGAGAAGAAAATGAACAAGGGATAGAAACCATGTTTGAAAAAATAATGACAGAAAGCTTCCTGAACCCAGAGAGGGGAAAAGCCACTCAGTTTAGAGGCACAGACTGTCCCAATCAAGATTAACCCAAAGAGGCCTACTCCAAGACACATCATAATTCAAATGCTAATATTTAAAGACAAAGACAGAATCTTAAAAGCAGTAAGGGAGACACAAGAAGTAACATACAAGGGAACTCCAATAAGGCTAACAGCTGATTTGTCAACAGACACACCACAGACCAGGAAAGAATGGCATAAAGTATTCCAAGAATGAAAAGCAAAGGCCTGTAACCAAGACTACTCTACCCAACAAGGCTCTCAATTAAAATGGAAGGCAAAGTAAGGAGTTTCCAAGAAAAAAAGAAAGCTGAAAGAATACACCTATACCAAAACAGTCCTGCAAGATGTGCTAAAGGGATTGCCATAACCAGAGGAAGAAAAAGAGTGAGAGAGACAAGAACACAGGTACAAAAGAGGAAAAATGAACAATGCCTATCAATAATAACTTTCAATGTAAATGGATTCAATGCTCCAATCAAAAGACATAGGGTAGCTGAATGGATAAGAAAACATGACCCACACATATGCTGCCTACAAGAGAACCATCTCAGAACAAAAGACCTACTCAGACTGAAAGTAAAAAGTTGGAAAAAATATTCCAAGCAAATGGGCAGGGAAAAAAAGGTGGTATAATAAAATGTTCATATTACCCAAAATATTTTATAGATTCAACATAGTCCCTATTAAAACACCAATGACATATTTCACAGATATAAAACAAACATTTCAAAAATTTATATGAAATCATAAATGACCCTGAATAGCTGCAGCAATTTTGAGAAAGAAGAGCAAAGTAGGAGGGATCACAGTACCTGACATTAATTTGTATTACAAGGCCACTGTAATCAAAACGGCATGGTACTGGCATAAGAACAGACACATAGACAAATGGAACAGAATATAGAGCCCGGAAATAAACCCAAGTCTCTATGGTCAATTAATATTTGACAAAGTGGGCAGAAGGCTCTTCAATACAAGGCGTTGGAAGATCTGGACAGTTACATGCAATAAAATGAAACTCAACCACCAACTTAAACCACACACAGTGGATAAAAGACTTAAATATAAGTCACGACAGCATAAAAATCCTAGCACAGAATATAGGCAGAAAAATCTCAAATATTCCATACAGCAATATTTTCACTGGTATGTTCCCTAGAGCAAGGGACATAAAGGAAAGAATAAACTAATGGGACTTCAACAAAATGACAAGCTTCTGCATGGCTAAAGAAAACAGCACTAAAATAAAAAGAGAACCAAACATGTGGGAAAACATATTTGCAAATGATACCTCGGACAAGGGTTTGGTCTCCAAAATATAAAAAGAACTCACATGACTCCACTCCAGGAAGACAAAGAACCCAATTAAAAAATGGGCAAAGAACTTGAACAGACACTTCTCCAAGGAGGACATACAGAGGGCCCAGAGGCAGATGAAAAGGTGCTCAGCATCATTAGCCATCAGAGATGCAAATTCCAATCACGAGATCCACTTCACACTGGTGAGAATGGCCATCATAAACAAATCAACAAACAACAGGTGTTGGAGAGGTTGTGGAGAAAAGGGAACCCTAGTGTACTGTTGGTGGGAATGCAGACTGGTGCAGCCACTATGGAAAACAGTATGGAATTTCCTCAGAGAGCTAAAAATGGAACTGCTCTCTGACATGGCAATACTACTGCTGGGATTATACACTAAGAATCCTGAAACACCAATTCAAAAGACCTATGCATCCCAATGTTCATAGCAGCACAATTTACAATAGCGAAGTGATGGAAGCAACCTAAGTGCCCATCAGTAAATGAGCGGATCAAAAAACTCTGGTACATTTACACAATGGAATACTATGCAGCAGAAAGAAAGAAGGAGCTCCTACCCTTCACAACAGCATGGATGGAACTGGACATCATTATGCTAAGTGAAATACACCAGTCAGTACAAGACAAAACTATATGATCTCACCTATAAATGGAACCTAATTAACAAAAGAAACAAGCAAGCAAAATACAACCAGAGACATTGAAATAAAGAACAAACTGACAGTAACCAGAGAGGTGAGGGGAGAGGGATAATGGAGGATAATAGGGGAAGGACCATCAAGAAACATGTATAAAGGACACATGGACAAAGCTGAGGGGTAGGTTAGAGATTGGAAGGTAGGAATTCATGGCATGAGGGGAGTGGTGGGTTGAAAATGGAGAGAATTGCACTTAACAACAAAAAAATTTAAAAATTTTTATAATAAGAATTTTTTTCCAGACTTATCACATTATATAATAAAATGGTAAATATTCAATTAAAACATCAAAAGGCATGGAAAAATAAATAAATATGGTTCATTCAAAGGTACAAAATAAATTTTAGAAACTATCCCTGAAAAATTTCAGAGATCAGAATTGCTACCTAAAAACTTTAATATGACTACTGAGGATGCTCAAAGAGCTAAACAAAAGCACAAAGAATTAAAAGAAATTAAAAAATATGTATAGATAATTCAGAATATAAAAAGAGAGAGAAATTACATAAAGAAATCCAACAAGCCCTGGCTGTATGACTCAGGTGGTTGGAGCATCGTGCTGTGCACTGAAAGATTGCCAGTTCCATTCCCTATTAGGGTGCATGCCTGGGTTGTGCATTTGATCTCTGGTTGGGACACACACAGGGTCAACCAATCAATGTTTCCCTCTCACAATGATGTCTCTCTCTCTCTCTCTTTCTCTCTCTCTCTCTCTCTCTCTCTCTCTCTCTATATATATATATATGTATATATATATATATATACATATATATACACTATCTATATTCCTATGCTATCTATATATATGTATATACATATATATATATGTACACACACACACACACACACACACACACACATACGTGTGTGTGTGTGTGTATAACACTTCCTCTCCAAAATATCAATGGAAACATATTCTTGGGTAAGGATAAAAAAAATAAAGAAACCAAACAGAATTTCTGGAGAGAAAAAAAAACAATAACTGAAATAAAATATTCACTAGGGAATTCAAAAGTGTATTTGGACAGGCAGATAAAGGAACAAGCATACTTTAAGATGGAATAGTCAAAATTATTGAGTATAAAGAACAGACAAAAAGGATAATTAAATAAAAGATGAACAGAGACAAAAGAAGCATGCAATACCATTAGTCCACCAGTATATGCATCAAGGGAATCCTGGGAAGGAAAGAAAGAGAGAAAATGGACAGAAAAAGTATTTTTAAAAATGAAAACATCCCAAATTCAAAGAAGACATAAATCTACTCCATATCTAAGAAGCTAATAAAATTCAAAGTAAGATTACTCAGTTACCCACACAGAAACACATTATAATCAAACTGTCAAAAGACAAAGAGATAATCTTGCAAGCAGAAAGAGATGTGACTCATCCTGCACAATAAACTTTTAATAATATTTATTATAAGTCAAAATCTCATTAGAAATTTTAGAAGTCTGAAGGCAGTAGGATAATATATTTAAAGTAACAAAAAACTGTAAACCAAGACTTCTATATATGGCAAAACTTTTCTTAAAAATAAAAGAGAAGCCCTTAGGCTGGCGTAGCTCAGTGGATTGAGCGTGGGCTGGGAATCAAAGTGTCCCAGGTTCAATTCCCAGCTAGGGTACATTCCTGGGTTGCAGGCCATAACCCCCAGCAACCACACATTGATGTCTCTCTCTCTCTCTCTCTCTCTCTCTCCCTCTCTCTCTCTCTCTCTCTCTCTCTCTCTCTCTCTCTCTCCCTTCCCTCCCTAAAAATAAATAAATAAAATCTTTAAAAAAATAAATAAAATAAAATAAATAAAAGAGAAAATAAGACATGCTCAAATTAACAGACACACAATCATGAAGGTGAAAAAAAAATACTCTGTAGTAGGGGTGTCCAACCTGTGGTCTGCAGGCTGCATGTATCCCAGGATGACTATGAATGTGGCCCAACAAAAAATCTTAAATTTACTTAATACATTGAGATGTTTTTGTGATTATGGGTCACAATGTGTTTAATGTGTGGTCCAAGACAGCTCTTTTTCTTCCAGTGTGGCCCATAGATGCCAAAATGTTGGACACCCCTGCATCTACAATGTATTCATTGTGTTGAATCATTTTGCCCAACCATGGCCTAATATGTTTTGAGCACATTTAAGGTAAGTAGGGCTACACTATAATGTTTTGTAGGTTAGGTTTATTAAATGCATTTTTATCTTTGATTATTACAAACTTAAAATGGGCTTATCAGGATGTAACACCACTATAAGTTGAGAAGCATCTATATAAGAATAGAGAAAACAAATAGAAAAATTATGGAAGTAAATTCATTTAATCAGTAATTACTTCAAATTAATTAAATCTCAAAACATAAGGCAAAACTAACAGAATAGTTCCCTTTGTTCAACATTATATGCCCAGCTCTTCTCTCAGGCCACAGTTTTTTCTCTCTTTTTAATTGAATTTATTGTGGTTATATTGTTTAATAAAATGTATAAGTTTCAAGTGTACGATTCTATAATACATCATCTGTATATTGTATTATGTGTTCACCACCAAAAGTCAAGTCTTTTTCTTCATCATTTATTTTCCTTTACTCTCTTCTACCTACCTCCATCCCCCTTTTCCTCTGGTAGTAAACGTAATGTTGTCTGTGTCTATGAAGGAGTTTCTTTTTACTTAATCCCTTTAGCACTTTCATCTGTCCCTCTGTAATATCTGTCAGCCTGTTCTTTGTACCTATTTGGTCTATTAACAGAATAGTTCTTTAAGTAATATGCCTGAATTCTGATCTAAAGTAATTTAGATCACTTTATATCTGAAGATATAAGCATTAAAAGTAAAAAATGGAAAAAAAGATATTCCATGCAAGTAATAATCTACAGAGAACAGGGTGAAAAAAACTATAAAACAGTCATAAAACAATTAACAAAATGGAAGTACATATCTATCAATAATTAATTTAAGTGTAAGTGGAGTAAATTCTTGAATCAAAATAATGGATATATATAATATACATATTAAATAAATATATATAGATATTAAATATATATATATATCCTACAAGAGACTCACTTCAGAAATACACACCTAAAAATTGAAGAGTTAAAAAAATATTCCATGTGAATGGAAAACCAAAAGACAGCTGAGGTAGCTATACTTACATAAAGTAGACTTTGAAACAGAAAGAAATAAGTAACAAAGAAGGACACTGCAAAATGATAAAGGGGTCAATCTAACAAAAGGATATAACACATAAGTATTTAAGCACCCAACATAGGAGCACCTAAATATATAAAGAGAATATTAATAAATCTAAAAGGAGAAATACAAAGTAATACAATAGTAGCAAGGAGATTTAATATCCCACTTACATGAAAAAATAAGTCATACAGACAGAAAACCAACAAGAAATTATTGGTCTTAAGACTTCTGGCCAAGATGGAGGTGTAAGTAGACACACTGTGCCTCCTTGAACAACCAAAAGGACAACAACAAATTTAAAAACAAACAAAAAAAAACAACCAGAACTGACAGAAAATTGAACTGTATGGAAGTCTGACAACCAAGGAGTTAAAGAAACATTAATCCAGACTGGTAGGAGGGGTGGACATAGGCAGCCAGGGTGGAAAGGACTCACAGCAAGGAGGTGGCTGGATGGCCCAGTGAGGTGGCAACTGGTGGACTGGGAAGTCCCACATTCTCAGACAGATAAACTGGGAGGAACAACTGGGGAGTGAGATAAACTTGACAACCTAGGTTTCCAGTGAGGGGAAATAAAGCCTCAAAGCTTCTGATTGAAAACACTTGTGGGGGCTGAGGCAGCAGCAAGAAAAACTCCCAGCTTCACAAGAGAGTTCATTGGAGAGACCAACAGGGTCCTAGAACATACACAGACCTACCCACCTGGGAATCAGCACCAGAAGGGCCCAATTTGCTTGTGGGTAGCAGGGGAAGTGACAGAAAACCAACAGAGAACAGAGCAATCAACACTGTTCCCTCTCGGACCCCTCCCCAACATACAGCATTACAACACAGTGACATGGGTTGCCCCATCCTGGTGAAACCTAAAGCTCTAACCCTTACTATGTAACAGGCATGCTGAGACCCCCCCCCCAAAAAAAAGGCCCAAATGAAAGAACAGATCAAAGCTTCAGAAAAAATACAACTAAGCAAAAAATAGATAGCGAAACTATCAGATGCACAGTTCAAAACATTGGTAATTAGGATGCACACAGAATTGGTTGAATATAGTCACAAATTAGATGAAAAAATGAAGGCGATGCTAAGTGAAATAAAGGAAAATGTACAGGGAACCGACAGTGATGGTAAAGAAGGGGAGAGGAGGTTTGGGGAGGGGGGGAGGGAAAAGGTAAAACTGTCACTACTTGCAGGCAACATGTTATATATAGAAAATCCTAAAAACTACTCCAAACAACTATTAGAACTAACAAACAAATTCAGTAATTTTTCAGGCATAAAATTAATATACCAAAACTGCTTTGTTTCTTTATACTAACAACAAACTCTCAGGAAGAGAAATTGAGGAAACAATCCAATTTAAACTTATATAAAAATAGTAAAATACCTAGAATTTAATTTAACTGAGGAGATAAAATAGCTGTGCCCTGAAAACTATAAGATTTTAATAAAACAAATTGACAAAGACAAAAGTAAATGAAATGATACTCCATGCTTATAGACTGAAAGAATTAATATTAAAATATTTATACTACCTAAAGCAATCTACAGATTCAACACAATTCCAATCAAAGTACCAATGTTGGTTGCCATGGAAGCAGAACATACAATTCTAAAATTTATGTGGAACCACAAAAAAAATCCTAAATAGACAAAAACAATCTTGAGAAGGCAAAACAAAGCTGGAGGCATCATATTCCCTGATTTCAAGATATACCACAAAGCTATAGTAATTATAAAGTATAGTATTGGCATAAAAAACAGACCCATAAATTAATGAAGCAGAAGAAAGAGATCAGAAATAAATCTATTCATACACATGCTCAAATAATTTATAACAGGTGAGACAAAAATATACAATAGAGAAAGAGTAGTTGTTAAATAGTTGGTGTTAGGAAACCAGGACAGCCACATGCAAAAGAATAAAATCTTACACCATACACAAAAATTAAATAAAATGAAAGATTTTAATGTAATACCTGAAACATAAAACTCATAGATGAAAACTTAGTCAGTAAGCTTCTTGATATCAGTCTTGATGATTGTTTTAATTTACTGTGAAAAGCAAAGGCAACAAAAGCAAAAATTAAGAATTTGGGCTACATTAAACTATAAACCTTCTGCACAGCAAAGAAAACCATCAACAAAATGAAAAACATCTGCTGAATGGTAGAAAATATTTTCAATTCATACATCTGGTAAAGGGTTAATATGCAAAATATATACAAAACAGCATTTTGTCAAGAGACAAAGGATAAATAATAATGATAAACATATATGTGACAAACATTAGAGCCCCAATATATATAAAGTCAGCATTGAAAAAGAAATTAGGATATTCTGCAATAATACTTGAAAACTTCACAATACTAAACTTTAATAATGAATAGAACAAATCATCCAAAATTTCAAATATAGAAGGCTTGAATAACACCATAAGTGACCTAGATATGTATAGTACATTTCACACAATAAAAGCAGAATACAAATATTTCTCAAGTGTGTATGGAACACATACAACTCAATAACAAAAACACTCATTAAAAATGAATACAGAATATGAATAAACATTTTTACAAAGAACACATACAGATAGAAGTCCAATGGGCACCTGAAAAAAATGTTCATGACTAATTGTCAGAGAAATGCAAATCAAAACCACAATGAGATATGACCATATACCTGTTAGAGTGGCTATTATGAAAAATACAAGAAAAAACAAGTGTTGGCAAGGAACTGTAGAAAAGAAACCCTTTGTACACTCTCAGTTTGATTGTAAATTGGTAGAGCCATTATAGAAAACTATATAGAGGTTCCTCAAAAATTAAAAATATAATTACTACATACTCCAGAAATTACACTTCTGGGAATTTGCCTGAAGAAAATGAAAATACTAAATCAAATAGATATCTACACTACCATGTTTATTGCAACATTTTTTACAATAGCCAAGGCATGAAAAACATTTGTCTGTATTGATAAGTAAATGAAGCAAATATGATACATACACAATAAAATTTTATTCAACCATAAAAAATAATGAAATCTTGCCATTTCATGGTTTCATTTCATGTACCTTTACAGTATCATGGTAAGTGAAATAAGTCAGACAAAAAAAAGACAAGTACCATATAATCTCACTTACTTGTAGTATCTAAAAAAAAAGCCCATATACATATAGAACACATTATAGGTTGCTAGAGGTGGGAGTGGGGGTGGGAAAAATGAAAGTAGAGTGTCAAAATGTATAAATTTTTAGTTATGAAAAGATAAGTCATGCAGATAGAATGTACAGCATGGTGACTATAGTTAATAATACTTTATTTCATATTAAAAGTTGCTAAGACAGTAATCTTAAAAATTCTTATAAGAAGAAAAATTATAACTATGTATGGCAAAAGAAAAAATATAACTATATATGGTGAAAATTATAACTATGTATGGTGAAAGATTTATTGCGGTGATTATTATGTAATATATACAAATGCCAAATTATTAAGTTGTACACCTCAAACTAATATAAGATTAAATATTCATTATACCCACCTCAGAAAAGTGCAGGGTGGCTATGCTACTATCAAACAAAAAGGACTATAAGTCAAAAAAAATGTTTCAAGAGACAAAGATAGACATCATATATTGATAAAAGTGTCAATTCAACAAGAATATATAAAAATGGTAAACATATATGCATCAAACTTGTGAGCCCCCAAATATATAAAGCAAATAGTGATAGAGTTGAAAGGGAATATAGATTGTTCTGCAATAACAGATGAAGATTTCTATATTCAAGTTTAATAATAAGTAGAACAGTCAACAGTAGATCATTAGGAAATAGAGGACTTGAATAGAACCATAAGTGACCTATATCTTATAGATATCTATGGAACATTCCATCTAATGAAAGCACAAATTTTTCAAATGCATATAAAATATTTGCCAAAAAATATAAATTGTCCAGGATAGACCATACAATAGGCCGCACACAATTCTTAATAAAATTTAAAGAGAGAAACAAACAAAATAATTTCTAATTATAATGCAATTAAAATTTAAAAACAACAACAGGAGAAAAATTGGGAACTTTACAAACATAAAACTTTTAAGAGATACAAGATGGTGGAGGAGTAAGCAGAAGCTAAACTAAGCTTCACTGAGGACCAATCTGTAATTACAACTAAATTGTAGAGAAATCATCCTGAATAACCAACTGAACACCAGCTGGAAAGAAGTCTTATAACCAAGGACAGACAAAAGAAGCCACTTCACCACAGTAAGACTGGTAGGGGGTGCAGAGGAGGCACGAAAGTGCTAGCTGAACTCACACAGGCAGCAGCTGCAGTCCTCTAGGGATATATCAGCAGCTAGGATAGGGGGCAGGGTTCTCCATGAGAAGAGTGGGGTCTAAACCCCTAACTCAGCTCCCCAGCCTACAGCACCAGAGCTGGAAAGGAACCCAGATACCAACCAGGTGTGAAAAGCAGTAGGTATTCTGTCTGCCAGGCAGACATGGCTGGAGGTGCAAAGTGCCTCTTAAAGGGCCAATGAACAATTTTTGTTTGCAGCTACTTACCCTGGGTTTCAGCAGAGGAAGGGAAGAGTGGACTAGAGACACTTGAGGAGACTCTGGGGTTGGTGGTTCTGGAGAGAGAACTGAAAGAAAAGCTACCAGGATCCCTGTGTTGAGTCATTCCCCATACTGCAGGAGCCATCTTTCTCAGGTAGAGCACTCCCCTCCAAGTGGCATCAGCCTGAGAGGAGGCAGTAGCATTGCCCACAGGAAGTACTATACCAGACCCAGTGGTGCTTAAGCTGGAATGCTGATTACAGTTTGATGCTAAAATGATACAAAGAGATGTGATCAGACCACTGAGTATAGGAGGAGTTTGCTCAAGAAAATGGTAAACAGTTTAGAACAAGATTGGCTGAGAAGCTGAATGCCTCCAGAGTACATGGAAATAAAAGTAGGGCTGACTCTCTGGCTCTCTCCTCTTCCCTGGGAATGACTGCATGGTCACGCTGCAGCTGCCTGCATTTCACAAGAAATGGTATTTTGGATGGAAAGAAACTTCAGCTTATGATTGGGTTTGCCTTGCAGAAAGTGGCAGGGTTATTCTTCTTTGGGTATTCTAGAGGGGACAAGCTCTGAGGCAGAAGCTAGCCATTTTTTCCAAAATTGTGTATCTTTTGTATCTTATGTTGTTTTATTGTAAATTAACCCTATAATAGAAATAAGATAGAAATAAGATATTAAAAACTACCAAGGGGAATGATAGGAGAACTCAAGTGTGATAGAGTTTAGCCTTAATTGATAGGCTTAGGTAATTAACTGTAAGTGAAAAATGTATGTGGAAAGCTATTATTCCAAAACTGTGTAGATTTTGAAAAAAGATTCCTTTGCTTTACCACCAAACCTTTGCCTCTGAGATTTTGCCTAGAGGGTTGCAGTGGGCAGCAGGACCCCATTTGCTGTTTGGTAACAATATTGCTGATTAGTTTAACAGCTAAGGTGGAAAATACAAATAAAGAGCCAAAATGGAAAGACAAAGAAACAGGCACTAAATGAAAGAATAAGAGAATTCTCCAGAGGAAGAACTAGATGAAATGGAGGCAAGCAATCTATCAGATAGATAGTTTAGACTAATGATTACAAGGGTATTCAAAAGCATGAAAAAAGACAAAAAAAAACACAAAAAAGGACCATTCATAAATAAAGAATGCAATATCTAAAATAAATACTACACTGGAAGGAATAAACAGTAGGTTAGATGGATCAGAGGATCACATCACTCATTTGGAAGACAAGGTACAAAAAGTCACCCAGGCAGAGCAGAAAAAGAAAAATGAATTTTAAAAAATAAGGAGAGCTTAAGAGACTTTTTGGACAAATTAAAGTGTAATAACATCAGTATCATGGGAATACTAGAAGGAGAAGAGAACAAGCAAAGGATCAAGAATGTTTTTAAAAATATAATAACTGAAAACTTCCCTAATCTGGTGAAGGAAAAATACCAAGTCCAGAAGGGAGTGGCATGAAATAAAAGTCACAAGTCCAGGAAGCTCAGAGAACTCACATCATAATGAATATGAAAAGGCTTAAAGATGAGGAGAGAATCCTGAAAGCTGCTAGAGAAAAGCAATAGTTACCTCCAAGGCAGCAGCAATTAGACCCATCATCTGATTTCTCAACAGAAACATTTGAGGCCAAAAGGGAGTGACATGAAATATTCAAGTTTTTGAAAAGCAAGGATGTACAGCCAAGTTTACTTTACCTAGCAAGGTGATCATTTAAAACTGAAGGAGAAATAAGGAGCTTCCCAGAGAAGAAAACGCTAAAGGAATTTGTTAACACAAAATGATTAGTGCAACAAATGTTAAAAGGCTTGCAAAAGAAGAAGAAAGAAGAAGAAGGAAGGGGGAAGAGGGAGAGGAGAAGAAATAATCCAGAGTAAAATAGTCTAACAATAAAATGACACTAAATACATGTTGCGCGTGGGTCACCGGCTAGCAGTGACCACGGCACACTGTGGATGGCTCGACAATACGCGAGAAAAAACACACATGCACAGAGACAAACCAGTTTCTGTGGGGAAGTAGGGACAGAATGGCCACCCCCCTAGTGGGGAGCGCGCTGATCCACCGTCCATACCTGCTTTTATTAGGCTCATTTTGCATAATAACTCAGGTAACGTACAATACTCATTAGGGGAAGTAAGGAATATATAAAACAAAGAACTCTGCCGGTCTATTGAGTTGGGGGTCAAAGAGCTGTAAGGCTGAGGAACAAACTAGCTTCCTCCTAAGACCCTCCTCATTCAACTAAGAGCATTCTTGGACAAAGAAGGTTTCACAGTAATTTACATGTTCTTTCTTAGGCCTGATCACCCCGGGAAATCCGCACTTCCCAGTACCGAGCTGTACTTCCCCATCATTGTTTCAGGCTTAGGTGGAGCGCGGGAACTAAAGCCACCGAGAGATAAGGAGATTTTCTTCCGGACGCTGAGAACTCAGACTTTGTCAGAGCCGAGGAGTGAGGGTCCATCACCCCCCTTTTGCTGCAGCCCCCCAAGTCCTTCTTTTGGGGGGGCCTCCCAAAGTGATCGTGCCTGGCTTGGGTTGTTCCCCCCGTGGGGAATCTTACCCGTCTTTGGCTAACCGACCAAGCTTTTTTGGGGTTCGGCAGCAGAAACAGCATTACTGCCAGGGAGATAAGCTTTTGTCTCCTTGCCGGCTCACGGTTCCAAGGGCGTTCCCTTAGCCTTAGCCTAGGCGGGGGTCTCAGCTTCTAATACCAGTCAGGGCGGTTCCCAACAAATACATCTATCAATAATCACCTTAATGTAAATGGCTTAAATACTCCAACCAATAGACATAGTGTAGCAGAATGGATAAGAAAACAAGACTCATGTATACGCTGCCTGCAAGAGATCCATCTCAGATTGAAAGATGCACATAGACTAAAAGTAAAGAGATGAAAAAAAAGATATTTCACACAAATGGAAAAGGAAAAAAAACTGGGTAACTGTATTATTATCTGATAATATAGACTTTAAAACCAAGGCTAGAAAAAACACTACATAATGATAAAGAGAACAATCCAACAAGAGGATATATGCTGAGAGCCAGCCCAGCCCTGCTGTCTGACACAGTCACAGAGGGAGACGCACCAGACACGGTGGGAGAAAGTACCTGGCACTCCTCTGCTTAATCATTGTATTACTATCTGTACTTAGGGTCTATGTGATTTACCATGGGACTGGGACAAATGGCAATTCCACAGAAGAAATACAGTTCTTCAGAAGTAAGCTCATTGGAGAGTGATTCCCCACCAGAGTGTCCTCCTAAGTGGGTTAGAGAGTTCAAAGAACGGGAATGGAAAAGACTCCTAGGATTACTCCCTATAAAAGCCCCTACACCCACCCTTATTACAAAATTCCTTAAAACCAGGGTTCCGGGAACTAGACATAGATTCAAAAAACACATTTGGTCAGCATTGTACCAGTATCCATGGTCTGTTTCCCCTCTAACTCCTAGGCCCACTGATCCCCCTTTACCCTATGCCAGAATCTATCATAAAGGGACATGATGGGTAAATATATATGGGTATTGGAAAGATTATTATACACTCCCCTTCTATGAAATGCTTAAGCAATCAGGGCCTCCATGGTGTTTATTGCCTAAAAAGGTCAGACATCAAAGATGGAAACAAATAATAAAAATGCGTCAATACCAAGGTGAATGGGAAGCAGCCGAATGGACTGGGCAACACAAAGATTATTACTTGCATAGAAAGACAGGGTTCTGGCACTGAAGTGAGAAGTGAGAGACAGATACTAACCACATTGACCATGAAAGCCTTCTGCATGGCCTTTGTCAGTGAGCTAAAACAGTCCTGTGCCCATCTATGTGCCCAGCTTGCAACTTTAGAATATATAGATTAAAATTAAGTTAAGATTTAAGAAATTAAGATGTTACATAACGTGGTAAAATGTGTTACTGATTAATTGCAAAGATTAGGAGCTAAAAGCTTGCACAATAATATGCAATGAATAGCTACTTCCTATTATGTCTGTGTCATATTTTTTGCAGAACAATGACAAAGCAAATATGTCCTAAAAACTACATTTTAATTGCTTTCACATATGCCACAGGTACACACCCAACTGTATAAAAATAAAGAACTCAAGAGCCCAGCAGAGATGCCTGGCTGTTGAGCTTGAAACTGTACCTCTTGTGTCATTCCTCTGCCGATGCCGTCCCTCCATTGGGAATCCCTGGACCCGCTGGAGCTGGACTCTGGCAGATATAATGCTACTAAACATTTACACACTCAACATAGGAGCACCTAAATATGTGAAGAAAATCTTGGTGGACATAAAAGAGAGATTGACAGAAATACAGTCATCGTATGGGATTTGTACACCCCACTAACTTCAATGGATAAATCTTCCAGACACAAAATCAACAAAGAGACAGTGGAATTAAACAACACACTAGAGCTAAATGATTTACTTGATATCTTCAGAGCATTTCATTCCAAAGCAGCAGAATATACATAGTTTTCAAGTGCACATAAAATGTTTTCTAGGATAGACCACATGTTATGACACAAAACAAGTCTCAATAAATTGGAAAGGATTAAAATCATCTCAAGCAACTTCTCAGGCAACAATGCTATCAAACTAGAAATCAATCACAAGAAATACACTGAAAAATAGGCAAAGACACAGAAGCTAAATAACATGTTATTAAACAATGAATGGGTCAATATTAGAGATCAAGTAAGAAATCAAAAGATACCTTGAAATGGATGAAAATGATGACACAATAATCCAAAATCTGTGGGACATTGGGAAATCAATCCTAAGAGGTCTATCTCAAAAAAAGAAGGAAGGAAGGAAGGAAGGAAGGAAGGAAGGAAGGAAGGAAGGAAGGAAGGAAGGAAGGAAGGAAGGAAGGAAGGAAGGAAGGAGAAATAACTTGAAAAAGAACAACAAACAAAGACCAAAGTGAGTAGAACAAAGAAAATTAAAGAGCAGGGCAGAAATAAATGAAATAGAATCTAAAAAATGATACAAAAGATCAATAAATCCAAGACCTGATTCTTTGAAAAGATCAACAATGGCAACTTATAACCACACTTTTTAAGAAAAAAGAGGACCCCCCAAAATAAAATCAGAAATGAAAGAGGAAAAACAACTGACACCAAAGAAGTACAAAGGAGAGTAAGGAAATATTATGAACAACTACGTGCCAACAAACTGGACAACCTGGATGAAATGGATAAATGTGTAGAAACATAGAATCTTCCAAAACTGAATCTACAAGAATCAGAGAATCTGAATAGACAGATTCCAACTAGTGAAACTGAAATAGTAATCAAAAAACTCCCAACAAACAAAATCCCTGAACCAAATGGCTTCATAGGAGAATTTTACCAAATATTCTGGAACTAATACCATTACTTCTCAAACTATTTGTAGAAATTCAAGAGAAGGGAAGGCTTCCAAGATCATTTTATGAGGCCAGCATTATCCTAATTCCAAAACCAGAAAAAGACACTACAAAAAAAAGTATAGGCCAATATCCCTGATGAATATAGAGGCTAAAATCCTTAACAAAATTTTAGCAAACTACATACAGCAATTCATCAAAATGTTCATACATCTTGATCAAGTGGGATTTAGTCTAGGAATGCAATGTTGGTATGACATTTACAAATCAATAAATGTGATTCATCAGTTAAACAAAATCAAGTATAAAGACTACATATCAATAGATGCAGTAAAAGCATTTGATAAAATCCAGCACCCATTTGTGATAAAAACTATCAGTAAAGTTGGATTAGAGGGACATACTTAAACATAATAAGGCTATATATGATAGACCCACTGCCAGCATCATACTCAGTGGGCAAAAACGACAAGTGTTTTCCTTAAGATCAGGAGCAACGGCCCTGGTTGATGTAGCTCAGTGGGTTGAGCACAGGCCTGTGGACCAAAGCATCGCTGGTTTGGTTCCCAGTCAGGGCACATGCCTGGGTTGTAGGCCATATCCCCAGTATGGGGTGTCCTAGAAGCAACCACACACTGATGTTTCACTCCTTCTCTTTCTCCCTCCCTTCCCCATCTCTCTAAAATAAATAAATAAAATCAAAATTAAAAAAAAAGATCAGGAGCAAGACTGGGATGTCCACTTTCACCTCACTTATTCAACATAGTACTGGAAGGCCTAGCTACACCAATCATACAAGAAGAAGAAATAAAAGGCATCCAAATTGGAAAGAAAGAAGTAAAACTGTCATTATCTGCAGAGGACAAGGTACTGTCCACGGAAAACACCAAGGGTTCCACCAAGAAACTACTAAAACTGATCAATGAATTCAGCAAAGTAGTAGGATACAAAATTAATATCCAGAAATCAGTTGCATTTTTATATGCCAATAGAAAACTAACAGGGAAGGAAATTAAGAAAACAATCTTGTTGACAATTGCTACAATAAGAATAAAATACTTAGGAATAAAACTAACCAAGAATGCAAAAGACCTGTGCTCAGAAAATTATGACACTGAAGAAACAAATTGAAGAAGATATAAATAAGTGGAAGCACATATTATGTTCAATAGAAATAATTAATATCCTTTAAATGTCCATACTACCCAAAGCAATTCATAGATGCAGCACAATTCTTATCAAGATGCCAATGACATACTTCACAGAACTAGAACAAATATTTCAAAAATATATATGAAATCAATAAAGGCCCCATATAGCAACAGAAATCCTGAGAAAGAAGAACAAAGTTGGAGGAATCACACTACTTATCAAACTATACTATAAGGCAATGGTAATCAATACAGCATGGTAATGGCATTAAAAAAAAAGACACATAGATCAATGGAACAGAATAGAAATGCCAGAAATAAATCCACACTTTTCTAGTCAATTAATATTTGATAGGGGAACCAAGCATATACAATGGGCTAAAGATAGTTTATTCAATAAATAGAGTTGGGAATATTGGACAGATACATGCAGAAAAATGAAAATAGACAATCTTCTTATACCACACACAAGAATAAATTCAAAATGGATGAAAGACTTAAATATTAGACCAGAAACCATAAAAATCATAGAAGAAAACATAGGCAGTAAAATCTCAGATATTGCTTGTAGTAATATTTTTTTCTGGTATATCTTCTCACTCAAGGGGGAAAAAAGAAAAAAATAAACAAATGGAACTTCTGGCCAAGATGGAGGTGTAGGTAGATACACTGTGCCTCCTTGCACAACCAAAACAAAGACAACAATAATTTAAAACCAAAAAAAAAAAATCAAAACTGACTGAAAATCACACTGTATGGAAGTCCAACAACTAAGGAGTTAAAGAAGAAATACTCATCTACATTGGTAGGAGGAGTGGAAATGGGCAGCCAGATGGAGGAAAACTCTCAGAAAGGCAGCGGCTGGGGGACTGGGTGGTCCCACATTCTCGGGCCGATAAACTGGGAGGAACAACTGGTGAGTGAGACAGACCATGCAATTCAAGGTTCCAGCACAGGGAAATAAAGACTCAAAGCCTCTGATTGAAAACACCTGTGAAGGTTGAGGCAGCAGCAGGAGAAACTCTCAGCCTCACAGGAGAATTCATTGAAGAGACCCACAGGGTCCTAGAATTTACACAAGCCCACCCATCCAGGAATCAGCACCAGAAGGGCCCAGTTTGCTTGTGGGTAGCAGGGGAAGTGACAGAAAACTGGCAGAGAGCTGAGCAAGTGCCATTGTTCGTTCTTGGACCTTGCCCCCACATGCAGCATCATAAGGCAGCAACATGGGTTACCCCACCCTGGTGAACAACTAAGGCTCCACCCCTTACTACCTAACAGACATGCTGAGACAAAAAAAAATGGCCCAAATGAAAGAACAGATCAAAGCTCCAGAAAAAATACAACTAAGTGACGAAGAGACAAACAACCTATCAGATGCACAGTTCAAAACACTGCTGATCAGGATGCTCACAGATTTGGTTGAATATAGTCACAAATCAGATGAAAAAATGAAGGCTATGCTAAGTGAAATAAAGGAAAATGTACAGAGAACCGACAGTGATGGAAAGGAAACCAAGACTCAAATCAATGGTGTGGACCAGAATGAAGAAAGAAACATTCAAAGAGAAAAGAATGAAGAAACAAGAATTAAAAAAAATGAGGAGAGGCTCAGGAACCTCTGAGATATCTTTAAACATTCCCACATCCGAATCATAGGGGTGCCAGAAGGAGAAGAGGAGGGGCAACAAATTGAAAATTTATTTGAATAATGAAGGAGAACTTCCCCAATATGGCAAAGGAAATAGACTTCCAGGAAGTCCATGAAGCTCAGAGAGTCCCAAACAAGTTGGACTCGAGGAGGAGCACATCAAGGCACATCATAAGTATACTACCCAAGATTAAAGAGAAGGAGAGAATCTTAGAAGCAGCAAGAAAAAAGGGGAAAGTTACCTACAAAGAAGTTCCCATAAGACCATCAGCTGATTTCTCAAAAGAGACCTTGCAGGCAGTAAGGGGCTGAAAGGAAGTATTCCAAATCATGAAAGGCAAGGACCTACATCCAAGATGATTCTATCCAGCAAAGCTTTCATTTAGAATAGAAGGGCAGATAAAGTGCTTCTCAGATACGGTCAAGTTAAAGGGTTTCATCATCATCCAGCCCTTATAATATGAAATGTTAAAGGGATTTATCTAAGAAAAAGAAGATAAAAAATATGAACAGTAAAATGACAGCAAACTCACAGTTATTAACAATCATGCCTAAAACAAAAACAAAAACAAACTAATCAAACAACTAGAACAGCAACAGAATCACAGAAATGGAGATCACATGGATGGTTACCAATGGGGGAGTGGGAGGGAAAGAGGGTGAAAAGGTACAGAGAATAAGTAGCATAAATGGTAGGTAGAAAATAGATAGGAGGAGGTTAAGAATAGTATAGGAAATGTAGAAGCTGAAGAACTTACAGGTATGACCCATGGACATGAACTAAAGGGGAGGGAATGTGGGTGGGAGGGGTGTGCAGGTTGGAGGGGAATAAAGGAGGGGGAATGGGACAGACAATTGTAATAGCATAATCAATAAAATATATTAAAGTAAATAAATAAATAAATAGTGCTACACCAAACTAAAGTGATTACACAGCAAAGGAAACCATCAAGAAAATAAAAAACAACCTACTGAATGGGAGAATATATTGTCTCATATATCCGATGGCAGTTAATATCAAAAAATTTATAAACAACTTATAAAACTCAACACCAAAAAAAAAGAAAAACAAACAATCCAATTAAAAAATGGGAAAAAGACCTAGACACTTCTTCAAATAGGACATACAGATGCTGAGAAGACATATGAAAAGATGATCAACATCACTAATCATCAGAGAGATGCAAATTAAAATGATAATAAGATATCACCTCATACCTGTCAGAATGGCTGTCATCAATAAATCAGCAAAGAACAAGTATTGGTGAGGATATTGAGAAAAGGGAACACTTTTGCACTTTTGGTGGGAATGCAGGTTGGTGCAGCCACTGTGGAAAGCAGTATGGAGATATTGCAAAAAATTAAAAATAGATCTGCCCTTTAACCCAGCGATCCCACTTCTGAAAATATATCTAAAGAAACCCAAAACACTAATTTGAAAAACCTAACAATCCCTACATTCTTTGCAACATTATATAATCACCATGATGTGGAAGTAACCCAAGTGACCCTCAATAAATGAGTGGATAAAACAATACGCAATGGAATACCACTCAGCCATAAAAAAGAAGAAAATTTTATCCTTTGGGACAGCATGGGTGGACCTGGAAAACATTAGGCTAAGTAAAAAAGGCCAGTCAGAGAAAGACAAATATCATATGACTTCACTTATATGTAAAATCTAATGAACAAACTGAACTAACAGGCAAAACAGAAACACTCAAAGAGAGCAGGATGAGCTTTGGGGAGCAAGGGATAGCAAGTAATGGGATCAGACAAAACGGAAAAGCATGTCCTTGTGGACACGGACAACAGTATGCTGATTTTGAGAGGAAGGGATTATAAGGAGGATAAATGGTAATGGAAATATCATACAATTTTAAAAAGTAAACTGGAAAACAAATTAAAATACACACACACCAAAAAAATGCAAATCAAAAGCATTATGAAACAGCCCTTCACACCTGTTAGGATGGCTCCTATCAAAAACCAAAACAATAATGTTGGTAAAGGGTAAATTTGGACTACTTGTGCTTCATTGATGGGAATATAAAATGCAGTCTGTGAAAAACAGGTTGACTGTTTCTCAAAAAGTTAAAAATAAAATTATCATATGACCCAAGAAAAAGTAGATTCTCAAACAGGTACTTGTATATACCAATGTCCATAGCAATAGTAATCACAATAGATAAAAGATGTAAACAATACAAGTGTTCATAATTAATAAATTAACAAAATTATGGTACAATCATTCACTACTTAACAATGGGTATACATTCTGAGAAATGCTCAACTGGGCAGTTCTGTCATTGTGCAAACAGCGCAGAGAGTACTTACATAAACCTGAATGGCACTGATGCTAGGCAGCACCTAGGGAGGACAGGGGAAGCCTCTACCTGACACTGGGGTTTAGGTTCTTGTTAAGGAACAAAAACAAATTCAAGAGCATGACAGAAAGATTTATCAAAGCCTAGTAAATTTATGAAAGCAATAGAATGCACTTGAGAAATACATTTTGCAGATTAGGAATTAACACTCAGAAACATTGCATCATTCATTATAGGCATACATCTAATGCATTTTGGAGTCAGAATCTGTACCCATGATTTCTTTTTTATTCTAAAGTCTTCCCACTACCTCATGCTAAATCACTGCCTTTAGTGGGAGACAAATAAAATATGTATTATACTTGTAACTCAGTTTGATATTCTATAGGTAGGGGCAAAAAGGAAATTTTGGACTCAGGAAAGGCTTTAGTGAACTGGGTCTTTCTGGTGATCAAAAAAGGGCAGAGCTGGAGAGATACATGCCAGGATCAAAGAGGGTAGTGAGACAGCAGAATCATGTTGTATGGTACATGTGGAAGGCTATAATCAGTTCAGTCATGGGAGTGGAAATGTGGGAAGGGTGACAGGTAAGAGCAGAGCCACATTGCTAGAACAAAATGCTAGGATGGGAACTAGGTGGTGAGGGAATTCCCCTGAAGGCAGGAAGAAGTATAGCAGAATGACAGACCACTGGAGTGCTGGGGACCTCCGACCATGAGGAAAGTCTGGGAGAATGGACAGTGATCTAATATCCCCTTCTCACTGTGCCATCTGGTGTCAGCCACCTGATACCCATTGAGAGAACTACTCCACCCACACCCCTTGTTGAAGGGGTGTGAATGGAGTAACTTAGATCACTAAGCAAACATGGCTATGCTACTGACCTTATGCCTCTGGCTACAAATGATTGACCCAGAAATGGACACATGCTTTTGTTTTCCTCCTAGGTCATGTAATCAGTACACTATGCCTACAGATAGAATGGCTGACATGCAAATCATGTACTCAGGGCTACAGTGAGCACCAGAGCTAATCAAAGCCATGGTAAACTTAGTAATAGGAGGGGTCTAACAAGTCACAGATGAAACTAGTCTACAGAAAGAAACAGAAGAATGGAACAGACAAAGAGGGAAGCAGAGCTGAGGCCATGAGATTCCAGAAGGTGAGAGAAGGAAAGATGGTTAGAGGAGCTTCCTCATGACTTCGTTTCTCCCAAGATCTATTGCACGTCCTTCTTCTTAATTCCAATGTTTCCATGTGTTCTCACAATAAATTACCCTTATACATGAGTTAGCTTGGCTAAGTTTCCATTTATTATAACAAATGATCCCTGTACTGATCAGAACTCTAGATTGCAAGTGATGAAAACCCTGCACTAATTGTCTCCATCATGTGGTCATTCACAGAAGTGAGAAGGAATGAATGGTGGTGGAGTGGCTGGTGTCATACACAACTGAATCCAGGGTGTAAGTCATGTCCTTGGTAAGCTCTCTTGCTCTCTCCTGGCCCCCTGAATTTTAAGATTCCTGTCTTCCTGCAAATGTATTTCCTCCCTGAGGTAGGAAGATGTTTCTGGCAGCCCAGAGTCACATTCTTCCAGCAATATGACCCCAAAGTAAAAGATAGTCTTTCCTGGAGAAAGACTAGTTTGTTAGGTAGACCAAATTAATATTCCTGAACATACCCCTGAGGCCAGAGAAACTATGAAGCTCTGAATTGTCAGGTATGGGTTACAAAATCACTGTGATCTAAAGGAGTCGTGAGGACCAAGTACATTAAACAAAGGAAGAAGAAAAGGAAGAGTCCCCCTGGGCAGCCCAATATAATAACTACCACATTCTCAAGCTAAGTTACAACCAAAGAGGCAGGCCCTCTCTTTTCCACAAATAACTTAAAATACACAAGGAATCAATCTATACTTGGTCCCATGCAACTCCAGCATATGAGCAAAAACAGAAGCCCTGGTAGTCAAGACATCTATCCATTTACCTCCAAACACCAGACCAATGGAGGTGACTCAGTTCTTATGTAAAGCAGCTCAGTGGAGCAGGAAAAGTCAGGCTTGACATCAGTAACCTGGATTTAAGTCTCATTTTTGCTGTTTACTTGCTGTGGGATCTTATAACCTCTTTGAACCTCAATTTTTCATCACTATGATAAAAGAAATATTATCTACATCACAAAGTAAATGCAAGGATTACATGATGATGAAAACACCTATAATGATTAACAAAGAAGAGCAAGAAGCAATAGAATGGCTACACCCTGGTTCCCCTGCTTTCTTTTACAGGGTTTCTGGTCTGAAGTCTGCCCTTCCTCTGGTCTCCCATAGCTGCTCCTTCTGTCTGAGTATCAGCTCAATAGCATTATCTCCTGGTTACAGGTCTGTCTACCCTAGGGTGCTCTGAGCTCATCAAGGGTGGGGGTTTCATTTTAATCATCTATGAAAAAAAGGGCCAGACACATAATACAAACTCAAATGTTGAAAGCAATAATACATTTATGTGTGGGTGAGTGAATAGATTCATGGGAGAATGGAAAGATAGATTATAATATGGATATCTTTTTCCTCTCAGTTCCCAGGTTCAATCTTCACTGCCCAGAACTTTCTTCATTTTGTTTTTGGTGTCCTCTTGGCCTCACAGCATCTAGTAAGACATTGTTCTTCCTTCATCACCTGGTAGGACCTCAAGTTGCTCATGGCTTCAGTTTCTCCCTACTGACTCCCAGAAGCTTTTTCCAAGCTGAAGCTGACCCATCCAGGACATACTGTAAATTTGGTTCTCTCCCATCCTGGAATCTCTGCGTCAATTAACTCTCTGCTAACACCCACTCCCTGCCCTAATGGCTGTAACAGACTCTTTGGATATCAAAGTCATCTTGTTTTTCTCTGAAGATTCCTGAGCTGCAGAGAAAGCTTATGCCACTTCTTGGGGAGCACAGTGCAGTGGCCGGAGCACCAGCTCTCTAGAGAAAGACTTCCTTGGGTTTAGAACCTACCTTTCTGCCTCTCTAGCTAGATGAATCCTGCAAGTCACTAATGGATTTCAGTTTTCTAATAATTAAATGGAGGCAATTTAACCCATGTCACAGGGTTATCTTGAGGATTAAAGGAAATGGAAGTAGAGTACATGACCTGGCACATAGTAAGCATTCAATTAATGTATTTCCTTCCCTGGCAAAGTAACTCCTCTCTAGACAACTACTAGACCACTGAACAAGGGCCCCCTTTCCCCTACACTCATTACCTCAACCATGCCATCAGCCTGTCTTTCTGCTCTGGTGACTCTTTATGTGATTTGAAAGGTCTACTAAAGTCTTGTGAAACAAGTGGTAGCCATTTACTATAGTATATGGCTCCATTTGACAAGGGAAAACTGGGGCCCAGAGACATCAAGCACTAGGATGAATTATTAAAGATGGCCATAAATTCTGCATCACTCTATCTTTCCCTTCCCCTAGAATCCACCTGGTTTGGGACTGCTGAATCAGTAGAAGTCAGGGGCAGTAATGCCATAATGCATGCCTGCCTACCTGAGAAGTGGAAACTCATCCTTCTTCCTTCCTGGACCACTGGTTCTTAGGATGCTCTCTCCAGGAACACAGCTACCTGGGGTAGTCATTTATTGTGGCAGATACCAGCCAGCAGTATCCATCTTTGCTGTGGATGCTCATCAAAACATGAGAAAAACATACACAGAGATAACTAGGTCCTGTGGGGAAGTAGGAGCAGAACGGCCACTCTCTCTAGTGGGGAGTGCCCCGTTTCCATTCCCAAGCAGGTTTTTATAGAGAATACAGACTTAGTTTGTGGATTCACAGTCTGGCAGAAAAAGAAATAGGTGACTTACAAAGATGCGGACAGAACCCCCACTGTGATTCTGGGCAGAGCTTGGGGTTTTATCTAACAGGGCTCAAAGGGCTAGTTTTGGTTTCCTGTCTGTGCCTTCAAATTCTAATCTAATAACACCCTCCAGCAAACAGATCTCACAGGATCTTGCATATTCTATGTCCCAGGCCTGATTACCCCGGGGGTCCACTGTCTCTGGTCTGGGCTGCACCTCCCCTCCTATTTCTGCAGGCCTGAGTTAACAGAGAAGACAAAGACAGCCAGGAGACTTGGATTACTCACTTCTAAGAACAAGGACTCAGGCTTTGACAATGATGAGGGGGCAGGGGTTGATGTCCATCACCCCTTCATTTCCACTGACCCAAGTCTATTCCCAGAAGCCTCCCCGTTACCATGCCTGTCTTAAGTGATTCCCTCCATGGGAAATCTTACCCGTCATTGGCTAACTGATCAAGCTTAGGAGTTCAGGCACAGAACAGGCAGCGTTCATGCCAGGGAAATAAGTTTTGTCTCCTTAGTGGCTCCTGGTCCAGAGGTCTCTCACTCAGCCTAAGTCACGGGGGGTTACAGCTTCCTGAGACCAGGCAGGGTGGTCCCCAACATCATATGGGCATTAACTGCAGTCAGTAGCCCCAGTTGCACCCTTGGTCTACCATCGGTCCCAATTGCCAGCCACATGGATGCAGCATCTTAGACATCTCAGCCAGTGAGCCCTTAGAAAACATGTGAGTCACAAGAATTCGCAAAATTGTGGGAGATAATAAAATGGTCATTCTACTATAAAGGACACATGGACAAAAACAAGGGCATGGGATCAGGGGATGGAGGTGGGCATGGCTGGGGTGGAGGGAGTGGTGGGGGGAAATGCAGACAACTATACTTGAACAACAATAAAAAAAATAATAAAATGGCTATTCTAAGCCACAAGTGTTGGCATGACTTACATAGCAAATAGGTACCCAGAACAAGAGCCTTGATGAAGAAGGTTATACATAGTTCAGGTCTTGACCTTTGGGCCCTTCCTGCTGCCCTGTGGAGAGTGGCAGGGGCTTTGTCAGGGCCCACAGTGTTGCATTGTCCTGTATAGGACACAGAGCTAACATGGGGCTCTGTTGCCCTCGTGCGGAGCTCAGTGGGCACTGTAGAGCACTCTCTGCCAGGCCTATAGCCTGCATCTGCCTTCCTCATGAGTGCCAGGATCCCCCTGATGCCAGGAAGGATTGTCTGTGAGGCAAGGGCCTATGGTTGTATGAGTTCTGGCTGCCAGTGTCAATATCAGAGCAGCCAACTCTGTGCTCATTAGGGTTGCCAACAGGATTTGGGAGAACAGCAGCAGGCACTTTCCTTATAAATTAGGAGCTTCTAGTGGAAAGACAATGGTGGGTCAGCCTGCCTTAAATGAGCCTGCTAAGTAGAGCTTGGCAAAGAGAAAGCAGTCTTCCCCTCATCAGGTTGAGAACTTAAAGAGCCAGATAGGGACAGTCAGGACCAGGAGCAGGGCTCAGAGGCAAAGGGGATCAGCCAGCCCCTTACCCTCTACCTACAGGAAATGCCAGCCCAAGTACACATGGGGTTTTATTGTGGTAAAATATATATAACATAAAATTTATTGTTTTTGTCATTTTATAGCAGTACATTTCAGTGGTATTAAGTATAGTTATAATGTTGTATAACTATCACTACTATCCATCTCCACAACTCCTTTTATCCTCCCAAACTGAAGCTCCATGCCCATTAAACAACAATTCCCCATTTCCCTTCCCTATCCCCCAACAGCCACCCTGCTGCTTCCTGTCTCTATGAATGTGACCACTCTAGGTATTGCACATGAGTGGAATCATTCACTATTTGTCTTTTGTGACTAGGCATAATATCTTCAAAGTTTATCCATGCTGTGCATGTGTCAAAATTCCCCTCCTTTTTAAGACTGAATGTATATACTACATTTTGTTTATCAATTCATCTATCAGTGGACATTTGGGTTGCTTCCAGCTTTCAACTATTATGAATAATGTTACTATAGGTATAATTAGAGTTCAGGCCAAGATGGAGGCATAGCTAGAAACCTTTCTCTTCCTCGCACAACCAAAGGAGGATAACAATCAATGTAGAAACAATGAGCAACCAGAAGTGGCAGAAAATCAAACTGCATGGAACTCCAACAACAAAGGAATTAAGGAAACATTCAGCCAAATCAGTAGAAAGGAGACTGGCAGCCAGACAGGTGGAGGAGACCCATGGAAAAGCAGTGGGCTGCTCGAGCAGGCCTAGATGAAATAATCCTCAGTGAGGCGGCAGACTGCACAAGTGAGGCAGGGCTAGCTGAAAAGGAAACTAAGACTCAAAGCTAGCTGTAAACTATGGTGGGGTTGCCATGGCAGGAGAAACTCCCACTCTCACATGAGAGTTGTTGGAAAGTGGGGCTACAGCCGAGCAAGGAAGCTGCATTGTTCCCTCTATGACCCCTCCCCCACAGACAGGTACCCAATGCAGCAAAGAGGGTTGCTATGCTCTGATAAATTCCTAAGGCCCCACCCCCTGACAACATAACAAGTGCATGGAGACAAAGAAATACGGCCCAAATGAAAGAACAGAACAAAGCTCCAGAAAAAGAGCTAAGAGATGAGAAGATAGCCAACCTATCTGATGTTCAAAACCCTAGTAATCAAGATGCTGACAGAACAGGCTGACAGTGACCAAAGGGGAGAGGGGAGGAAATTTCAGGGGGAAAGGGTGAAGGGTTTGCAGGAACAAGTATAAAGGACACATGGACAATAACAAGACTGGGGTGGATATGGGAGGGAGGTTGGAAGGGCTGGGGAGTGGGCTAGGATGGAGGAAAAGGCAGAAAATTGCACTTGAACAACAATTAAAATATTTTTTTTTAAAAAAAGATGCTCACAGAACTGACTGAGCTTGGTTGCAAAATGAAGGAACAGGTGAATGCTACCCAAAGTGAAATAAAGCAAAATATTCAGGGAACCAACAGTGATGGGAAGGAAACCAGGACTCAAATCAACAATTTGAAACAAAAGGAAGAAATAAACCTCTAACTGGAGAAGAATGAAGAAACAAGAATTTTTTTAAAAAATGAGGAGAGGCTTAGGAACATCTGGGATAGTTGTAAACATTTCAATATCTGAATTATAGGGGTGCCAGAAGTAGAAGAACAAGAGCAAGAGGTTAAAAAATTAATAATAATGAAAGAAAACTCCCCCAATCTGGCAAAGGAAATAGACTTCCAGGAAGTCTGGCAAGCTCAGAGACTCCCAAAGAATTTGGACCCAAAGAGGAACACACCAAGGCACATCATCATTATTATCCAAGATTAAAGATAAAGAGAGAATCTTAAAAACAGCAAGAGGAAAGGAGACAGTTACCTACAAAGGAGTGTCCATAAGACTATCAGTTGATTTCTCAAAAGAAATGTTACAGGCAAGAAGGGACTGGTGAAAAGTATCCCAAGTCATGGAAGGCAAGGACCTACATTCAAGATGACTCTATTCAGCAAAGCTATCATTTAGAATGGAAGGGCAGATAAAGTGCTTCCCAGATAAAGTCAAGTTAAAGGAGTTCATCATCACCCAGCCCTTATAATATGAAATGTTAAAGGGGCTTATCTAAGAAATAGAAGATCAAAAACTATAAACAGTAAAATGACAACAAACTCACAACTATCAACAAATGAACATAAAAAATAAAGAAAAACAATGAAAACAAAAACTAAGTAAACAACTAGAACAGAACAGAATCAGAGAAATGGACCTCACATGGAGGGTATTCAGTGGGGAAGGGGAGGGGAAGAATAGAGGGGAAAGGTACAGAGAATCAGAAGCATAATTAGTAAACATAAAATAGATGGGGAGAGGTTAAGAATGGTATATAAAACAGAATTCAAAGAACTTATATGTACAATCCATAGACATGAATGAGGGGGGTGTGGAATGCAGGAAGGTTGGGAATGCAGGGCAGAGTGGGGATAAAGGGGGGAGAATTGGGAAAACTGTAATAGCATAATGAATAAAATACTTTAAAAATAATGTTACTATGAATATGGGTGTACAAATATGTTTGAGTTCCTACTTTCACTTCTTTCCAGATTTTTAAAATGTACTCTTTTTTTCTCTGTTGACTACAAAATTAAAAAATGTAATTTTTCCCATCTACCTACCCAACGGTACCCTATGCTGAAGGCTGACTTGAAATTGAGGCCTCATTCTTAAGCCTTTTACCATGATCTATCAGGTTAATAATATTAAGCATTTATACAGTAGTTATCACATGTCACTACTTTACAAATGCTTTAATTGTACAATCCTGTGAGGTAGATTGTACAATTATATAATTGTATAATAATTACATAATTATAAATACAATTTATAAATAGAAATATAATTATATAATAATTACATGATCGTAAATTGTATACACTTTATATTTATGAGTGGGGCCAAAAAAAATGGAATCAACCTCTGGAGGAAGGTCCCCTTGTAGTACAGGTTTTCCCCACTAGGTGAGTGTTCTAGGAACCTATCTGTATTTGTAAGAGGCTATGTTCAGTTTCAGCAAAATTTTTTTTAGACTCTTTCAACACCTTTGCTCATTATGATGAATAATTTATGAGTGCACCTTCCCACACCATGCTGAGTGTTCAGCAGTTTTTAACCAAAAATGGCATGATCCCCATGCCCTAGCCTCCCTATCCACCTGATCTCCCCTTAAGCAGCTTTTTTTTTCCCTGATGAAGAACTCCTCAAAGGGAAACATTTCCCCAATGTGGAAGAAGTGAAATGAAAAACCAGCAGAAGCACTAAAGGGCACCAAAATCAATGAGTTCAAAAACTGTTTTGAGCAGTGGAAAAAATGTCTTAATAGGTGTACTGCATCAAATAAAGAGTACTTTGAAGGTGACTGAAGTTTAAACATGCAACAATAAATAAACAATTTTTTAATAAATAAATTCCAGGGTTTTTTTGGTCCCCCCCACCTTGTAAAGAAAACAAAACTCAAAATGGGCCTGCATCTTGCTGAAGTCACCAGCTGGTGAGTACTGAGTCAGGACTTGAAGTCAAGGCTGTGTGACTCCAAACTCCCCACCCTTACAACTATTCATTCTAACTTGTCCTGCTTACTGTGGCTCATTCTTGACTCCTACACCTGAATATTAATGCTATTTTTCCTCCATCTGTGGTCTTTTTTCTTCCCTCCTTCACTGAAACTCCAGCAGTTCTTCCTGAGAGGAGCTGTGTGGTGCACCACTGTCCTGCCCAGGTAAATACCAGCCCTGAGCCAACCTCAGTTATCTTTGTAGCCAAAGTTGTGTTCCACACAGCTGTCCCTGGCCAAGCTCCTGATAACTGGAGATAATGACTCTGGCAGTGGCTTCCAGTTAATATTATGAAAAGAGAAAACAGAAGGCTTCTCCAGATCAGCTCATACTTATTCTCACCTCTCAGCAAAACAGTGTCTCCTGATGAGTCACATTTGTCAAGAGGCAGAGTCTATGCAATGACCTTCAGGTTCTGCCTTGTAATCTCAGGGAGGACAGAAGAGGGTCAGGTGGGTCCCAAGGTCTAGCTCCCAGGAGACAGGAGGAAGAGCCATCACAGTCTTCAAGACCAGTTAGTAGAAGAAAGTCCCCAATTGACAAAGGCACTTTGCCCCATTCACTTAGATCATTGTGTTTGGTCAAAAACCTAGAGGAAATAGAGTGAGAGGTGGAGTGAATAGTTTAGGCATTCATCTCTGAGCCTCCACCAGGGAGGAGAAAATTGGAATCTCATGCTGCAGGGGAGGACACCTCATTAATTTGAGATTGACTCCAAACCCCACCATCATGTCACCCAACAAGGCTGCAGCAGCAAATAGCCAGAATTCCTACTCCAAAGGAGGTATTTATTGTCCCAGAGCTGAGAAAAGTGGAATCAATAAAGATAGGAGGAAAAACGCTGGAGTCCTAAGGAAATGGACTCTCTGCTCTCAGTCTTAAGCAACTCAGCCTCCAGTCTTATAAAAACTACAAACCTTAAGAGCTATAAGCTTCAAAGACTGTCTAGTGATAAGTTTTTAATTGATGGTTTCACAAAGTCTGTGAACCCTTAAAATCAAATTAAATTAGATACTGTAGAGATGTTTCAGGGCAAAGTCTGTAGGAAGTTTCCAGAGCTACCAATCTAGTCCTATTCTACAGATAAAATAGCTGAGTGTAAGGGACGGATGGGGCCACCAACATACTGCACAAAAAAGGTGAACCTGATTCCCATATAGGAGAAACCTCTTTGGGGTGGGCTCTGGGACCTCTCCGCAGCCCTGGTCTCAAGTCCCAGAAGTGAGGGGGAGAGAAAACTGAGGAGGAAACATGTGGGATGGTGAAAAGGAGGACCCTGCAACTCCCATCATCAACAGAGAGTGCAGCAAGAGGGAAAAAATTTTCCTTCTGGAAAGAGCACCGCCAAAAGTGAAAGAAAAACTGAAAAGTGGGGATAGCAGCCCAGACAATAAGATATTTTTATTTCCAAATGCTCTGTCTCACAAGTCAGCACCACTGTGGCTTTGCACCTCCACCTGTACTTGGAGGAGTGTGCCTGAGATCACTAATACCCCAGGCTCCTGGTGAGTGTATGAAAGTAGGGGTCTCTCTTGCTGCTTGCAATGGAAGATAATCTGGTCTTGCCTGGTCATCAACATGATTTTTTAAAAATTTTAATTGTTGTTCAAGTGTCATCAACATGTTTAGGGAGCAAAAAAAAAATGCAAGATGTGGGACTTCAGGCAAGGTGGAGGCATAGGTGGACGCACCGTACCTCCACGCACAACCAAGATTAGAACAAAAGCAATTTAGAGGCAGAATAACACCCAGAACTGATAGAGAATTTATCTGAATGGAAGTCGGATAGCTAAGAAGTTGAAGAAGACCCATTCATCCAGACCAGTAGGAGGGGCGGAGCGGAGCAGCCGGGCGCGGGTCGCGGCACACGGAGAACAGGGTGAGTCAGGTGCGTAAGGCAACCAGGAGCGCATAAGGCATCTGGGGCTCACAAGGTCACAGTGGGTGGACCCTGAGTATGCAAGCGGCAGCTGGTGGACCCAGTGAGGTGGTGATTGTGGACCAGGGCAGAGCACGCAACCCAGGATCCCAGAGAAGGGACTGAGGTCCCAGGAGAATAGAGCTATCGCCATTGTTCCCTCCCACCCCTGCCCCCACCCCCACATACAATGTCACAATCTAGTGACTGGGGTGCCCAGCCCCGATGAACACCTAAGGCTCTGCCCCTCACTGTAAAAGGAGCAACCAGACCAAAAAAAAAAAAAGAGAGAGAGAGAGAGAGAGAGAGAGATGTCTCAAACAGAAGAACAGATCAATGCCCCAGGACTCATCCTTTTGAGCAACCAAGAGATAGCCAATCTATCAGATGCACAGTTCAAAACACTGGTGATCAGGAAGCTCACAGAACTGGTTGATTTTGGGTGCAAAATTAGATGAGAAAATGCAGGTTACCATAAAAGAGATGAAGGAAGATGCACGGAGAACCAATAGTGATGGGAAGGAAACTGGGACTCAAAACAATAGAGTGGACCAAAGGAAGAAAAAAACAACCATTCAGGAAAGAATGGAGAAATAAAAATTCAAAAAAGTGAGGAGAAGCTTAGGAACCTCCAAGACATCTTTAAACATTCCAACATCCCAATTATAGGGGTACCAGAAGGGGAAGAGGGAAAGCAACAGATTGAACACGTATTTGAACAAATAATAAAGGAGAACTTCACCATTCTGGCAAAGGAGATAGACTTCCAGGAAATCTAGGAAGCTCAGAGAGCCCCAAAGAAATTGGACCCAACAAGAAACACATCAAGGCACATCATAATTACATTAGCCAAGGTAAAAATGAAGGAGAGAATCCTAGAAGCAGCAAGAGATAAGGGGACAGTCACCTACAAAGGAGTTCCCATCAGACTGTCAGCTGATTTCTCAAAAGAGACCTTACAGGTGAGAAGGGGCTGGAAAGAAATATTCCAAGTCATGAAAGACAAGGACCTATATCCCAGATTACTCTATCCAGCAAAGCTTTCATTTAGAATGAAAGGGCAGATAAACTGCTTCTCAGATAAAGTCAAGTTAAAGGAGTTCATCATCACCAAGCCCTTATTTTATGAAATGTTAAAGGGACTTATCTAAGAAAAGAAGATAAAGAAAAAACATGTATAGTAAAAGGACAACAAACTCACAATTTTAACAACCACACCTAAAGCAAAACCAAAAGAAACTAAGCAAACAACTAGAACAGGAAGAGAACCACAGAAATGGAGATCACATGGAGGGTTAGCAACAGGGGAGTGGGAGGAGGAGAGAGGGGGAAAAGGTACAGAGACTAAGTAGCATAGATTGTAGGTTGAAAATAGATAGGGGGAGGGCAACAATAGTATGGGAAATGTAGAAGCTAAAGAACTTATAAATATGACACATGGACATGACTAAAGGGGGGAATATGGGTGGGAGAGGGTGTACAGGGTGGAGGGGAGTGAAGGGGGGAAAATGGGCAACTGTAATAGCATAATCAATAAAATACATTAAAAAAAAAGCAAGATGTGATTTCAAAGGACTGCAAATTAGAGTTCCATCGCTGGCTTTTACAGCCACAGTGGTCATCTCTTCTCTGTTCCAGCCAAACTTCCAGGAGCTAACCTCCTAACTGGGGCAATAGCCCATCTTGGCCCCAAGCTCCTGTTAAAGGTTCCTCTCCTGCTCTTTCCTTCCTTTTTGCCTCCACCAATTACACAGGTTTATTTGTTTTCAAGGAGCTTTTTGGGTGATTTTCCCAGGACCCAGCCTTGCTAGCTAAAATTCAGAAGAGGAAGAGAATTTGGCTCAGGATCTCCTTCTGAGATGCGTGAGCCCCAGCAGGAGTAGCTGATCTGGAAATAGTCAGATTCCCCCATCCTCTTCTCCTCACCCTCACCTCCCCAACTCCACTGCTGCTTTCTGTTTTCTACCAACTCCTCACTTAGATTGAATGGCTAGTGAAGGGGGTGTGCCCAGTCAGCTGAGGGCACCAACAACAGTATTTTAACTTAATTATGTTGGGGCCCTCTGTGAGTCAGGGTTTCTGTGTTTGTGCAGTCCCTTCATGTCCTTTGGAGGTCCTCTGGGCCCCCTGGGTAGGGACACTGGCTCCAGACCATACTAAAAGAGACCAAGTGTGGGGAAGACTGAGACCTGTCAGGGAGAGAGAAGCCTCACATGTAGAGAAAGGGGAGCCACCACCTGACTGCTTTGCCTTCCCCACCAATGTGCCATATTTCACTAAAATTTAATGAGAGTGTAATGTAAGCAAGAGTGAGTTCTTTTTTAAAGTTTTTTTAAAGCTTTTATTTATTTTTGGACAGAGAAGAAGGGAGAGAGAAAGAGAGGGAGAGAAACATCAATGTGTGGTTGACTCTCACATGCCCCACATGGGGAACCTGGCCTGCAACCAAGGCATGTGCTCTGACTGGGAATTGAACCGACAACCCTTTGGTTCAAAGGCCGGTGCTCAGTCTACTGAGCCATAACAGCCAGGGAGCAAAAGTGAGTTTCTAAGTGAAAATTACATTCCAGGATCATCAAGGCTCACAGCCTTAAAACTGTCAGAGCTACTATAAACATGACCAGTACCCCGCAGGACAGTCTCCCCAAGTGCCCTTTAACCCCCACTGCAGGGCCAGCAAGCAGGCTGTGGTGGGAACATCACTGTCTAGGGAAGCATTAGCTGATATTCTCTGAGCTTCCTCTGCTCCTCAGATATCCCTGCCTTACAACAGGTACCAAAAGCAGGAGGAAAAGCACACATGGGACCCACCCATTCATTTTTTCAATTCATCTTCTCAGAGGTTTTTTTTTTTGTTATTCTATCACAGTTGTTCCAATGTTTCCACCTTTGCCCTCCTCTGCCCAGCCCACCTCCCCACTCTTATAGTCAATCCCCACACTGTTGTCCATGTCCATGGGTCACTTATACAAGCTCTTTTACGAGTCCCTTCCTCATCTTTCCACCATTATCTCCCTCCTCCATCACCTCTGGCTGCTGTCAGTTGGCTCCATGTTTCCATGTCTCTGGTTCTATTTTTATCATTAGATTATTTTGTTCATTGGATTCCTCTTATAGATAAGATCATATGGTATTTGTCTGTCACCAACTGGCTTATTTCATTTAGCATAATATTCTACAGTTCCATCCATGCTGTCATAAAAGGTAGGAGTTACTTCTTTATTTCTGCTGCATAGTATTCCATTGTATAAATATACCACAGTTTTTTGATACATTCATTTACTGATAGGCACTTAGGCTGTTTCTAGCACTTGGCTATTGTAAATAGTGCTGCTATGAACATAAGGGTGCAGTTCTTTTGAATCGGTGCTTCAGGATTCTTAGGGTATATTCCCAACACAGAAAGTCTGGGTCAAAAGGTAATTCCTTTTTTAATTTTTGAGGAAATTCTGTACCATTTTCTACAGTGGCTGCAGCAGTCTGCATTCCTGCCAACAGTGTGCTAGATTTCCCTTTTCCACACATCTTAACCATGCACTTGTTTGTTGATTCATTAATGATGGCCACCCTGACAGGAGTGAGGTGAAATCTCATTGTGGTTTTGATTTGCATCTCTCTGATGGCTAGTGAAACTGGGTATCTTTTCATATGTCTATGGGCCCTCCGGATGTTCTCCTTGGAGGAGTGACTAATCAGCTCCTTTGCTCATTTTTTAATTGGATTGTTTGTCTTCCTCGTGTAGAGTCATATGAGTTCTTTATATATTTTGAAGATTTCACCATTGTCCAATGTATCATTGACAAATATGTTCTCCCATACGGACAGTTCCCTTTTCATTTTGATGATGGTTTCTTTAGCCATACAAAGGATTTTAATTTGTTATAGTCCCATTTATTTATTTTTTCCTTTTATTTCCCTTGCCCTAGGAGATGTATTGGCAAAAATGTTGCCACATGGGATATCTGAAAATTTACTGCCTATGTCTTCCACTAGGATTTTTGTGGCGTCACAACATAGGTAAGTCTTTTACCCATTTTGAGTTCATCCCGGTGTGCGGTATAAGATGGTGGTGTAGTTTCATTTCTTTTCTTTTCTTTTCTTTTTTCTTTTCTTTCATTTTCTTTTTTGTTTTGCATGTACCAGTCCAGTTTTCCCAACCCATTTATTGCAGAGGCTATTCTTAGTCCACTGTATGCTCATGCCCCCTTTGGCAAATATTAATTGACCATATTGACATGGGTTTATTTCTGGGCTCTCTATTCTGTTCCATTGATCTATGTGTCTGTTCTTATGCCAATATCAAGCTGTTTTGATTACAATGGCCTTGTAATATAGTTTGATATTAGGCATTGTGATTAGGTATTGTGATCCCTCCAACTATATTCTTCTTTCTCAAGATTGCTGAGGCTATTCAAGGTTTTTTTTGTTTGTTCATTTGTTTTTTTGGTTCCATTTAATTTTTTGGAGTATTTGTTCTAGATCAGAGAAATATTGATATTTTCACAGGGATTGTGTTGAATCTATAGATTGGTTTGGGCAGTATGGAAATTTTAATGATGTTAAGTCTTCCAAACCATAAACAGGGTATATGCCTTCATTTATTTGTAGATTCATCCATCAGTTTCTTTCTTCAGTGTTCCATAGTTTTCCAAGTATAGGTCTTTTACCTCCTTGGTTAAATTTGTTCCTGTGTACTTTAATTTTCTTGTTGCTATAGTAAATGGCATTTTTTCCTAGTGTCTCTTTCTGATGGTTCATTGTTGGTGTACAAAAGTGTCAGAGACTCTGAGTATTGGCTTTGTATCTCACTATTTTGCCTAATTCACTTATTAGGTGGAGCATTTTTTTGGTGGAGTCTAAGGGTTTTCTATGTATAACAACATATCAACAACAAATAATGACAGTTTTACTTCTTCATTCCCAATTTGGATGCCTTTTCTTTCTTTTTCTTTTTTTCTTGTGTGATCACTGTGGCTAGCACATCCAATACAATATTGAATAAGAGTGGTGGGAATGGACACACTTGACTTGATCCTGACAATTTTTAGAGTATTTTTCATGGTCCATTTGTTAACTTCTTGATAGTTTTTATTTTGAATGAGTGTCAAATTTCATTAAATGCTTTTTCTGTTAATATGGTAGATTGTGTTGATTTAGAATATTAAAAGCAAATAAAAATTTTCCTACCTGAAATAAATCCCACTTGGTCACGGTATTTAATTTTTATACATTGTTGGATTTGACTTGCTAATATTTTACAGAAATTTTTGCACCTAACTTCATGAAAAATATTGGTCTGTAGTTTGGGGGTGTATTGTTGTTATTGTTGTAGTGTCTTTGTCTGATTTTGATATTGGGTCAATACTGGATTCATAAATGAACTGAGAACTACTGCCTCCTTTTTTATATTTTAGAATAAATTGTGTAAAATTGGTATATTTTTTCTTTAAATATTTGTTAGAATGTTACAGTGAAACCATTTAGACCTGATTTCTTTTGAGGATAACTTTTTAATTAGAACTTAGTTTCATTAAATTGTTTAATCTTAATTGACTTTTAGTAGTTTTCAGTTTTAGACACAGTGATATATTTATTCTAAATAATTGCATTTATGAATACGAAGGCGGTCATAGTATTTCCCTCATTAATTTATTGGCTTCACTCTTTCCATTGTCATTTTTTCTAGATTTGTATCAATTTATTAATATTTTTGAAGGAAACAACTTTTTGTTTGCACTAATTTACTCTGTTGGTTTCTGATCCTTTTCTGCTCTTTATTATTTCCTTCCTTCAGTTTACCTAAAATTTATCTTGTACACTTTTTTCCTTGAGGTAGGTACTTAAATTATTGATTTGGAACTGCTTTTGTTTTCTTATGTAGTAGTGTAGTAAACTATCAATATTTTCCTCAAAATTTTCATTTAAATTTAATTTTTGGACTGTTTCAATTTTCTTTGAGACTACTCTTTGACTTATATTTTACTTAGAAGAGTGTTTTTTCCCCCCACAGGGTTGGTCCTCTTTCCATTTTGTTGATGTTTTCTTTAGCCATGCAGAAGCTTTTTAGTTTAATGTAGTTCCATTTGTTTATTCTTTCCTTTATATCCCTTGTTTTAGGGGATGTATTAGTGAAAATATTGCTGTATGGTATACCTGAAATTTCCCTGCCTATGTTTTCCTCAGGGACTTTTACAGTGTCAACACTGATATGTAAGTCTTTTAATCCATTTTGAGTTTATTTTGGTGTATGGTGCAAGGTGGTGGTCTGGTTTCATTTTTTTTTTTTGCATGTATTTGTGCACGTCTCTTGACACCATTTTTTGAAAAGGGTACTTTTACTCCATTTTATGTTCCTGCACCCTTTGTCAAATATCAACTGACCATATAAACATGGGTTTATTTCTGGGATCTCTATTCTGTTCCATTGGTCTATGTGTCTGTTCTTGTACCAGTAACAGAGTCTTTTGATCACAGTGGCCTTATAATATAGTTTGATATCAGGTATTATGATTCCTCCTACTATGTTCTTCTTTCTCAAAATTACTGAGGCTATTTGGGGCCACTTACAGTTCTAATATAAATTTTTGAAATATTTGCTCTATATCTGTGAAATAAGTCTTTGGTATGTTGATAGGGACTGCATTGAATCTATACATTGCTTTGGGTAGTATGAACATTTTGATGATGTTAATTCTCCCAATCCATGAACATGGTATATGCTTCCAATTCTTTGTGTCTTCCTTAAGTTCATTCTTCAGTGATACCTCAGACAAAGGTTTGGTCTCCAAAATATATAAAGAACTTATATGACTCTACACCAAAAAGACAAACAATACAATTTTAAAATGGGACCTGAACAGACACTTCTCTAACAAGGACATACAGAGGGCCCAGAGGTATATGAAAGGATGCTCAGCATAACTAGTCACCAGAGAGATTCAATTAAAACCACAATGAGATGCCACTTCACACAAGTGAGAACAGTAATCATAAATTAACATACAACAAGTGTTGGAGAGGATGTGGAGAAAAGGGAGCCCTAGAGCACTGGAGGGAATGCAGACTGGTACAGCCACTGTGGAAAGCTGTATGGAATTTCCTCAAGAAACTAAAAATGGAATTGCCTTTTGACCCAGCAATTCCATTGCTGGGATTATACCCTAGAATCCTGAAACACTAATTCAAAAGAACCTGTGTACCCCTATGTCCATAGAAGCACAATTTACAATAACCTAAGTGCCCATCAGTAAATGAGTAGATCAAAAAACTGTGTTATTTACACAATGGAATACTATGCATCAGAAAGAAAGAAGGAATTCCTACCCTTTGTGACAACATGGATAGAACTGGAGAGCATTATGCTAAGTGAAATAAGCCAGGCAATGAAAGACAAATATCATGTGATCTCATCTATAAGTGGAACCTAATCAACAAAATAAACAAATGAGCAAAATAGAACCTGGGACTTGGAAATAAAGAACAAACTGGCAATGTCTAAAGGGGTAGGGGAAGGGGGATAACTTGGGAAGGAAGGGGAAGTGTCAAGCCAAGCAACAAGAATAGAGTACTCTTAGGCATGGGTAGTGATTGAGTGTGGGAGTTGGGAGGACAGGGCAGGGGTGAGCAATGGGAAAAATAGTGGGGCAACTGTAACTGAACAACAATTAAAATAAAAGAGTATCATGCTAAGTGAAATAAGCCAAGTGGTGAAACAGAAATATCATATGATCTCATGTATAAGTGGAACCTAGTTAAGAAAACAAACAAGCCAGGGAAATACAACCAGAGACATTGAAATAAAAAACAAACTGATAGTAACCAGAGAGGAGGGGGGCAAAAGATAACAGGGAAAATAGGAGAAGAGCCATGAAGGAACTTGTTAAAGGACACATGGACAAAGCCAAAGGTGGGTGGGTTCAAAGGTGGGAGGCAGGGATGGGTGGCAGGGGTCATGGAGGTTGAAAATGGAGACAACTGTACTTGAACAACAATAAAATAATACATAAAAAGAAAAAAGAAGGTTGATTTCAATATTCAAATGTTTAGAGATTTTTTTATTGTTTTTCCACTATTGATTTCTAGTTTGATTCCACTATGGTCAGAAGAACATGCTTTTTATGGTTTCAAATTCAGGTTTTCTCATGCCCCAGGGTGTGGTTTATTTTGAAGAATGTTCCATAGGAACTTAAGAAAATGTTTATTCTGCTATTAGGTGGAGAGTTCCATGTATATCTATTAGTTTTAGTTGATGTATAATGTTGTTCCAATCTTCTATTTCCTGGAGTTTTCTGGTTCTGTTTTCTGTCATTTCTACTCTACTACTGAGCACATACACAGCTGGAGGTGTTTTGTTTTGTTTTTTTTCAATTTCAATTGAGTTTTTCAATCCTATAATTTCCATTTGATTTCTTTATAACTTATTTCTCTGCTGATGTTCTCTACTTTTTATTTGTTTCCAGAAAATTCATGATAGTTAGTTGAAGCATTTTTATGATGGCTTCTCTAAAATTCATATCAGATAATCCAACACCTGATTCATTTCAGTGTTGCTATCTGTTGACTAATTTTTATCATTTCTGTTGTAATGTTTTGTTTCTTTGTTTCTTGGTATGATGGACATATTTCAACTGTAATCTGAACATTTTGAAAATTATATTGTGGGTGTCTGTATCCTGTTTAATCTTCCTCTTTTTAAGCAGGCAGTCTCCCTGTTGAGTTGTAGCCCAAAGGGTAGTGGTTGAATATGTTCAGCTTCCTACTAACTTCACTGACAGAACTGCAAACATGGGGCAGTGACTCACCCTGTCTCCTTGCAGGTGAGTGGGGCTAGAGGTTAGCTCTTCCCTCAATCTCTCCTGACAGGTTTCTGAGAAAAAAAATGGGGCACCAATTGTGATAGAATCATTGCTTCCAAGTGGGGATTTAAGATCAGTTCCCTCCTGGGCTCTGCCACCACCAGGAGAAGAAAAGGGAAGAACTGACTCATACTGCTTTGCTGCTGCAGGATGGAGTCAGAAGTTCAGGTGAGCCTGATGACATCTGAGAATGAAGGAGGAAACTGAGCATCAATAAGCCCCTACTGCTACCATTTTATTCTACTCCTTAGATGCCGGGTGAGAGTGGAAGCTAGTCCTGCTGCCACAGCCTCATTAAGTTTTGTAGGTGAAGAAGTTCTTCCTCTACAGCAGGGGTGTTAAATTTATTTTCACTGACGGCCATGTCAGCCTCACAATTGCCTTCAAAGGGCCAAATATAATTTTAGGACTGTATAAATTTAACCCTTAACAGTTAACTGAGAGCTCAGCGCTGCTGCCAGGGAAGAAACAAGGTGCCGGGCTGGATAAAATAAAGTGGAGGGCTTTGTGTTTGCCACCTGTGCTCTACAGTCTTAGGTTTAAGCTAGGGCACATTAATCAAACTAAAAAAAGACAAATTAACAAGAGAAACATACAGAGTTTATTCATGTGTGTAATGTGCATACATGCAGAACTCAGTAATTAGTTACTCAATTAGGTGGTTAAAGTTCAGGTTTATATACCCTCTTAACAAAGGGTAATAAATTTGTGGAAAAGTGACAACACAAAGGAGAAAGTATTTGGACTTCTAGAGGCAGTAAATTGTGGAAAGGTAAATACACGAGGGAAACAAATAGAAGGTAAGGGATATTTTAGTAAGGTTTGTTTCTGCAGATCCAATTCAGTGCTGGCTTTCAGTCTCCAGTGACAATGGTTGTTTTCATTCTTTATACTATGAGATATGAAGAGGAACACCTTCACAACAAGTAACTTACATACTGCCTTCAGATAGAAAAGTGAAGGATAGAGACCTTTACCTGTTTCTGCTATTTCTCAATTGCCTTCAGCTCAAAATAACATTTATGCCCAAGTAGTTTATTTGGAGATGGCATGTTTTTATCCCCTTTGGTTTCACTGCTGCTGAATGAGAGTGGAGGCTCCTTCACAACTAGACCCTCTTGACATTCTCCTGGTGGCTGGACTGGAGCACCTCTCACTTGCACACTTCACAGAAGACCCCTAATCAGCCCCTGAAAATGTGATGTGCAGTTTTCATTTTTGTTTGGCTCTAGTAGGAAGAATATTGCAAAACAGATTTTCTGTTGTTAGGCCATCTTTTTTCTTAGCCCTTCAGGTAAACAAACAAACAAACAAACAGACTTTTCTTGGAGCTTTTCTGTCTGTTAGTAAGCAGGTCAGTGTTGGGGGGTCTAAAGTACACTGAAGAGGAAAAATCGGAAGCAACATGAAAACCAGGAAGCTCCCTGATATGTCCTAACTTGTGTTCTGACATCCCAAGGCATTCGGCCTTCATTCCACCTGACAGAAATTTCCTATGGCTGCTTGTTGTAGAAAATCCAGGATCTTTTAGGTTTATGAGGAAGGACAAAGGAGGAACAGCATTACTCCAAATCACCAGAACACAAAGTTACCTACACACCCACAGTCTAGGTATTTGTTAAAGGAGCAGCTTGCTCTTAGAACCAAAACCGTCTTAGTGCTTTATCACTACATATCAATTGCCACAAATTCAGTGAATTAAAACAACACTAATAGATTACCTCAGTATTTTTAGGTCAGAAGTCCAGAATCAGCATGAAAAGATATTCTGCTCAAGGTCTGACTGGGGACACAGGCCTTGTCTGGGGCTCAGCGTCCTCTTCCAACCTCACTGGTTGTTGGCACAATTCATTTTCTTGCTGCTGAAAGTCCCCATTCTCTTGTAAGCTGTGGGCCAGGGCCCACTCTCAACTCCTAGACATTGCTCTTAGGTCCTTTCCACCTATCTTATTCCATATCACCAACAGAGAACCTTCTTCGGGTTGAATATGGCTCATGCTTTGAATATCCCCGCAACTTGTCCTTCTTCAACCACCCAGAGAAAACTTCTTGTTTTTAAAGGGCTCATATGATTAGGTGTGCCCCCTTGGATTGGTCAGTTCTGTCATATGAAAACCTAATCACAGGAGTAAAATCCATCATCTATACAGAGTGTGTATACCAAGGGAAAACAAAATTCTGGAAACATCCCAGGGAATCTTGCCTACCACAGCACTTCTTCCAAACCGTGTGTTCATCAACACATTGTTATCTTGAAATCAACCATGATAGAAGTTTTCACACCATGGAAATTAGGAGTGCTCTGAGTCAGGGCTTTTCTGTACCCCTCCAACCCAAAGAACAGGTTTATCAGCAAACTGCTGAATAAATCTAACAAGAGATGCACAAAACCTTTACAACTGAAAACTACAAAGCATTGTTGAGAATAAACAGAGATGACCTAAGTAAATGAAGGATCTATAACTTATCCATGGATTGGGAGACTCAATATTGTTAAAATGACAGTTCTCCAGAAGTGACCTAAAGATACAATCCAGTCTTAATCAAAATCTCATTGTCTGTGTGTATAAATAGTTATGAGATTCTAAAATTAACATGGAAATGCAAAGACCTAGAATAGCCATGACCATTTTGAAGTAGAAGAACAAAGTAGAATGGTATCAGATTTCAAGGCTTATTCAAACAGTAATAAAGAGAGTGCAGTGCTGGCATAGGGTAGAGATCTAGACCAATGGAATAGAACTGTTTAAATACCAGGAAAAATACATGTATAGTTATTTCATTTATGACAGAGGCAGCACTACCGCTCAGTGGGAAAAAGAATTATATTTTCAATAAATGGTACTGGAGCAATTAGATACTTGCACAAGAAAAAAATTTAATTTGGCCCTCCCCCCTACAAAAATAAATTTGTGACAAATCATAGACCTAAATACAAAGGGCAAAACACTAAAACTTCTAGAGAAAAATATAAGAGGATATATTTATAAACTTAGAATAGGCAAAGATTTCTTAAATGGAACACATTAAAAATTAAAATAAAATTAAATGTACTAAATTTAAGAGATTTTGTTTAGCAAAATACATTATAAAAACAGTCACAATATGAGCCACAGACTAGAAGATATTTGAATTACATAAACCCAGCATAGGATTTGTATCCAGAATATCAAAAGAACTCCTAAAACTGATGACTTTTTAAAACAGTTAGTCCCATAACAAGATAAGCAAAAGACTTGCACTTTGTAAAAGTGAACATCTAAATGGCCAATGAGTCTATGAAAAGGTGGGCAATGTCATTACTCCTCAGGAACAAAAAGGTTAAAATCATTACAAGATACCAGTACATCCTTAGAAAAGATAAATTTACTGACAGCTAAGGATACTGACAATACTGAATCCTGGGAAGGAGATGCATGACTGCATAAATGTATATGGTATACATTTAACTGTCATACATTGCTAGGGGGAATACAGTTAGGACAGACACTTACACCCTACAATCCAACAATTCCACTCTTGAGTGTGTTCAACAATGATGATAGAAAAGAATCTTAATAGAGGTTTTATTTATAAATGTGAACAACTCAATTATCTATCAGCAGTAGACTAGCTATATAATTTATAGCATGATCATAAAATGCAATACGAAATAGCAATGAACAAAAATGAACTACAGCAACATATAACAATGAGTGAATCATTCAGATATTATCATGAGTGAAAGAAACAAAACAGTACATACAGTATACATTTATATGACATTTAAGAAGAGGCAAACTAATATTTCTACATATAACAAAGTCTTTTTGGGATAATTAAGAAAATGTGAATAACTATTGTATAGCTGACAGTACATAAAAATATGCTAATATTCCGAGGTGTGATGATGCTATTGTTACCTTTCATCTGAAATAATTAAAAGTGTCATGATATTTTGCAACCTACTTTTAAGTAGTTCTTGTGAGCATGTGTGTGCAAATGCTAAGATCACTTAAAATTGTTATTATTACAAATAAAGTTATTTTAGTTTTGAAAAATAGGGAAAGAATATAGCATAAACACTTCATTTTGGACCAAATTTTTAATAAGAGGAAAAAAGGAAAGATTGATATAGTCGACTACATTAAAATTAAGAACTATTAAGAACTTCTCTCATCTTAACATATTAGTAAGAGCCCTGGCCACATGACTCAAATTAGTTGAAGCATCATCCCACACACTAAAATGCTGCAAGTTCAATTCCTACTCAGGGAACATAGCTAGGTTGTGGGTTCAATCCCTGGATGGTGCACATACAGAAGGCAACAAGTCTCTCTCTCTCTCTCTCTCTCTCTCTCTCTCTCTCTCTCTCTCTCTCACACACACACACACACACACACACACACACACACACATCGTCAGGCAAGGATTAAAAAAAAGATATTAGTAAGAGAGAGAAACAACAAGCCACAAAATGGGAGAAGATATTTTTATAATAATGCAACCTAATGCATATTTATATTTTCTGTATTTCTCTGTATGTTTTGTATTCCACAAGAGCAAATTTAAAAGGTTAAAAAATAAATTAGGCTATAAAGGACCAGGTGGATTTGACTCAGCCAGTAGCAGCTCTAAGGAGATTTTTATCATCCTTGTTAAATGGGCTATTTAGTTGAAAGAAGGGGTAGCACTGCTGCCTGTGGGAGCATTAAAAGCAAACAACCAAATATGAAAACTAACAAGCAGTTGTCTCCTAAATGCTGGGAAAGAAGAATGTAGGGCTGGGGAGAGGTGGGGACCTCCACATGGGGAGTCCCACCTGGAAAATCTAAAACATCGTGAAGCCAATTAATTTACCCTGATTGGCATGAAAATGAATTTGCCTAGAATCATTCATGCTGAAAGGTTCTAATTATTTATGTCCATCAAGATGCAAATTGAGTTTTGTGCAAAGAAAACAAGAGGAAGTCCACAGGGAAATGGTGGGGATTGGGGAACAGGCCTGTATGGGAGGAGAAGCTGGGACCAGGTGATGCTGAAGACACAAAAATCTCAAGCTCCATATTTGGGGGAGGGTGGATCCTTGGGGTCAGCTTGCCTTCTACCTGGAGTTGTTCTCCACTGAGAAGAAGCAATGAGTCAGAGAAGAAGCACACCTGAAGTATCCACTGTAGCCAGCTCCATCACAGGATGCACCTGACACTTGGGAGACCCCAGCTTTGCTCTTTCTGCCAAAGTTAGTGCTGGCAACAGCTACACGACAAAACAAAAATGGTATGTTCTATACATATCTTTGCTTATGACATGTATTCAATAAATGTTCGATGACTCACTGCTGCATTACTAATATATCAGCAGACCACTAATAAAAAATAACCTTCTGTATGAATAATAAAATTCATTAAATTAAACAAGAAATATTTGTTACACACCTACTCTGGGCTAAGCCTATGTTAAGTACTGGGGATGCAGAGGGGAAAAGTTAGCATTTATACCCTCTGGGAGCCTAGTGTCAGTGGGAGCCCAGTGTCAGCCCACAATAGACTATTATTAGAGTGGCTGGAGGCATTCTTAGAGAGATAAGATGTGTAAGACCTCTACCACAGAGAAACACAAAGCATTGTTGGGAAGAAATGGAGAAGACCTAAATATATGGGAATACAAAAAAACCCCAGATTATCAGCTCATAAAAAAAGTAAATTTACTCACTTTACTGGCTATCAAAACATAAAATTACAGTATATTAACCAAGGTTCTTTTAACAAAACCAACAAAATGTGTATATGTACAGATAGATTTATTTTAAGAAACTGTCTCACAAAATTATAGATTTGATAAGACCAAAATCGGCAGGGTAGGCCAACAGGCTGGAAACCCAGCGAAAACTTGCAGTTTGAATCCAAAGACAGTTTGCTGACAGAATTTCTTCTTGCTCAAACAAAAGCAGTTTTTGTTTTATTAAGGCCTTCAACTACTTGAATGAGAATCACCAACATTGTGGAGAGCAATTTGCTTTACATAAAGTCTAGCAATTTATTTTTTTAAATATTTTTAATGCATTGGGTTATATTTGGTTAATAAAATTATATAGACTTCAAATGCACAATTCTGTAATACATCATTTTCATATTGTACCATTTGTTTACCACCCAAAATCAAGTCTCTTTCTGTCAACATTTATTCCTCTTTTACCCTCTTATACCTGGCCTTATCCCCCTTCACTTCTGGTGATCACCATACTATTGTCTGTGGATATGAGTTTTCTTTCTTAATCTCTTCACTGATCTAACCCAGCCCCCCAACACCCCTCCCCTCTGACAGTGTCAGTCTGTCATCTATTTATGAGTCTGTTTCTATTTGTAATTATTTGTTTACCTTGTTCATTAAATTCCACATATAAGTGAAATCCTATGGCACAGGTGGCAAAAACAAGGCCCTCGGACCAAATCTGGTCCTCCGCCTTGTTTTATGTGGCCTGGCACCTTGTTTCTACCTGTCAGCAGTGCCAAGTTCCTTGCCCCTAGTTAAGGAGTGGTTACATTTATACAGTCCTAAAATTATATCCATCCCTTTGAAGGCAACCAGGAGGCTGATGTGGCCCATGGCAAAAATAAGTTTGACACCCCTGTCCAATTATATTTGTCTTTCTCTGGCTGACTTATTTCAATTAGTATAATACTCTCCAAGTCCATCCATGCTGTCACAAAAGGTAAGATTTTCTTCTTTTCTATGGCCAAGTATTCCATTTGCAACTGTACCACGGCTTTTTTATCCATTCATTTACAGATGGGCAATTAGGATGCTTCCAAATCTTGACTATTGTAAATAGTTCTTCAATGAACATAGGGTGCATATTCTTTTGAATTAGTGCTCTGGATTTCTTTGGGTGTATTTTCAGAAATGGAATTGGTCAGTCATAAGGCACTTCCATTTTTGAGGAAACTTTATACGGTTTTCCACAGTGGCCGTACCAATACGCATTCCCATCAACAGCGCACTAGGGTTCCCTTTTATCCACATCCTCACCAACACCAATTGTTTGTTGATTTATTGATGATAGCCATTCTGATGATATGAGATGATAACTCTTTGTGGTTTTAATTTGCATCTCTCTGATGATCAGTGGTATTGAGTATCTTTTAATATTTCTATGGGCCACTGGTATGACCTCTTTGGAGAAGTGTCTACTACTTAGGTCCTTTGCCCATTTTTAAATTGGTTATTTGTTTTTTTTTGGTATTGAATTGTATAGGTTCTTTATAAATTTTAGATGCTAACCCCTTGTCAGATTTATCATGGGTGAATATGTTCTCCCATTCAGGGGGTTGTTTTTTAATTTTGTTGATGACAGTGAATACATATCTATCAATAATCACCTTAAATGTAAGTGGCTTAAATACTCCAACCAACATATTTAGAATAGATGGATGCATAAGAAACCAAGGCCCATATATGTGCTGCCTCCAAGGGACCCTTCTCAGATCAGAAGATATACACAGACTAAAATAAAAGGAATGAAAAAAGATATTTCATGCAAGTGTAAAGGGAGCAAAAGCTGGGGTAGCAGTATTTATATCTGATAAAATTGACTTTAAAACCAACGAGATAGCAAGAGACAAAGAAGGACACAACAAAATAATAAAGGGAATAATCCAACAAAAGGATATAATCCTAGTAAACATTTAAGCACCCAACATAGGAGCACCTACAAAAGTAAAGCAAATCTTGATGGACATAAAGGGGGAGATCAACAGAAATACAGTCATAGTCTGGGATTTGTACACCCCATTAACTTCAATGGATAGATCTTCCAGACACATAATCAATAAGGAGACAGTGGCATTAAACAGCATACTAGACCAAATGGATTTAATTGATATCATTGATATCTTCAGATCATTTCACCCCGAAGCAGCAGAATATGCATACTTTTCAAGTGCACATAGAAACTTTTCTAGGATAGACCATATGTTAGAACACAAAACGAGTTTCAATAAATTTAAGAATATTGAAATCTGTTGGGAACCACACTGCTTGGTTTCAGAAACTGTAAACCCTCAAGGCTAAGGCTGAGTAAAAAGAGCTTGGGACCATAAGCCACTAAGGAGACAAAGTATATCTCCCTGGTAGGGGTGCCGCATCTGCCCTTTTACTTCACCCTGCTTGGCCCCAGGTGGATGACTGGTTAGTCAATGATGGGTCAGATTCCTCAAAGGAAGGTTGACCTAAGACAGGCATGGTCACTAAGGGGCCCTCAGGGAAGCACTTGGGGGGTTATAGAAAAAAGGGGTGATGGACCCTCACTCCTCAGCTTTGACATAGCATGAGTCCTCATTCTGTCTGTAATAAGTCTCCTAATCTCTTGACTGCCTTAGTTCCCCTACCCAGCTTAAGCCTGAAACAATGCTGTAGGTGAGTGTGGCCCTGTGTTGGAAAGGGCAGGTTCCCTTGGGTGATCAGGCCTAAGAAAGAATGCATAAAATCCTGTGAAACCTACTTTGTTAAAATCCTCAATTTAAATGATAAGGGTCCAAGCCTGAAATGAGTTTGTTTCCCCAAAGTTTTATGGCCCTTTAGCTATTTGACCCTGACTCAAAATAAGCCCTCAGAGTTCTTTGAATGTTATCTATTGTTTGGTCATCACTGCCTGACAATGATTGATGAGCTTTATGTATACACCCTGTATCCCTATGCAAATTAAACCCAATTAAAGCCCATTGAAGAACAGGTTCCTGGCCCTTCTCCTTTGAGAGATTGGCCACCTTTCCTCCCCAAGCAGATCATGTCTTGGTAGACTTATTCTCATCCATGGTGGCTGAGGGAGGATCTACAGGCAGAGCCCTCCCCCCACCCACAGAAATCATATCAAGCATATTCTATGACCACAATGCTATGAAACTAGAAATTAATCACAAAAAGAACACTGAAAAACATGCAAAGACATGGAAGCTAAATAACATGATATTAAATAATGAATGGGTCAAATATGAGATCAAGGAAGAAATCAAATGATACCTTGAAACAAATGAAAATGAGTACAGAACAATCCAAAATCTGTGAAACATCTGGGACACAATCTTAAGAGGGAAATTCATAGCATTATGGGGCTATTTCAAAAAATAAAAATAAAAAACTCAAATAAACATTCTAACTTTGCCCTTAAATGAACTTAGGAAGGAAAAACAAACAAAGACCAAAGTGAGTAGAAGAAAGGAAATAACAAAGATGAGAGCAGAAATAAATGAAAAGAGTCTAAGAAAATGATACAAAAGATCAATAAATCCAAGAGCTGCTTCTCTGAAAGGATAAAAACATTAACAAACCTTTAACCACACTCATGAAGATAAAAAGAGAGGAGATCCAAATAAACAAAACAGAAATGAAAAAGGAGAAACAATTTCTTACACCAAAGATATTCAATGATTGTAAGAAAATATTATGAACAAATATATGCCAACAAACTAGACAGCCTGGATGAAATGGATAAATTCCTAGAAACATACAATCTTCCAAAACTAAATCATAAAGAATCAGAGAATTTGAATAGAAAGATTACACCTAGTGAAATGGAAGCTGTAATAATAAAAAAAAAAAACACTCCCAAGAAACAAAAGCCCTGGAATGGATGGCTTCAAAGGGGAATTTTACCAAACATTCTCAGAAGAATTAACACCTCTGCTTTTCAAACTATTTCAAAAAATTCAAGAGGAGGGAAGGTTCCCAAACTCATTTTATGAGGTCAGCATTATCTTATTTCCAAAACTGGATAAAGATAATACAAAGAAAGACAATTATAAGCCAATATCCCTGATGAATCTAGATACTAAAATCTTCAACAAATACTAGCAAACAGAATACAACAATGCATCAATAAGATCATATACTATGATCAAATGGGATTTATTCCAGGTATGCAAGCTTGGCATAACATTCACCACTCAATATATGTGATTCACCACATTTAAAAAAATGAAGGATAAAAAACACATGATCATATCAATAGATATATAAAAGGCATTTGATAAAATCCAGCACCCATTTATAATAAAAACTCTCAGCAAGTAGGATTAGAGGGAACATTACTAAACATAATAAATGCCACATACAACAAACCCACTGCCAGCATCATACTCAATGGGAAAAACAACAAGCATTCCTTTTAAAATCAGGAACAAGACAGAGATGTCCACTTTCACCACTTTTATTCAACATAGTACTAGAAGTCCTAGCCGAAGTAACCAGACACGAAAAAAATAGAAGGCATCCAGATTGGAAAAGAGGAAGCAAAACTGTCATTATCTGTTGTCAACATAATAGTGTACATAGGAAACCCCATAGTCTCCACCAGAAAACTACTTGACCTAATAAATTATTTGGGCAAAGTAACAGGATATAAGTCAATATTCTGAATTGATGACATTTTGGACACTAGCGATGGACTATCAGAAAAAGATACTAAAGAGAAAATCCCATTGACTATTGCAACAAGAAAAAATAAAGTACCTAGGAATAAATTTAACCAAGGAGGTAAAAGACTTATACTCATGAAACTATAGAACACTGAAGAAAGAAATTGAGAAAGATGCAAATAAATGGAAGCATATACTCTATTCATGGATTGGAAGAATTAACATCATTAAAATATTCACACTATCCAAAGAAATCTATAGATTTAATGCAATTCCCATTAATATACCAATGGCATATTTCACTGATCTAGAGCAAATAATCCAAAAATTTATATGGAACCAAAAAAGACATCAAATAACCTCAGCAATCCTAAGAAATAACAGAGTAGGAAGGATCACAAAACCTGTTACAAATTTGGGAGCGATATCTTGAGAGTGAGAAGCCCTAGCCCTGCATCAGGCCCCCCAGCCTAGGGTTACAGTGCCAGGAAGATATCACCATAACTTCTGGTGGCAAAACCAGCAGAGATTGGGTCAGTGGAAGAAACTTCTGGAGCCTCAAGAAGGTCTACTTAAAGAACCCACATATGGACTTAACTCATATTCACTCCTGAGCTCCAGAATCAGGGTAGCATCTTAAAAGGCATTACTGGCATACAGGGAGAAACTTGTATTGCATCAGAGCAAGAGCTGGTGGAAAGAAAGGTGGGCAGAAGTGTGGATGATACCGGCCTGCGGTATCCATCTCAGTTGCAGATGTTTGATGAAACATGCTAGAAACATACACAGCGACAACCAGGTCCTGTGGGGGAATAGGAACAGAAGGGCCACTCCTCATGTGGGGAGCGCCTTGGCTACCCTCTCTCCTGGAGGGCACCGCTTGGCCATTGTCTCTCCTGGAGGGTGCCATGGCCACTCCCTCTCGTGGGGAGCGCCTTGTCCATACCCAAGCAGATTTTTATCGAGAAAACAGACTTAGTTTGTGGATTCACAGTCTAGCAGAAAAGATCAAAAGATGTAAACAACTTACAAAGGTGGAGACAGAACTCCTGCTGAGAGTCCAGACAAGGTTTGGGGTTTTTAACATATGGCTTAAAGGGCTAGTTTCGGTTTCCTGTTTGTGCTTTTAAATTCCAAGATAATAACATCCTTCAGCAAACAGATCTAGAAGGATCTTGCATATTCTATATCCCAGGCCTGATTACCCTGGGGGTCCACTGTTTCTGGTCTGGTCTGTTTTGCCCTTGCAGGCCTGAGAAGACAAAGGCAGCCAGGAGACTTGGATTTCTCACATCCAAGAGCAAAGACTTAGGCTTTGACAAAGCCAAAGGGGGCAGGGGTTGATGTCGATCACCCCTTCATTTCCATAGTCCCTTCTCTCAGGGCATTCCCATGTTATCGTGTCTGTCTTAGATTCATTCTCTTTCTTAGAGAATTGTTACCCGTCATTGGCTGCCAATCATGCCAGGGAAATAAATTTTGTCTCCTTAGTGGCTCCTGGTCCAGAGGTCTTTCACTCAGCCTAAGTCATGGGGGGTTACAGCTTCCTGAGACCAGACAGGGCAGTTCACAACACAGAAGCCATTGTCCCTTTTCTGAGCCCTCCCCCCACAGAGCTATAGAGCCAGCAGATTGGTGCTATACCTGACTCAACCTGCCTAACACTGTTTGCTCTTCCCTGGACAAGTTGGACCCAAGGAAGTACATACCAAGGCACATCATAATTACATTACCCAAGATTAAAGATAAGTTGAGAATCTTAAAAGCAGCAAGAGAAAAGGAGACAGTTACCTACAAAGGAGTTCCCATAAAACTATCAATTGATTCCTCCAAAGAAGCCTTGCAGACAAGAAGGGGTTGGAAATAAGTATTCAAAGTCATGAAAGGCAAGGACCTACATCCAAGATTACTCTACCCAGCAAAGCAATCATTTTGAATGGAAGGGCAGATAAAGTGTTTCCCAGATAAGATCAAGTTAAAGGAATTTGTCATCACCGAGCCCTTATTATATGAAATGTTAAAGGGACTTACTAGGAAAAAGAACAAAAATATGAGCAGTAAACTGACAACAAACTCACAACTATCAACAACAAAACCTAGAAAAAACACATACGCAGAAATTAACTAAGCAAACAACTAGAACAAGAACAGATTCACAGAAATAGAGATCACATGGAGTGTTATCCGTGGGTAGGGGGAGGGGGACAATGGGGGAAAAGTACAAGGAATAAGAAGCATAAATAGTATGTACAAAATAGACAGTGGGGGGTTAAGAATTGTATGGAAAATGGAGATGCCAAAGAACTTAAATATATGACTCATGGATATGAACTAACGTGAGGGAATGATTGTGAGAGGTGGGAGAATGATTATGGGATGGTGGGAACAGGGCAGAGGGGAATAAAGGAGAGAAAATAATGGTAAAGAGAAAGAAGAAAAAAGGAAGAAAAAGGATAGAAGAGCAGAAACCACTTCAGATGCTACTGACATAGAAAGAAGAGTAAAGAAATACTCTGAAAAATTCCATGATGATAAATTTGACAATAGATTCAGTGCCAAATTCCTAAAAAGATACATATCACCATTCATTAACCAAGAAAAAATAGAAAATCAGAATAGACTGTGCTTGTTTTTTAAATGCTTTATAATTTAAACCCTTCCCCCTGCAAAAACCCTTCATGTCTAGATGGATTTCCTAGTGAATTCTATGAAATCTTACACAAACTCTATCAGAAAATGGAATAGAAGGAAACATTTTCCAATTCATTTCCTAAAGTCATCAGAGCACACCAATGTAGTTTAAGGACCATGACCTAGTAGAGTTTATCCCAGGAATATAAGTTTGGGATAACATTAAACATAAATGAAAACATTATCACAAAAAAAGGAGAAAAAACTTAATGTAATCATATCAATTGATGTGGCAAAAACATTTCACAAAGTTTAGTACCCATTTATGACTTTTTAAAAATTAGGAATATCACCCTAATAAAGGGCACCTACAAAGAACCCACAGTTAATATCATACTTACTGATACAAGACTGAATGCTTTCTCTTTAAGATAAAAGCAAGGCAAGAATGCTCATTTACCCTTTCACTTCAATATATTACGGAAGATCTACAGGTGCAACAGGTGGGGAAGATAAATAAATAAATAAATGCCATAAAATTTAGAAGAAAATTAAATTGTTTTTACAGAAGATATAATAAAATATGTTATATGTAGAACATCTTAAAGAACCTACAAAAAATTATAAGAACCAGTAACTAAACTTGGGAAAGTTGTAGGATAGAAGGCCAACAAAGAAAATTTATTTTTTTTTGTTCAAGAAAATGCATTCTCTTTTCAATTTTTTATAGCTTTATCAAGGTATAATTAATAATAATAAGCTTCATATATTTAAAAATGCATATATAGGCTTCTGGTCAAGATGGCTACATAGCCAGACATGGCTCACCTCTTTGCACAACCACATCAAAATTACAACTAAATTAAAATATAGAACAACCATCTCTCATGAATGTCAGAAATCAAGTTGAATGGAATTCTGACAAGTACAGAATTAAAGAAACCACATCCACCCAGACTGGTAGGAGGGGCACAGACATGAACTGGGTGGGCCCCACACCCATGTAGATAAAAATTTGGGTGGGATCTCTTGGGAGTGAGGAGTCCCAGACCCACACCAGGCCCCCCAGCCCACAATTCTTGTGGTATGAAGATAAGTTCCCCCAATTTCTGGCTGTGAAAACCAGTGGGGATTGAGTCAGTGGAGGAGACTGCTGGAGCCTTAAGCAGTTCCTCTGGGGGAACTCACAAAGGGACTCACCTACTCAGACTCACTCCTCTGAGCTCCAACACAGGGGTGGCATCTTGGAGGGCACCAGTGGTATACAGAGAGAAACTGAAGTGTCTGGCGTCAGGGTGAGCAGAGGCCATTGTTCCTTGGCTGAGCCCTGCCCCCGCTCCCCCACAAAACCAATAGATTGGTGCTATATCTGAGACTCCAGCAACCTGGCTAACAATGTTTCTCCCACCTTGGAGATCCACAGTGGCTTGACCCCATTCAGCTTATGGACCTGCCCAAGCTGTTTTTCCATATGAATGGCTGGTCTTGGCTCATCCTGCACAACTTCCTAAATCCTCTCAAACAAGCAAAAGCTGGCCTTAGTGAGTCCTAGCAGAAGCCAGATTAGACTTGCAGCTTGGCTTCACCCGGGAATCTCAGAGCTCAGCACAAGTAGCAGCACTCTTAGATAGCTTTACAGCTCACTCAGGGTGCCCCAGGCAAAATATAGGTTGGGGTTGACCTTGGCCTGCACCACCCAGGAAGCCCCAGGGCCAACACACCCAGCAGACAGCTACAGACCACATTGGAGCACCACCACCCTGCCTCTGAACAGCTATTCCTCCTCAGATGGTGGAGACTGGTGGTCAGTGGTCACAGCCAGGCCTTGCAACTGACTGGCCTGGGTAAATCACTCTCACTGATCTGCCAACAGCAACCAAGTCTCAACTATAAGAGGAGGGTGTACTCAGCCCACACAAAGAGTACACCTCGAGTACCCAGCTTGGATGATAGGGGAGGTTGTGGCCCTGGACCCTACATGACAACTACTACAATATCAAGACAGGGAGTCATAGCAGCTCTACCTAATATGTAGAAACAAACACAGGGAGGCTGCCAAAATGAGGAAACAAAGAAAAATGGCTTAAATGAAAGAACAGGTCAAATATTCAGAAAAAGAGCTAAACAAAATGGAAATAAGCAATCTATCAGATACAGAGTTTAAAATACTGTTTATAAGGATATTTAAGGAACTTAGTGAGGATCTCAGCAGCATAAAAAAGACCCAGTCAGAAACAAAGAATACACTAATTGAAATAAAGAAAAATGTATAGGGAAACAACAGTAGAATGGATGAAGCCATGAATCAAATCAATGATTTGAAACATAAGGAAGAAAAAAAAAACAGGCAGAACAACAAGAAGAAAAAAATAATCTAAAAAAATTAGAATAGTATAAACAACCTCTGGGACAACTTTAATGGGTCCAACATTCACTTCATAGGAGTTCCAGAAGGATAGGGAAAAGGTGAGAAATTGGAAATCTACTTGAAAAAATAATAAAAGAAAACATCCTTAATTTGTTATAGGACAGGAGTGTCAAACTCATTTTCACCAGGGGCCACATCAGCCTCATGGTTGCCTTCAAGGGGCTGAATGTAATTTTAGGACCATACAAATGTAACTACTCCTTAACTAGGGGTGAGGAGCTCAGTGCTGCCACCTGGTATAAACAAGGTGCTTGGCAAGATAAGACAAGATGGAGGGCTGGATTTGGCCGGAGGGCCTTGTGTTTTGCCACCTGTGGTGTAGGAAATAGTCATGCAATTGCAGAAAGCACAGAAAATGCTAAGTATGATAGATACAAAGAGGCCTCCTCCAAGACGCGTCATTATTAAAAGGCCAAAGATTAAAATAGAGACTTGGGGGGAGGAGGAAGATGGCCTCAATGTAAGGGGAGCTGAGCCCACTTGCTCATGCACCCAACTGAGATACCTAGCCAATCTTCTGGAGAACAGAGTGAACAGCCAACAGAATCCCAGCTGGTATGAGGTTTGGAACCCAAAGTATGCATGTAGGACACTTAAAATGGTAAGGAGATTTTGTAGGCCGACAGGAAGGTCATCGGGCCTTATGCTGGAGACTGTGACTGCCACAGGAGCATTGGATGAGAGGTGGCTCAGTGATAGCAACACAGTGACTCCCTTGCCTCCCATAATGGGGAAGTCCCAGATCCACACCAGGAGAGACCTGGATGCATAAAGCTGTTAGGGGAATAAAAAGGCAGTAAGTGGCACACTGCCAGTGGCATACATTGTCTGTGATGGCAGCCGCCAGCTGGGACAGCACCAGAGAAATTAGGGAGCCAGTTGACACTTAGAGTTGGGAGAAGAGATGGGCCATGACTGGCTGTGACCCAGATGGACTCTGGACTGGTCAGAGAGTTGGACTGTGTGGAAAGCCGAGCACTTTTTAAGAGCAGCAGATGGCACCTAAGGGGTCTTTTGTCAAAAGTGAAGCTTAGTGCTGGTGCAGGGAATTCACATGCACATGGATCTTGCATGGCCAGACCAGCAAAAAGGGAGGAATGTAGGTACCATTTGCTCCCATTCAGGGTGCCTCATGGATTGATCAAAGAGGGGCAGAAAGGACTCAGAGAGGCAGTGGTTCCCAGAGACTTTTTTCAACAGGGAAACTGAACCTGAAGCAGGGACCTCAAGCACACACAATAGCCAGGTCAACAAAGAGGGAGGAGGATGTATGTGATTTGCTTCCACTTAATGTACCTCATGGATTGATCAAAGGGGTGCAAAACAAGGTGGATTATCTGTGCTGACCTGGCACAAATGCACAGAGTAGACAGTGCAGGCTGCACAGCACTCTGAGGGTGTGGGCTGGAAACTGGACACCCTGTGATAATTGTAACCCAGACTAAGCCCCCAACCTTGCAGAACCACAGGAAAGGAAAAAACAGCCCAGTCCCACTCTGTCTGCAGGATCCAGGAAGACCTGCATAACTGGCTTGGCAGGTTTAAAATCAGCAAGGGACTTCTTTTTTTCCCCCACAGTAAGACAATAAGACTGGAGACAAATCCAGAAAGCAGTAAGGTGAACACCAACAGCTGAGACAAATTTCACTTTGCTGTCCTTCTGAATGTGATTTTTAAAATTTTTCTTCCTCCCATTTATTTGATTTTATTGTTTGTCTGTTTTAATTGTTTAATTTGTTTTTATATTCTTCCTTTCACATTGTATTTTAATATGTCTTCTTTCACTTTACTCGTAACCCAAATAACACACCACTCTGGGTCTTTTACTTTATATTCTTTTAATTCAGATTATATGTTTCTTATATGCTATTGTTATTCCAATCCCCACACAGTACCCTTCCCTGCTCTAAAGTCACTTCATCATCTTCCTGAGCTTTATTAGTGTTGTAAACTTCATTTTTTCTCACACTAAACCAAGTTTCTATCCCTTACTCTCACTATTTCTCCCCCATCTAACCTCACAAAAGTGTTCTTTCTAGACTCAAGCCACATTCTTTTTCCCCTCTAATAAGAGTCTTACTTCTTTTCCACTTTTTATAAACAGAGGCTAGTTGGGTGAAATATCATGGTTATTGCTGTACTTCTCCAAAGGAAATCCTGTTTCTTCACTACTTCTTTGCACTTTAAATGCCATAGAACTCTCCAGCTGTCTTACTCCATTTCACCATCACCCTGTCCCTAATCATTTGAGTAAGCTATTTTATTTGATTGGTCTCTCTCTCTCTCTTATTTTCCTTTTTCACTCTCTCTCAATCTGGGCTTTACTCCTTACCCTTACTAGTTTGCTTCCCCAAACCTCTCAAAGTCATTTTTCTTTACAGTAGACATCTCATATTCATTTTTTGCTTTTCTATAATATTCTTATTTTGGTTCCACCTTCATTAAACTTTACTTAGCTGTTGTTGCTATTGACCCTGTTGTGTTTTTTCTGCTACTTTGATCCCATTAATCCAGTACCTTTTCAATTTTATGTCAAACCTCACAGTATATTCTTCCCTCTTCTTACTCCATTGTTAACATTGCCCTTTCATGTTTTAGTTACATTGTAAATTTTGCTCTCTCCCTTTCTTCATCACAGCTCTATTCCAACTCTTATCAATTCTCTCTCTTACCACACATCAATATTTTCCCTTCTTTTAGTTATCTCATATTCCCTTTGTCTTATCATATAGTATCTGCAATCTCTATTCACCTTTATGAATCTTAGTTGAAGTGCAGATGAGACTGCTAATGTGGTAACGGAATTCTTTTTACTGGTGTAGGTTTGGTTGTCTACTGATATTGCTTTGTTAACCAACAGCATACAAGACAAGGTGGGAGTTGTGACTACCAGTAAAACGACTGGCAAGAAGAACCCACCAACAAAAGATCACCAACAGGTAAAGCCTAAGTACAACAAGAGAGCCCACACAAATGGAAGAAATAGCAAAACTACAGAATCCAGACATGGAGATCAAAAAGTCCATACCACTGAGTCCTACAGAGCCCCTATCACAGTTCACCCTATGAAGACAGCTGGCAAAACAAAGCATCTGGAATCACTAAAACAAAGAAAGCCACCTAAAATGGGAGTCAAAGAAAGAAACTACAATCAAAAGGAATGGAAAACTCACCAGTAGAGAGCCAAATGAAATGTGAGCAAGCAAACTATCAGATATAGAATTCAAAAGAATGGTTATAAAGATGCTCAAGGAATTCACAGACAACTACAAGGAACTGAGTGGGAACTACAACATATGAAAAAGAAAATACAAACAAAAACCAAAAACAGAGAATAAATGAAAAATACAATATCTGAAATAAAAAATACATTAGAAGTAATTACAAGCAGGCTGAATGAAGCACAGGACTGAATTAGTAAGCTGGAAGACAAGGTAGAAATAAATACCCAGGTAGAGCAGCATGAAAAAAAGACACAAAAAATATGAAGATAGCTTAAGGGAAGTGCAGAACAACATAAAATATAAACACATTAAAATCATAGGAATACCAGAAGAGGAAGAAAAGGAGCAAGGGATAGAAAACCTATCTTTAAAAATAATGACAGAAAACTTCCTTAACCTGAAGAAGGGAAAAGCAATGCAAGGTCAAGCTCCTTTTTGATTGGGGCCCTCAAAAGGAACATAAAGAGGCCCACTCCAAGACACATTATAATTAAAATGCCAAGTACTAAAGACAAAGAGAGAATCTCAATGTCAACAAAGGAAGAAACAAGAAGTAAAATACAAGGGAACTCCAATAAGTCTAGCAGCTGATTTCTCAACAGAAACACTACAAGCCAGAAGGAAATGGAAAGGAAAATTCCAAGTAATTAAAAGCAAAGTTCTGCATCCAGGACTACTCTACCCAGCAAGGTTCTCATTTAAAGTGGGAGATGAAATACGGAGTTTCCTAGAAAAAAAAAAGCTGACAAAATACACCTTCATCAAACCAGCATTGCAAGATATGCTCAAGGGACTATTTTAAGAAAGGGAAGAGAAAGATTAAGAGAGACAAGATCACAGGTACAAAGTGGAAAATGGTGATCAATAAGTATTTATCAATAACAACCTTAAATGTAAATTGCTTAAATGAAACACTCAAAATAAATAGGGTAGCTGAATGGGTAAGAAAACATGACCTGCACATATGCTGCCTACAAAAGACTCACCTCAGAAAAAAAGGCCTACACAGACTGAAGGTAAAGTGTTGGAAAAAATATTCTACATAAATGGACAGGAAAAAAAGCTGGGGTAACAATAATTATACCAGACAAAATAGACTTCAAAACAGAGGCCATAAAAAGAGACACAGAAGCATACTTCATAACACTCAAAGGAAGAATCCATCAAGAAAACATAAACATTGTAAATATATGCATGCAATATAGGCATCTAATTATATAAGGAAAATCTTGGAGGACTTCAAGAAAGATATAGACAGCAACACACTTATACTAAGGGATTTAAACACCCTACTGTCAAAAATGGATAGTCTTCCAAACAAAATATCAACATAGATATCGTGGCTATGAACAATGTCCTACATCAAATTGACTTAACTGATGTATACAGAGCCTTTCATTCCAAAGAAGTAAAATACACATTCTTTTCAAATGCACATAGAGCATTTTCAAAGATAGGTCACATGATAGGATATAAAACAAGCCTCAACAAATTCAAGAAAATTGAAAGTATATCAAGCATTTCTTCAGACCATAAGGGACTGAAACTAGAAACCAACCCCAAGGAAAAAAATTAAAAAACATTCAAATTCATGGAGACAGAATAGCATGCTACTAAACAATGAAAGTTTCAAGAGTGAGATGATCCAATGAATGGATCAAGGAAGAAATAAAATGTTTCTGGAAACAATTGAAAATGAACTCACAACAATCCAAAGGTAGTCCTGAGAGGGAAAATCACATCAATACAGGCCTACCTAAAAAAAGATAGAAACATTTCTAATAAACAACCTAATCCTATATCTACAAGAACCAGAGGAACAAAAATAAATAAGGCCCCCAAATAAACAAGGCCTAGAAGGATGTAAAAGATCAAGATCATGAAATTAAGAACAATCTAACATTAGCAGTGGGGAGTGGGGAGGGGATAGTGGGGAAAAGCATTTTCAGGAACTACTATAAAGGACACAGGGACAAAAACCAAGGGGAAGGTGGAAGCAAGGGAGGGAGGTGGGTTTGGCTAGGGTTAGGGGGAAGTGGTGGGTAGAAAATGCAGACAACTGTAATTGAACAACAATAAAGTAATTTTTAAAATATTTTATTTGTTCATTTATTTTTTTTTTTAGAGAGGGAAGGGAGGGAGAAGGAGAGAGAGGGAGAGAGAGAAACATCAATGTGCAGTTGTTGGGGGCAATGGTCTGCAACCCAGGCATGTACCCTGACTGGGAATTGAACCTATGACACTTTGGTTTGCAGCCCACATTCAATCCACTGAGCTACGCCAGCCAGGGCTACAATAAAATAATTTAAATGAAAAAAAATCAAGATCAGAGAAGAATTAAATGACATAGAGACCAAAAGAACAATTCAAAGCAACAATTCAGGAGCTGGTACTTTGAATAGATAAACAATATTGACAATATTTTAACCGGTCTCATCAAGAAAAAAAGGAGGTACACCCTGGCTGTTGTGGCTTAGTAGATTGGGTGCCTGCCTGTGAACCAAAGGGTCACTGGTTTGATTCCCAGTCATAGCATATGCCTGTGTTGCAGGCCAGGTCCTCAGTAAGAGGCATGTGAGCGGCAAATACGCATTGATATTTATCTCCCCTTCCCCTCTGTTTAAAAATAAATTTAAAAATATTTTTGAAAGGGGGGGGTAACCAAATAAATAAAATGAGAACTAAAAGAGGAAAGATTACAACTGATACCACAGAAATGCAAAGGACTATAAGAAATTACTATGAAGAACTATATGCCAAGAAATTTAATACCCCTGGGTGAAATGAACATATTTCTGGAAAAATATAAATTTTCAAAACTGAATGAAGAAGAAGCAGGAAGTCTAAAGACACTGATAACAGTTGGTGAAATTGAAAAAGCAATAAAAAAATTACAACAAACAAAAGTCCTGGATGAGACAATTTCATAGGAGAAATGTTTACAAAACATTTAAGGAACAGCTAACCCCCATCATTCTCAGACTATTCCAAAAAATCCAAGGAGATGGAAAACTCCCAGTCTCTCTTTTTTAATTTTAATTATTCAAGTATAGCTTTCTGCTTTTTACTCCCATCCCTGTCCATCCCCTAGCCCTCCCCACTCCCCTCCCATTTCCTCCCCCTCCTTGTTTTTGTCCATGTGTCCTTTATACTTGTTCCTGCAAACCCTTCCCCTTTTCCCCTGAAATTCTCTCCCATCTCCCCTCTAGTCACTGTCAGCCTGTTCTCTACTTCAGTGTCTTTGTTTACATATTGCTTGTTTGTTTATTTTATTGATTAGGTTCCTGTTAAAGGTGAGATCATTTGGTATTTGTCTTTCACTGCCTGGCTTGTTTCGCTTAGCATAATGCTTTCCAGTTCTGCCCATGATGTCACAAAGAGAAGGAGCTCCTTCTTTCTTTCTGTTGCATAGAATTCCATTGTGTAAATGTACCATAGTTTTTTGATCCATTCATTTACTGATGGGCACCTAGGTTGCTTTCAGCACTTAGCTATTGTAAATTGTGCTGCTATGAACATTGGTGTGCAAAGGTTCTTTTGGATTGCTGTTTCAATGTTCTTAGGATATAATCTTAGCAGTGGAATTGCTGGGTCAAAAGGAAGTTCCATTTTTAAGCTTTCTGAGAACTCTTTTTATGAGGCCAGCATCATCCTAATTCCAAAACCAGATAAAGGCACAGCAGTGAAAGAAAACTACAGGCCAATATCGCTGATAAACACAGATGCTAAAATCCTCAACAAAATATTAGCAAACCACATCCAGGAATACATTAAAAAGAGCATACGGCATGACCAAGTGAGATTCATCCCAGATATACTAGGATGGTACAACATTTGCAACTCAATAAAAGTTACACATCATATAAACAAAAGGAAACATCAAAATTACCTTATCATAGCAATAGATGCAGAAAAAGCATTTGATAAGGTGAATGACAATCACCTTATAATAAAAACAATCAACAAAGTGGGAGTAGATGGAGCATATCTTAACATAATAAAGGCCATACAAGTAAAACCTACAGCCAACATCATACACAATGGACAAAAACTAAAGTGTTCCCACTAAGATCAGAAACAACACAAGATTGTTCTTTCACCACTTCCATACAACATAGTATTGGAAGTCCCAGCTACAGCAATAAAACAAGAAAAAGAAATAAAAATCATCCAAATATGAAAGAGGAAGTAAAACTGTTATTGTTTGCAGATGACATGATAATGTATATAGAAAATCCTACAGACTCCACAAAAAAAAAAATAACTATTCAACCTAGTAAGTGAATTAGGGGAAATGGTGGGATACAAAGTCAATATTCAAAAATCAAAGGCATTTTTGTGCACCAACAATGAAATATCAGAAACAGAAATCATTAAAAGCATTTCATTCGCTATGGCAACAAGAAAAATAAAGTACATAGGAAGAAACCTAACCAAGAAGGTAAAAGACCTGTACTCAGAAAACTATACAACACTGAAGAAAGAGATTAAGGAAGACACAAACAAATGGAAACATGTGTCATGCTCATGGATTGGAAGACTTAACATCATCAAAATGTCCATATTACTCAAAGCAATTTATACATTCAATGTAATCCCTATTATAATACCAATGACAGATTTCACAGATATAGAATAAACATTTCAAAAATGTATATGGAACCATAAATGACCCTGAATAACTGCAGCAATTTTGAGAAAGAAGAGTAAAGTAGGACGGATCACAATACCTGATATCATACTATATTGCAAGGCCACTGTAATCAAAACAGTCTGGTACTGGCATAAGAACTAACACATACATCAATGGCTGTGGAATAGAGAGTCCAGAAATAAACCTATGTCCCTATGCTCAATTAATATTTGACAAAGGGGGAGGCATTCAAAATGGAGCAAACATAGCCTCTTCAACAAATGGTGTTGTGAGATCTGGACAGCTACAAGCAAAATTGAAATTTGACCACCTACTTAAACCACGCACAAAAATGAACTCAAGATGAATAAAAGACTTAAATATAAGTTGTGACACCATAAAAGTCCTAACAGAGAATATAGGCAGGAAAATCTCAAATATTCCACACAGCAATATTTTCACCAATATGTCCCTTAGAAATATAAAGAAAATGATATAAAGGAAAGAATAAACAAGTAGGACTTTGGCAAATTAAAAAGCTTCTGCATAGCTAAATAAAATATCAGCAAAATGAAAAAGGAACCAACCATATGAGAAAACATAGTTACCAATGATACCTTAGACAAGTGTTTGATCTCCAAAATATATAAAGAACTCATGCCTCCACTCCAGGAAGACAAAGAACCCAATTAAAAAATGGGCAAAGGACCTGAACGGACACTTCTCCAAGGAGGGCATACAGAGGGCCCAGAGACATATGAAAGGATGCTCAGCATCACTGGCCATCAGGGAATTGAGATGCCACTTCACACCAATGAGAATGGTCATCATAAACAAATCAACAAACAACAAGTGCTGGTGAGGTTGTGGGAAAAAGGAACCCAGTGTACTGTTTGTGGGAATGCAGACTGGTGCACCCACCGTGGAAAACAGTATGGAATTTCCTCAGAAATTAAATAGGAACTGCCTTTTGACCCAGCAATTCCACTGCTGGGATTATACCCTAAAAATCCTGAAATACCAATTCAAAAGAATCTATGTACCCCAGTATTCATACAAGCATCATTTACAATAGTCAGGTGTTGGAAGCAACCTAAGTGCGCATCATAACTAATACATCAGAAAATAAAATAACACATTTACACAAAGGAATTCTACCCAGAAGAAAGAATAAAGGAGCTCCAACCCTTTGTGACAACATGAATGGAACTGGAGAGCATTATGCTAAGTGAAATAAGCCAGGCAGTGAAAGACAAACCATATAATCTCACCTTTTAGTGGAACCTAATCAACAAAACAAACAAATGAGCAAAATATAACCAGAGACATTGAAATAAAAAACAAACTGACAGTAACCCAAGGGATGGAAGGAAGGGGATAACGGGCAAAAGGAGTGGAAGAGTCATCAACGAATGTGTATAAAGGACCCATGGACAAAGCCAAAGGTGGATAGGATTGAAGGCTGGTGGTAAGGGTAAGTGGGGCAGGATACAGTAGTGGGGGAAATTCAGACAACTGTACTTGAACAATAAAAAAGTAAAGAGAGTCTCTTAAAAGCAAGAGAAAAGAAGTTATTTACCACAAGTGCCAGATGGGAGGGGGGAGGGTGAGAAATGGAGAAAAGGTGAGGTGATTAAGAAGTACAAATAGATACTTAAAGAATAACCATGGGAATGTAAAGTCATTATAGGAAAAAGAGTAACCAAAGAATGTATACATGACATATGGACATGAACAATTATGAGAGTATTGCCTGAGATAGTGGAGGTGCTGGTGGAGGGGAAGAAGTGTGGAAAATCAGGACAACTGTAATAGAATAATCAATAAAATATAATTTAAAAATTAAAAATTCACACATGTAAATTGTATGATTTGGACTTTTCTGACATATATATGCATCCATAAAACCAAGACCATGGTGAATATAATAAACATCTTCATCACCTCCATAAGTTTTCTCATGCCCTATAGTAATTTCTGTCTCCCTCTCATACCTTCCCCATCCTCAGGGAACTACTGGTCTGCATTCTGTCTATAGATGTTTTCATTTCCTAAAAATTTTATGTAAATATAATCATGTAGATAAGTATGTACCTGTCTAACCTCCTTCACATGCATAGCATAATTATTTTGAGATTTATCTATGTTGTGACTTGTATCAATATTTCCCCCATTTTATTGCTGACTAGTAGTCTATTGTATGAATATACCTCAGCTTATCTATTCACCTGTTGATGAACATTTAACTGGTTTCCTGTTTGAGGGTGTAATGAACATTTTTGTATACCTTTGAATCAATATAGGTAAATTTATTTCTGTATATGAGCAGCAAGTAAACTAGAAAATGAAATTAAAAGTACAATATCATCTATAACAATACAGAAAAAAGCACACATTACTTTTATTTGAAAATTCTTTTAATTTTTATAAATGACTGTCTTGATAGTGTTAAAGAACTAAGCAAGGCTCAGTCACCTCTGGCTTTCTTCTCTGGAGAGTTCCATGTAAGTTTGTATGGCATGATTTGTTATGGTAATAGCTGTCTATCAATGGTTATATTCCCTCATTATAGGCTCTATGTCTCTATTTCCCAAAACCAAACGTCATTATGCACTTACTGAAAATATTTTTACAGGATTTTATTTATTTATTTTTAGAGAGAGTGGAAGGGAGGGAGACAGAGAGGGAGAGAAACATCAGTGTGGTTGCCTCTTGCACACCCCCAACTGGGGACCTGGCCTGCAACCCAGGCATGTGCCCTAAGTAGGAACCAAACCCATGACTCTTTGGTTCATAGACCAGCACTCAATCCACTAAACCACACCAGCCAGGGCTAAAAATATTTTCTCACTCATGGGTGCATAATATAAAGTTCCAGGTTAATCATACTTAGTTTTATATCTTTAAGAAAGAAGATAAGAGAGGAAGAGAAAGAAGGGGGTAGGGGTAAGATATTATATAATAGTGAGTATTACCTCTTACTCAAAGATGAGATTTATAACCTGTGGTTATAGAAAGCCTGTCACATCCTCCAACAATATGAATAGTAAATTTCAGATTATTCTTCTGATGGCTATATATTTCTTTGCTTTTAATTTTTTTCACTAAGCTAAATACACACAATATAAAATTTACCATTTTGCAAGGAAGATTGTGACCAAGTAGGTAAAAGCCGAGTCCACTTGCTCTTGCATCCAACTCAGGCACTAAGCGAATCTTCCAAAATATAAAATGAACATTTAACAGAATTTTAGCTGATATAAAGTTTGGAAGCCAAGGAGTACAGATGATGCTTCATGATGGGCAGTAAGGAGATTTTATAGGTGGACAGGGAAATAAATACCCTGGATGTGGTGCCTGCAGCCTTGGCACCTGCATCTACAAGACCCTAGTCAGAGACTGCAGTTTAGTGGCTCCCTCCCTTTGCAGGCAGGGAATCCCGAGGCCAGGGCCAGGAATGACTTGGATACTCAGAGTCAGGGAGATCCAGGCTACACACACACAAAGTGAGCAGCATACTCATAGCAGTAGTGGCAAATGCCAACTGGGATAGTGCCAGAGAGTGAGACACTGTCTGCACCCGGGTCTGGTGGAGGAGGTGGGATGCAGCCAGATGTGACTGTGATAGACTCTTGATATTTTGGAGAGTTGGATATTTTGGCGTGTAAGGAAAGTCACCCAGAGACTCAGTGCTGCAGTGGGGGTGCCCAGAGAGGCTTTTTTAAAAGGGAAGCTGAGGTGTGCTGGGCAGAGACTCTGCATGCTGCTGCCCTGCCAGCAAGGGGAAAGGATTGAGGGCATTTAGTGAATCTGGGCAGATTGATCAAAACGATGCAAAGTGAAGGAAAGCTTTCTTTGGCTCTAGCCCAGTGCAGCTGCACAGAGTGGAAAGTGCAGATCTCTATATGCTGCAAGGTCATTGGGCTGGGAAAAGTGCACCAGAGATTATTTAAAGTCAGACAGAGGCCCCATCCCTGGCAGAACCTCTGTGAAGGGAATGTTGCACCCAGCACCCACCTCCTGCAAGATCAAGGAAGATCCACAAAAGGGTCTGGGAAGATTCAAGAACCATGCAGGGTGCATGTCATCAAGACAAAGACAGCAGGAGGAATGCCTAAAGAACCCACTTTGAACTCACAGGGAAACAGAGTAGACTGGTTCCTAGGGCCCTATTTCACTGAGGCCATCAAAGCAGGGAGAACAGAAAGTGGTCAGTAAGGGGGATTCAGGGCTCTGCCTAGCCTTGGCTTGCACCCAGACCTGTTGTCAACACCAGGCAGGAAAGAGCTGACAGTCTTACACTGATTGCCCTCCATCCACCTCACTCCCCCTTGAAATGGACAGCTATATCATCAGAAACTATACATTATTAGAAATAAGCTGGGACAGACCAAGACAGGTGGTACTGGGGCAAGGGGAACACACCCACAATCTTCCCAGAAGACTGAATAGTGGCTCCCAGGGGAGACCTAGGGACCCACCCTCCCAATCACAACAGAAGCTCCCTCTAGAGGCAGGTGAAGGTGATACAGGCAGTTTTTCCACAAGTTGGAAAACCCACCCTGGGACCTTGAGCTTATAAACAACCAGAGGCAGATCCAGAAGGAAAAGTCAGAAGGTGAATACTAAATGTCTGAGATGAATTTCACATCACTCTTCATCACAATTTGCATTTTTTTCTTTTCTTCCTTTCACAAAGCCCTTTAATATTTATTCTTTTAATTCCATTGCATCCCAACTAATCCATGACACTTGCTCTTTTACTTTTTATTCTTTTTACTGATAATATATATTATTTTTCATTTTATTGTTATCTCAAATCTCACACTACACCCTTCCCTTGTCTTAATTCATTTTGCTTTCTTTCTGACATTTCTTATATTTGTTGTAAATTTTATTTTCTCCCAAGCTATGTTTTTTTCATATTCCTTACTCCTACTATTTCTCCTTTCTCTATACTTTCAGAAGCATTTTTCCTTCCTTTATTCAGCTGACATTCTTTTTCCCTCTCTTACAATATTCTTATATCCTTTCCACCTTTATAAATTGTTGCTTGTTGGGTATGGATATTACTTTTATTGCTGTACTTCTTCAATGGTATTCCTATTTGCTCACTTATTTGTACTTCAGATCTCATAGGTTACTCTCCCTCTGTCTTAATCTATTTTGCCTTCTTTCTGTCTTTGCTCATTTGAGTTAGGAATTTTATTTTAATTGTTTTCTCTTTTGGGCCTGGGTTCTGTTCCTTATTCTTACTTGTTTCCCTCCCCAGCTCCCTCTGAATCATTTTTTTTGTAATTTTTTTATTGTTGTTCAATTATAGTTGTCCTCATTTTACCCCATTACTCTTCTCTACCCTAACCACACACCATCTTCCATATTCAATTCTCCACAGCTTTGTTTTTGTCCATGTGTCCTTTATACATGTACCTTGACTTCACCCTTCCCCTTCTTTCCCCTGTTAACTTCTTCCCCAATCCCCTTAGTCGCTGCCAGCTTGTTCTTTATTTCCATGTCTCTGGCTCTATTTTGCTCATTTGTTTTTTTGTGTGATTAGGTTCATTTATAGGTAACATCATGTGGTATTTGTCTTTCACCGTCTGGCTTATTTCACTAGCATAATACTCTCCATTTCCATCCATGCTGTTGCAAAGGGTAAGAGTTCCTTCTTTCTTTCTGCTGCATAGTATTCCACTGTATAAATATTCCACAGTTTATTGATCAACTCATTTACTGATGGACACCTAGGCTGCTTCCAGTGCTTGGGTATTTTAAATTGTGCTGCTATGAACATTGAGATGCATAGGTTCTTTTGAATTAGTGTTTCCAGATTCTTAAGGTATAATCACAGCAGTAGAATTGTGAGTCAAAAGGCAATTCCATTTTTAGTTTCTTGAGGGAATTCCATAGTGTTTTCCACAGTGGCTGCACCAGTCTGCATTCCCACAAACAGTACACTAGGTTCCCCTTTTCTCCACATCCTCTCCAACACTTGTTTGTTGATTTGTTTATGATGGCCATTCTCACATGTGTGAAGTGATAGCTCATTGTGGTTTTAATTTACATCTCTCTGATGGCTAGTGATGCTGAGCATCTTTTCATGTCTCTGGGCCCTCTGTATGTCCTCCTTAGAGAAGTGTCTGTTCAAGTCCTTTGATCATTTTTTAATTGGGTTCTTTGTCTTCCTGGAGTAGAGTAAAATAAGTTCTTTATATATATTTTGGGGATCAAAACCTTATCTGAGATATCATTGGCAACACATTTTCCCAAACATTTGGTTCCTTTTTTATTTTGCTAGTATTTTCTTTAGCCATGCAGAAGCTTTTTATTTTGATGAAGTCTCATTGTTTATTCTTACCTTTGTGTCCTTTGTTCTAGGGTACATAACAGTGAAAATGTTGCTGCATGAAATATCTGAGATTTTCCTGCCTGTTGGGGACTGCCCTGCTGTATTTCAGGAAGCTGAAATCCCCCATGGCTAAGGCCTTTGGACTTAGAGACCTTCAGACCAGGAGACACCAAGAAGACAACCTTATCTCCCTGGCAGGAGCGCTGCCAGCTCCTTGCCTGGACACCATTGCTTGGTCAGTTAGCCAATGATGGATAATATTCCTCAGAGGAGGATGGATCTAAGACAAACATGATCACATGGGAAGGCCCTCAGGGGAAGACTCAGGGGGCTGTGGAAAAGGGGAGGTGATCGACCCCTGACCCTCAGCTTTGACAAATCCTGAGTCCTCATTCTGCCTGTGAGACATCCAAATCTCTCGGCTGACTCTGTCTCCTCTGCCCTGACTCAAGCCTGTAACAATGACAAGGGGTGGTCAATCCGAAGCTGGGGACAGCCAACTTCCCAAGATGATTAGATGTGATAAAACAATATGTAAAATTCTGTGAAGCTTACTTTGCTGAGGGGGCTCTTAATTAGATTATGAAGGCCCAGGCAGGTAATGAACTTAGCCCCTTAAGCTCTGTAGTTTTTAAGTGATAAGACCCCAACTCAGTGTGAGCTGAGTTTGAACATTATCTATCTGTTTGATCCTCACTGCTAGGCAATGGTTAATAAGCTGTATCCATGTTCCTACCCAATACTACCTAATAAAAAGACTACTCCGGCTGCGGCTCAGGCTGCTCTCCCTCCTTGAGAGAGAGTGGCCATGCTGTCCCTATTCCTCCGCAGGACTCAGTAGTCTGTGTGTATTTATCTCATATTTCAAGCATCATCAGCGGCCATGGATACTGCTGGCTCTTATCTGCCACACCTGCCTATCTTGTCCTTTAGGACTTTTACGGTATCACAACTTATATTTAAGTCTTTCGTCCATCTTGAGCTTATTTTTGTATATGGTGTAAGTTGGTGATTGAGTTTCACTTTCTTACATGTAGCTGTCCAGATCTCCCAACACCATTTGTTGAAGAGGTTATCTTTATTCCATTTTATACTTCTTCCCCCTTGTCGAATACTTATTGACCATAGACACTTGGGTTTATTTCTGAACTCTTTATTCTGTTCCATTAGTCTATGTGTCTGTGCTTATGCCAGTACCAGGCTGTTTTGATTACAGCAGCCTTATAATAAAGTATGATATCAGGTATTGTGATCCCTCCTACTTTCTCAAAATTGCTGCGGCTATTCGGGATCATTTATTGTTCCTCATACATTTTTGAAATGTTTGTTCTGTATTTGTGAAATATGTCATTGGTATTTTATTAGGGATTGCATAGAATGAATAAATTGCTTTGGGTATTATGGACATTTTGATGATGTTAATTCTTCCAATCCATGAACATGGTATACATATGCTTCCACTTATTTGTGACTTCCTTCATTTCTTTCTTCAGTGTTGTGTAATTTTCTGAGTACAGGTCTTTTATCTCATTAGTTTGGTTTATTCCTAGGTACTTTATTTTTCTTGTTGCCATAGCAAATGGAATTTTTTTTGCCTAACTTCTGTTTCTCATATTTCATTGTTGGTGTACAAAAATGCCTTTTATTTCTCAATATTGACTTTGTGTCTTACTGTTTTGCCAAATCTACTTATTAGGTTGAGATGGAAGTAGATGTATGCTATCATGTCATCTGCAAAAAAAAATGACAGTTTTACTTCTTCCTTTCCAATTTGGATGTCTTTTATTTCTCCTTGTCTGATTATTGTGGCTAGGACTTCCAATACTATGTTGAACAGGAGTGGTGAAAGTGGACAGCCTTGTCTTGTTCCTCATCTTAGTGGGAAAGTTTTAGAGTTTTCCCATTAAGTATGATGTTCAATGTATGCCTGTCATATATGGTCTTTATTTTGTTAAAGAATGCTCCCTCTATTCCCACTTTAATGAGTGTTTTTATTATAACTGAGTGCTGCACTTTATCAAATACTTTTTGTGCATCTATTGATATGATCATGTGATTTTTGTCTTTGTTTTTGTTTATGTCATATATTACATTTATTGATTTGTGAATATGGTACCATCTTAGTATCCCTGGGATGAATCCCATTTGATCATGGTGTATGATCTTTTTACTGTATTCCTGGATGTGGTTTGCCAATATTTTGTTAAGGATTTTAGCATCTATGTTCATCAGCAATATCGGCCCATAGTTTTCTTTCTTTGTTGTGTCTTTATATGGTTTTTGGACTAGAATAATACTGGCCTCATAAAAAGATTGGGAGTCTTCCACCTTCTTGAAGTTTTTGGAATAGCCTGTGAAGGATAGGGTTTAGCTTATCCTTAAATGTTTTCTTTTTTATTTTAATCATTGTTCAAGTACAGTTTTCTCCCTTTTACTCCCATTCCAGCCTGCCCACCCATCCCTCCTCACTTCCCTCCCATTACCACTCTCCCCCTAGTTTTTGTCCATGTGTCCTTTAATTTTGTTCCTGTGAACCCTTCCCCTTCTTCCCTGAAATTCCCTCTTTTCTTCCCTCTGGTCACTGTCAGCCTGTTCTCTATTTCAGTGTCTTAGACTATACTTTGCGTGTTTCTTTGTTTTGTTGTTTAGGTTCCTGTTAAAGGTGAGATCATATGGTATTTGTCTTTCACTGCCTGGCTTGTTTCGCTTAGTATAAAGCTTTCCAGCTCCATCCAAGCTGTTGCAAAGGGTAGGAGCTCCTTCTTTCTTTCTGCTGCATAGAATTCCATTGTGTAAATGTACCATAGTTTTTTGATCCATTCATTTACTGATGGGCACCTAGGTTGCTTCCAGCACTTAGCTATTGTAAATTGTGCTGCTATGAACATTGGGGTGCAAAGGGTCTTTTGGATTGGTGTTTCAGGGTTCTTAGGATATAGTCCCAGCAGTGGAATTGCAGGGTCAAAAGGCAGATCAATTTTTAGCTTTCTGAGGAAATTCCATACTGATTTCCATAGTGGTTGTACCAGTCTGCAGTCCCACCAACAGTTCACTAGGATCCCCTTTTCTTCACAACCTCTCCAACACTTGTTGTTTGTTCCTTTGTTTATGATGGCCATTCTGACTGGTGTGAAGTGGTATCTCATTGTGGTTTTAATTTGCATCTCTCTGATGGCTAGCAATATTGAAGATCATTTCATGTGTCTTTGGATCCTCTGTATGTCCTCAGAGAAGTGTCTCTTCAAGTCCTTTGTCCATTTTTTTAATTGGGTTGCTTGTCTTCTTAGAGAAGAGTCGTGTAAGTTCTTTATGTATTTTGGAGATTAAACCCTTGTCTGAGGTGTTGTTGGCACATATGTTTTCCCATACAGTTTGTTCTCTTTTTATTTTGATACTGTTTTCTTTAACTGTGCAGAAGCTTTTTATTTTGATGAGTCCCATTTGTTTATTCTTTCCTTTATGTCCCTTGATCTAGAGGACATGTCAGTAAAAAAGTCTCTGTGTGAAATATCTGAGATTTTCCTACTTATGTTCTCCTCTAGGACTTTAATGGTGTCACAGTTTATTTTAGTCTTTTATCCACCTTGAATTTATTTTTGTATAAGGTGTAAGATGGTGATCTAGTTTCATTTTTTTTTTTTGCATGTAGCTGTCCAGTTTTCCCAACACCATTTGTTGAAGAGGCTATTTTTACTCCATTTTATGTTGCTGCCTCCTTTGTCAAATATTAATTGACCGTAGAGACTTGGGTTTATTTCTGAGCTCTCTGTTCTATTCCATTTGTCCATGTGCCTGTTTTTATGCCAGTACCAGGCTGTTTTGATTACAGGGGCCTTGTAGTATAGTTTAGTGTCAGGTATTGTGATCCCTCCTACTTTACTCTTCTTTCTCAAAATTGCAGCAGCTACTTGGGGTCGTTTATGGTTCCATATACATTTTTGAAGTGTTTGTTCTATGTCTGTGTAATATACCATTGGTACTTTAATAGGTATTGCATTGAATGTGTAAATTTCCTTGGGTAGTATGGACATTTTGATAATATTAAATCTTCCAGTCCACGAACACGGTATATGTTTCCATTTGTTTGTGTCTTCTTTGATTTCTTTCCTCAGTGTTATGTAGTTTTCTGATTACACGTCTTTGCTTAGGTTTATTCCTAGGTATTTTATTTTTCTTTATCTATTTCATATGGGACTTTTTTCTTGATTTTTGCTTCTGCTGTTTCATTGGTAGTATGCAGAAATGCCTTTGATTTCTGGATATTGACGTTGTATCCCACTGTTTTGACAAATTCATTAATTAGGTCAATCAGCTTTTTGCCCAAGTCTATAGGATTTTCTATGTACACTATCATGCCATCTGCAAACAGTGACAGTTTTGTTTTCTCCTTTCTGATTTAGATGCCTTTTATTTCTGTTTCTTGTCTGATCACTGTGGCTAAAACTTCCAGTACTATATTGAATAGAAGTGGTGAAAGTGCACAGCCTTGTCTTGTTTCTGATCTTAGTAAAAAAGATTTTAATTTTTGTCCATTGAGTATGATGTTGGCTGTAGGTCTCTCATATATGGCCTTTATTATATTGAGGAGTCCTCCCTCTATTCCCACTTTGCAGACTGTTGTTATTATAAATGGATGCTGAACCTTATCAAATGCTTTTTTCTGCATCTATTGATATGGTCATATGGTTTTTGTCTTTGCTTTTGTTTATATGATGTATTACATTTACTGATTTGTGAATATTGTACCATCCTTGCATCCCTGGGATGAATCCCACTTGGTCATGGTGTATGATCTTTTTAATGTATTGTTGGATGTGATTTGCCAATATTTTGTTGAGGATTTTAGCGTCAATGTTCATCAGTGATATTGGCCTGAAGTTTTCTTTCTTTCTTGTGTCCTTATCTGGTTTTGGAATTAGAATGATGTTGGCCTCAGAAAGAATTGGGAGTCTTCCATCTTTTTGGATTTTTTGGAATAGTCTGTGAAGGATAGGGGTTAACTCTTCCTTAAATGCTTTGTAGAATTCTCCTGTGAAACCACCTGATGCAGGACTTTTGTGTGTTGGGAGTTTTTTGATTATTGCTTCAATTTCTTTTGCTTTTATTGGTCTGTTCAGGCTTTCTGCTTCTTTTCCATTGAGTTTTGGAAGATTATATTTTTCTAGAAATTTGTCCATTTCACCTAGGTTGTCAAATTTCTTGGCATACAGTTCTTCGTAGTAATTTCTTACAATCCTTGGTATTTCTGTGGTATCAGTTGTAAACTCTCCTCTTTCATTTCTGAGTGTGTTTATTTGGGTCTTCTCTCTTTTTTTCTTCATGAGCCTGCTTAAAGGCTTGTCGATTTTGTTTATCTTTTCAAAGAATGAGCTCTTGGATTCATTGATCCTTAGAACTGTGCATGTAGTCTCTATGTCATTTAATTCTGCTCTGATCTTAGTTATTTCCTTCCTTCTACTTGCGCTGGACTGTCTTTCTTGTTGTTCCTCCAGTTTCTGTAGCCTTAGGGTTAGGTTGTTTGTTTGAAATGTTTCTATCTTTTTTAGGTATGCCTGTATCACTATGAACTTCCCTCTCAGAACTGCCTTCGCTGTGTCCCATAAGTTTTGGGTTGTTGTGAGTTCATTGTCATTTGTTTCCAGAAACCTTTTGATTTCTTCCCTAATTTCATTCTTGACCCATTCATTGTTTAATAGCATGCTATTCAATTTCCATGATTTTGAGTTTTTGGGGATTTTTCCCTTGGGGTTGGTTTCTAGCTTCAGTCCCTTGTGGTCTGAGAAAATGCTTGGTATGATTTCAATTTTATTGAAATTGTTGAGGCTTGTTTTGTGTCCTATCATTTGGTCTATGTTTGGAAATGTTCCATGTACATTTGAAAAGACTGTGCATTTAGCTTCTTTGGGATGGAGGGCTCTGTATATATCAGTTAAGTCCATTTCACCTAGGTATTGTTCAATATCACAATGTCTGTGTTGATATTTCATTTGGAAGTTCTGTCCATTTTTGACAGTGGGGTGTTAAAATCTCCCAGTATAAATGTGTTGCTGTATATATCTTTCTTGAAATCCTCTAAGATTTTCTTTATATATTTGGGTGCTCCTATGTTGGGTGCATATATATTTACAATATTTATGTCTTCTTGGTGGATTCTTCCCTTGAATATTATGAAGTGACCTTCTGGGTCTCTCTTTAGGCCCCTTTTTTGGAAGTCTATTTTGTCTAATATGAGTATTGCTACCATGGCTTTTTTTCCCTGTCTGTTTACTTGGAAAATTTGTTTCTAGCCCTTCACCTTCAGTCTGTGTAAGTCTTTTATCCTGAGGTGGGTCTCTTGTAGGCAGAATATGTGTGGGTCATGTTTTTTTATCCATTCAGCTATTCTATGTCTTTTGATTGGAGCATTTAATCCATTTACATTTATGGTTATTATTGATAGGTGCTTATTCATTGCCATTTATGTACATGTGTTTCTCTCTCTCTCTCTCTCTCTCTCTCTCTCTCTCACTCTCTCTCTCTCTCTCTCTCTCTCTCTCTCTCTTTCCCTTCCTTTCCATAAAGCAGTCCCTTTAACATCTCTTCTAGAGCTGGTTTGGTGGAGGTGCATTCTTTTAGACTTCTTTTGTCTGGGAAGCTTCTTATTTGGCCTTCTATCTTGATTGAGAGCCTTGCTGGGTAAAGTAGCCTTGGTTGCAGACCTCTGGTTTTCATTACTTGGAATGTTTCTTGCCATTCTCTTGTGGCTTGGATCGTTTCCATTGAGAAATCAGTTGGTAGCCTTATTGGGACTCCCTTGTATGTTACTTCTTGTCTCTTCCTTGCTGCCTTTAAGATTCTTTCTTTGTCTTGAAATGTTGTCATTTTAATTATGATGTGTCTCAGAGTGGGCCTCTTTGGGTTCCTCTTGATTGGGACTCTCTGTGTTTCCTGGATTTATGTGACATTGTCTCTCATCAAATTAGGGAAGTTTTCCATCATTATGTTTTCAAATAGGTTTTCTACCTCTCACTCTTCTTTCTCCTCCTGGTATCCCTATTATACAGATATTATTATGTTTCATATTGTCCTGCATTTCTCTTAATCCCTCTTCATTCTTTCTGACCCTTTTTTCCTTTTCTTGCTCTTTCTGAGTGTTTTTTTCTACTTTGTCCTCCAATTCGCTAATCTGGTCTTCTGCTTCATCGATCCTGCTTTTCATTCCTTCTACTGTGTTCTTCAGTTCAGAATCTGTATTCTTCATTTGCTCTTAGCCCTTGTTGATAGTTTCTATTTCCTTTTTCATGTTGATATAGTTTGCAGTGAGTTCATTGTAGCTTCTCTGTAGTTTCTGATAGCTCATTGTGAGTTCATTGAGCTGCCTGATAATCATTGTTTTGAACTCAGTATCTGATAGTTGAGTTGCCTCTATTTCATTTAACATTATTTCTGAGACTTCTTCGTTTCCCTTTATTTGTGGATTGTTTCTTTGTCTTCTCGTTGTTCGTGAGACTCTTCTTGTTAGGCTCTGTTTCTTAAATTGATCGGTTCTGGTTCCCTGTGTTTATAGTGTGAACTTCTGTGATGGAATATCTGTGAGATTCAGTGGTGCAGTCTCCTTTGTGTATCCTGTTGTTCGGAGCTTTCCCCTACTCTTTTCTGTGATCAGTTGGAGGAGTAAGGCAAAATGGTTTAAGATGGCAAGGCAGTATTCTATGATATTTACAGTAGCAGCCAGTAGAGAAGAAATGGGAGATCCTTTGGCTACATATAGTGTTAACCACGATCTTCCACCCCACTAGCCATGTTTTAGAAAGGATGGAAAGAAGATAAAACTCTTATTGGAGAGGAAATGATTGTTAGTTGGATTTAGAAAGCTGTGAGGCTGTGGGAGGTCAGATTCTGAGGTAGGGTGGGAATAAATAATAGTAAATATGAGTAATGTGTAAAAGAATAGTGACAACCCCCACAATAATAGAGTTCAGGAAATTTCAAAGTGGGCTGAGATCTGGGAGTTGTGTTGTGTAGTATTTACAATTGTATGAACTAGGTCTTATTTACAGTAATATTAAAGCAACAATCATGTGGCAGAATCTATGTGATCTAGATAACAAGGATAAGGAGTCTAGAACCTTGAGTGGTGTTCTAATGGAACACAAATGAAAGATAGTAAATTATCAACACAGTGTGAATGAGATAATGGGGGAACCTATCAAACAACAGTGTAACCAGCCAAGCAAAGAAGATTATACAGAAAGAAAAAGAATATCAAAATACTATTAAAATAAAAAGTCAGAAAAGTGAGAGAAAGATAATACAAATTTGCAGTAACCTGCATGCTCAAAAAAAAAGGAAAAAAAGCAGAAAATGAAATGCAGGAGAGATAAATTTAGAGTGGAAGGAATGGCACTAGGATGAAAGGAAGAGAAATGTAAGGAATTGAGAGATAAAAATAATTAGAATTAAAAAAATAAAAATTTACTTAAAAAACAAGATAAAATCAAACAACAACAGCTAAAAACAAAACAAAAGAAAACAAAACAAAACAAAAACCCTCTTGTTGGTTTCTAACTGGCCAAACCAGTTTTTCTGGTCTTGCAGGGCTCAGCAGGCTAAGGGGCAATTGGAATGCTTTTCACTCTTCCCAGTCAGTACTCAGTCAGCCTCTGGAGTACTGTCTCCAGGGCTAGCAGCACATTCTCCCTAGAGCCAATCTGATGCCTTCTTGTAGGACCCTGGGTGTGGGTAAGGTGCTCCCAAGCACACTCTCCGGAGCTCACTGCCTCGGTCTCCAGGGCTCCGGGGCCCTGCAGACCACCAGCGTCTTTTCCAGGTACATGCTGTAAGCTCCAGAGATTGAGAGGGTTGCTCCCTTCCCCCAATTTTCCTGCTGTGGGCTCCAGGAACCCACGAAGCACTTTGTCTTTTCCGGGTTCACAATGTGAGAGTCGGGGAATCCCGAAGGGGTGCTCACTCCCCGGAGTTCACCACCGTAGGCTCCAGAAACCCACAAACACGTATGCCCTTTCCTTGCTCAGGGCTGTGGGGTCTGGGTCTTCCACGGAATCACACTCTCATTGGGTTGGGGGGGGGGCGGTTAGGGGCTCAGGCGCATGGCCAGGCTGCCCTTGGTCGAGCAGGCTGGGGCACTCACTCTTCCCAGGGCTATGTATGGATGCTCCCAGCCCCTGTGTGATTGTCTCTCAGTCTCACTCCCTCTCTGTGCCTTCAAGCAACAAGGCCTCCCGAGTGCTGCTCAATCCTTGTTTTCCAGGAGGGACCAGTGATTCCACTCTCCTGGGTGTCCTGAGGAAGACCTGGGAGCACTGGGCCTGGGGGCTGCAACCTCCCTGGTCCCAGCGCTGATCCCTGGGCCCTTACTATCCTGAAGCAGTATCCTTACCATTTGGTTTTTCAATGTCCGCTAGAATTTTTGATGTCCTGTTTTCATAAATGTTGCAATATCCTAGACCCCTTGCTCTGTTCCTTCATAGATCCGAGAGTTTCTCTCCCGTGCATAGAGGAAGGGGATTACACTCCTTCCAACAATGCCACCAACATCGCAATCCCCTCCTTAAATATTTTTAAATTTTCCTGTGAAACCATCCACTCCAGGGCTTTTGTGTACTGGAAGTTGTTTGATTACTGCCTCGATTTCATCAGCTCTTATTTGTCTGTTCAGGCTTTCTGCTTCTCCTGTATTCAGTTTGGGAAGATTGTATTTTCTAGAAACTTGTCCATTTCACCTAGGTTTTCAGATTTTTTGGTCTATCGTTCTTTGTAGTAATTTCTTACAATCCTTTGTATTTCTGTGGTATCAGTTGTAAAATCTCTTGCATTTCTGATTGTGTTTATTTGGATCATCTGTCTTTTTTTTCTTGATAAGTCTGCTTCAAGGCTTGTTGATTTTGTTTTTCTTTTCAAAGAACCAGCTCCTGGATTTATTGATCCTTAGAGTTGATCCATTAGTCTGTATGTCATTTCATCCTGCTCTGATTTTGGTTATTCCTTCCTTTTACTCACTCTGGCTGTCTTTGTTGTCATTCCTCGAGTGCTTGTAGAAGTAGGATTAGGTTGTTTATTTGAAATGTTTCTGTCTTTTTTAGGGAAGCCTGTACTGATGTGATTTTTCCCTTTCAGAACTGCCTTCACTGTGTTCCATAAGTTTTGGAGTGTTGTGAGTTCATTTTCATTTCAGAAAGTTCTTGATTATTTCCTTGATCTCATTCTTAACCTATTTATTGTTTAATAGCATGCTATTCAATCTCCATGAGTCTCAGTATTTTTGAGTTTTTTCCTTAAGATTGGTTTCTAGTTTCAGGACTTTGTGGTCAAAGAAAATGCTTCATATGATTTCAATTTTCTTGAATTTGTTAAGGCTTCTTTTCAGTCCTATCATGTGGTCTATCTTTCAAAATGTTCCATGTGCATTTGAAAAGAATGTGTATTTTGCTTTTTTGGAATGGAAGCTTCTATATATATATATCAGTTAAGTCCATTTGACCTAGGACATTTTTCGATGCCACAATGTCTTTGTTGATATTTTGTTTGGAAGATCTATCCGCTTTTGACAGTGGAGTGTTAAAATTCCCTAGTTTAAGTGCGTTTCTATTTATATCTTTCTTGAAGTCCTCCAAGATTTTCTTTATGTATTTGGGTGCTCTTATGTTGGGTGCATATATATTTACAATGTTGATGTTTTCTTGGTGGATTCTTCCCTTGAGTATAATGAAGTCTCCTTCTGGGTCTTATTTTATGTCCTTTGTTTAGAAGCCTATTTTGTCAGATGTAAGTATTGCTACCCTGGCTTCTTTCTCCTGTTTGTTTGCATGGAATACTCTTGTCCAGTCCTTCACTTTCAGTCTATGTAGGTCTTTTGTTCTGAGGTAGTTCCCTTGTACTCAGAATGTGTGTGGGTCATGTTTACTTATCCATTCAGCTACCCTTTTTATTTTGATTGGAGCATTTAATCTGTTTACATTTAAGGCTGTTATTAATAGGTACTTATTCATTGCCATTTTACTACCTTATTACCTGAGTAGCTTTCTCTTGCACTGTTTCACTTCCTCTTCTTAAGGCAGTAACTTTCATATATCTTGCAGTGCTAGTTCTGTTAGACATTCACAAACCTGTACACTCCAGGATATGTGGTACAGGCTCCATGGATATCGTGGTTAGGCTATGCTTTTCTCATAGAAAGAATACATTTGAGAATATCATGGGAAAAAAAACTGTATTTTACAAATGATGAAGTCTTCAGCATGCGTTCTCTCCTTTGTTATCAAAAAAGTGATTTAGTACCTCTTTCACTATCCAATTCACCTCAAAAAAAGCATTTCAGAAATATACTTAAAGATAACTGCTAAAACAGTACTTTTTACCCTAGGTCCCATTCATTTCGTCTTTTACTGAAAAGAGTACACAGACCAAAATCATAAATACTGCAGGTAGAATTTCCCTAAAATCCAATAATAAAAGACATGCCCATGCCCTTCCAATTTGGAAGGGTTCAAATAATTCATTATTATTTTATCCCAGGGATATTCCCTTTGTTAGAATAAGTGGACTGGCAGCTCCACATTCTATTCTACATTCACAAAACGTTTTGTAGTAGTAGGCAGTACTCTCACATCCTACTGGGTCTATGCAGTTCTCATGGAAAATATACATAGAAAAAATTTACTGAAGAATCTCTTTCTATTTCACAGATCTCAGAGTCCCATTCACTCATTTCCTGACAGATGCTAATTTCAGTATCTCTTTCACTAAAATCGTTTCCACAGAAGTAACATTTCAGAAAGGTATTTACTTGAACCAGATGCTGAAAACAGTGTGTACGATCTGAGACTCCACTCACATCATCTTTCTGTGAAATGCATATATTGACAAATCGTTCAACAGTGTGTATGGCTTCTTTTCACAATCCCCTTATTAGGAGTTACGTTTATTTTGGAAGAGTGCCAAACTTTCACTACTTTGTTATCAGAATGGAATGAAGTTGGAGCCGCAAAAGGTCCTTTCAGATTCATATCACGTTAGACATTCACAAAACTGTAAGGTCCAAGTGACGTAGTATAGTCTGCAGGCATTTCTCAGTTAGTGTACACATTTCTCCTAGAAGGAATATACTGGAGAAAACTGTGGTTAGAAGCTTACTCTATTTCAGAGATGACATGGTCCCCTGCATGTGTTCACACATTTGCTGTGAAAAAACTAAGCCCTGGCTGGCGTAGCTCAGTGGATTGAGCTCGGGCTGGGAACCAAAGTGTCCCAGGTTCGATTCCCAGCCAGGGTACATTCCTGGGTTGCAGGCCATAACCCCCAGCAACCGCACATTGATGTTTCTCTCTCTCTCTCTATCTCCCTCCCTTCCCTCTCTAAAAAAAAAAAACAAAAAAAAAACAAAAAAAAACTAATTCAGTAGCTCCTTCACTGCCAAACTTACCACGAAACTGACATTTCAGAAAAATATTTCAATACAAAGGTCAAATCACTACTTATATCCAAGACGCCAATCCTTTTATCTTTGACTGAAAGGAGTACATTGACCTAATATGAAGTAAAGCACAGGTGGAGTTTGCTTAAAATCTGCATGTAATACACACGTTCATGACCTAGTGATTCAGAAGGGTTCAATCAATTCATCCCTATTTTATCCCAGAAAAGTTCACTTAGTTAGAGTAAGTGGACTTCTAAGTTCATATTCATTTTGACATTCACAAAAAGCATTTTTCAAAATCAGGTAGTAGGCTGTAAATGCACATGGTAGTAGAGTTTGGCCTTTCTGAGGGAAAAAATACATAGGAGAACAGTGTAGTATTGAAGCTTCTCCTTCAAAGATCACAACTTCCTATTCACTTAATTGTTGATAGAGACACATTTCAGTATCTCTTTTGCCACCAAGAAATCCAGGGAATCGACATTTCAGAAAGATACTTCAACACAAAGCTGAAATCAGTGGGTGCCATCTGATACTCCACTCATTTCATCTTTTGGGTAAATGAATACATTGGTAAGTCATTCAACAGTGAAAATGGCTTTTGTTGACAAGTCCCTTCTTATGATATAGTTTTTCATTCCCATGAAGTTTACAGGAGTGTAAACTCTTCACTACTGCATTAACAGAGTAGAATGAACTTGGATCCTCAAAGACTGCTTTGAGTTTCGTATTATGTTAGACGTTCACAAACCTGTAGACTCTAGGATATGTGATACAGGCTACATGTATATCTTGGTTAGGGTATGCTTTTCTCATAGGGAGAATACCGTGGAATTAAAGCTGTCTTTATTTCACAAATGATGAAGTCTTCAGCTGTGTTCTCTCCTTTGTTATGAGAAAAGTGATTCAGTAGTTCTTTCACTGTCCAATTTACCTCAAAAGGAGCATTTCAGAAATATACTTGAAGATAACTGCTAAAACAGTACTTTTTAGCCAAGGCCCCATTCATTTCATCTTTTACTGAAAGAAGTACACTGATCAAAATCATAAACACTGCAGGTAGAGTTTGCCTAATATCCAATAATAAAAGACACACTCATGTCCATCCTATTTGAAAGGGTTCAAATAATTCATTACTATTTTATCGCAGGGATATTCCTTTGTTGAGAGTAAGTGCACTGGAAACTCCATATTCATTTTGACACTCACAAAAGTGTTTTGTGTTTTGTATTAGTAGGCCATACCCGCACGTCTTACTACATCTAAGCGTTTCTGATGGAAAACATACATAGAGGAAAACTTTACTGAAGAAGCTCTTTCTGTTTTACAGATCACAGAGTCCCATTCACTCATTTGCTGACAGATGCTAATTTCAGTATCTCTTATGCTAAAACAGCTTCCATGGAAGTAACATTTCAGAAAGGTATTTACTTGAACAAGATGCTGAAAACAGTATGTACGATCTGAGACTCCACTCACTCCATCCTTCTGTGAAATGCATACATTGATACATCGAAAGGGGGAAAGAGAGTGCACTGACAGACACTGGCAATGAGTTAAAAGTGGAAACAGCAGAATGCAGTGTGTCTAGAGGCACAGGTGCAATTCAAGTCCTAGTGCTGCCTACCAGCCATGATTGTTGATTTGTTAGTTACTTTTTCTGAACTTCAGTTTCTAATTAGTCCTTTGACAGCTGTCATGCCCACCTCCCAAGGGTTGTAAGGGAATCTCTGAAGGATCCCCAGGTTCCAGCAGCCCAGTAGGACTGGGGAATAGAGGCTGTCCTAGACTCTGGCCTACTCTAGTGTCTACTTCCTTCCTGGTGGAAGCCACCATGAGAGAGAAATAGTCCCTGATTCAAGAAATCTGTCCAATTCCAGTTTCCACAGGGGACATAGAGCTTTGGGGTCTTCGTGATTTTTTTAGGACCACAGAGCTGATGGGTAGTAGTGTGGGCCTAATGGGCTCTTATAGATAGAGCAGACAGAAGGAGCATGGGGAGCTGAATGGCCACAAGTCTTGGCATCCAACCAATGGGCTTGGCTTGGGGTCCTTGGACCAGAGCCCATATCATAATGCAGGGTAGTTTCTGACAAGGAGCCAAGATGTGTTTTTCTCCCAACTTGGGTCCTGAAGCTTACAGGGGCCTCTCCTCACCACAGTTTCCACTTTGTACTAGTGGGCTATGTGCAGCCTGGTGATGAAAGCAAGCAGAGTCCCCCTGCCCCAACTGCCCTGTGAGAACCCCAGGGGTTCCACATCACTCTCTGAGTCATAGTCACTAGAATAGGCTTTTTCCACTGGCCCGGAACTCTCCTGCCTGACTTTCAGGTTTTCTAGCAGGCTCAGTCTGAACTGCAGTGCCAGCCCTTGGGAGCACCTATTTATTCGGGTTAAAGAGATGCCCTCATGACATAACACATCATCAAACACCTGCCAGGCCTATTGTTGGCTGGCCCAGGAAGCACCGGAAAATAACCATATCACACAGGGAGGTACTGCCCACCCAGGGCAGCAAGAAAGGCCCCAGGGAAGGGAAGACATGGGATGAGTAAGACAAAAAGGTTTACTTCTAAAGAGAGACACACAGTACAGAAGCTAGGTCTACTGTATATGTAGTCGATTCTCGTTACTCATCATAGTGCTGTCTGTAAAGTGACTGCAAATGCTGGGTTTGTGAGCTCTGAACCACTACACCTAGGTATACACAAGGTCTGGTGCCTGTAAGCCTCTGGTTACAATGTTTTTCCTCAACCAACTGGTCAACATAACCTGTTCATGTGTGTTTCTATTTAAGGACACCTTAGTTAATATATATTGTTGATTCATTAACGCTGAACTTATGGCTCCTGCCTCAGGGAACCTCACCTATATTTTCTCCATGAGACCCACCATGGTTCTCTGGGGCTCTGGAACTCTAACGAGTAAGAACTTCAGGTCTGCGATTAAGACCATTTTAAACCCTAACTGCATTTAAGTCCCTAACTGCAAAATCACAAACAAAAGGCAAAAAGATGCAAAAACTGTGATGCAAAGAGACTGTGAAGAGGACACTCATATATGTTTGGTCTGAGAGCTGGAACGAGAAGGCAGTGAGCGTCACCTCATTCACCCCAGCTGGGAATGTGCACTTCAAGTGGCTCAGATTGTTTCTTGCTCTGTATGTGTCCACCAAAGGCCTTGAAAGTGGAGCAACTATAGGTTATGGGGTCACAAATAAACTTTAGCAAATACATAAATTCACAAATACAGAATCCACAGCTAGATGAAATATCTCAAAAAAAGTTAAAAGTTCTTATGGTAGAAAGTATATTCTCGAGAATTATCAGTCCTACATTTTTAGCCTTAGCATCCGCCCAGAATAATTATCAATCAGATGGCAGACACTCAGAATAATGGGCACCAGGTGGTCCAGCAGGTGGGTATCACAAAGTCTAGTCACTTCTGGTGGTCTGGATAATATATGTCAGGTGGAGGTACACATGAGTGCTTCAGGGGGTAATTAGAGAATTACCTGGAGGTCCAGAGGTATATTCAGGCATTGGCTAGGACTGGAAATTCAAAAAAGTTTAAGTTTCCAGGCTAGTTGGAACAAGAATGAAGTCTTTCCTCGTATCTCAACCTTCATAATGTGAATAATTTTAACAACTTGGTTAAAATGATTCCATTTTATATATCTCCTCTCTTCACTCTTTCCTAACCTTGAACACAGGACCCTACCCCCAGGAGTTTACCTGGGCATTTCACACTGCTGTGCAAGGACCGAGCAACTGGTTATAAGTGACTTTTTTTTTAAGACTTTATGCATTTCTTTTTAGAGTAGGGAAAGGAGGGAGAACGAGAGGGAGAGAAACATTAAGAAACATCAGTGTGTGGTTGCCTCTCAAGCTCCCCCTACTGGGGTCCTGGCCTGGAACCCAGGCATGTGCCCTGACTGGAGCAATCGAACTAGTGGCCCTTTGGTTCGCAAGCTGGCGCTCAATCCACTGAGCCACACCAGCGCGGGCTAAATGACCTAATTTTTTGATGTACTGCAGCTGGGCTCACCTAGACTCCTTTAGTTATGTGTGTAAAGGTTGCATTGTCTCCACAGCTTACTTCCTCCAATGCCTGAGAGTGAGGCCCTTCCTGTGTCAGACTGTAGCCTGTCACAAATCAATGTGCCAGCCTCAGGCATCCCCCTGAGGGTGGTGTCAGGCGGAGGGTCTTGTCCTATGGACCAAGGTGCTATGCAGGGGCCAGGCCCAGATTTGAGGTTTCTCAGCTCATTTCCACTGAGACCACTATCCAGTGCCCCACTCCCCACAGGGCAAAGACCCCTCCGACACAGGACCAGCATGCTGGGGATACCCTGTGCCATGTAGTTACAGAAGGTCACCTGACAACACTGATAGCCTTCCGTGTCATCACAGGGCATGTCCCCTAACACCCTGCAAGCACTGACCGTCACTCCCTGGACTGGGTTGGTTTAAGCCCAACACACAAATTATGATTTTAGGTCTCAACACCATTTCATGAAGTAGGAATTGTAACTCTGCATTTATAACTGGGAAAGCCAAGCTCTGAAACACTGCCAACCACCTGCCCAAGGTTATAGGCACATGGAAGGTCCCTAAGGGGCAGATACAAACTGAGGCAGAGACTCACCTACCCCACCATGGGCTCCAGGGCAGACATAGCAGCTACTCTTGCCCCTGGTGCCCAATATAGCATGTCCTCCACAACCCCACTATGGCTCACATGGGGTTGGTACAGGTTTGTTTCTGTTTCTCTCAACTATATTTGAAAATTTTGAAACTCACAAGAAAAGCTGTGAGAATTTGCCATGACTGCATTTTATTTTTTCTGCACACACTGATCACTGCTATGTCCCTTTCAGGTGCTTCTGTTTCTGCCCCTTCTGCCCACTGCCTGTCTTCTAGACTAGTTGTCTGATGGGACCAGACAAGCTGTGGCTCCTCTTTCTTGCTCATTGACTCTGGGCATAGAAGTGGGAAGTCTTCTGATTCTCTGTGTGTCCCCCTTCTAAAAGTGCACATTACTCAGGACAATTTTCTTGCAAGTGACAAAACTGCAGCTCAAACTGGTTTAAACCAAAAGAGGAGTTTATTGCATCTTTTAGTGGAAGATCTGGTGAGCAGCTACAATTTCAAATATGGATGGATCCAGGCACTCCAGTATTGTGTCCAGGGCTCTCCCTCTCCCATCTCTCAGTTCTGTTTCCTTCTGTGGTTTCTTCATGCACAGTCTGACCCTTCCTAAAAATGGAACCCACAGCCTCCAGCAGCTCCAATCTGACATTCCATGCTTCTCCCTTGGAGGCCTTAGGAAAAATCCATGGAACAGAATCTCATTAATTAACAGGTCATGTACTCATCCCTAAACCATCCCTGTGAACAAGGCTGGAATACTCCAATGGGCAAGACATGTAGCAGATGTCACCTATGAACTGAAAGATTGGGTGTGAGAGAAGGGCTTCTACAAACCAATGGGAAGTTGCTCCCTGACCTTGACCTTGGGAATGCAGGCTGGCTCCCCTTGCAGATGTGCACCAACTCCTGGGGGCATGGGTACACTCCATCCTTGTGGCCTCAGATGGTGTATCTATCAATTGCCTTGCCTTATCATGCTGTGCAAGGCAGGATGAAAATGTCCCAGACAACCTGGCACACAGCGGGTGCTTCTTAAATGCTAACGCCACTGTCCCAGTCTCAGCACTCTGCACATACCTGCCAAAGGAGCAGGTGGAACCCGCTTGAAGCATTTAGGCTACAATTTCTGTTTGTCAAGATTTTATGTGAACTGCACATCCAGGAATGAAGTCACTAATCAGTAAACCACAGCAGTGACCATTCAATGAACAAACTGGAATTTGTCATTTTGCAAGATAATGGGGCACTGATAACCAGAAGTGTCCTCTGCTTTAAGCAAAGACCTAAAATATGACTGGCCCCCACAGAGCACCATCAGGATACTTTAGGCAACCTTGGGCTTGGGGCATTGTCCAATTAGCATTGCAGTGACAGCTGGACAAGAGCTAAGCCCTGGCATCCACAAGATAAGGACAGGGAGTGGTGGGGAACATTGAGGAGGAGGGCATATCTACTGCATGGGGTGAGAGGTGGCTCTGGTCTGGATCTCTAAGGGTGTGGGGCTGGGATGAAGTGGCAGAGGGGCCTTGGGCCTGAAAGTGACAGGTGGAAGCTTGTGCAGATGACAGCAAAACAGATATTTACAGTGATGGAGAAACCAAGTCCTAGAGTAGGAAAGGATGCCAACCGAGGGCATGAAGTGGGAAGGCTGCAGAATGAGGGTTCCAGGTCCTAAGGAGGACTGGTCCCATCCCTGAGGGGATGTTCTGTGAACATTCATATATGTATGTGTGTGTGTCAGCTTTTGAACAAGAGCTATGGGGGACTGGGGGCAGTCAGACAGGGAGTGCTGGGCTTTAGAAAGAAAAGATAAAACTGACTGAATTAAAAATATTCAGAAACCAGATTGAAAAGCAGGCATTTACTTGAGAAAAAATATTTGAAGCGGATATGAAACGTGAAAGGGGCTCATCACTAATATGCAAAAAGCTCATGGGAGTAAATGCAGGTTCAGTGTAGATGGAAAAGCCCAAATTCATAAAAGAAAAGAGAGCAAAGGCCAGGCTTAGGCAAAAGGTCATGGAATGCACAGAGCCAGGTTCTGTCACACCAGGAACAATGAGAGGGCATATTTAAGTAGAGATTAGTGGTCCTTGTTCTACCAATAAGGCCTGGAACTGGCAGAGGGGTACAGTGGCAGGCTGTGGGTTAACCTGTTAGCCTTTCAGGAGAGTCACTTGGCAAACTCTCACACTTACTCCTACTCTTGGACCACTTATTGGAATCTACCCCAAGGAAAGCAAAGATTTAGGCCTAGAGTTGTTTACCTCAGAGTTACTCAAAGTACAAAAATTGGGAACAATCAAGTTCCAGCAAGAGGACCTGGATAACCCCTCATTTATCCTAAGCCATTGGCTTTGAGATTGACTCTTACCACCGCAACAAAGGTGGACTCATATAATCAGCACTGGGTTCCAGGTGCAAGAGACTTGGCGTATCATGGAAGTTCAATGAACAATGGTTAGAACAGCAAATAAAGAATGATCTCATAAAAAAATACTGCAGAAAAGACACTGGATATTAACAGTGCTTATATCTGTTTTGGTGAATTCTATTTTTCCTTTATGCTTTTCTGGTATTTTCAAATGGTAGCCACAGCTGTCCCACAGCTGTACTGTTCACTGTCCACATGTGGCCAGCCCTGAACCAGCTGTTGGGGCAGAAGTTTATACAGCTGAAATTGTGATAGATTTTTGCCAAATGATCCTCCTGAAAGGTTCTACCAATTTACCCCCACCAGCCATGCAGCCTTGCCCACAAAGCACGTGCTGTTCATTGACTTTGCATTAGAATAACAGTGGTACCCCAGCCAGGGTTTAATTTCCATGTCTCTTATTAGGTGTGAGTTCAGCCTCTCAACCCTCCCCGCCCAGCTGTGAGTCCTTGGTCTGGGACACAGTGCAGAACCTCCAGCTCCCAGCCTTTGATAATGTGACCAAGCACTGCTCTCACTCTTACACAGGACACAGCGTGGATGATACCTCCCCACAGAGCAGATGGGCCAGCCATATCCATGATGAGGCTCAAATCCAGGGTCAGCCACCTGCTTTGTAAATCAGGAACAAAATGTATGTCCACTCTCAGGACTTAGAAGATTCAAATCAGACAGCCTGGCTGCAAAAGGTTGTGTGTTGTTGTCCACATTACTCTTGTTTACCATGGGTCAAGGTGAGACTTGTACCAGTGGCTTGTCTAAGCCCTTAACCAGTCCATTTCCTAGCCCATGGCTGCCTGTCACCTGAAATCACCAGCATCACTGTTGTCATCATCATCCTTGCTGCATCTGCCTCTTCCCTGCTCAACCATCAAGTCTCAGCTAAGGGATCCTGCCCCTCTAGTTCCAGCACCTCCCCCACTCTGGAAGGGCCTGAGCTGGTCTGAGCTAAATAGGCTGGACAATGAACCTGTCTCCTCTTTTCAGGGACCCCATCAAGCGAAGTCTTACAAGTCTTAGTCTCAAGATCATGGCCAGGGAAAGTGTTTACTTATTACCTAGTTGAATAAATGTATCTACTCCAAGGGTAACTTTGGAGTTATTTAGAGTTAGCCCTACTCCAGGGCCTGAGGGCTGACTTTTGCAAGCACAAAGCCTTCAAGATTCCCAGACTGGTCCTGCTGCAGATGCAACTCTCCTTTGGTATCACTGCCCTGGGACCACACAGCAGGGTCCAATGGACAGTGAATACTGCCAACCCTAGCCTGCACGGCCCAGTCCCCGAGCTGTGCCACCTCCCTACAGATACTCTCCTGTCTGCCACATTGAAGTTTCCCACCCTGTCCATTCCATGCCCCTGCCCAGAGAAAGGGAGAAATGAACAAGAACATGAATTCAACAGAAAGCTAAAAATGCCTGGAAACAGGGCAGAAATGTATAACAATGTTCTGGCAGCAGGAAGCCAAGGAAAAGGGGTGCTGCAGGACCAACATTTCAAGAACATGAACACAATGTTTTCACACTAACCAACAAAGTCTTTTTTCTTTTTAAGATTTTATTTATTTATTTTCAGAGAGGGAAGGGAGGGAGAGAGAGAGAGAGAGAGAAATAGGGAGAGAGAGAGACATCAATGTGCGGTTGCTGGGGGTCATGGCCTGCAACCCAGGCATGTATCCTGACTGGGAATTGAACCTGCGGCACTTTGGTTCACAGCCCGCACTCAATCCACTGAGCTATGCCAGCCAGGTGTCCAACAAAGTCTTTTTTAAAAATTGAGACATAATTCACATACCATAATATTCCGATTTTAAAGCATATAATCCAGTGGTCATTAGCACAGTCACAGACTTCTGCAGGCACCTCCACTAATTCCAGCACATTAAGCACATTCCATAAAGTTTCTAAATTCTGTTTCATCTTTTCAAAAGAAGATCTGGCTTTCCTGGCTGAAGTCCAGAGACCAAGTTCCCATGGACCTGATAGCCCTCAACTACCATGACCTGCTGCTTCAACTTTAAAGATGAAACAGAATTTAGAAACTTTATGGTTCTGCTTGAAGACCAGAAAAACAGATACTACCAGATGGAAGAGAGAGGTTATTTAAGAAATATCCACAGCAGTGGCTTGCCCAGGTTCCTTGAAAAGTCTCTGAGAGATGTCAGCCATCCTTTGAAGATTCAACAAACTTTAGCCATTGGACTAGAATACAGACATAATGCTGAAAATACAAAAACTTATACCCAATAACACAAAAAATACTGACAATGCAACTACAAACACAGGGCCCTGAGCAGTTTGGATGCAAATGACCCTATTTGAGGCTGGTGGTATTGCTCTTGCTCCCCTCCATCCTCAGCCCAGTTCTCATTATGACTCAGGAGCCCTGGCACAGGACACAGGTGATAACAAAACTCAACATAAGAAGGCTTGCCTGTTGCTTTTGAAGCATGTTATTGGCTTTGACATAGGGCTGGAAGCTTCTAATGGAGTTGTTCCAATTTCTGCAATTGCTGCTTACAGAGGGCTCAGAGAGCTACAGACAAAAGTGAATGATGTTGCAGTGGACACAAAAACAGACCACAGGCTGGGGAAAGGCAGAAGAAGGTCAGTTTAGGGTTTCAGCTTCTCACCTGTTTTGTATACCCTGGCATGTGTCTGGAAATCAAATGACATGTTTTCAAGGGGATTCTGACTCTCTTCTAGAGATTTATCATCATTGCTTCTTGATTTAATACAGTTTGGGGAAGTGGGGTAGGGGAAGGTCTTATCAAGCAGTCACTCTCCACTTCCCACCACCTCCCCCAGATCCTGACAACCACTACTCCTTCTGTCTCTGTAATTGCCTATTCAGGACATTTCATATATGCTATGTGGCTTTTGAATCTGGCTTTTTTCACTCACATAATATTTTCCAGTTCATACACTTTGTAGAGTATGTCGAAGCTTCATTCCTTGTATGGCTGAATACCACTCCATTGTATGGATAGCCTACAATTTCTTTACCCATCTCCCATTGATGGATATTTGAGTTGCTTCCACTTTTTGGCTACTGTGAACATTCATGTGCATATTTCTGTATATAGGTGGGATTGGTGGGCCCCAAGGCCTCTGTTAACCATTTGAGAAACAGCCAGACTGTCTCCCACAGCAGCTGTAGCATTTTATACACCAACAGCAGCACAAGAAGATTCCAGTTTCTCCACATGCTTGCCAACATTTATTTTCTATGTTTGCGATTCTAACCACCTTAATGGGTGTGAGGTGGTTTTGATTTGCATTATGTTTATGTGTTTATTGACCTTTTGCATATCTTCTTGAGAGAAATATCTATTCAAGTCCTTTGCCCATTTTTGAATCAAGTTGTTTGTCCATTTACTATTGAGTTTCAGGGGTTCTCTATATATTCTAGATAATAGACCCTGGTCAGAACTATGATTTGCAATTATTTCCTCCCATTTTATGGTGATATTTGTACTCCCTTGGTAGTGCCCTTTGATGCACCTAAGTGTTTGATTTTGATGAAGTCTCTTTTTCTCTTGGTTGCCTGTGCCCAAGAAAATCTTTAACTAAATTTTCCACACTCCTGTGGCCAAGTCCTGGGCCCTGTCCTGGATGAGTGCCTTCCAAAGCACTACCTTCCAAGGTAGGGCTTTTTTTTCAGCCCTGGTGTGCTGAGCCTCCTGCTGGCAACTATCACAGCATGGGGCAAAATAGGCTGTGAGGCTTAGTCCGGTTCTGAGAGCTTGGAATGCTAAATTGTGTTCAAGGTTATTTTTCCTCATCTGAGAAGAGAGGAGAGGAAAACATTTCTGCTTTCCTAATGTCATGGCTGTCTCTCAATGTATCTTGCTCAGTGTGAGGTGAATACTGTTGTCCACATCCTACAGAAGAGGAAACTGAGGCTACAGAAAATACAGTAAGTGTCTGAGGTCCAGAGTTACTGGTATGGCTGCAGGGACAAACATTTGTGAGGACACGTCTCACACAGACCCCTCCTGGACCCCAGAGAGCTCACAGTCTCACAGTTGGACAGACTTAATAGATCAGTGTTATCGTGGAGTGCATGTCAGGGTCCCCAGGAGCCCAAACTGGCCTCTGGATTTGGGTAATGGAGCGTGGGAGAGGGGATGTCATTATCCCCCACCTAGCTGGCAGTCCAGAGCTTACCACTGACCAAAGAAACTCTGGGAGGGGGATGTCCAAAGCCTCACTGGTCCTGCTTCCGCTGTATGTGAGCCTGTCACACACAGAGCCCCTGAGACCCCTAGGGGCTGGCCAGATGGGCCCCATCACCACAAAAAAGAGGTAGGGAAAATGTGCAAAGTGCAAGACTGTGAGAGTGCAACCTGCCCTCACCCATGTGTGTGGGTAAAGAGCACATCTGTTTCCAACTCACTGCTTACCAACAAGAGGTTAGAGAAGGAAACACAGTGGTGGCCTGGGTGTGAGGACCACTAAGTGGCTGGGGGCAGGCATGGAGGAGAGGCCCTCATAAAATGTTTGAGGCACTTAAATATGACTATTCAAAAATTAAATTAAAATAAAAAAGGATGATCAAAGTGTCCCAGAACTGATTATGGGGATGGATACACAAGTGTGAGTATACTTGAGTGGTGTACATTTTATGTGGTGTGATATGAGGGTGTGATTATTTTCCAATCAAGCTGTTAAGGGGGGAGTTGTCTGTGGTTCTGAGTGTCAGTGAAGCAGCAGCAAGAAAGAATGAGCTGTCAGTAGTGCTTCCATTGAAGCAGGGTGCCTGGTGCCTTCAGACTTGAGCTGACTTAGAAACCACAAGGGATGGCTGAAACACGATTCCTGGCTTCACCCCCACACAGAGGCAGGGGCCTAGAAATCTGATTTTTTTAAAAAATCCCCTATGATCCTAGGCTAGTCCAAGGACCCACTTTGAGAATTACAGACCTGGAGACCTTTGTTCCCCCATGGGGCCAGGAGAAAGGGGCCAGGCTTTGCCACATGTCATTTTGAATTTTACACTGTATGATCAGGATACTTAACAAAAACATATAAATAAGATTTAAATTTTAGAAATTATTAGAACTTATTAGAACTAGGTATGTGCAACAGAGATGGTTAAGTGCCCCTCCACTGTCCATTCTCTTCTTCCTCCATCACCTTGAAATTTAGTTGGGAACATGGGCGCCTGGACTAGAAAGTCCATCTCCTTACTTCCATCACATCTAGATATAGCCATGTGGATGAGTTCTGGCCATAGATGTGAGTGAAAATATCCAGAAATGTCTGAGAAGTGTCTTAGAGTATACGGTGCACCCTTCTTTTTCTCTTCCTCCTTCCACTGTGGGATGCAAGCATGATGACTGGAAATAATGCAGTTATCTTAGACCACTGGGTGGAGGCTATGTGCTGAGTATGGAATAGCAGAAGGATAGGCAAAACCTTGGCTTCTGACTGCATGGAACTGCTACAACAGCCCTGTCATGCTTGGCTCAGGTGTCCTCTGTGTGATAAGAAAGAAACATCTTTCTTGCTTTAACAACTGGTACTTTGAAGTTTGTGTCACTTGTGGTCATGCTTGCCATATGTGACATAGCATACAAAGTACCTGGCTCATGGATCAAAAGGGTTAATATTGTTAAAATATCCATGTTACTCAAAGCAACTTACAAATTCAATGCAACCCCTATCACAATACCAATGACATTCTTCCCAGAACTAAAACAAATAATTCTAAAATCTGCATGAAACCACAAAGGCCACAAATAGACAAAACAGTCTTAAAAAAGAAAAAGAAAAGTGAGAGGTATCATGCTCCTTGAACTCAAACTATGTTGCAAAACTATAGTAATCAAAAAGGCATGGTACTGGCACAAAAACAGATACACAGATCAATGAAACAGAATAGAAAGCCTAGAAATAAACCCTTGCTTATATGGTCAACTAATCTATAAGAAAGGAGGCAAAAATATGCAATGGGGATAATACAGTTTATTCAACAGTGGTATAGGGAAAACTGGACAAATACATGCAAAAATGAAACTGGACCACTTGCTCACATCATACATAAGGATAAACTCAAAATGAATTAAAGATTTAAATTTAAGACCTGAAATCCTAAAGCCCTTAGAAGAAAGCATAGGCAGTAAAGTGTTCTATATCAGTCTGAGTAATGTCTTTTTGGATATGTCCTCTCAAGCAAGGGAAACTAAACCAAAAATAAACAAGCAAAACTTTATCAAATTAAAAAGCTTCTGCACAGTGAAGGGAACCATCAACAAAACAAAAATACAACATACTGAGTAGAAGAAGATATTCACAAATGATACATCCAATAAAGGGTTAATATCCAAGGTATATAAAGAACTCATACAGCTTAATAACAAAAATAAAATAAAATAAACAATCCAATCAAAAACTGTACAGAAGACATGAAGAGACAGTTCTTCAGAGCGAAAGGATATGTAGATGACCAACAAACTTATGAAAAGATGTTCAACATTACTAATAATCAGAGACATTCAAATTAAAACCACCATGAGATACCATGTCACACAATTCAGAATGACTATTACCAAGAAGTCAACAAATAACAAGTGTTGACAAGGATGTGAAGAAAAGGAAATTATTACACACTGGTGTAGAATACAGATTGATGCAGCTGCTATGTAAAATAGTATGGAGGTTCCTCAAAAATTTAAAAAAATGAACTGCCTTGTGACTGAGCACTTGCACTCTTGGGTATATAGCCGAAGGAACTCAAAACATTAATTCACAAAGATATATGCATCCTTATGTTCACTGCAGGATTACCATATTTTGCCATGTAAAATGCACACCTTTTTGCCCAAGTTTTTGAGGGAAATAAGGATGCACATTATACATGGACATAATGATTACATAACATGGGTATAATAATCCTGTGTATAACACACACAAAAATGTGGATGTGAGTTATACATGGGAGCACATTATACCTAGAAAAATATGGCATTTATAATAACCAAGATATAGAAGCAACCTAGGTGTCCATCAATAGATGAATGGATATATGTGATACACGCATCCGTGGAGTATTAGTCAGAAATTTTAAAAAATTAAATCTTGACATATGCGACAACATGGATGGATCTAGAGGGTACTATGCTCAGTGGAATAAGTCAGAGAAAGACAAATACCATATGATTTTACTTATATGTATATAATCTAAAAACAAAACAAAACAAAAACAGACTCATAGAAGCAGAGACCAAAGGGATGGTCGCCAGAGGGTTGAGTGAAAAGGTGAAGGGGAGTATATTTAATAATACTGTGATAAGTTTGCATGGTGACAAATGATTACTAGAATTAGTGGGGTGATCAAATTGGAAGGTATGTAAATGTCAAATCACTATATTATACACGTGAAACTTATATAGGATTATGCACCAGCAATACTTAAATTTAAAAATAAAGTTAATTTTAAAATAATAAATAAAAAGACCCCTGGCTGGTTGGCTCAGTTCATTGGAACATTCCCCCATACACCAAAGGTTATGGGTGTGATCTTAGGTTTCAGGTTTGATCTCCAGTTGGGAGTTTCCAGAAGGCAACCGATCAATGTTTCTCTCTGTCTCTCTCTCCCTTCCTCTCTCTAAAGTCAATAAACATATCCTTGGGTTTGGACTTAAAAATAAATAAATAAATAGTATCTGACATAGCACCTGGCCCATCAAGACATCCCAGCTGAGAATCTGACCCAGTCACACAGCTCTAACTGAGGTGAGGTAGAAATGAACCAAGGAGAGGAGCTTACAACAGAAGAGAGCACAAAATCCAACTGTCTCTGCCTCAGCTCCAGCCAGGCGGTTGGCATTTATTCCCTATCCCTGAATTCCAATACCATCTAATAAGATATGTGTCAAGGAACATTCTTTTATTGACCACACATTTTGTCAAATGAATTAGAATTTCCTCAGGTTGATATTAGGATGAGTCTTCATTTCTTGATTATCTGCTGTTTGGGTGGTAGGAAAGTCCTCTGGGTGCCAGAAAAGAAGTAGCCCAGAACTAAAAATCTTCTATGGACATTCCAGGAGAAAAGGGATTGATGGTGCTGTTTCCAGGGAGGCCCTGAGTTCACACCATACACAGAGAAGTCAAGGTCTGCCTGCAGGGGTCTGAGTCCTAGGCCAGAGTCCTTCCCACTCTGGACACTTGGAAAAGTGAATAAAAGTCAGCTCAGAGTGGAGGGGTGTGTGTAAGAGAGGGCATGTGTGAGTATGTATAAATGTGTATGAATAGAGTATGTGCAACCATGTATGTGTGAGATTGTGTGTGTAATTTGTGTGTGAGTGACACTATGTCATCATGTACATGTATGTATGGGAGACAGCAAGAGTGTAGGGGGAGGGGGAAAACAGTGCTCACACCCCTTGGACCCATCAGTATAGTACAGATGTGGCTCAGGTCATTTGTCTTCTAAATCCCAGGGGCTGGGTGCAGCTTTCAGGGTTCTACCCAAGACTTCCCATATGGTTTTTCTGACTCTCGCCTCCCTCATCTTAGCACAGAACAGACACCCAGCAAGCAATTGATGCAGTCATCTACATATTGCCTCTCATACTTGCACACGCAAGTTCACAACAGCACTATTCACAGTAGTCAAGAGGTAGAAGCAACCCAAGTGCCCATCAACAATTGATGGATAAAGAAATGTGGTGTATACATACATACAATAGAATATTATTCAGCCTTAGAAAATAAGGAAATTCGGATACATAGTACAATGTGGATGTACCTTGAGGATATTACGTGCTCAGTGAAATAGCCAGTCACAAAAGGACAAATTCATAAAGATGGAAAGTAAGATATAGATACCAGGGCCTGGGAGACAGGGACAAGGAGTTAGTGTGTAATGAGGACAGAGTTTCAACTGGGAGGATGAAAAAGTTCTAGAGACCTGTTGCACAGCAATGTGAATACAGTTAACACTACTAACTACTTAAAATGGTTAAGATAGTAAAATATATATGCATATATCTCATTTTTAGTTGGTCATAGACCTTCTCAGAGAGTATCTGTGGATGAGAGGCTCTGTGAGTGTATTGGTCTGTGTCCAGTCAGGGGATAAGGGCCACACAGTGACCTGAGCAGGACATTTAATACAATGAGATATAAGAGAGCTCCAGGGAACCCCAGGACTGAGAGACAACTAACTTGGAAGGGCCTAGGTCTCCACGGAGAAGGTGTGCCTGAGTGCACTAGAAATCATGGGGGTCTGCTGGTTCACAGGGGAAGGCTGGCTTCCAGCCACTGCTGTGCATGCTTTATGCCTAGTGGTCAGTCACATAGTGGGTGAGCTTGGGGCATCAGAATGTAGGCAGAGACCTACAGCTGAAAACCTGTACCAAGAGGCCATAGGAAAGTAATCAGAAGGCCAAGGTGAGGTTGCAAGTTGGCAAGGGAACACCATTCAGAGCATGTGGCTGGGCACCAGATCTACTCATCTCACAACATAAACCCTCAGACAGCAGAGTTCTTTCCTCCTTAACATCTATTTTCCAGTGCCCTGTACGGGAATAGCCTGACCGCCCTTGCCAGGAAGAAGGAATATCACTGTGGACAAGGAATTGAAAGGTGTTTGGAACTCAGAGGCAATGAGCTGGTATGGTGATCTCAGGAGAACAACAGGACTCCTAGACAGGACACCAAAAGAAATAACCATAAAACCTGAGAAATTGAACTTCACAAAATTTAAAACTTCTATTTACTGAAAGATACCATTAAGAAAATAATAGACAAGGCAGGCTTTAGAAAATATTTACTACACCTGTATCCAAAAAAGGACATGTATACATAATATACAGGGTCTGCCAGAGGTAATGCCTGCTTGAGTGTGGTTGGTCAGGTAATAATATGAGTTTGATAATTTATGGTTTTAATTTGAACATTTCACCTAAAATGTCATATGGTGTGTTTGAGTGTGATATTGTTATATTAAAGAATTACATGCTTATGACTTTGTAATAAAATGTTTTATAATAATAAAGGGGCTTTATTTATGCTGAACCCTGTATAAAGAACTCCTCAGAGAAAGATAAATACTGCATGATCTCTCTTATATGTGGAGTGTTAAAACAACAACCACAGCACAAAAAGCTCATAGATACAGAGGACAGATTTGGTGGGTGCCAAAGGTGGGGGATAGAAGAAATAAAATTTTAAAAAGTTAAAAGGGAACTCCTTAAAAATCAAGTCTAAAATGACAAATAACCCGAATTTCTTTTCTAACATTGCATTTATTTTTTAGAGAGAGGGGAAGGGAGAGAGAAAGAGAAGGAAAGAAACATCAATGTGTGAGTGAAACATCTATTGGTTGCTTCTTGCATACCCACAACTGACCCAAAACCCAGGTATGTGCTCTGACTGGAAATAGAATTGGCAACCTTTTGGTTCAAAGGCTGGTGTTCAATCCACTGAGTCACCCCAGCCAGGACTAACCCAAATTTCTAAGTGAACCAAGGACTTGGATAAACACCTAACCAAAGAAAGTATACAAGTGGCTGAGCACATGGAAATGTTATCAATGCCATTAATTATCAAGGGAGTGCTCATCAAGAGGGTGTGACAACCAGTTAACCTGCAAGCTAGGCCTTAACAATGTTCTGCCCATTGTTCCCACACTAAGAGCTATACAAGGACGCAGCCTTGATTGAGCAATGTGTTGTTGAAATTACCTAGCTGGTATACATGACAGAACCCAGTTAAGGACTCTATATAAGCTTTAAGGTTCTGGTGGACAGGTGCAGAGATCCACTCATCTTGTGGTACCCAAGAAAAGCCTAATAAGTATGTTTCCTTGCTTATTAAACCTGCCACATACCAATCTGGAGTGGCCTACTGCTTTCTTCAGTCTCTCCTTGCCCTCCTTGTATAGAGACTATTTTATGAACCAACAACTAGCAATCTAACCAGGAGACTGAAGAAGTGAGCCTTTAGAAGGAGGCAAGCTTGGTGAAATCCAAGTTAGTCATTGACCTCTTTGTGAGGTGGAGTAGCCCCTACATCAGATGCCTCTGGACCACTGTGAGCACAAGGACACCAGCCAACACTGGCCGCTTTAATGTGAGGAATTACTTGTAGCACACAATGGAAAAGAAGGGAAAAAAGTGACTGCCTAGCTAGAGGCTGAAAACTCAAGTTAGAAAATTGAATGAAGAGCTGAGATTAGAGATAGACAGAAGGTTGTTCACTGTTTGTTAGCTTCAGGGCTGACAGAGGGTGGAAGAACGTGATGTTTTACAAATCTAGGAGAGCATAAGCTGCTTCCCATGAAGGTTCAAGTGTTTGTGACAAAGCTTGATTAGGACACTAAGGTAGAATCTCTAGGAAAGTAAGGATAGCCAAGGGGAGGACATGTGGTGTGTGATGGACAGTAAAGCAAATAGAATGCCTCATGCCATTCAACTCCTAATACAAAGGGAAATCTTGACTAGTAATTACCCTAGACTTCTGATAATAGAGAAATATATTCCAAAACCCCTAGGGGAAAACTTGCATTCTTTATCTGTCCTTGAATTTGTAAATCGTATCAAGTTTTTGAAATTTACACATCCCAGGAGATAACAAAAATACTTCCCCAAATCACCTGAGACTGAAGAAAATAAAGGGGGAAAGAGGCTTTTTAAAACATAGATTGCTATAGAAGCTCTCCTGTCCCAAATACAGTCCACAGCCTCCATAAGATTACCCATTAAGGGGTAGTGTTTTGGAATTAAAAATGTGGGGTATCTGTTTATATGTTTATCTATTATCTATGGATATGTTATGTGCTTTTCCTACCTCCACAGAGTATTGCTAAAATTAATTTGTAAAAGAGGTATATTGGAATGGCTCAAAGAAGAATAACCTTTAATATCAGTAGTGTACTTCTGTAAAACTGAAACTGAATTCTCTTCCATCTGCTAGAAAGACAAAGAGTTCTTAGACAATATTGGTCTGTTTTTGATGGAATTTTAAAAAGTTTGTCTTTATCTTTTAAGTAATCTACCTAGAAAACAAAAACTCTATTTTATATATTTTAATTAATTAATTAAATTTATTTGTATGTATTTTTGCGATGATACTGTCATTATTACTATTTATTTGTTTGAAATGAGGGGCTCCTATATAAATATGCATTCATATAGGCTATTTTAAACTTTACATAATTTAAATAAGGGCTTACATCAAATTGATTATCCTTGATTTAGTTTAGTCTCATGTATTGAAGTTGTGGTCAGCAAGTTACTTTTTAAAAATTATTTTATTCCTGGCTGGCGTAGCTCAGTGGATTGAGCGCGGGCTGGGAACCAAAGTGTCCCAGGTTCGATTCCCAGCCAGGGTACATTCCTGGGTTGCAGGCCATAACCCCCAGCAACCGCACATTGATGTTTCTCTCTCTCTCTCTCTCTCTCTCTCTCTCTCTCTCTCTCTCTCTCTCTCTCTCTCTCCATCCCTTCCCTCTCTAAAATAAATAAATAAATAAAATCTTAAAAAATAAAAAAAATTAAAAAATAAAAAAATAAAGTAGAAAAAAAATTATTTTATTGTTGTTCAGTTATAGTTGTCTGCATTTACCCCCACCACTACCCCCAACCCCAGCCACACCCACCTTCCTCCCATGCTTCCAACCCCCATCTTGGTTTTCTCCATGTGTCCTTTATAGTTGTTCCTGAAAACCCTTCCCCCATTATCCCCTCTCACCTCCCCTCTGGTTACTGTCAGATTGTTTTTCATTTCAATGTCTCTGGTTATATTTTGCCTGCTTTTTTCTTTTGTTGATTATGTTCCAGTTAAAGGTAAGATCATAAGGTATTTTTCCCTCATCACGTGGCTTATTTCTCTTAGCATAATGCCCTCCAGTTCCATCCATGCTGTCGCAAAGGGTAGGAGCTCCTTCTTTCTCTCTCTTGTGTAGTATTCAATTGTGTAAATGTAGCACAATTTCTTGGTCCACTCATTTACTGATTGGCACTTAGGTTGCTTTGATGCTACTTTAATAGGGATTGATTCCAGCACTTGGCTATTGTAAATTGTGCTGCTATAAACTTTGAGGTGCATAGGTTCTGTTGGATTTGGTGTTTCAGTGTTCTAGGATATAATCATAGCAGTGGAATTGCTGGGTCAAAAGGCAATTCCATTTTTATAGTTTTCTGAAGATATTCCATACTGTTTTCCACAGTGGTTGCACCAGTCTTCATTCACACCAACAGTGCACTAGGTTTCCCTTTTCCCCACATCCTCTCCCAAACTTGTTTGTTGATTTGTTTATGATTATCATTCTCACTGGTGTGAAGTAGTATCTCATTATGGTTTTAATTTGCATCTCTCTAATGGCCAGTGATGCTGATCATCTTTTCATATACCTCCGGGCCCTCTGTATGTCCTCCTTGGAGAAGTGTCTGGTCAAGTCTTTTGCCCATTTTTAATGTTTTTTCTTCTTTGTGGAGTGGAGTCCTGTGAGTTCTTTATATATTTTGAAGATCAAACCTTTGCCTGAGTTATCATTGGCAAATATATTTTCCCATATAGTTGGTTCTCTTTCCATTTTAATGTTATTTTCTTTAGCCATGTAGAAGCTTTTTAATTTGATGAGGTCCCATTTGTTTATTCTTTTCTTTATGTCCCTTGCTCTAGGGAACATATCAGTGAACATGTTGCTGCGTGGAATGTATGAGATTTTCATTCCAATGTTTTCCTCTAGGACTTTTATGGTGTTATGACTTATAATGAAGTCTTTTATCCACCTTGAATTTACTTTTGTGTATGGTGTAAGTTGGTGATGGACTTTCATTTTTTGTGCATATTGCTGTCCAGATCTCCTGACACCAATTGTTGAAGAGGCTATTTTTACTCCATTTTATGCTTCTCTCTTTGTCAAATATTAATTGACCATGGAAACATTGGTTTATTTCTGGTCTCTCTACTCTGTTCCACTGGTCTATCTGTCTGTTCTTATGCTAGTACCAGTCAGTTTTGGTTACAATGGCCTTGTAATACAGTTTGATATCAGATATTGCAATCTCTCTTGCTTTGTTCTTCTTTCTCAAAATTGCTGCAGCTATTTGGGGTCATTTAGGGATTTAGGGTTTCACATAAATTTCTGAAATGTTTGCACTATATTTGTGAACTATGTCACTGGTATTTTAATAGGGATTGCATTAAATATATAAATCGCTTTGGGTGGTATGGATATTTTGGTGATAATTCTTCCAATCCACGAACATGGTACAGGCTTCCATTTGTTGTGTCTGCCTTAATTTGTTTCTTCAGTGTTGTGTAGTTTTCTGAGTATAGATCTTTACCTCCTTGGTTAAGTTTATTCCATAGGTATTTTATTTTTCTTGCTGCTATAGCAAATGGAATTTTTTTCCTGATTTCTGTTTTTGATGTTTCATTGTTGGTGTACAAAAATACTATTGATTTCTGAATATTGACTTTGTATCCTGCTGTTTTGCCAAATTCATTTAGGAAGTCAAGTAGTTTTTTGGTGGAATCTGTAGGATTTTCTGTGTATACTATCATGTCATCTGCGAACAATGACAGTTTTGTTTCTTCTTTCCAGTTTGGATGCCTTTTATTTCTTTTTATTATCTGATTTCTGTGGCTAGGACTTCCAGTACTATATTGAATAGGAGTGGTGAAAGCAGGCATCCTTGTTTTGTCCCTGGTTTTAGTAGGAAAGCTCTAAGTTCTGTCCATTGAGTACGATGTTGACTAAAGGTCTCACATATATGGCCTTTGTTGTGTTGAGGAACACTCCCTCTATTCCCAGTTTGCTGTTTGTTTGTTTTTTTTTTTTATCATAAATGAGTGCTGTATCTTATCAAATACTTTTTCTGCATCTATTGATATAATCATGTAATTTTTGCCTTTGCTTTTGTCTATGTGGTGTATTATGTTTGTTGATCTGCAAATATTGTACCATCCTTGCATCCCTGGGATGAATCCCACTTGGTCATGGTGTATGATCTTTCTAATGTATTGCTGGATGCAGTTTACCAATATTTTGTTGAGGATTTTAGCATCTGTGTTCATCAGCAATATTGGCCTGAAGTTTTCTTTCTTTGTTATGTCTTTATCTGATTTTGGGATTAGGATGATGTTGGCTCCATAAAAACAGTTTAGGAGTCTTCTAATTTCTTGAATATTTTGAAATAATCTGTGAAGGATGGGGGTTAGTTATCCTTTAAATGCTTTGGAAAGTTCTCCTGTGAAACCTTCTGGTCCAGGGCTTTCATTTGTTAGAAACTTTTTAATTACAGTTTCAATTTCATCAGGTGTGATTGGTCTGTTCAGGCTTTCTGCTTCTTCTTCATTGAGTTTTGGAAGATTATATTTTTCTAGAAATTTGTCCATTTCACCTAGGTTTTCAAATTTCTTGGCATATAGTTCTTTCAGTAAGTTCTTACAAACCTTTGTATTTCTGTGGTATCTATTTTAATCTCTCCTTTTTCATTTCTGATTGTGTTTATTTGGGTCCTCTCTCTTTTTTTTTTCTTGATGAGTCTGCTTAAATGCTTGTTGATTTTGCTTATCTTATCGTAGAACCAGCTCCTAAATTTATTAATCTTTAGAATTGTGCTTTTCTTCTCTATGTCATTTAATTCTGCTCTGATCTTGGTTATTTCCTCCCTTCTACTTTCTCTAGGCAGTCTTTGTTGTTGTTACTTGAGTTCTTGTAGTTGTAGGGTTAGGTTGTTTATTTTAAATGTTTCTATCATTTTTAGGTAGGCCTGTATTGTTATGAACTTCTATCTCAGGACTGCCTTCCCAGTGTCCCATAAGTTTTGGATTGTTGTGAGTTCATTTTCATTTGTTTCCAGAAACTTCTTGATTTTTTCCTTGATCTCATTCTTGACCCACTCATTATTTAATAGCATGCTATTCAGTCTCCATGAATATGAGTGTTTTGAGTTATTTCCTTTAGGTTGGTTTCTAGTTTCAGTCCCTTGAGGTCAGAGAAAATGCTTGAAATGATTTCAATTTTCTTGAATTTGTTGAGGCTTATTTAGTGTCTTATCATGTGGTCTATCTTTGAAAATGTTCCATGTGCATTTGCAAAGAATGTGTATTTTCCTTCTTTGGGATGAAAGGATCTCTCTCTCTCTCTCTCTCTCTCTCTATATATATATATATATATATGTGTGTGTGTGTGTGTGTGTGTGTGTGTGTGTGTGTGTGTCAGTAAGTTCATTAGATCTAGGGCATTGTTCATTGCCACCATATCTTTGTTGATATTTTGTTTGGAAAGTCTGTCCATTTTTGACAGTGGAGTGTTTAAATCCCCTACTTTAATTGTGTTGCTGTCAATACCTTTCTTGATGTCCTCCAAGAGTTTCTTTATGTATTTGGGTGCTCCTATGTTGTATGCATATATTTACTATGTTTATGTCTTCTTGACGGATTCTTCCCTTGAGTATTATGAAATGACTTTCTGGATCTCTTTTTATGGCTCTTTTTTTTAAGCCTATTTTGTCTGATATGAGTATTGCTACCCTGGCTTTCTTTTTCCTCTCCATTTGCTTGGAATACCTGTTTCCAGCCCTTCACTTTCGTTCTGTGTAGGTCTTTTGTTCTGAGGTGGGTCTCCTATAGGCAGCATGTGTGTTGGTCATGATTTCTATTTTTAAATATATTTTATTGATTATGCTATTACAGTTGTCTCATTCACCCCCTTCATTCCCCTCCACCCTGCACACCCTCTCCCACCCACATTCCTATCCTTTATTTCATATCCATGTGTCATACATCCTTTAGCTTCTACATTTCCCATACTATCTTGCCCTCCCCCTGTCTATTTTCTACCTACCATCTATGCTACTTGTTCTCTGTACCTTTTCCCCCTCTCTTCTCCTCCCACTCCCCTGTTGATAACCCTCCATGTGATCTCCATTTCTGTGGTTCCATTCCTGCTCTAGTTGTTTGGTTAGTTTGTTTTGTTTTAGGTGTGGTTGTTAATAACTGTGAGTTTGCTGTCTTTTTATTGTTCATATTTTTTATCTTCTTTTTCTTAGATAAGTCCCTTTAACATTTCACATAATAAGGGCTTGGTGATGATGATCTCCTTTAGCTTGACCTTATCTGAGAAGTGCTTTATCTGCCCTTGCATTCTAAATGAAAGCTTTGCTGGATAGAGCAATTTTGGATGTAGGTCCTTGCCTTTCATGACTCGGAATACTTCTTTCCAGCCCCTTCTTGCCTGTAAGGTCTCTTTTGAGAAATCAGCTGACAGTCTGATGGGAACTCCTTTGTAGGTGACTGTCCCCTTATCTCTTGCTGCTTCTAGAATTCTCTCCTTCATTTTTACCTTGGCTAATGTAATTCTGATGTGCCTTGGTGTGTTCCTCCTTGGGTCCAAGTTCTTTGGGATTCTCTGAGCTTCCTGGACTTCCTGGAAGTCTATTTCTCTTGCCAGATTGGGGAAGTTCTTTATTGTTTGTTCAAATAAGTTTTTGACTTGTTGTTCTTCCTCTTCCCCTTCTTGTACCCCTATAATTTGGATGTTGGAACATTTAAAGATGTCCTGGAGGTTCCTAAGCCTCTCCTCATTTTTATGGATTCTTGTTTCTTCCTTCTTTTTTGATTGTATGTTTTTTTATTCCTTCTGGTCCACTTCATTGATTTGAGTCCCAGTTTTCTTCCCATCACTATTGGTTCCCTATGCATTTTCCTTCATTTCACTTAGCATAGCCTTCATTCTTTCATCTACTTTATGACCAAATTCAATAAATTCTGTGAGCATCCTGGTCACCAGTGCTTTGAACTATGCATCTGATAGGTTGGCTGTCTCTGGGTCGATTAGTTGTATTTGTTGTGGAGCTTTGAACTGTTCTTCAGTTTGGGCCATTTTTCTTGTTGTGCTTGTTACATATTAGGGGTGGAGCCTTATTTGTTCACCAGGGTTGGGCAATCCTGTTGCTGGGTTGTGACACTGTATGTGGGGGCAAGCTCTAAGAGGGAACAGTGGTGCTTGCTCCACTCTCTGTTGGATTTCAGTCCCTTCTGCCACTTTCCCCAAGGAAACTTGGCCTTTCTGGTGCTAATTTCTGTGTGGGTGGGCTTGTGTCAATTCTAGGACCCTGTGGGTCTCTCCAAGGAACTCTCCTGTGAGGCTGGGATTCTCTCCTGGCACCTCAACTGCCTCACGTGTTTTCAATCAGTGTTTTGAGGCTCTATTTCCTGGCACTGGGACCCTGGGACTGCCTGGTCAGCCACCCGACTTGGACACAGTGCCTCACTTCACAATTTTCACCTTGCTGGGTCTGTCCATTGCCACCCCTTGTGTGGGGTCTGCAAGCCACCCCCTGCAAGCCCAGAATCCACCTGCTGTGGTCTTACACACTCGGGATGCCTTATGCACCTGGTGCCACCACTTTTTGTGCCTCACCCCCTCTCCACCCTGCTGCTCGACTCCACCCTTCCTACCGGTCTGGATGAATGTGTCTATTTTAACTCCATGGTTGTCTGACTTCCATACAGTTCAATTTTCTCTCAGTTCTGGTTGTTATCTTGTTTCTAAATTATTTCTGTCCTTATTTTGGTTGTGCAAGGAAGCACGGTGTGTCTACCTGTGCCTCCATCTTGGCCAGAAGTTCTGGTCATGATTTCTTATCCATTCGGCTATTCTATGTCTTTTGATTGGGGCATTTAATCAATTGACATTTAAGGTTATTATTGATAGGCATTTATTCATTTCCAGTTTTTTTGTACCTGTGTTTCTCTCTCTCTCTCACAGTTTTTCTTCTTGTTCTTAAAGCAAATCCTTTAGCATCTCCTGCGGAGCTGGTTTGGAGGAGTTATATTCTTTGAGGCTTCTTTTGTCTGGGAAGCTCCTTATTTGGTCTTCCATTTCCTTTGAGAACCTTGCTGGATAGAGTAGTCTCAGTTGCAGGCCTTTGCTTTTCATTATTTGGACTATTCCTTGCCAATCTCTTCTTGCTTGGAGCATGTCTGTTGAGAGGCCTGCTGCTAGCCTTATCGGGGCTCCCTTGTATGTTACTTCCTGTTTCTCCTTTGCTGCCTTCAGGATTCTCTCTTTGTCTTGGAATTTTTCCATTTTAATTATGATGTGTCTTGGAGTGAGCCTCTTTGGGTTCCTCTTGATTGGGACTCTCTGTGTTTCCTGGATTTATGTGACTTTTTCTCTCATGAAATTAGGGAAGTTTTCCATCATTATTTTTTCAAACAGGTTTTCTACCCCTTGCTCTTCTTCTTCTCCTTCTGGTATCCCTATTATATGGATATCATTATGCTTCATGTTGTCTTGCAGTTCTTTTAACACTTCTTTATTGTTTCTGAGCTTCCATTCCTTCCCTTGCTCATTCTGGGTATGTTTTTTTTTTCTACCTTGTCTTCCAGCTCACTGATCTGATCCTCTGCTTCTGAGCCTGCTTTTGATTTCTTCTTCTGTGTTCTTCAATTCAGAAATTGTATTCTTCATTTCCTCTTGGCCCTTGTTGATAGTTTCTATGTACTTTTTCATGCTGATATAGTTTTCATTGAGTTCATTGTAGTTTCCCTGTAGTTTTGGGTAATTCTCTGTGAGCTCATTGAGCTTCTTGATAACCATTGCTTTGAACTCCGTATCTGATAGTTGACACCTCTATTTCATTTAGCATTTTTTTTTCTGAGGCTTCCTCTTTTCCTTTCATTTGGGGGTTGTTTCTTTGTCTTCCTGTTGTTTGTGAGACTCTTCTTGTTAGCCTCTGCTTCTTACAGTGGTCTGTTCTTACTCCCTGGGTTTATGGTGTGAATTTCTATGGTAGAATACTTGTGAGGTTCAGTGGTGCATTCTTGCTGATCTCCCAAGCTTCCTGTTCTTGTGCTGTCACTTATGTTGGCTCTGTGTATGTCTTTGGGTTTGATTGTTGTTGGGTCTTTCTTTGGTGTGTCCTTCCTTCCAGATGATTAACTGAGGGTCTGTTTGTTCACCACCTCTTGTATTCTGCTGTGCAGGTGTGGGCAGGTTTTGTTGAAGCTGGCTCTTACGTGTGTACAAGGTTTTGAGGATTCTCTCTTGCTCTTGTTCAGTATTTTTTGTTCCAAGTAATTTCTCACCATTTAGTTGTATTTGCAGATAGGTCCTGGTTCATCTTCTGCAGATAGGTTCATCTTCTTCTGTTGTTATCTGTTTGTTGGTTCCTTCATTGGTGGTATCCTCTTCCAGCAGGTATTCTGGTGTTCACAGATTTTGCTTACTCTTTTGTTGTGGGGCAAGGAAAAATGGTTTAAGACAGCAAGAGGGTATTCTATGATATTTAAGGTACCAGATGTCTCAGCTGTTGTTATGCCTCCACTTTGGGTCCAACTCTGGTCTCTTCACAATTCCATGTTTTATTGTCTCAGGTCTGATTTTCCAATGTCCTCTACAATTTTTTGTCTCCAATATTCTTCATATATGCTTGAGTACTCTATTCCTCAGAAGATTGGCTAGGTGTTTCACCCATGTGTAGAGGGAAGCGGACTCTGATCCCACCCATCTCAACACAATCTTCCTTATTTACTTTTTGACTGCTCTGTCTAAATATTCCATTATTAGTTTTAGTAATGGTATGAGAGTAGATATTTTTGACATGTTTTTGGACTTTAAAAACATTTTCATTATTTTACAGTTGAGTATTATATTAGCCATGATGTTGTCATGTATTGCTTTTATGAAATTGAGATCTTTCCTTCTATTAGCATTGTTTAGAAATATTTTTATCAGTAATGTATATTTAATTCTTCAAAGACTTTGTATTTCTCAAATAATCATATGATTCTTGTTTTTGGTTCTTTATGTGATGAATGGAACTGATTGATTGCTGGATGTTGAGCCATTCTTGCATCACTGGTGGAGGGGAAAGGAGGAATAGAGGGAAGGAATCAATGTGAGAGAAGGATGGATCACTTTCCTCCCACACATACTCAAACTGGGACCTTGAGAGCATTCTGGGCACATGCCCTGACTTTAAAGTGAATTGGTGACTTTCAATTTTTGAGATGATGCCCAACCCACTGAGTCACACTAGTCAGTGTTCTTCTTCAGTGTTTTTGTTATTTATGTATACAAATGTGACAAATTTTGTCATGTTAATGTTGAATTTTGATACCCCAGTAAATTCGTTTCATGAATTTTATTTTTTTATTCTCTTGGATTTCTCTATCTCTTCCGGTATAAGCTGAAAAAAGTGACAGTTTGACTTTTTTATTTATTGAATAAATGCATTAAATTTTTTTCTTTTCTACAGGGTCCTATACCTAGAAGTTCTAGCATTAGTTTGAATTAGAGTGGAGAGAATGGACGTTTCTTTTTTCTTTTGTCTTATCTTAAAAAGCTTCATTTTTTCCACAACTGAATATGATAATAGCTGTGGGCTTATCCTGTATAGCTTTTTATCAAGTTGCAGGGATTTCATTGTATATTCATTTTTTAGTGTTTTTCAATCATAAATTGACATCAATTTTTGCCAAATGCTTTTTCTGCAATGTTTTGATGATCACATGTGTATAATTGTTGATTTTGTTAAGTCACCCTAATGTTTAAAAGATGTTGCACTAGATATGTAGTTTTGGTTCATTCTTACTTGAGTAATGTATAATTCTTTGAACATCCTGATAAATTCAGTTTGCTATTATTCTGTTAAGAATTGTGGCACCTGTATTTATTAGGGATATTGGCCTGCAAGCTTTTCCTCTGCTACGTCTTTGTTTTATCAGATTAATGTTGGCCTCAGAATGTGAATTTGAAAGTGTTATTTGATGGTTTTTGAAATAGTTTGAAGAAAAAATATACTAATTCTTTTAAAATTATTTTATTGTTGTTCAAGTAGTTGTCTGCATTTACCCCCCACCACTGCCCCCTACCCCAGCCATCCTCACCTCCCTTCCCTGATTCCACCCCGTTATGTTTTTGTCCATGTGCCCCTTATAGTTGTTCCTGAGAAACCTCTCCACATCCCCCATTACCCTCTACCTCCACCCCTCTGGTTAGTGTCAGATTGTTCTAAATTTCAATGTTTCTGGTTATATTTTGCTTGTTTTTTTTTAATTAGGTTCCACTTACATATTTTCTTCTTTATTTTTTTAAAGATTTTATTTATTTATTTTTAGAGAGGAAAGGGAGGGAGAAAGAGAGAGAGAGAGAAACATCAATGTGCGGTTGCTGGGGGTTATGGCCTGCAACCCAGGCATGTACCCTGGCTGGGAATCAATCCTGTGACACTTTGGTTCGTAGCCTGTGCTCAATCCATTGAGCTACGCCAGCCAGGGCTTAAACATTTTCTTCTTTTAAAAACATTTTATTTATTTTTAGAGAGACAAGAAGGTAGGGAAAAAGGCAGAGAAATATAAATTTGCACACCTTCACATTCTCCAAACAGGGGTTTGACATGCAACCAAGGCATAAGCCCTGACTGGAATTGAACCAGTGACAATTATGTTCACAGGATGATACCCAACCCACTGGACCATATTAGCCATGTCTCTACTTGTTTTCAACATCCTCTTATCTTCTACCCTTCTCAATTTATCTGTGTCTTTCTCTTTCCCATCTCTTTGTGGAGTTGAATTTCTAGAGGCATTTATTCTGTGGGGACAAAGGTGCTGTCAAATATTTTTGATGTGGAAGAAAGCTAAAAAATAAATAATTTTACTCAAAATGACAATATGCAAACCAAGAGACCTATTATGAATGCATACACTTTGTTATTGGGGATTAGCTTTGAAAATATTTATATGTGGTGTGGGTTTTGAAACTCTGTAAACTGTGGATGTGGCCTCTGTGATATATGAAGGATGTGTCCTTTGTGAGGTATTTAGTGAAAAGAATTTGATTTGCTACATTTTATCCTATCTTATCTAATAATTATTGCATGGGATATATTAGGCAAAGAAGCTAGAATCATTCAGAAGGAATCATTGGGACTTATAAAGACAGATACATCCTGGGTGGAGAGCTAGAAAGAACTGATATTTATTTTGAAAATAGACCCAGTTTTAAAGAACTGGGAGGAAGAGTCTCTGATGTGACTTGCTTGGGCATCTTCTTTGAATGTCTCACCTGAGGAAGCTCAGTCTTCACACAGAATAAAGGGGAGCCAATGTTGCTGTTCTTGCACTCTGTTATTTTCAGACTCTGTGCTTTTGAGGAAAAAGGAGGTGAGTAAAAATGTACAGAAACAGGGCTGGTAAGGATAAAATGAACAGAGCTCTTGTTAATTGGAAGTTAAGCGTACACAGTTAAGCCCCACCTTCCTACTGTCACAGGTAGGAAGGTGGGGAGACATGGGCGAGACTGGATTCAGTTGGAAGACAGGGAGACTTATGCAGGGGTGGAGTAGGTGAACCCCTGAAAAAGTGTGTGGACTTGGTGTCAATTTGAAGGTAAAGACAGGTGGGCAGGAATAGTATCAGTTGGAAGGCACAGAGAGGTATGGTGCTGCTGTCAGTTTGAAGAAATGGAAGTTTGACAGGTCTAGAATGAATCAGAAATAAAATAAGGTGCATGGAATTTCAAACCATTGAAATTCTGGGAGAGGAGCAGGCCTGACATTAGTTTAATATTATTTTCTTGTTGTTGTTATGGACTGGCCCAGATTTATTTTTGGCATGTATTATTTTCTGATTTTTGAAGACCACTTATTGTAGAGTCTTTCTAAAAGTGTTGCCACTTTATTTCCTTTAGCTGATGGTGTTTTGTTTATGAATGTTCACCATTGACTGTACCAACTTCATCCTGGTCCTGCAGAGAAACATCAAGCTAGACTTTGTGAAGTTCAGACCCACAGAGTTGGTCATACAGATACTAGTGAGAGCCCCTTCTCTTTTCCAGCTTTCTCCTTCACCTTTTTAAATGTCCTTTCTGTGCCCTTAGGGGGATGGCTAGGGAAATAGATTGTTCCAGGCTGAACAACTGGAAATGACAGAGAAAACTGTTGTGACTTTAATGTAGATATAATGCCTTTTACTTTCCTATCTGTAATGCAGAGTTGAAAATTAATTTATATCAAAGGGTCCTTTTAAAAATTATTGTGGTATGAGATGATTAAAGAACAATAATCTTATTTAAAAACACTGTGTTTTAATAAATTAAAAAATAAAAATAGACTCAACTGCAATATTAGACTAGGGTCATTTGATAGGTGTTTATAGAGTAATGCATTTAAAACTGCAGGGTACACATTTTTCCCCAGTTTATACACAACACTTCCCAAGATCACTCTTCTACTAGGAGAAAAAAATCCTCAATAAATTTTAACTATTTAAAGTTATATTAATGATATTTTCTGACCACAATGGTAAGATGCTAGAAATCAAATATAGGAAAAACCCACAAATATTTGAAGATTACATAGTAGGCTACCAAACACCCTATAAATAAAAAATGAAAACAGAAAAACAACAACTATATTGAAAGAAATAAAAGTGCAAACACAGTCTTAGAAAACTTGGATTTAGCAAAAGCTGTGGTAAGAGGAAATATTATGACTATACAATTCTAACTAAAGAATAGAAAAATTTCAATAAAATCATTAGAACTTATTTCTAAATACATTAAAAATGAAGTAAAAAAACAAAAAGTGTATTGATGTGATATAAAAAAAAATCACTGCTATAATAAATAAAGCAGAAAAATAGAAGAATACACTAATAAAACCAATGGCTACTTCTTTGAAATGATAAATACACTTGAAAAGCCTCTAGTAAAACTCATCAAGCAGTAAAAAGAGAAAACAGAAATACATAAAATGAGAAAAAGAAACAAACTACCATTGACACCAAAAAAGCACAAAGAATTCTTGAGAAATACCATCAACAATTATGTACAATTAATTTGACAATTTAATAAAATGGGAAATTTTTAGAAAATTCAACATTTCAGGGCTAAACCAGTAAGAATTATATAAGCTTAACAAAACAATTACCAGCAACAAATTTGAAGAATTAATCACAACACCCAAAGAAGAAAAGCCAAAGATCAGATAGATTTACAGGGGAATTCTAATACTTATTTTTAAATAATTAATAAATTATAGAAGTACATTTCCAAATTAAATGTACAAGGCCAGCATTATTCTGATACCAAAACTACACAAAGACACTGTGGGGGGGGGAGAGAGAGAGAGAGAGAGAGAGAGAGAGAGAGAGAGATTTATAGGCTTATATTGTTGATAAATGTGCAGGCCAAAAATCTCAACAGAACAGTAGCAAACCAAATTTAATAACATTTTTAAATGATTACACACCCTGATCAAGAATGACTCAACATTTAGCAAACAATCAATGCAATTCATGAAATCAAAAACCAAAAAGAGGAATCATATGTTTATTTGAGAGATACAGGAAAAGCCTTTGAAGAACTAAATATGCATTACTGATAAAAATATTATAAAAGAATGCTAATAGAAGGAAAGGTCTTAGTTTGATAAAGGCTATATATGACAGCCTAACAGCTAACATAATAATTGTGAAATAATAAAAGAAATTAAAGATCAAAAACATGTCAAGAATGTCTCCTCTCATTACTATTACTAAAAATAATAATGAAATATTTAGACATAGTCAAAAAATAAAATGCATGTAAATAAAAAAGAAAGAAAACTGTCAGTATTTGTAGATGACATGCGACTCTATGTAGAATATTTTTCCTTTCATTTTTCTTTTTTTATTATTTAAGTACAGTTGTCTCCATTTTTCCTCCACCACTCCCCACAGCCCAATGATTCCCACCTCCCACCCTCAATCCTACCCCATTTAGTTTTGTCCATGTGTCCTTTATATATGTTCCTGAAAACCCTTCCCCATTTTCCCCTCCATTATCCTCTCCCAACTTCCCTCTGGTTATGGTCACATTGTTCTTAATTTCAATGTCTCTGGTTGTATTTTGCTTGTTTGTTGGTTTTGTTCATTAGGTTCCCTTATACATGAGATTATATGATATTTGTCTTTCACTGACTGCCTTACTTCACTTAGCATTATGCTCTCCAGTACCATCCATGATGTTGCAAAAGGTAGGAGCTCATTTTTTCTTTCTGCTGCATAGTATTCCATTGTGTAAATGTACCATTGTTTTTTTATCCATTCATTTACTGATGGGCAGACACTTAGTTTGCTTCTAGCACTTGACTTTATGAATTGTGCTGCTACGAACATTGGGGTGCGTAGGTTCTTTAGAATTGGTGTTTCAGGGCTCATAGGGTATAATCAGAGCAGTGGAATTGCCAGGTCAAAAGGCAGTTTCAGTTTTAGTTTTCTGAGGAAATGTCATACTGTTTTCCACAGTGAAAACCAGTCTGCAATCCCACCAATGGTGAAGTAGGGTTCTGTTTTCTCCACATCTGATGTGGACCCTAGTCCATGGGGTCTATGTATTGTGGCTGCCACAAACAAACTCACATGGACTACAGAAGTCCTGTGGAGAAAAAGGGATGGCATGGCCACTCACTGAGTGAGAGAGGGCCTGATCTCTGGCTGGACAAGCTTTTATTGCTTTTCTGGGTACATTACATCAAGGATGGTCTTCATTTACTATTCATGGGTTCACTGTAGGTAATTACCTTTCACAGATAACAAAGGAAAGAATGTCATGAATTACTTCAAAGAGAAGGAAGTTTCAGATGCAAGAGAAAAACTGGTTGAACCGATTACACTCCATACATGGGAGTTTTAGCACAGATTTTAGTAAGTTACTTTAGAGATATACAGTAAACATGTGCTGCCTCAATTCAAGGTAAGGGAGTTTTAGCAAAAGCAAGCCTCATAGCAGCCTAGGTACAATGCAGGCCTGATCCCCCACAGGAAAACCTATCCGTGGGATTTTGTCCTATGTGCTGATTCACTCCCCACTGAATTTTCCAAGTTAGGGTCTGGGCTACATTTGTCACCCCATGTGGAATGGCTCCCTATACATATCCTCCTCTTTTTAATTTTTTTAAATTATTTTATTGTTGTTCAATTATAGTTGTCTGCATTTAACTCTCACCAATAGCCTCAACCCAGCCAAACCCACTTCCCTCCCTCACATCCACATCCTATTCAACACTTGTTTTTGATTTGTTTATGATGACCATTGTCACCTGTGTGAAGTGGTATCTCACTGTGCTTTTACTTTGTATCTCTCTGATGGCTAGTGATGTTGAGCATCTTTACATATGTCTCTGGGCCCTGTGTATGTCCTACTTGTAGAAATGTCTGTTCAAGTCCTTTGACCATTTTTAATTGGGTTGTTTGTCTTCTTCAAGTGTACTCGTGTGAATTCTTTAAATATTTTGGAGATCAAACCCTTGTCCAAGGTATCATTGGCAAATGTTTTCCCATATAGTTATTTCTCTTTTCATTCAAATTCTCTTCTCTTTAGCTTTAAGAAGATTTTTATTGTGATGAGATCCCATTTTTTATACTTTCCTTTATGTCCTTTGCTCTAGGGGCCACATTGACAAAGATATTGATGCATGGATTAGATTTTCTTTTTTAAATATATTTTATTAATTCTGCTATTACAGTTGTCCTATTTTCCCCCTTCATTCCTCTCCCCCTGCACAACCCCTCTCACTCACATTCCCCCCTTTAGTTCATGTCCCTGTGTCATAAGTTCTTTAGCTTCTACATTTCCCATACTATCTTGCCCTCCCCCTGTCCATTTTCTACCTACCATCTATGCTACTTGTTCTCTGTACCTTTTCCCCCTCTCTTCTCCTCCCACTCCCCTGTTGCTATCCCTCCATGTGATCTCCATTTCTGTGGTTCTATTCCTGTTCTAGTTGTTTGCTTAGTTTGTTTTTGTTTTAGGTGTGGTTGTTAATAACTGTAAGTTTGCTGTCTTTTTATTGTTCATATTTTTTATCTTCTTTTTCTTAGATAAGTTCCTTTAACATTTCACATAATAAGGGCTTGGTGATGATGATCTCCTTTAACTTGACCTTATCTGAGAAGCGCTTTATCTGCCCTTGCATTCTAAATGAAAGCTTTGCTGGATAGAACAATCTTGGATGTAGGTCTTTGCCTTTCATGACTTCAAATACTTCTTTCTAGTCCCTTCTTGCCCATAAGGTCTTTTTTGAGAAATCAGCTGACAGTCTGATGGGAACTCCTTTGTAGGTGACTGTCTCCTTATATCTCACTGCTTCTAGAATTCTCTCCTTCATTTTTACCTTGGCTAATGTAATTCTGATGTGCCTTGGTGTGTTCCTCCTTGGGTCCAAGTTCTTTGGGATTCTCTGAGCTTCCTGGACTTCCTGGAAGTCTATTTCCTTTGCCATATTGGGGAAGTTCTCCTTCATTATTTATTCAAATAGGTGTTCAATATCTTGCTCTTCCTCTTCTCCTTCTGGCACCCTTATAATTCAGATGTTGGAAGGTTTAAAGTTGTCCTGGAGGTTCCTCAGCCTCTCCTCATTTTTTTTTTTAATTCTTGTTTCTTCATTCTTTTCTGGTTGGATGTTTATTTCTTTTTTCTGGTCCACACTGTTGATCTGAGTTCCAGTTTCCTTCCCATCACTGTTGGATCCCTGTGATTTTTCCTTTATTTCACTCAGCATAGCCTTCATTTTTTCATCTAATTTGTGATCAAATTCAACCAATTCTGTGAGCATCCTGACCACCAGTGCCAATTGAACTGTGCATCTGATAGGTTGCCTATCTCTTGGTCACTTAAAAGTATTGCTCTGGGGTTTTCATTTGTTCTTCTGTTTCAGTCACTTTTTTGGGGGGGGGGATCTGGTCATGTCTATTATGTGTGAGGGGTGGGGCCTTAGCTGTTCACCAGGGCGGGGCATCCCAGTTGTTGGGTTGTGATGCTGTATGTGGGGATAGGGTCAGAGAGGGAACAATGGTGCTTGCTCCACTCTGTCAGATTTCAGTCCCTTCTGCCGCTTCTCACAAGCAAATTGGGCCCTTCTGGTGCAGGTTCCTGGGTGGGTGGGCTTGTATACATTCTAGGACCCTAAGTATCTCTCCAACAAACTCTCCTGTGAGGCTGGGAGTCTCTCCAAGCACCTCAACTGCCACAAGTGTTTTCAATCAGTACTTTTTGGTTTTATTTCTTGGCACTGGGGCCCTGGGTTGTGCAGTCTGTCTTGCTGCTCATTTTCACCTCGTTTATCTGCATGCAAATATGTGTCTGCAGACAGCCAGCTGCCTTGTGCTCCTCACTGGGCCTGCTCATTGCCTCCCTGCACCCGCACCCGGGGTCTGCCTCCAGGGTCTGCTAGTTCACCACTTTTTCCTGCTGGGACCCCTCTCCAACGGCCTCCAACTCTGCCCCTCTTACCAGTCTGGAGGAATGGTTGTCTGGACTTCCATACAGTTCAATTTTCTGTCTGTTCTGGTTGTTTTTTGTTTCTAAATTTTTGTTGTCCTTCAGTTTAGTTGTGCGAAGAGGCACAGTATGTCCACCTATGTCTCCATCTTGGCTGGAAGTCAGGATGAGATTTTCTTCCCTATATTCTCCTCTAGGACTTTTATGGTGTCAAGACTTATATTTAGGTCTTTTATCCACCTCAGATTTATTTTTGTGTATGGTATGAGTTGGTGATTAAGATTCATTTTATTACATGTAGCTGTCCAGGTCTCCCAACACCATTTGTTCAAGATGCTCTTTTTACTCCTTTATATGCTTCTGCCCCCTTTGTCAAATATTGATTGACCATAGAGACTTGGGTTTATTTTTGGGCTTTCTGTTCTGTTCCATTGGTCTATGTGTCTCTTCTTACACCTGTACCAGAGTGTTTTGATTACAGTGGCCTTATAATACAGTTGGATGTTGGATAATGTGATCCCTCTTACTTTATTCTGCCTTATCAATATTGCTACAGCTATTCAGGGTCATTTATAGTTCCACATACATTTTTGAAATGTTTGTTCAATATCTGTGAAATATATCATTGGTATTTTAATAGGGATTTCTTTGAATCTATCAATTGTTTTGGCCCAGGGAACACACTCACCTCTGCAAAAATATCTCCCCCCACAATCTCAATATCAACAACAAATAAACAAGTATTAATAAGGCTGTAAATAGATAAGAGTATTATAAGAAAATAGAGAATTAACCTATTGTATATATTTAGTGACTCGTTATACACAAACTTGCTGGACAAGAAATGAATGTTGAAAAGCTATGCAAGAAAGAAAATATCAATAATCATGGAGAAGACCACAGGCGATTTCATCTCAGCCACCTTCAGTATGTAGCACTGTTTTGTTTCCTGGATCTGCCTCTAATGGTGTCAGATGTTGACCCTCTCTGACCTTAGGCACTTGCTCTAAGACTGCCAGAGATCTGATGTCTATAGTTGTCTGTTTCAGTTTTTAATTAGTCACTTTGCATTCAGAAGTCAGGCTTAAACCACTTAGCGCAGGGCGGAATTCCTTCTGGGGTTGAGGCTATTGTTTCCCTTCAGGTTGGTGCTGCTTGGAGGGGAGTGGTCTGCCTGAGCAGGATAGCTGCTGCAGTGTGGGAGTTGACTAAGCACCAGGATCCAGGTTGGCAGTCTATCAGTAATGCATGTAGTATTCTATTTCATGTCCTGTATCTCTTGAATATTCATATGATTATTTTTGATGTGTTGAATCACATCAACTGTTTCCTGGATGTTGAGCCTTTCTTGTATCATTGGTATAATTCACACTTGATCAAGGTGTATAGTCATTTTAATATATCATTCAATTTGGTTTGCTATATTTTCTTGAGAATTTCAGTATGTACATTTACCAAGAATATAGGCCTTAGGTCTCTCTCTCTCACTCTCTCTGTCTCTCTCTCTCTGCAGTCTCTTGCATTAGTTTGGGTATCACAGTAATGCTGGCCTGATAAAACAAATTTGTAACTAAACTTCATCAATTTATGGATTAACTGAGAAGTATATGCATGAATCATTTTTTAAATATTTGTTAGAATTCTCTGTAAATCTATCTGGGCCTGGACTTTTCTTTTTGGGTGTTTTAATTATTGATTCAAATATATTTCTAGCAAATGTTTTGTTAAGATAATGTGATTTGTCATGATTTAGCCTTCCAAGAGAATGTGATTTAAAAATTTTCCATTTTACTGAATGGTCAAATTTGTTGTATATAATTGTTGATGGTATTCTTTAAAAATTCTTTGTTTATGTGGTGTTGATTGTTTTTCTATTTTTTTCTGATTTTATTTATTTTTATTTTCTCTCTTTACTGCTTTTGGGTCTTCTTAGAGGTTTTTCAAACTTACTTATCATTTCAAAGAAGGAGCCTTCAGTTTTATTAGTCTTCACATTGTTTCTCTTCTTTCTTTATTATGGCACTGATCTTTGTTTTGTTTTTATTTCAACATGCTTTTTGGTTTGTTACTCCTTTTTATAATGTATTCAGATATTCAAATGATTTTACTGAAATTTTCAGTGCTCTTAGAGCTGGGTTGTTATAGGCTTTTCTTATATGAGCTTCTGATAAATGCAGGTTTTCTAAGGCCATATTTGAATTTTTATTTTTCTGACTGTAGTTGTGGGTTTTCCATTTCTTTTAATTTTTTAGAAGATTTATTTATTTAGTTAGTTATTTTATACCAGGTGAAGGGAGACAAAAAGAGAGGGAGAGAAACACCAATGGGTAGTGGCCTTCACATGCCCCGTACTGGGGACCTGGCCTGAAACCCAGGCTTGTGCCCTGATTGGGAATCAAACCAGCATTTGTTTGGTTTTCAGGGTGGCTCTCAGTCCACTGAGGCCTAACAGCAAGAGCTTTTTATTTTAATTTTGATTTATTGAGTGTTTGGTAGTATATTGATTAATTATCAAATATATCGTTGCTTTTTTTTTTTTCTTTCCTATATTTCATTTCCAGCTTCTTACCATTGTGGTCAGGAAATGTGGTTATTATAGCCTTGTCTGGTATTGTTACAGAAAAGCGACTCAGATAGCTTCAGGGTTTATGAAGTGCAGTTTTATTCACACATGCAGACCCAGGGGAGGCAGTCTCCAAATTCTGGGCCCCAAGGTCAGGCGGGGCTTGCTTATATTCTTGCTGCAAAGGTGGAAGTAGGAGTGGGGAGGAGCGCAGTCTCTTGCAGGGAGCAGGCTTACAGAAGCAGAAAGCAGGAGTTAGTGTGTGACCTTGAGATAACTGCTATCTAAGAATGGCTACTGCTCAGTTATGTCCTGTCACACTATGCCTCAGTGGATTGAGCACTGGCCTGTGAACAAAGGATCACCTGTTTGATTCCCTGTCAGGGTACATGCATGGGTTACAGGACAGTCCCATTTGAGGTACATGAGAGGCAACCAGATACTGATGTTTCTCTTTCTCACTTTTTCCTTCTCTTGCACTCTCTCTAAAAGTAAATGAATAAAATAATTTAAAAAAAAGGAAAATGTGGTTCATATAACTTTAAACTTTTAAATTTACTGAGGGCTGTTTTTCTCCTAGTATAAGATCTATCTTGGAAATTTTCCATGTGAAATAGAGAAAAATATGTACCCTGCAATTTTAAGTGCAATGGTCTATAAATATCTATCAAGGAAATCTGTTTTTTTTTCTTTTCCCCCCCCACAGGAGATTTGCATTATTTTTTAAAATTTTATTTTAATCATTCAAGTACAATTTTCTGTCCTTTACTCCCACCCCAGCCCACCCTCCCATCCGTCCCCACCTCCCTCCCATTTCTACCCCCCCAGTTTTTGTCCATGTGTCTTTTATATTTGTTCCTATAAACCCTTCCCATTTTCCCCTGAAATTCCCCTGACAGTGACCAGAGGGGAGAGGGGAGGGAATTTCAGGGAATTTCAGGAAACTTGTTTTGAAGTTAGTCTAAAATTATTTTTAATTGTTTAAAATACAGTGTTTTAAAATAAGATTATTCTTTATTCATCTCATACCACATTTAATTCTCAAAAGGAACCCTTTAAATGAATTATTTTTCACCTCCCCATTACAGATGAGGAAAGTAAAAGACATTTTAGATACTTTAAATTCACAACACCATTAATAGCCCTTCCAGTTTTACATCCAGGAACTGTCTATTTCCCTAGCCATCCATATCATGTAATAATACAGTAAGGAAGTTTAAGTAGATTAGCAAGACAGATGGAAAAGATAATTAGGTGTCTCTAGCAAGGGGCTCTTAAAAGTATTTTTACAACTGACTCTGTGGGTCTGAAGTTCACAGAGTCTAGCCACAGGTTGTCTATATGGCACAGGATGAAGATGATATAGTTGATCTCACAAAGGCATTAGAAAAAGGCCAGCAGTTGAACTGAAAAAAAAATAATAAAGTGTCAACAAGTCTAGAAAGGGTTTGGACCAAATCCAGGGTACTTCCAGGCCCTTATAAGCAATAATGGCATTCCTCCTCAGGACATGTACTATAAAAACAGGGGGTGGTTCTCTGGACTCAGAGATCACTAACCTATATTCATTGTCTTGTGATCCTTTTCTCAAGTTTACATTTGGAAAATGCCTCCAGATAAAAAAAATGCCAAGAAAATGGCATATATGAAATATATGGAGGAGATACAAAGTGATGTGTAGTTTGTCCTATCCTCTGACCAAAACTGAAGATTCATTGTTGTGTCTGCTTTTTGTTACTGAGTTATGGTATGTGTTTCAGGGTGGGTCTCCTTGAATGAGGTACATAAGATACAGAGTTGAAGGAGTGAACTGCATGCAAAATGACACCAAGTATCTGAGTGGTGCTGGGGATTTTCAACTGCTCCCAGAAATTCCTAAATAGGCTACAATAAAACCAAAAACCTGGACTAGAAAAACGGTATCTGAAACTCCTTGGAATTTTGCATTCCAGGTGCTTTTTTTCAAACTTTGGAAGGCCACAGGCAAGTGAAGATGGAGGCATAAGGCCTTTTATGAGTGAGTGAAATTTTATAAAGATTAACAAGCACAGCAGGTCCAGCAATATACTCTGCTAAACCAAGCACCAGATAAACAAAAGCTATGGCTAATCCAATATATCCATCCAAATAAATATAAAATATATTTTCTAACAACTTTCAAAGAAGCAAACTGAGGCTCAGAGAGTTGAGGGTTTAGCCCCAAGGCACATCCTGGAAATGGACAATGTCACCATGTGGCATGGAGTTGGCCAGTGCTCACTTAGTGAAAAACTGGTTCAGATTATTTTGGGTGCTATTGAATGTCAGAAAGGTAAAAAGTTACATAGTCATGTAAATGAAGGTCCTACATGTGAAGTTTAGTACCATGGACACTATGGGCACTTCAGTATTATGCCTTCAGAGATCTCTCAATGTGCAAGCCTCATCCAGAGATGAACTAATGTATCCTCACAACAAATTATACAAAAAGGGCCATAATATCAGTCACATTATGTTTAACAAGTAGAAGTATAAACTTCCAGAGGTTGTCAAGGAACACTCAGCACTTCAGAGATATTTTTGCAAGGACAGGTGTGCACAAGGTGAAAAAACTATGTTATAGATGTATACTTCAAGTTTAATGAGGAGGAAAATTATTCAATCATTGTTTTCAATGCAGCTTGTTAGCTGAGGAAAAACTGGCCCCCCATTTATGGGTAGTCTGTATTAAGAGCAGAGTGAGTCTGACGTCAATAATCTGATTATAGAAATAAGAATAGGAGACAACTGTACTTGAACAACATTAAAAAATGAAAAACTGAAATTAAAAGTAAATAGAGCAATAAAAAATAAAAGCTTACAGATTATTAAAAAGAAAAGGAAGGAGAGGCCTAAAGATTTCAAATTATCCCTCAAAGGTGCAGGGTGGAACTACTAACCCCCTGAAGTTCTGGAAGAATGACATTTTGTTTAAGCTCTGAACCTTCATCTACCTGTGAAATAGGGGAAATATCAGCAGAATGCCTTTATTTCCCAATATGGAGACAATGTGAAGGAACAACACACACAATGAGAACCTTCTTGATCTCAAATGAAGATACTGATTGCTTTTTGGTTTTCTTTAAATTGAATGTTGATACTCCTATTATAGAGATTCCAGGTTTCTAAAAGTGGCAACTACTTAATGATTTCAGGAAGAGAAATAGCACATTCCAACAAAGAATCTGTAGGATGACTCGGGACAAAAGAAATCTGTTTTGCTGGTAAACCAGTTTACAGATGCTTCAAAATATCATTAAAACAAGTGCTCATCAAAGACCAGTGGAAAAACACATTTGAGGGCTAGTACACAATGGTAGTTTCCATTTAAAAGAATGATAAATACACCCAAAGCAATTTACAGATTCAATGCAATACCTATTAAAGTACCAGTGGCATATTTCACAGACATAGAAAAAACACTTCAAAAATTTATATGGAACCATAAATTACCCCAAATAGCTGCTGCAATTTTGAGAAAGATGAGCAAAGTAGGAGAGATCACAATACATAATACTAAACTGTATTACAAGGCCACTGTAATCAAAACAGCCTGGTACTGGCATAAAAAGAGGCACATAGACAAATGGAACAGAATAGAGAGCCCAGAAATAAACCTAAGTCTCTATGGTCAATTAATATTTGACAAAGGGGGCAGCAACATTAAATGGAGTAAAAATAGCCTCTTCAACAAATGGTGTTGGGAGAGCTGGACAGCTACATGCAAAAAAAAATGAAACTAGAGCACCAACTTATACCATACACAAAAATAAATTTGAGGTGGATAAAAGACCTAAATATAAGTCTTGACACTATAAAAGTCCTGGAGGAAAACATTGGCAAGAAAATCTCAGATATTTCATGCAGCAATATTTTCACTGATATGTCCCCTAAATCAAGGGACATAAAGGAAAGAATAAACAAAAGGGATCTCATCAAAATAAAAAGTTTCTGCACAGTTAAAGAAAACAGTATTAAAATTAAAAGAGAACCAACCATTTGGGAAAACATATTTGCCAATGATACCTCAGACAAGGGTTTAATCTCCAAAAATATAAAGAACTCACATGACTCCACTCTAAGAAGACAAGCAACCCAATTAAAAAATAGGCAAAGAACTTGACCAGACGCTTCTCCAAGGAGGACATACAGAAGATCCAGAGACACAGGAAAAGATGCTCAGTATTGCCATTTGAGAGATGCAAATTAAAACCACAATGAGATACCACTTCACACCAGTCAGAATGGCCATCATACATAAAGCAACAAACAAATGTTGGAGAGGTTGTGGAGAAAAGGGAACCCTAGTGCACTGTTGGTGGGATTGCAGACTGGTACAGCAACTATGGAAAACAGTATGGAATTTTCTAAGAAAACTGAAAATGGATCTGCCTTTTGACCCAGCAATTCCACTGTTAGGATTGTATCCTAAGAACCCTGAAACAGCAATACAAAAGAACCTATGCACCCCAATGTTCATAGCAGCACAATTTACAATAGTCTAGTGCTGGAAGCAACCTAGGTGCCCATCAGTAAATGAATGGATCAAAAAACTGGTACATTTACACAATAGAATTCTATACAGTAGAAAAAAGAAGAAACTCCTACCCTTTGCGACAGCATGGATGGAACTGGAAAGCATTATGCTAAGTGAAATAAGCCAGGTGGTGAGGGACTAATACCATATGATCTCAACTTTAACAGAAATCTAATCAATAAAACAAACAAACAAGCAAAATATAACCAAAGACACTGAAATTGAGAATAGGCTGACAGTGACCAGAGGGGAGAGTATGGGGGATTTCAGAGGAAGGGGGGAAGGGTTTGAAGGAACTAATATAAATGACACATGGACAATAACCTGGAGGAGTGGAGACAGGAGGGAGGTGGGGAGGCCTGGGGGATGGGCTGTGATGGGGGTAAAGGGAAGAAAACTGTACTTGAACAACAATTAAAATAAAAAAAAACAAATGATAAATTCAGAGTCTGGATGTTTGTAATAAAGTAGCTAAATTCAGAGAGATATAATGACAATGTGACAACTACAGCCTATTCAGTTTGGTATCAGGTGATAGCTATAATATATATATTATATATATATTATTATATATAATATTATATATAATATTATTATATACTATTATATATTATATATATAATATATATTATATATTATATATATATATTTTATCTGACTATCTGTCTATTCACAGTCCCATTTCTGAGTGAATTTATTTAGACAAAATTTTGTATGATACCAGCCTTCCTACATACAACCACCATTTTCATGACTATCTTACCTGCTCACTTATGTGGCTTAACACCAAACAACACATTTCAGACCTGCTTTTCAGAAAGTGGGCACTGGTCATCCCCTTGGCTCTAGGTGACTCTACCAACATCTAGTTTGTGTCATGGGAGTATCCTGTTATCTGTATGAGACTCAGTTTGCATTGCTGAAAAGTAGGCAGTATAAAATAAACTTTGTGTAATTTTAAATGAAGTAAATAGATTAGTCATGGTAGGTTTTCTCCTGATGCTACTTCCTGCAGAACATGCATCAGGCCCAGCTGTGGTTGTTATAATTCATGAATTTCTACTTTCCATAAAAGTCACTTACCTTTTTCCTCACTGATTTGCGGCAATTAGGAGTTTTATAAAGTACATGACCAAGGTGGAGGGTGGAAGCAAGGGAAGGAGGTGTATTTGGCTGGGGTTGGGGGGTAGTAGTGGGGAGAAAATTCAGACAACTAATTGAAGAATAAAGTCATTAAAAAACAGTTATGGGTATGTAAAGTACAGCACAGGGAATATAGTAAAAAATATTATAATTACTATGTATGCTGCTAAGTGGGTACTAGACTAATCAGGGAAATCACTTCATAAGGTATATTAATATCTAATCATTATATTGTATACCTGAAATTAATTTAATATTGTATGTCAACTGTCATTAAAAAATAAATCCCCAAAGTAAAAACAAGAGTATATAAAAAGTAACCTTCAAAGAGCTTGTGATGCCATTTTATGGGGTCCTGGTTTGTGTTTTGGGGTGGAAAGATTAGGCATTCATGCAGGCAACAAAAATCCTAAAGCCCCTCTGATTTTTCATATGATTTTGAATACATTTCATTCATAAAACTATATATTATACACCTGCTGATGTAGACACATTCTGAGACAACTTGCAACACTAGTAAAGGATACAGAACAAAATCTGCTAACCAGTTTTAGTAGGAAACTCAAACAGTTGTAAACGATATTACTTTAAATATCTTTGCCACCGGTCACTTATGGTATTTTCATACCCTTTATTTCATCTGGTAGCATTTTTCAAATGGTGACTGGAGGGATGGATCAGGATGGGTCACAGGACCGTATACAAAGGTAGTGATTGTTGTGTCCAGGGGAAAAGCCTCATGTTTCTACAGAACATAGGTTTAATTGGAGAGTATTTTGTGGGTGAGGAAGGCATGGCAGAATCTTAGATTTGCTTGAAATTCACCCTAATTTGTGTCTTCTTCTGCTTGATTTAACTTCAGGTGCTGGCCCTACTCTGGTGTCCATCACCATTACATTCACCATCATTGGTTTGTGCCATAAAAGGACATGTTACCAAACCCTGTAAAGTCAAGTTCCACAGAGTCACTTGTAAACACCTGGTTAGAATCACTGGCAAGAAAGCTCATTTCTCTTCCAGGTTTATCCAAACTGTCCTTGAGGTTTTTTCTACACTTATAGAGAATATGAAGAGCTAAAAAGGTACATAGTTCCAAGTCTAAAATTTTGGAACTGCTAGAGACAGCTGGTCATTTTAATGTATAATACTTACCTTTTGTGTTTTTTTATCTGAAATACTGAGATTAAAATGGACTTGACTCAAAATGTCCTTGGGATAATGAACATGGAATGAAAATTTTAAAGAGCAGTAATTTTCATTTATAACACTATATGTTAATAAATTAATTATAAATAATGGTCTTAACTGCCACATTAAAACACATGACATCATAAATATTTATAAAGGATTCTATTACCCTAGCTGGTGTGGCTCAGTGGATTGAGCATCAGCCTGTGAACTGAAAGGTTGCTGGTACATGTTATTCATGCCAGGTCCCATTTTAAAAGCACCTGAGATGCAACCAATCAATGTTTCTCTCACACATTTATATTTCTCTCCTTTTTTCTCCCTCCCTTCTTCTTGCTCTAAAAGTAAATAAATGCAATCTTTTTTTAAAAAGGCTTTTATTAATAATTTACTATGAGAATTGCTGTGTAAGTTTTATTGCCTAGAAAAGAAAAAAAAACACTTCAAAACACCTGGCATTTGACTTTTAATACAACAGCTTTTAATTTGCATTTCTCTAATGATTAGTGACACAGAATCTTTTCATAAGTCTATTTACCTTTCATACCCTCCTTGGAGAAGTGTCCATTCAGGTTCTTTTTCTATTTTTTTAAGTTGAATTGCTTATTTTTTGGTGTTTATTTTCTATATTCTTTATAAATTTTGATATCAAACCCTTATCAGATTTGTTGGCAAATTTCATTATTTTCCTTTTCCAACCACATCGATGTGATCATGGGCCAATCTGCACAGTCACCTTATGGACACACTGTCACTGAGGGAATAGAGAATAAAGTGTGAGGAAGGACAACCACCTCCAGAGGTGTCACATTTCTCTGAGAGACTCTAAATTATTTCCCATCAAAGCTTCTGGTGATCTCTTACACACCCACCTTTTCACATTTTTTTTGGTGGATTCTTTGCCCAGAGAGGATGAGAATAAGTTCAAATTGCCATCTAGCTATTAATTTGGTCCACACCCACTTGTCATGCAAGGAAGTGATCCCAGGGTACAGACAAAATATGTGTCGTTGAGGATCAAAGCACAGTGGTAGGGAAGAGTTATAGAAGGTTTTCCCCCAAAAAGGGCCCTCGTACCTTCTCACTGCTTTACACCCAAAGCCACGGTGACAATGTTCTCATGTACTGTCCTCAGTGTTATTCTATGGTTTTTAAAACAGTGTGAAGAGAAAATGTACTAATTATTATTTAAATATTTGGTAGTCTTCCCCTATAAGCCATCTGGTCATGGGATTTTGTATTTTGGGAGTTTTGATTACAGCTTCACTGGGAATTGTTCTATAGACATTCCCTGTTTCTTTCTAGTTGAGACTTGGGAGGCTCTATGTTACTGATGAAACTCCATTTTATCTAGTTGAGACTTGGGAAGCTCTATGTTACTGATGAAACTCCATTTTATCTGTGTTCGTATGTAATTGTTCATAAATTTTTTTCATGATTTTTTAAAACTTGTGGCCTCCTTTGAGATTTTCCTTTTGTTTTACATATATTTTATTGATTATGCTATTATAGTTTTTCCATTTTTTTGCCTTATTCCCCTGAGCACTGTACCCCTTCTCCCACCAGCATTCACCCAGCTTAGTTCATGTCCATGGGTCATACATATAAATTCTTTGGCTTCTCATTTTCCTATACTCTTCTTAACCTCTCCCTGTCTATGTTGTACCTACATTTATGCTTCTTAGTTCCTGCACCTTTACCCACATTCTGCCCACCAACCACCCCCTACTGATAACACTCAATATGATCTCCATTTCTGTGAATCTGTTTCTCTTCTAGTTGTTTGCTTAGTTCATTTTTTTCTTTTTGTTTTGTTTTTAGGTTCTGTTGTTGCTACTTGTGAGTTTATCATTTTACTGTGCACATTTTTATTTTCTTCTATTTCTTAGATAAGTCCCTTTAACATTTCATATAATAGGGGCTTGGTGATGATAAACTGCTTTAACTTGACCTTATCTGAGAAGTGCTTTATCTGCCCTTGCATTCTAAATGAAAGCTTTGCTGGACAGAGTTATCTTGGATGTAGGTCTTTGCCTTTCATGACTTCAATTACTTCTTTCTAGTCCCTTCTTGCCTGTATGATTTCTTTTGAAAAATTAGCTGATAGTTTAATAGAAACTCCTCTGTGGTAACTCTCCCCTTTTCTCTTGCTGCTTTTAATATTCTCTCCTTGTCTTTGATCTTGGGTAATGTAATCATGATGTGCTTTGGGGTGTACTTCCTTGGGTCCCAAATCTTTGGGATTCTCTGAGCTTCCTTGACTTCCTGGAAGTCTATTTCCTTTGTCAGATTAGGGAAGTTCTCCTTCATTATGTTTTCTTTTTCCTTTTTTTTTTAAGATTTTATTTATTTATTTTTAGGGAGGGAAGGGAGGGGGAGAGAGAGAGAGAGAGAGAGAGAGAGAGAGAAACATCAATGTGCGGTTGCTGGGGTTTATGGCCTGTAACCCAGGAATGTACCCTAGCTGGGAATCGAACCTGGGACACTTTGGTTCCCAGCCCGCGCTCAATCCACTGAGCTACGCCAGCCAGGGCTATGTTTTCAATTAAGTGTTCAATTTCTTGCTCTTCCTCTTCTACTTCTGGTACCCCTATGATGCAGATGTTGAAATGTTTAAAATTCACCAGGAGGTTCTTAAACCTCTCCTCATTTATTTGAATTCTTGTTTCTTCATTCTGTTCCAGTTAAATTTTTATTTCTTCCTCTTGTTCCAAATTATTGATTTGAGTCCCAGTTTTCTTCCTATCACTGTTGGTTCCCTGTACATTTTCCTTTATTTCATTTTTCATAGCCTTCGCTTCTTCCTCTATTTTGTGGCCATACTCAACTGTTTGCGTGAGCATCCTGATTACCAGTGTTTTGAACTGTGCATCTGATAAGCTGGCTGTCTCTTCACTGTTTAGTTGTATTTTTTTCTGGAGCTTTGATCTGTTCTTTTATTTGGGTTGTATTATTATTATTATTATCTAAGCATGCCTGTTATGTAGTAAGGGGTGGAACCTTAGGTATTTTCCAGGGTGGGGACAACTCATGTCACTACATGGTGGTGCTGTATGTTGGAGATGAGTCTGAAAGGGACCAATGAAGCTCACTTGGCTCTTGGCTGGTTTCTGTCACGTCCTCTGTAAACCACAAGCAAATTGGGCCCTTCTGGTGCTGATTCCTGCCTGGGTGCTTTTGGTTATGTTCCAGCACCCCACTGGTCTCTCCAATGGACTCTCATGCACCTGAGAGTTTCTCCTGTGACTACAATCTCCACAGTTTTTTTTTTTTAGTCAGAGATTTTGAGGCTTTATTCCCCACTCTGCAATCTTGGGTGGGTGTCCTGTCTCTCTCCCTAGGTCTTTCTTCTGGTTTATCCACACTCAAGTGTTGTATCACCAGCTCCACCAGCCACTGCCTTGCCTGCCCTGGTACTGCAGCCAATGCCCTGCTGTGAGTACTCTCCACTGCAGCTGCCAGTCTCCACTCCTCCACCATGTGGGGGAGGGGCCAGAGAGGGAACAATGTAGCTCACCTGCTTGGCTCCATGCCACTTTGCAATGAACCCTCATGTGAGACCTCAATTTTCTCCCACCCCAGCAAACCTCACCATATGCCAGAATCAGTTCTGATCTGTTTCCCATTCAACCATCCTCTCCCACATGGTCCTCTGCCACGCTCTGGTTTCTCTCATCCCTCCTGGCCCATGAGTTCTGAAGCCTCACCTCATGTTCTCTCTGTCCACTCATCTTACCTGTCTGGATGGTCTGGTTCGTCTGGTGTTTCTTTAATTCCTTGGTTATTGGAGTTCCATGCAGTTAGATTTTCTGACATTTCAGGTTGTTTAGTGATTTTAGATTGATTATTCTCCTCCTTTTGGTGTGCAAAGAAGTGAAGGGTTTCTACCTATACTTCCATCTTGGCTAGAATGTGCATCTAGTTCTGAGTTCTTTTTTTAAAGGTTTTATTTCTTTTTTCAGAGGGGAACAGAAGGAGAAAGAGAGGAAGAGAAACATCAATGATTGGTTGCCTCTCACTCACTCCCTTGTGGGGATCTGACCCACAAGGCAGGCATAATTATTCTTTAGTTTTAAACCTACCTGTTGTCAGGTTAGTCATGCTCCCTCATTGCTCCTTCATACCCTTGTTTCATTGATACTATAAGAATTTTTTAGATGTTCATTGACCATATAAAGGCTTGTCTATTCCTGTGTTATTGTCTCAAATTCTTTCCCTGTAATGGACTATCTCACTAACTAAATTGTCCAATTACCCCTTTGCTAAATCTAAAATGTTCATAATGAGGGTATAAAAACTTGATTTACTACAAAAGGAAGAATAATCAACATCCTTACTTGAAATTTTTAAAATTATTATAATGTGTCTTTTTTTTTGCAGTGTCTCCAAATTGGAAAAGGATAACATTTTGTAGGTCATTTTGCTTCATGTCAGGGACAGATCAAGCCTCAGGATCTTAGAGTGAATGTGGACAGATGTGTTTTAGAGGGTTGTCAGTTGTGACCTGAAGGAGCTTGTGCAGCCATTCAAATCCATAAGCTTCTGTGTTCTAGGCTCTATTATACTCAGGTTGTTTCTTGCAGACTCACTGGGACAATGCTCTTAAAACAGACTGTTCCTATGGGAAGATCTGTTGTTCCTCACCTAACAAAATGTCCTGAAGGAAATAATTGTACATATGTTTTCAAACCAGTAAACGTAAATTGTACATTTATACCTCAGAACATTTTTTTGTTAAAAATCTCTATTCCTCCACTCATATCCATAAAGAACCCAGAGTTTCTGAGTGATGTTCACACCATGATGCTTTTGGTGGTTCCTAAGATGTTGCCTTCATTATGTCTCTTTTCTACTTACTTAGTGTGAAGATAACAGCAGCTTATCTGTGAATGAAACTTACACCTTGAGGGTTATCCAGAAGGCCTTAGAAAGAGGTGTCCTATGTATCTGTGGAACTAACCATTCAATGTAGAACAACCATGTACATCACTACCTAGCTGTTCAACTATCTAGCATTGAATACAACACATTATATAGTGGATCAGCTTTTCACTAGGTGATTACTGGCTTACTTCACAGCACAAAGTGACCCTGTCTACCCTTAGCTTCTATCTTGGGAATAGTCATCATCCCTTTGAACCTCCATTTGCCTCTCTGAAAGAGGGTATTTAAATAAAGTTTGTGTAATTTTTAGTGGGATTAATTGTATCAGCCATGGCCAGTGGATACCTGGTGCTTTGTTGTGAATGATATACTGCTGGAACTACTGTGGTTCTTCATGTTTATAACTTTCCACATTCTCATGAGAAGTTCTCTGCCTTTTTCCTCACTGGTGGCCTGTGGCCATTCAGACTTTGGAAAAACACCTGGAATGCAACCTGTTAAGAAATTATATATGCTATATTTCTCATCATGATTTTTGTCCTTGTTGTGGCCATATTAAGAATCTCTGGAGACTGCAGAGAAACCCCACACTAACTCATATATTTGATTCAATGTTGGGTGGAGTTCATCTATTCAACTACAAATATATATATATATTTTGTGTGTGTGTATATATATATATATATATATATATATATATATATATAGCTACAGGAAGTTTCTGTGATACAGCATAACTCAAGGAAAAATTGCACACAATTCTGGAGCTTCCGTTTAAGTAAAAATTTAGAGAAACAAGACATCATATGGTTCTCTTCTCCATGTAGTACAGATGGTATCTTTGGAGCCTTCTGTACATCTAGAGGCATGTTCCCAACACTGACCATAATGACGGGTCATGGGAACATTTAAAAATGTGATAAATCTTTGACTTTAGAAAAAGGGCCTCATGGTACAACAGAGCATGTGTTGGAGAGAAAAGCCTTGCATCATGAGTGAGGATGTCCTAGCTAAAGTCTGGATTCTGTCCAAGCATATTTTATGGTGTGGACTATTTTTATCCTTTTCACTGCAGCGCGTGGCTTTGTTATTTTGTCCTTCACACACAAATTCTTCATTACCAGCCTGTGCCAACCAGTTTGTGAGGCCAGAGTCTCTGAAGTTCAGGTCCACAAAGACAGTTGTACAAAACATTATGAGGTCCCTGAGAAGAATACTCCTATTTCCCCCACATTTTCTGTACTCTTTGAGTTTTTCTGCTACAATATCAAAACAGATATTGAGGGATAATGTGGCTGAAAATTTCATGTTAGAATCTTGAAACTGCAGCAGAGTACAGAAGTATCATTTTGCCTCTTCTCTAATAATGTGATTTTAGAAAGCATTTATCTCAGAGGACTGTTTTGAGAGTTAAATGTTAAATAAAATGGTAAAATAACAATAGTTTTATTTTAAAGTACTGAGTTTTAAAAATATTACTAAGATAATAATGGCTAGAATTGTAGGAAACTAGAATCAGCCATATACAAAAAAGAAAATTCAAACATAATTGCTATTACCACAAAATGTGTTTTCTGGGAAACCCCAAAGTTGTAAACAAAATAAGTGAAGGATCATAACTTAAAAAGAATTTCTCAGGCTTTTTTCTTATTCATATACTTATGTCTGCTTACAAATCTTGGCTAATATAAATCTCATTGTAATAAAGAGGGATGTTACTGAACAGTACTTAGTATTCTGCTACTCACTGCCACTCTCCAGAGGCAAAGACCTCTTCAAAAGCAGAAACTGAAGCCTATTATGTCACATCTTTAATCACTTAAGCCCACCAATTAAGGCTAAACTCTAATACCTGTGTTGTCCTAGCTTTTCCCTGTTAATTTCAATAGTTGTGTTATTTCTGTAGGGTTAGCTGACAAAATAAAAACAGCATAATATACAAAAACTACACAACTCTGGAAGAATTGCAGGCTTCTGCCTCAGAGCCTGTTCCCTTCAGAACACTGAAAAAATGAACCTACCACTCTCTGCCATGTCAGCCTGACCCTAGGCTTGCCCTGAGTTCCTACCCATAGAAAATGCCATGCATTGGGAAATTCGGGCAGCTGCAGCACAATCATCCAAGTTTCCTTCTGGAAGAACAGCCTGAAATCAAAGGACAGAGAGCCCCACCTCAGGAGCCAGAGAATTTCAGTGAGCCTCAGAGTGTCCCAGTTAGAGAGAGCCAGACCTCTTTTTTTTTTCTTTTCTTTTTACAAATTGTCTCTGGAAGCTTTTAGCTTCTTGGAAAATCCCATCCTAGACTGCCTATAATTGTCTAGACAAACTTCTCCTATAGTCCTTCTTTATTTCCCCAATGATCTGAGTTATCTTAATCAGATCTATTTGTATCATGGGTGCATATATTTGTTCTAATTAGTGTTTCGAGTTTCTTCAGATACAATTGCAGAAGTGGGAATGCTGGGTTGTTAGGCAATTTAATTTTTAATGTTTTGAAGAAACTATCTAGAATTTTCTATGGTCCCTGCAGTAATTAACATTCCCAAAAATAGTGTATGAGGCCCTGGCTGGTGAGGCTCAGTGGACTGATTACTAGTTTGAGAACCAAAGGGTTGCCAGTTTGATTCCCAGTCATGGCGCATACCTGTGTTGCTGATCATAACACTGGTGGGGGTCACATGAAAGGCAGCCATACATTGAAGTTTCTTTCTCTTTCTCCCTGCTCCCTCTTGAAAAATAAGTAACTAAAAGTCTTTCGAAAAGGCAGGGCACAAAAAATTTACACAATTTGAGACTCCTCTATCATAAGAAAAATATCTTTTTAGTGGCACTGATGGGCATAGGGTATATTATGCTAACTGAAATAAACCAGAGAAAGAAAAATACCTAATGGATTCACTTATAAGTGTAATATAATGAACAATATAGACAAATGAGCAAAATGGAGAGTCGTAGAAATTAAATACTGATAGATCTCAGAAGAGATGAGTTTGAAAGCTCTTCATAAATAATGTAAGAATAGAAAAAAAACTCATAGAAAAGATGAAATGTATGATGATCAAAGAAGGGAATAGGGTAGAATAGGAAAAGATAAGTATTGATAGAAAAAAGACTTGACTATGGATAATGAAAACACAATAATGTAGACCAATAATGTCTAATAAAATTGTATGTATACTTGAAACTTTCATTGATTTACTATGCTACATCACCTCTATAAATTCAATACACAATAAATAAATCAAAATTCCTCCACATGTTTCTTTGGTTCTTGTTCTGGAAATCAAAAACCAAAACCTGAGGTAAAATAGCTATCCCCAAATATACACTGTCTTTAAAAAAAAACACACACAAAACAAAACCCTGAATCTCTTGAGAATATCATCAGTGAATTGAAATCTGAAATCTCCAAGGTCAATTCCTACAATTCTGCCACCTTTGAGAAGAGGAGGCATTTCCATTGTATCCCACACTGGGCTTCTCAGGCTAATCACTTCTGAGCAGCCACAGCTGCCCCTAAGTGAGAGTGGCACCAATCCTCTCAGAAACACAGGTGTTGTGAACTCATAGATGTCCTCCAGGCCCCTGGAAGTTTATTTCCTCTTTTGGGAAATAGAAACATGCATATCTACTTCTCAAGTGTGTATTGAGAATGTTTGCTTATCTTCCATTTGGACATAGAGGTCTGTGTTATACTGTGCACTGTCCAATGTTTGGGCATGTGCTTATCAACAAACTAGGACTCATCCTCAGTCAGTATAGACACTGCCCTGAATCCACCACTTCACATTGTCCCTTTGGTTAACCTCATTTCCTCTTTTTTTGGCCATATTTTGTGTTGGTAGAAGGAAAATGCCTCCAGATTAGAAACAGTTTATTTTTGATTACACACACATACGTACATATATATGTACACACACATATATGGTGACATATTTAATTACTATGAAGCTAGTTTATACTTACAATGGGGCAGTTTCTCTGAGGTGTCTCATTTGGATCACAAACCAAAGCAGTGTTTTATTTGGAAGGTGAACTACTGCCATTGTTATTTGTGTTCTCCATATTTAAGAAGTAAGGGCAACATCAACAGGGTCAAGACCTCTTCTCTTCTTTCAGCCTCAAATATAGAGGGGAAATTTTTAATCTATATGTTTGTTCTCTGTACCTCTTAACTGAATGTGGGTATAACTTCCAGTATGTGTGATATGCTTGTAGGAAATTAAATAAACCCTAAAGAGGAAACTTCACTCTATGAAATTTCTGAATTAGAAAGAGAATCATTGCTACAGTAGTTATTTTTTTTCTGTATTTAGGTAACAGCCATCAGCAGACAGAGAAAATCTTTGTATAGTTGCCTATATATTGAAATAAATAAAATATTTCAGATAGAAAAGAAAAAGTATATTTAATTATGTGCCATAGAATAAATAAAGGAGATGTCATTAAAACAACAATTTTGATGGAAGATCTGGGCAAGAGACACAACGGGGAGTGTGACTGGCTATCATTCTGCTTAAACAATGTTGACTCCACTTGTAGATAGTTGATCACAATTGATATAGTTTGCTACCAGTTGCAAAAGACCATGTGCAAGCTATATATAGAACAATTTCTAGATATGAATTTTGCCATATTTCCCTCTGGCAGCATGGGATAAAGGTTATAAAGCTGAATTCTTATTTATTATATTTGTGTCTTTCGGTCTTTTTTTCACATATGATTGCAGAAGGACAGCACCCAAGTTGCAGAGCAGAGAAGAAAGGGCAACCTAGATGTTTTTGGCACAAGTTTTGGATCATTTTGTCATTTCTGTTAAACAAAGGATACCAGAGAATAGATGGTTCTCAATAGCTTTCATCATTTTTCTTCCTTTTGTTTTTCCTATAGGATACACTCCATTTTAGCAACAGTTCCTTTTTTCTTCTTATTGTTCTTGTTTTGGGGGTTCTTTAGGAAATGACATGGTCAACAATTCTGTGCAAGACACACAGGCTTTGTAGTGAAATGATAAAACATTTGAAACACGTGTCAACTGGAGGGGCACTTAAAGAAACTTCTAACTTACAATTCTGTCTGACACCCCCAGGGGGGAAAAAAGCACAGGCTTGCACAGAAGCAGCACTCTGGCACCATGGTTCTGGTTTTGCAAGGTTCTGTGCTCTGCATGCAATGGTGCTACAAGAGCCTGCAAATTGTCAGTGTGAAGAGTAAGTACCAGACAACTCTGCTGTATTTTCACACTGGTACATTATGCAGAAACTGTGATGATCCTAGAAAAACTCTTCTAACCCACCTTTCTATGGGACCAGAGAAAGGCATTTATAAAAAAAAATACACAAAGGAAAATAAGACTTTAACAGTACAAATAGTATCCATCAATAAGAAGATTTTTTAGGCTCTAGTGGACATGCTGTAAAGTTATCAAATCCTGAGATTTAAAATGAGAAAGGCATCCTTATTTCCACCCACATTTAGTTTTTATATGATGGGGGAGGGGTGCAAGTCCATAGTGACTGTAAAGCTGTAGGATGCTGGAATACACATCCTGTGTTAAAGCAAGACCAAAGCTGTTAGGTGTATCTATCACATGAAAAAATTTTCAGCAAAACTTTTTTATCTCCATGTGGTGTGTTGCCCTTTATTTCCTTGATAATTGTTGCCAAGACCCAAGCCACACAGGTTTTCTGATAGCACTATAAGCACCAAACAATAGATGCCCTCTCTAAGTTCTGAATAACAAAATGAATAGATTTCTCATGACAAACATGAATTCCTCATGCTCTTAACAATAATTGTGTTTCTAGGCAATTTCCAGGACTGTAGACAAAGCAAGGAAACAATAACAGCTTAGAAAACTCTGGTTTTGTTGTAGACTTTTGGGGCAATGCTTTCATTACAAACTATTAATACATCTAAAAAAGTTCCTTGAGAATACTAATTGGATAATCCTCTCCCATCCACTAAACTCAAATTATACATTTAAAATTCAATCATTTTGAATCTTGTGTCCAACTGACCCCCACACATGTTCTGAAAGCCTGCCAGTTTTGAGGTGAGCTCAAGATGCTAATTCTTTGGGGATTCATGGTGATGTTGCTTAAAATAGATCCCTCCCTGTTTCACTGAGTATGAAAATGATACTTGCTTGTCCCTAAGCAGGGCTCTCACCTCCAGAGATCACCAAAAGTGTCCCATATTGTCTACAGTACTGAGTTTCCATGTGGAACTATTTACATGACTATCTAATCACCCATATGGCATTCAATACCATTCAACATATCCGAATGCAAAGTTTTACTAGGTGGACACCAGGTACCTTCTAAACAAAAACTGACTCTGCTCACCTCCAGATTGTGGGTTGGTAATATCCCCTCATCACCATGGGCTTTAATTTACTTATCTGAAAAGGAGATATTAGTAAATTAATATAGCATAACACCAGCCATGACAGGTTACTTCTTTGGTGTCTAGTTCTCCAGAAAATACTATTGGTCCTGCTGTCACTGTGCAGGTCCATGAATTTCTACTCACACTTGAAAAAGCATCTTTCTATTTCTTCACAGGCTTGATGGCATTCTGATCTGGAAATGCACACTGAAAGCAACCTGTCATGTATTCTCAGATGTCATCCATGGGGTCCTGTTTCTTGTCCTATATGCATGGCCAAATTAGGGATCTCTAAAAGTGGCAATGAAGCTGCAGGCCAACTCAAATATTTGGGATAAATTTGGGTTAATTCCTCTTGCAAGAATGCATGTGATACGCCTGCTACCTCCAGGCATGTTGTGACTCATTTAGCATAACTAAGTGAAACAAGTAGACCCAATCCTGGGCTTTAGTTTTAGTCAACATGTCAGTCACCTTAGACACTGAGGTCTCTTTTTCACATGTCACAAATAATATCTTCATACACTTCTGTGAATCTGGATGCATTTCCAAATGCTGACCCAAAAGATGGGTCACAAGACTGTGTTCAAAATTAATTGCTTTTGTATCCACAATAAACTCTTCATATGTCTACAGAAGATGGCTTTGGAAAGAGCATATAAGTGTATATGGGAAGGGCCTGGAGTAACCTTTCATTTGATCTGAGCCATTCTGAAGGAGTGACCTTTTCTTTTCTTTCCCAGTGAAGCTGTTGGCCTAGCCCTGCTACCCTTCACACTCACATTTACCATCACTGTTCTGTGCCACACAGGGAACTTATGGCCAGAATTTATGAAGTGAGCTCTACACAGTTAGGTGTGCAAAGACTGATGAGAGCACATTGATGAGAACACCCCATTTCCTATTATCAGGGTATTTTTTTACTCTCTCTGAACTTAATTGGTACACCATTGGGAGATATGAAGCACTAGTGAGGCAGAGAATTTCACATTCAAACTTGAACCTCCCCTAATAAGGGATGAAGTGCAGAGTTTGTTGATTGTATTCTCATTTGTAAGAACATGATTAAAAAACACTTACCTCAAAAGGTCATTTATTACCATTTTTAATTAAATGTATTGGTGTGTCATTCCTTATTAAAATTATAAATATTTCCAGTGTACTATGCTATAATAAGGCATATGTATATTGTGTTGTGCCCATCACACAAAGTGAAGTTACCTAATGTTTCCCATTAAAGTTAAATGTGGTATGAGTTGTTTTTTTAAGTAATGTTATTTTATTTTTTTTACTTTTTTAACTTTTTAATATTGTTCAAGTACAGTTCTTATTTTTTAAATACCATATTGTTAGGCATTTAAGAACTCCCCTTGGCCAGGTGGCCCAACTGGTTCAAGTGTTTCACTAAAAGATTGTGAGTTCAATGGTCAGGATACATACCTATTTTGAAGGTTTGATTCCCACTCAAGGTGCACAGGAAAGACAACCGATTAATGTTTGTCTCTCATATCAATATTTCTCTTCAACTCTTTCTCTGTCTTTCTCTCTCTCTTCCCCTTCTCTCTCACTCTCTCCACCTTCCTTTGTTTTCCTTCGTTACACTCTAAAATCAATGAAAAATATATTTTCAGTTGAGGATAAAAAATATTTAAAATGATACTAATGACCTTATCTGCAACATTGGACCAGATTGTTATTGAAGACCTTTATATACCATTTAAAGAAATTCTTCATTTTATGCATACTTTTGTGTACATGGAAAATTTTAAAGAGAAATCTTCTACTAGGCAACAAGTCCCAATATATTTTAAAAATATGAAATTAGAAAACTGTACTTGAATAATTAAAATATGAAATTATATCTACCATATTATCTGACCCCAATTGTAAGAAAATTGAAATCAAGTATGAAGAAAATAAAACAGAAGCAACACAAGTAACTGAAGATTAACCAACATTTTTTAAACAACCAATAAATTAAAGATACTAACAAAAAAGAACAGAATCTACTTTAAGACATATGAAAATAGGAAAACAACTTAACTAAATCTGAGACATAGCAAAAGCATTTATAGAAAAAAATAGATTTCAGGACTACCTCAATGGGAGAAAATATGAAAAACACATTTCAACTTATTCTTGAAGAAATCATGTAGAAGAATAAATAGAACATACATCAGAGCACAAATAAATACAATTGGGATACAAAGGAAAGGCTAACAAAACTAAGCGCTAATTCTTTGAAAAACTGTTTAAAATTTACAAGCTTCTTGTAACTTGTCAAGCAGGAAAAGACAAATAAATAAACAAACTTCTTTTAAAAAGTTTTTAACTGACACTACAGATAAGAATCACTAAAGAAAGCTGTGAACAATTACTTGCAGTTTCATCCATTCCAATGCACACAAGAACAGAAGTGGCAGGGACTGGTAGGATTCCCACATGGGATCACAGTCATGGTGATACCTCTGCTGGTCTTCCCTGGGCTTCCATAAGTGACCTGAGGCTCCACACTGCTGACTGACCTTAGGCCTTAAGATGTTAGAGCCACTGTCTGTAGTGAGTGAAACAGTTTTAGAGTAGGATTTCCAAATTCCAAAGTCTAAGAAACTGTGGAAATGATGGGAAAACATGCTGCTCTTTCAACTCTCTTCACTCAAGTAAGTTAATAGGGGCCAGTCTCAGAAATGTGTTGCCTGGTTACCAGAGTTCTAGTAACTGTATTGTTTGGTCACAGAGGTGAAGTAACTGCTTCAACATTCTATTCCATTGGGCTTTTTCTTTAAAAGCCTTACCTGTAAACCACTCAGGGCTTTCACCTGCTCACTTTTAACACCTCCATAAATATACAAAGATTTCCAACCTAGACTTCCCCATGATTTCTCCATAGTGAGGCCAGGGTCCTATGTTTCAGGACAGGGAGCTACAGTTAGACCTTTGATTTGTGATTCATTTAGTTTCCTGCATAATGCATGGGTCTTCCTGACTCTCCTGAGTAACCATAGCCACACAGTGTAGATGATGCAAGAAAATCATTCGTAGAGATGTTAGGTGCATATAACAAAAAAACGTATAATATCCATGGGCCACTGTTACATGTATTTGATGCAAAAACTAAGAGATGGCAAAATTACAAGAAGGGGTTAGGCTTGAGTTTCAGCAATGCGATCCTGAGAGAGGCATGCTGCATTGGGCCACATTTTTAACCTTTCCCCTTAAAGAAGTTAAAAGTAAGAAGACGAAGATGTTATTTATTCCATAAACATTCTGTGTTATCCCGTTATACTAATCATCAGACCTTGTGCATAATGTAGGCCTACATGGTAGGCAGACTCCTATTTGGCTTTCAGTAGGCTCTGCATCCTCATATGTACATCTTTGTGTCACCACTAAGTGGTTACCAACCAGATCCTCTATAACAGAAAACAGCCAAGGTGATGAGAATTCACACACAAGCCCTCTATTTAAAGATATTTAAGATAATGACAACTTTATTTACTCTGTTTTTTCTCATTTTATTTTGTTTCAATCTCTTGTCTCTCATTGTCTCTCTCCTTGTCTCTCCTTTTTATATCTATATAAGAAGTTGTGGCACTACAAGCATTTTGGGGTAGGTAAAGGACAGGATGCTAATGAATATTCTTTGATTCAGAAGACAGCCACCCAGAACAAGCATACTTGACCTAGAATGTCATTAGTTACTATACTTGAAAAGCCCAATGCAGATGCATACTAAGTGTCTTCTCTTCTTTAGTCTTCAAAAATATTTATATATGGTGCGCATTTGAAGGCACTGTAGGCTGTGGATGTGGCCTTGTGATAGACCAAGGTTGTGTCTTCTATGAGGAATTTGGTGAAATTTTCTGAGTTGTTGCATTTTATCATTTTGAATTTAGTAGATATGGCATGAAAGCTGAGAGACTCAGGGTGGTTGAGAGGTTAGTAGTGGGCCCCAGGTGCCAGTAACCATAGAGGCAGTGGCTGTCCAAGGTAGAAAGCTGGAAAGAGCTGAAGCCATAAATAAGACCCAGTCTTAGAAAATTAAAGAACCTCCAATGTGCTTCTCTGGGGCATCTTCTTTGAAGGTCTCAATGAGTCAGGTCAGGCTTTAGTCAGAGTATGTGTTGAAGCTCTGGTATTGTTTAACACTTGTGATCCCAGGCATTGAGATTTTGAAAAATAAGGAGTGTGAAGAAACATTAGAAGAACAGAAGGCAGGTCTGGGATAAGACAGGTGGATTTGGCATCAGTTGGATTGCAGAAATATGAGTAGGGGCTGGTGTCAGCTGGAAGATAAACAGATGTGAAAAATCTGTCATCAGTTTAAAGACAAAAAGAGGTGAGCAGGGCTGGTGTCAGTTGGAATTCTGGGAAAGTTGTGAATGGCTGGCTGCAGTTTAAGTGTATTCTTGTATCTTGCTTAAGAGATTGTTTACGTCTGTTTTGAGCATGTGTCTGTTCTGTTTCCTGAAGACCACTTGTTGAAGAGACTGTCATTACTGCAGTGTATATTTTTACATTGTTTGTCATACATTACTTGTCCATAAAAGTGAAGGCTTGTTTTTGGGCTCTCTATTTATTTCCATAAATTTTGTGGTCTTTTTGTACCAATAACATACTGTTGTGATTATTATTTCTTTGTGGTGTAGTTTAAGATCTAGGGTTGTGACTTTTCCAACTCTATTCTACTTTCTCAATTATTTTGTCAATTTTGAGTCTTTTTGGTTCCATGTAAACTTTAGAATTACTCATAGTGGTTCTGAGAAGACTGAAACTGGTATTTTGACAGAAATTGCATTAAACCTAGAAATTGCTTTGGATATTATGGTCATTTTTAATAATCTACTCTTTCCTATTTACTAGCATGATTTTTTCTGTGTCCTCTTTAAATTTTTACTTATTGTCTTATAAGAATGATTCTAGAGTACTTTAACATATTTAATTCCATTGGTTTCCCAACATTAATTCTTTTTTACGCAGCTGGAAATGGAATTATTTCCTCTATTCCTTCCTCAGATTTTTTGTTTAGATTTTATTTATTAATTTTTATTTATTTATTTATTAAAGCATTTCCTTTTTTAAAGATTTTATTTATTTATTTTTAGAGAGGGAAGGGAGGGAGAAAGAGAGAGAGAGAGAAACATCAATGTGCGGTTGCAGGGGGTCATGGCCTGTACCCTGGCATGTACCCTGACTGAGAATTGAACCTGTGACACTTTGGTTTGCAGCCCACGCTCAATCCACTGAGCTATGCCAGCCAGGGTATTTATTAATTTTTAGATTAATAAAAGAAAAAGGGAAAGGGAGGAAAAGAGTGAATAAATCATCAATGTGTGAGAGAAGCATGGATCTCTTGCTTCCTACACATACCCAACCTGGGACCTTGCCTGCATTCTGGTCATGTTCCCTGACTTTGAAGTGAATCAGTGACTTTCAATTTTTGAGATGATGCCCAAACCACTGAGTAACACTAGTCAGTGTTCTTCTTCAGATTTTTTGTTATAAGTATATACAAATGTGACAAATTTCTGCATGTTAATGTTGTATGTTGATACTTCAGTAAGTTTTTTTTTATTAATTCTATCCATTTTTTAAATTCTCCTGGGTTTCTCTATTCTGGTATCACCTGCTAAAAGGGACAGTTTTACTTTTCTACTTATTGAATAAATGCATTGACTTTGTTTTGTTTGTTTTTAGTATGTTGTAGCTATAAGTTCTAGAAGTAGGTTGACATAGAGTGGAGAGAGAAGGCATTTCTTTTTCTTTCTTCTGATCTTAAAAAGAAAGCTTCATGTTTTCCACAATTGAGTATGATAATAGCTTATCCTATATAGCCTTTATTAACTTGAGGGATTTTCATTGTATGCTCATTGTATGTTCATTTTTGAATATTGTTTAATCATAAATTGATATTGATTTTGCCAAAGGACTTTTCTGTAGCTTTTTGATGATTACGTGACTATAATTCTTCATTTTGTTGATTCATTTTGTCACCTTAATGTTTTATTTGTAAAAATTATTTTATTGTTTTTCAATTATAATTATCTGCATTTTCCTTCCACCAATATCCCCCTCCTGAGCAAAACTCACTCCCTTCCCTTGCTTCCACACTCCACCTTGGTTTTTTTTCATGTGTACTTTATAGTAGTTTCTGAAAACCCTTCTCCCCATTGTCCTCTCCCCCGACCTCTGCCTATTGTTAGATTGTTCTTAATATCAATGTTTCTGGGTACATTTTGTTTTTTTTCTTCAGTTGATTATATTCCAGTTCAAGCTGAAATCATATGGTATTTGTCTCTCAACACCTGGCTTGTTTGACTCAGCATAATGCTCTCCAGTTCTATCCATGCTGTCGCAAAGGGTAGGAGCTCCTTCTTTCTCTCTGCTACATAGTATTCAATTGTGTAAATGTACCATATTTTTATGATTTACTCATTTACTGATGAGCACTTAGGTTGCTTCCAGCACTTGGATATTGTAAATTGTGCTGCTATGAACATTGGGGTTCATAGGTTCTTTTGGATTGGTGTTTCAGGGCTCTGAGAATATAGTCCAGTAGTGGAATTGCTGGGCCAAAAGGCAGTTCCATTTCTAGTTTTCTGAGGAAATTCCATACTGTTTTCCACAGTGGCAGCACCAATCTCCATTCCCACCAACAGTGAACTAGGCTTTCCTTTTCTCCACATCCTCTCCCACACTTGTTTGTTGATTTGTTTATGGTGGCCATTCTGACCACTGTGAAGTGGTATCTCATTGTGGTTTTAATTTGCATCAATTGATGGCTAGTGATGCTGAGGATCTTTTTGTATGTCTCTGGGCCCTCTGTATGTCCTCCTTGGAGCAATGTCTGTTCAAGTCCTTTGCCCATTTTTTAATTGGGTTTTTTATCTTTCTGGAGTGGAGTCATGTGAGTTCTTTATGTATTCTGGAGATCAAACCCTTGTCTGAGGTATCATTGGCAAATGTGTTTTCCCATAAAATTGGTTCTCTTTTCATTTTAACGCTGTTTTCTTGAGCCATGTAGAAGCTTTTTAATTTTATGAGATCTCATTTCTTTATTTTTTCTTTTATGTCCCTTGCTCTAGTGGACATATCAGTGAAGATGTTGATGTGTGGAATATCTGAGGTTTTTCTGACAATGTTTTCCTTCAGGGCTTTTATGGTGTCAAGACTTATATTTAAGTCTTTCATCCACCTTGAGTTTATTTTTGTGTATGGTGTAAGTTGGTGACCAAGTTTCATTTTTTTGCACATAGCTGTCCAGCTTTCCCAACACCATTTCTTGAAGAGGCTATTTGTACTCCATTTTATGCTTCTTTCCCTTTTTTCAACTATTAATTGACCATAGAGACTTGAGTTTATTTCTTGGCTCTCTGCTCTGTTCCATTGGTCTTTGTGTCTATTCTTATGTCAGTATCAGGCTGTTTTGGTTCCAGTGATCTTTTAATAGTTTCATAACAGGCATTTTGATCCCTCCTACTTTGTTCTTCTTTCTCAAAATTGCTGTGGCTATTTGGAGTTGTTTATGGTTCCATATAAATTTCTGAAGTGTTTGTTCTGTATCTGTGAAATATGTCATTAGTACTTTAATTAGGAGTGCACTGAATCTATAAATCACTTTGTGTAGTATGCACATTTTGATAATGTTAATTCCTCCAGTCCACAAACATGGCACATGCTTTCATTTGTTTGTGTCTTCCTTAACTTGTTTCTTCAGTGTTGTGTAGTTTTCTGAGTGCAGGTCTTTTATCCTTGATTAGGTTTATTCCTATTTATTTTATTTTTCTTGTTGCTAAATCAAATGCATTTTTTCCTGATTTCTGTTTCTGATATTTCATTGTTGGTGTACAAAAATGCCTTTGATTTCTGATTATTGGCTTTGTTTCCTGCTCTTTTGCAAATTCATTTATTAGGTAACATAGATTTTTTGTGGAGTCTATATGATTCTCTATGTACACTATCATGTCATCTGCAAAAATCACAGGTTTACTTCCTCCTTTCCAATTTGGATGCCTTTTATTTCTTTTTCTTGTCTGATTGTTGTGGCTAGGACATCCAATACTATGTTGAATAGAAGTGGTGAAAGTAGGCATTCCTTGTCTTGTTCCTGATCTTAGTGGGAAAGCTCTGTTTTTACATACTGAGTATGATGTTGGCTGTAAGTCTCTCATATATGGCCTTTATTATATTGAGGAATGCTCCCTTATTGCCACTTTGCTGTTTTTTTTATCATAAATGGGTGCTGTACCCTATGAAATACTTTTTCCGCATGTATTAATATGATCATGTGATTTTGTCTTTCATTTTGTTTATCTGATGTATTACACTTATTGATTTGAAAATACTGGACCATCCTTGCATCTCTGGGATGAATTTCACTTTATCATGGTGTATTATATTTTTTAATGTATTGCTGGATGTGATTTGCATATTTTTTGTTGAGGATTTTAGCATCTGTGTTCATCAGCAATATTGGCCTGAAGTTTTCTTTCTTTGTTGTGTCTTTATCTGGTTTTGGGATTAGGATGATGCTGGCTTCATAAAAAGAGTTTGGGAGTCTTCCATCTTCTTGAATTTTTTAAAATAATCTGCAGAGGTTGAGGGTTAGCTCTCTCTTAAATGCTTTGTAAAATTCTCCTGTGAAACCTTCTGGTCCAGGACTTTTGTGTGTCACAAGATTTTTGATTACTGTTTCAATTTCATCAGGTGTTATTGGTCTGTTTGGGCTTTCTGCTTCTTTATTCAGTTTTTGGAAGGTTATAGTTTTCTAGAAATTTGTGCATTTCACCTAGGTTTTCAAATTTCCCAGCATATAGTTCTTTGTAGTAATTTCTTACAATCCTTCATATTTCTGTGGTATCAGTTGTAAAAATCTCCTCTTGCATTTCTGATTGTGTTTATTTGGGTCTTCTCTCCTTTTTTCTTGATGAATCTGCTCAAAGTCTTGTCAATATTGTTTATATTTCAAAGGACTAGCTCCTGGATTCACTGATCCTTAGAATTGTGCTTTTATTCTCTATGTCATTTAATTCTGCTCTGATCTTGGTTATTTACTTCCTTCTACTTGCTCTGAGTTGTCTTTGTTGTTCCTCCTTGGGTTCCTGTAGGTGTAGGGTTAGGTTGTTTATTTGAAATGTTTCTATCATTTTTGGGTAGGCCTGTATCACTATGAACTTCTATCTCAGGACTGCTTCCCTGTGTTCCATAAGTTTTGGATTGTTGTGAGTTCATTTTCATTTGTTTCCAGAAACTTTTTGTTTTCTTCCCTAATCTCATTCTTCACCCATTCCTTGTTTAATAGCATGCTATTCAGTATCCATGATTTTGAGTGTTTTTGTTTTTTATCCTTGGGGTTGGTTTCTAGTTTCAGTCCCTTGTGGTCAGAGAAAATGTTTGATATGATTTCAATTTTCTTGAATTTATTGAGGCTTATTTAGGTCCTATCATGTGGTCTATTTTTGAAAGTGTTCCATGTGCATTTAAAAGGAATGCATATTTTGCTTGTTTGTGAAGAAAGGCCCCATATGTATCAGTTAAGTCCATTTTTATCTAGGACATTGTTCAATTCCACAATATCTTTGTTGATATTTTGTTTGGAAGATCTGTCTATTTTTGACAGTGGGGTGTTAAAATCTCCTACTATAATTGTGTTGCTGTCACATCTTTCTTGAAGTCCTCCAGAGTTTCTTTATGTATTTGGGTGCTTGTATGTGGTATGCATATGTATTTACAATGTTTATGTCTTCTTGATGTATTCTTCCTGTTACAGAACACAACAAGGGGGGCCTGAGACAATATACTATTATTGAAAGAAGGCCCCGGGTCCGTTATGTACGCCGCCAGAGGAAAGACGTCTCTCAATGCCAGAGATTCGTGAAAAGGAAAGGAAATGTTTATTTAATGCTATACAAACTTAAAGTAGTGACCTAATGTCTTTATCAAAAATCCCAAAGTCCCCCAAAACACCCACAAACGGACACTGTCCTTCCTTCCTTCCCCCTTTGCCCAGTCCAGAGTACCGTATCTCAGGAAAGGAAATAGAAGTCCATGGATCAGGCAGTCCTCTGGTTCTTTGTTAGTCCTCCATCTCGACTGGGAGACCTCCCTGGGTACCCGGCACCCTCGGCTGAGTCGCCAGGATCTCTGCCAAAACCAGGTGGTGGTTCCCCTTCTAAAGCTGTGGGGGTCCCCACTCTGTCCAGGCCTCATGGTTCTCCCTCTCAGGGCTGCGGGAAGGGGAGAGTCCCCACTCTGCCAAAGCCACGTGGTTCTCTCTCCTAGGGCTGCGGGAGTCTCCACTCTGTCAAAGCCGAGTGGTTCTCTCTCTCTCAGGGCTGCCCATGGCTCTCCTTCTCAAGGCAGCATGGTTCTCCTTCCTAAAGCACCACAGTTCTCCTCTCAATGGCCGAGGTCCTCCCCATTCTGTTAAAGCCACATGGTTCTCTCTTCTCTAATGGCCACCAAGTGAGGGTTTTAAATCCCTGTGGCCAATCTTCCTCTGCAGCCTCATTTCCGACTCCTCCCACACTAGGCTTCACATGCCGGAACTCGTATCCTTCCAGCTTTACTGGGCTGCCATCATGAGTCTGGGCAGGTGTGGCCCCATGTCCTGGAGCCAATCTTCTCTGAGCTCCCATGCAGGCGCCGTAGCTTGGGGAATCTGCCCCCAGTCACGTGTTGGTGGGGAAGTTACTTCCATTCCCCTGGCTCAGAGATGATCACAGCTATTTACCATATCTAAGCGACCAGCCAAAGGCTATAGATATGTTAAATGACCATGCCAGAGGGTAGCTGCAAGGCTGTTGCTATGCAAAACAGATCTCAATGGCCTTGATCCATTTGTCCCTTCCCCCAACCCACACCCTGGGTGGGAGGATGGAGACATCTTAAAATCTCCTGGACACCTTAAGTTCTGGACCCCATTTCAAGTGTCCATTTGGGGTCCCCCCCTCTTGGCTGCACCCTGTAACATTCCCTTGAGTATTATGAATTGACCTTCTGGGTCTCTTTTTATGGCTCTTTTTCTGAAGTCTATTTGGTCTGATATGAGTATTGCTACCCTGACTTTCTTTTCCTATCCATTTGTCTGGAATATTTGTTTCTAGCCTTTCACTTTCAGTCTGTATAGGTCTTTTGTTCTGAGGTGGGTCTCTTGTAGGCAGCATATGTGTGCGTCATGTTTTCTTATCCATTCAGCTATTCTATGCCTTTTTATTGAAGCATTAAATCCATTTGCATTTAAACATATTATTCATAGGTAATTATTCATTTCCATTTTTCCATTCCTGTGTTTCTGTCTCTCACTGGTTTTCTTCCTGTTCTTAAGCAGACCCTTTAGTATCTCTTGCAGAGACGGTTTGGAGGATTTATATTCTTTGAGGTTTCTTTTGTGTGGGAAGCTCCTTAAATCACCTTCCATTTTCATTGAGAGCCTTGCTGTATAAACTAGTTTTGGTTGCAGGCCTTTGATTTTCATTATTTGGAATTTTTCTTGCCATTCTCTTTTAACTTGGAGTGTTTCCATTGAGAAGTCAGCTGCTAACCTTATTCAGATTCCCTTGTACATTGCTTCCTGTTTATTCCTTTTTGCCTTTACAATTCTTTTTTTGTCTTGTAATTTTCCATTTTATTTATGATTTGTCTTGAAGTGGGCTTCTTTGGGTTCCTCTTGTTTGGGACTCTCTGTGTTTCCTGGATTTGTGTGAACTTTTCTCTCATCAAAGTGGGAAATTTTCCATCATTACTTTTTCAAACAGGTTCTATCCGTTGCTCTTCTTCTTCTGCCTCTGGTATCCCTATTTTATGGATATTATTACATTTCATGTTGTCCTGCATTTCCCTTAACCTCTCTTCTTTTTTTCTGAGCCTTTTTTCCCTTTTCTTGAGCTTTCTGAGTGTTTTTCCATTCTTATCTTCTCATTCACTGATCCAGTCCTCTGCTTTATCTAGCCTGCTTTTGATTCCTTCTACTGTGTTCTTCAGTTCACAAATTGTATTCTTCATTTCCTCTTGGCCCTTGTTGATAGTTTCTATTTTTTTTCATGTTGATATAGTTTTCAGTGAGTTCATTGTAGTTTCTGGTAGTTGTCTGTGAGCTATTTGAGCTTCCTGATAACCATTGCTTTGAACTCCGTATCTGATAGTTGACTTGCCTCTATTTAATTTAGCATTCTTTCTGAGGTTTCCTCCTTTCCTTTATTTTTGGGATTGTTTCTTTGTATTCCTATTATGTGTGAGACTTTTCTTGTTAGCCTCTGCTTCTTAAATTAATCTGTGCTGACTCTCTGTGTTTGTGGTGCACACTTCTATGGTAGAAGACTAGTGAGATTCAATAGTGCAGTCTCTTGATCTTCTGAGCTCCCTGGTCTTGGGCTATTGTTTATGTTGGCTCTCTGTGTGCCTTTGGGTTTTTTTGTTGTTGTTGTTTTGTCTTTCTTCGATGGATCATTCTCTCCAGCTCATTAACTCAGGATAACTCCATCCAACCACATCTTGTATTGTGATGTGCAGATGTGGACAAGGTGATTCTTATGTGTGAACAAGGTTTTGAGGCTTCTCTCTCACTCTTGTTCAGTTGTTTGTTCTGAGTAATCTGTCCACCATTTAGTTGTATTTCCAGATCAGCCCTGGATGTAGGGTAGTGTGGCTTCCACTCTCTCCTTCACCTTTTACCATTGTTATCTGTTAATGATTCCTTTGTTGGTGGGATTCTTCTTCCAGCAGGAATACTTGTGTTCACATCTCCCATGTACTCTTTTTTATTAGCAGTTGGAAGGGAAAGGCAAAATGGTTTAAGACAGTGGAAATGAATTCTATGGTATTTAAAGTACCAATCCATAGAGAAGAGATAGGAGATCCTTTGGATATGTATATTGTTAACTCTGATATTTCACCCAAGTAGCCTCTTTTTATGATGGAAAAAAGGTAAGACTCTTGTTAGGGGCTAGGAAGGATTGTGAGTTGGCTCTAGAAAGTAGTGAGATTGTGGGAGGTCACATTATGAGGTAAAGTGAGAGTAAAGGATTGAAAATAGGTGTAGTGTACAAGAGAATACAGTTAGCCACAACTGTAATAAAGTTCAGGAAACAGTGAAGTGAGCTAAAATCCAGAAGGGGTGCTTGTAGCATTTACAAATGTATGGAAGAGCAATTATTTACAATAGAAATGGAGTAACCATCATATGACAGAATGTATGTGATCTGAATGACAAGAATAGGAAGTAAAGAACCTAGAATAGGGTGTTATTGGAACACAAATGAAGTGAAAAACAAAACATTAAAAACACACTATGAAAGATAGAATGAGAGAAACCAGTCAAACCACACAATTTAACAAACTAAGCGAAGAATACTAAACAGAAAGAAGAGAAATATAAAAATACTAATAAAATAAAAGATATAAGAATAATGAAATAATAATAATAATACAAATATACAACAATTGCAAGTTCTCTAGAGTAGCAAAATGAAATTTGTCTCACTGTCTGAGTTGTTGGTATGACTTCTCTGTGGGTCTAACTCTGGTCTTTTCACAGCTTCAGGTTTTATTGTCACACTCATGGGAACTTAAAAAAAAATGAAGGAAGGAAGAAGAAATAAAAAAAAGAAAGAGTGAAAGAAAGAAAGAAGGCATTTAAAAAAATTGAAAAAGAGCCTCCTGCTGGCTTTAAACCTGTCAAACCAGTTCTGCTGGTCTTCCTGGCTGCAGCAGGCCTTGGGAGAATGTTTTACTTTTCCCCCTCCTGAGCTACAGTCTTTGAAGTTCTCCATCCTCCAGCTCAGTTCCTCAGTTCATTGCTGGGCTCCCAGTGCCCTTCTGTGCCTGGCCTACACCTTTAGTCCACTGGTTGTGCTGATCTTCAGGTGCACCAATTAGGGACAACTCACACACCATCTTCTCACTCTTTGTTGTCCTAGATGCTAGGGACTCTCAGAGTCTCTTCACAGTAGTTCAGCCCTGCCCCCCGACACTGAGTTAAGTCTTTCTTGGTATTGCTAACTCCCTGAGCCCTGCAGCTCTCTGTGGGGGCATCTCTGCACTCCTCACAGAGAGTCAGTAGGCTCTGCAGAGCCCTGGGAGCAAGAGCCAGGTGGGAGGAGCCTCTGGGCAGTGGGGTCAGGCCTGTTCCATCCAGGGGCTACGGGCCTGAGCACTTGGCCTCTGCTGCTGGGGTGGAATGGGCAGCTGCCAGGCCAAGGGATCTGGTGTACACTGTTCCTGGGGCTTCAGGTGTGAGCACATGGCCGTGTGGGGTTAGGGGTGTGGGAGGTGGGAGTGGCTGCTGCAGAGAATTCCCCAAACAACCACCGAGTGCCTCTTTTTTTTCTGTTTTATTTTTGTTTGTTTGTTTGTTTTTGAAAAATTCCTCCTATTTAAGCCTGGTGCTCCAAAGAAGCTCCTGGCCTGTCACACAGCCCAACTCTCCAACCAGACCAGGGACTGACCCAGTCAGGGTCTGTCACTGCCCAACTCTTCCTAGACAGCATCCACAGTTTCAGTGAGTGCACACCACCTCTGTGTGTTTGTCACTTCCTCCTTATTCCCCCACTGGAACTTAAAGCATCTAGGTCCCTCCTGGTGGCGCTCAAACCTTGTTTGGCAGGGGATGGATCCATGGACCTGACTCTTTCCCAAGTATCCTGCAGCACACCTGGTGGGCACCAGGTCTGGGGCTGGAGCCGCCCTTTTCCCCACACTGGTCTCAGGGACCTTATTTTCCTGATGCACGCTCCTTACTGTGTGATTTTTCAATGTCCTCTACAGTTTTTGGTCTCCAGTCTTCATTAATGCTAGGATATCATTGGCTGTTCGCTCTGTTCCTCAGAAAATTGTCTAGGTGTTTCACCCCTGTGCAGGGAGAAGTAGACTCCAGTCCAACCTATCTCACTGCCATCTTTGCTGCAGTCACCTTAATGTTTTAAACTGTTGAAGCAGAAATGTATTTTTGGCATAAATCCTACTTGACTACAACATATAATTCTTTGAATATACTGATAAATTCTTATTTTTAAGATTTTATTGATTTAATTTTTAGAGAGGAAAGGGAGATAGAAACAGAGTGAAAAACATCAAAGTGTGGATGCCTCTTGTGCATCTTTTCCTGGGGATCTAGCTCCCAACCCACCATGTGCCCTGACTGGTAATTAAACCAGTGAACCCTTGATTCACAGGCCAGTACTCAATCCACTGAGCCACACCAGCCATGGCATACTGAAAAATTCTGTTTGCTATTGTTCTGTTAAGAATTGTGGCACTTGCATTTGTTAGGAATATTGGCCTGTAACCTTTTCCTTTGTTTCACCCCTCTTTGGTTTTGTTATCAGATTAGTGCTGACCTCATAATATGAATTGGGAAGTGTTATTATATGGTTTTTAAAATAGTTTTAAGAGAAAATGTACTAATTATTATTTAAATATTTGGAAGACTTCATCTGTAAGTCATGTGATCCTGGGAGTTTGTGTTTTGTTGGGAGTTTATTACTGCTTCAATTTCATTGCTAGGAATTGATCTGTAGAGATTCTGTTTCTTTCTAGTTGAGCCGTGGGAGGCTGCATGTTTTTCTGCAAAATCTATTTTATCTAGATTGTCAAATATGTTGGTATGTAATGGTTTGCAATGCTTTTTAATTATTTTTTTAAACCTGTAGCATCACATGACATTTTCATTTTTTATTTTATTCATTTTTGTTCCCTCTTTGATGAGTATTACTATTGGACTGTCCATTCTATTTATTTTTCAATGAATCAGTCTTCATTTTATTAGTCATTATCTTATATTTTTGTTTCACTTATTTGTACTCAGATCTTTGTTATAAATATTCTTCTACTGATATGTTAATGTGTTTTTAGGTCTGTAGTTTCTTCAGGGATAAAGTTAACAGATTTTGGGGATTATTTTCCTACTCTTTGGTAGCCTTATATAGCTATACTCTTTTCTCTTTTAACTGCTAAATTTTGTTAGGCTGTTTTTCCATTTGTGTGAGTCTCCAGGTATATTTAGTTTTCTCTTTGTTTTCCTCCTTGATCTATTAATTCTTGAGAAGTATGTTGTTGTAACAACATCAAATTGTTCATATTATCCAAAGCAACTTATATACTCAACACGGTCCCTGGTAAAATGCCAATGACATAATTCACAAATATAGAACAAACATTTCAAAAATTTATTTGGAACCATAAACAACCTTGAAAGCTGTCAGCAATTTTGAGAAAGAAGAACAAAGTAGGAGGGATCACAATACCTGGTATCAAACTGTATTACAAGGCCATGCTAATCAAAAAAGTCTGGTACTGTCATAAAAACAAACACATAGTTCAGTGGAAAAAATAGAGAGCCCCAAAATAAGCCCAAGTCTCTGTGGTCAATTAATATTCACCAAAGGGGGCAGAAATATCAAATGGAGTGAATATAACCTCTTCAACAAACAGTGTTGTGAGATCTGCACTGCTACAAGCAAAAACTTGAAACTCGACCAATTTATACCATATACAAAAATAAACTCCATATGGATAGAAGACTTAAATAAGTTACAACACCGTAAAAGTCTTAGAGAATGCAGGAGAATCTCAGATATTCCACACAGCAATATTTTCACCAATATGTCCACTAAAGCAAGGGCCTTAAAGGAAAGAATGAACAAACAGGACTTTATCAGGACAAAATCTTCTGCATGGATAAATAAAGCATCAGCTAAGTGAAAAGTGAGCCAACCATATGGGAAAACATATTTGCCAGTGACAACTTAGACAAGGTTTTGATCTCCAAAATACATTTTCATCTTTTTTGTTTTTTTTTAATTATTTTATTGTTGTTCAAGCACAGATGTCTGCATTTACCTCCAACCACTCCATGACCCCAGCCATCCTCACCTGCTGATGAGACACCAGCCCGCAGTGTCTGTGTCATTATGGATGAAATGAGACATTCACATGGACTACCAAGTCTGGTGGAGGAAAAGGGACAGCATGGCTTTTCTCTCAAGGGGAGCAAAAGCCTAGGCCTCCACCATGACAGGCCTTATTTCTATCTTCCCACACATTACATTATGGTCTTCATTTACTATGCACTGGTGCACTTTAGGTAGTTACCTTTTACAGAAAACAGAGGAACCAATGCTGCTAACCACATCACAGAAGAGGGATATTTTCAAATGAAAAGGCAAAAGTGGTTGAATTGGTTACACTCATCCTTGGAAGGTTTAGCATGGATTTTTTTTTTAAAGATTTTATTTATTTATTTTTAGAGAGGGAAGGGAGGGAGAGAGAGAGAGAGAGAGAAACATCAATGTGCGGTTGCTGGGGGTTATGGCCTGCAATCCAGGCATGTACCCTGGCTGGGAATCGAACCTGGGGCACTTTGGTTCCCAACCCGCGCTCAACCCACTGAGCTACGCCAGCCAGGGCTAGTTTAGCATGGATTTTAAGAAGCTACTTTGTGGTAAATGTCCTCAATTCAGGGTGAGGGAGTTTTAGCAAAAAGCAAGACTCATAGCAGCCTAAGTACATTACAGGCCTGATTCCCCATGGGAGAACCTATCCGGGGGCATGGGTCCTGTGCATCTCCGAATGGGAGCTGGGCCCATGCCATGCAGAACAGTCTCCTACAACCTCCCTTCCCTGATTACATTTCTTTTTGTTTTTGTACATGTATCCTTTATTTTTATTCCTGAATCCCTTACCCCCTCTCCCCGCATGATGACTCCCAACTCCTCTCTGGTTAGTGTCTGATTGTTCTTAATTTCATGCCTCTGGTTATATTTTGCTTGCTTGTTTGTTTTATACAATTAGGTTCTACATAAATGTTTTTATCTTTGTAAAAAAAAACATTTTATTTATTTTAGATAGATGGGAGTGTAGGGGAAAATATGGAGAGAAATATTTATTTGAACCTCCTGACATTCTCCAAACAGAGCCCTGGCCAGCAACCCAGGTATGAACCCTGACTAGAATTGAACCAGTGACATTTAGGTTCACAAGATGATTCCCAACACACTGGGTCACATCAGTCATGGCTCTACTTGTTCTCGTCTTCCTCTTATCTTCTAATGCTTTTAATTAATCTGTCTTTCTCTTCTATCTTTATGGGATTGAGATTCTGGAGGCATTTATACTGTGGGGACCAATGTGCTGCCAAATATTTTACCATGTGTAAGGAAGCTAAAACTAAATTATTTGACTTACAGTGTGAGTAATTTATGCACATAAGAGCCCCAGTGTGAATGCATGCACTGTGCATTTTGGGGATTAACTTTCAAAATATTTATATATGGTGTGGGTTTTGAGATGCTGTAACCTGAGGATATGCCCTTTATGATATATCAAAGGTGTGTTTTTTATGAGGTACTTAGTGAAAAGGGTTTGACTTGCTATATTTTGTCCTGCTTTATGTAATAAATATTGCATAGGATATGTTAGGCACCAAAGTTTGGAAGCATTCAGGAGGAAGCATTGGGACTTGGAAGCATCCTTGTAAAGAGAGATACACCCTAGGTAGAGAGCTAGAAAGAGCTGAATTTTGAAAATAGACCCAATTTTGTGTTTTGCTTGGGCATCTCCTTGGGATGTGTCACCTAAGGAAGCTCAATCTTTACACAGAATAAAGAGAAGCCAATATTGTAGTTTTTGCACACTGGTGTCTCTTTTCAGATTCTGGACTTTTGAGGAAAAAGGAGTTGAATGAAAAAATGTATAGAAACAAGGCTGGAAAGGATCAAATGAACAGGGTTTTTGCTAGTTGGATGTTAAACATACACAGGGGGTATTGTCACAGGTTGGAAGATAGGGCGACATCAGTGAGACTGGATTCAGTTGGAAGACAGGGAGAAGTATGGAGGGCTGGAGTAATTGAACCCTGAGAAAGGTGTGTGGACTTGGTGTAAGTTTGAAGATAAAGACAGGTGGATGGGAACAGTATCAACTGGAAGGCAGGGAGAGGTATGGTGCTGCTGTCAGTTTGAAGAAATGGAAGTTGGACAGGGCTAGAATGAATCAGAATAAATTTAAGGTGCAGGGAATTTCCATCTGTTGAAATTCTGGGAGAGGAGGCATGCCTAACATTAGATTAATATTTTTCTTGTTACTGTTGTTACGGACTGGCCCAGATTTATTTTTGGCATATATTATTTTCTTATTTTTGAAGACCACTTATTGTAGAAACTTTCTAAAATTGTTGCCACTATGTTTTATTCCCTTTAACCAATGGTGTTTTGCTTGTGTGTGTTCACTGTAAACTGTACTATCTTCATCCTGGGCTACAGAGAAATGGAACTTGACTTTGTGAAGTTCAGACCCACAGAGTCAGTTGTACAGAAAGTAGGGAGAGCTCCTTGCTGAGAGCCCCTTCTCTTTTCCAGTTTTCTCTGAATCTTTTTAGACGTCTTTTCTATACCCTATGAGGGATGGGTGCAGAAATAGTTTGTTTCTGTGATCTGGTTCAGTCCTGCTGACATTCAAGCCTCTTGTTGGGACCCACTTGTCAGCTGCTTGTATGTTTTTTTTTTCCTCCAGAGCCACAAAGGAGGTGATTTGGCAGTGGTGGTGAAGGGTGACTTCCAGTGTGCACTGGGGTGATCATGCAGGCAGTATGGGGCATTACCACTCAGCCTGTGTTCTGGAGATTGGACCTGCCAAACTATTAAGAGAGTGACTCCCACATCTCTAAGGACATTTGGAAGGGTTGACTTGCACTGACTCATGTTGCCCCTTCTTACACTGGGACCCAAAGTCTAATTGGTGACACTGCCTGGCAATAGCAGATATTGATGTCTGCAGTCTGTTCCAGAGGTGCCTACTGATTTTGGGTACATGGGGTGTATGGATGGGTGGCACACACCTGGCTGCCATTGCTCCTGGGGTCCTTCCCTTCCTTGGGAGTGCCTCCAGAATTTTTGTAAGTTCTGCTCTGAAAGATGTGAAGAGAAAGGCCACCCTCTGCCTACATGGGTTTAGGCCGCTGTCTATCTGGCCTGTGTGTGGGGGGGGGGCCTGGGTTCTTGGCACAAAAGCAAACTTTCTTGTCAAGTCAACTTCCAGAGGTGGAGACAGCCATGGGCTCTGCATGAGGCACTCAGAGAGTAAGTCTGTCTGGACATGGGTAAGCCTGGGTCCCAGCAATTGGACTTGATTTCTCTACACTGTTTTCTCCAAAGTCCCCAATTTGGGGAGTACAGTGAGCTGTCCTATGGGTGGGGAAGGCTAAGCACTGCCCTTGTCTTCCTGATTTCTCCTCCACTTATTCCTATTTCCACATCCTTCGCAGTTGACCAGCTGAGCAAGTATCCATGCCTGGTTACTCCAGCACCACAAACCTATGGCTTTCAGCTTTACAAGGTACATCTGTGGCTGCCTGGATGATCGTTTACCCAGTTGCTGGAGTTGACCAATTGACCAGTCCTAGACTTAGACTGGTGGGCACAGTAACTGGGTCAAGAAACTGACAGGTCAGTCTCATACTTGCCAACTTGCTCACTTAAAAATACTGCACATGGTATGGTTAATCTTTCTCCAAGTGGAGGGGGATGGAAGGTAGAGGAAAAAATACTATGTAATATTTTTTTTTATTTTTTGCAAATATGTATACCAGCAAATATGGCTTGTATACCACAGCCTTTTACTTGCAGATGTAGAATATAGTGATTTGACATTTACCTTGCCTATAGTGCAATCAGCGCACAATATCTGTTCAGTTTTCTCCATGCAAACTTATGAAAAAGGCATTAAAGTTATAAGTCTCTTTTTCAAAAAAGAGTACACACATGACCATATATCATATCATCATTTCAATGATTATCATTTCTGTTACTGCCTACCATTTATGGATGTTTCACAGTGGCATCTGCTACTACAACACATAGTGACTCCAGTCATGTTTCTCTGCCCACAAAAGGTACCCAGTTGACCCCTTCCTTTGAGGAAATTTCTAAATTGGTACAGAACCAGTTGCCCTAGGTGGCAGTCCTGTGTGACTTTTCCAAATTCACCAAATAACCTTGCATTCCCACTGTAGAAGCATAAGGGAGCAGTCATTCCTTGACATGGAGAACATCCCAGTCCCAGTGGTGTTGGAACAGAAAATGAAGGAATAAAAGACAGAGATGATACAGAGCAAGGAGGAGAGAGGAAGAGAGAGAATAAAGTTTCCAAAGTCCCCTTCTGTTGCCATGATAGTAGAGGAGGCCTAGCTGCTGAGTGGCTGGCCATGTTTCCAACCTGGAGGGCTCAGTATAGAGCCCAGTAGTCAGTCCCCGTAGGACTGGTGGTTACTTTTATAGCTTCCAGAGGAAAAAGGTTAACCACATGGCTGGGTTGAGAGTGACAGGAGATGTGAAGGGCTGATGGAGGCAAGCAGGGAAAGGGTATAGGGAATGAGGGGATATGGGTGCATGTGCACATTGTGCAGTAGAGAGGAGAAAGCAGTTTATAGGTTCATGACAGCCATTGCCATTGTTTTCATTTATTCTTATTTAGAAATAGCACATAGAAGTATCTCAAATATAAATTTCTTTCATGTACATGTGAAATAAGGTCACATCACTTTCAGAATATTGATGACTGGTCCCTGCAGAAATGTAAACATGTGATTACTTCCCACTCCTTCCCCTGCCTTTATTTTTATTTTCTGCAAAATTCCAGTGACAGTGTAGTGGTTAATCCTTGTTTAACTCTACTTGTTATTTTTTCTTGGGTTCCAGAAAGAGGAACATTAAAACAAAACAAAACAAAACAGCAAAGCACTCAGAATAATACTCATTCCTAGTGTCATTAAGTACATGGATTCTGTGGTGTTCTCACTCTCCCTCCATTCTTGTCTCCCCTCCTATCCCATCCCAACCCATCCTACCATACCTCACACTATACCACCATCACCAGCACCACCACACTCCCTGTCCCAACCCCAGGCCACCCAGTCTGCTGTCTCACTCTTCTGGATATGGCATAGGAATGGAACCATACTCTGTCATCTTTGATGACTGGGCTTGTATCACAGCAGAAAGTTTACTACATGTAGAGTAACAAACATTTGTGCATGTATCAGTGTTATGTTCTTTTGTATGGCTTCAAAATTTTCCATCATAAGCCTTTCATATAAAATAAATAGGTGATGGATTTTTGCACATGCTACCAAATCTGAGTCTCCCTTCAGCCTTTGAGAAAATGCAAGTCAAACAACCTGATTATAGAAAAAAAGGAGAAGCATACAGATACCAGTTGGCTGCTTGAGTTCTACAGGTCAGCACTGAGAACCCTCTAAAGTCAGGGTGAACCACATTCCCTTTATTCAATGAGGCTTGATCTGTCCCTGACATGGAGGGAAATAATCTGCTGAATGTCACTTGTCCCCAATTTGGAGACAGTGTGCAAAAGAAACACACAACGAGAATGTTGATTTTAAATAAAGATACTGCTTGTTTTTTGTTCCACTTTAAACTGAACTGTGATTCTCTCTTTTTGGAGATTGCAGACTTAAAAAAGTGACAAATATTTGAAAATTTCAGGAAGACAGCCAATTTCAGGGAAGGAATCTGAGATGACTCAGGAAAAAGCACATCAATTTTGATGTTAAATACCTGAAAGATGACTCAAAGTATCATTGAAAAAAGTGCACATAAGAACCACTGTGATAGAATTGAACCTCAACACAAGAGTGGTTTAAATGTAAAAGAATGATAATTTGAACATCAGTCTACATGCAAGAAATTAGTCACCATGGAAGAGGGGTAATGACATTGTCACAAATAGGTATGTTTTCCTCAGGTAACAATGCTTTGAAGGAAATAATGGAAGAATACACCCAACTAACTCATCTCAAATTGTAGTTTTCTAAGTCAGATTCTTTTTTTAGCTCAGGCTTTTGTGTCCCTCAAAAACTGGACATTTCAGGGTGAGCACCAGATATTAGTTCTTTCAGTGGCTTCTGGCAGTATTCCTTAAGTTCTGTGTTATTTCTTAGTGTGGAGAGCACATCAATTTGCTTTGGCTGAGACTTGCATTTGGAAGGACCTTCAGAAAACCTAAAACCAGAGTTTTCTGTAGTGTTCACAATACCATCTTCTCATGTAGAACCATTGTTTCCATGACTACCTACCAGTTCAATTCTCTGACATTCAACACCGTTCAAAATATCCTGTAGAGACTGGTTAATAAGTGAGCACTGTTTTGCTCCTCAGCCCAAGATGACACAGCCCACCTCCAGTTTCTGTCTTGGAAATATCCCCTCATCTCTTTGAGATTTATTTGGATTCTCTAAACAAGTTGATGGTAGAAAATAAACCTTGAATAGATTGTGTAAATTTAATTGGATTAGACATGGCATGTGCTTTTCTGGGTCTTGGATTGTAAAATATACTGCTTGACCCACTCTCTGTTCATCTTGTGAATTTTCCTTCCCCTATGGTGAGCCTTCTTTGTCACTGGCCTATGGTCATTGTGATTTTGGAGGAGATCATGGAAATAAACCTGTCCACAGTTCACAGTGCCGTGTATCTGGTCCTAGTTTTGTTTTTTGGTGTGACAGATTAGATATCTCTGGCAGCAGCAGAGAAACACCAGGCCCACTCTGAATACTTCGAGTGATTTTGGATGGAGTTCATTGATGTACCCAGTACTAAAAACACCTGCTGCCTGTGTCACTTTCTGGATCATGTAGCATAACTCAATAAAAGATGCAGACACAAGCCTAAAACTAAGTTTTAGTCAGAGGGTCAGAGAGTCACATTAGAAATTATTTGAAGTCACTTTTCTATTTGTTGCAGATGTTATTTTTATAATCTTCTCTGCATCTGGAAACATTGTATAAATTATGGCCAGAATGGCAAATCATAAGACATTGAAATGTGTGTAACTTTTGTGTCCAGCAAAACAGTCTTATATTTCCAAAAAGTTGTTTGGGTTAGAAAGAATTTGAGTTGTTGATGAGGAGGACCTGGCAGAAATTTAAATGTAATCTGATCCTGTCTTAAAGTGTGGACCTTCTATTCTTTTCCAATAAAACAGCCTGCCCTTTCCTGGTGTCCTTCACCCTCAAATTCACCGTTACTGACCTCCGCAATACAGAGGGCAAGAGGACAGACTCTGGAAGTTTTACTGCACAAAATCAGTTGGGGAAACCTGTGAGGACACATGATAAAAGCTCCTCCATATTTTTCAATTTTCTCTCCACTCTCATTGAATTTTCTTTCTAAACTTTATGATGATGTAGATTGATAAGGAACAGTTTCAGGACAAATCTGGAATTGCCACAAAATAAGTGATGTGACTTGAAAGTAGCAAACTTGCATTTTGAATTCTTTATCAGTAATATCGAGTGCTACAAAGCAATGATCAGTGAGCAGTGTTATTTTTCTAGTTAAATGTGGAAAGTGCATTTTTATTTTAAAATATTGTATTTTAAAAATCAATAAGAAAATTTTGGTCTTAACTGCCATGTTATATCATTTTGACTTGATAGATATTTTTAGAATACTTCAAAATTGAAAAACTGCAGTTTGACCTTTTCCCTAGTGCACATGCAATATTTTAAAAATAGGTAAGTTACAAAGTGACAAAAGAAGACTCAAAACATTCAAAACATTTGAAATTATATCAATATTGTTTTCTGAACACAATGGTAACTAAGATTCAATTATAGATAAACAAAAAAACAACAGAAATTATGAGTAAATTATACATCATGTTCTAAACAACCAATACCTCAGAAAAGAGAAAAAATTTTTAAATGAAAACATTTCTTGATGCAAATGAAAAGGAAAATAAAGTTACTAAACCAGAAATACATCATAAATACTTGTAAAAAAAAAACTTTAAATCTGTACAGGACTGTCAGAAAAAAAAAAACCTAGTGAAAGAATTTAAATTTGCCAGTAAGAAAAGCATAAACAAATAAGTAAGTAAATAAATAAATAAAAATACATAGATAAATAAATAGAAAAAGACAATAAAAATCAGTGCAGAAAGTAATAAAATTTAAAAGAGAGGGAAACCCAATACCTATAGATGATCATTGTTTCAAAATAGAAATACACTGACAAACAATAAGATTCATCACAACAAAAGAAGAAGAACACAAATGAATAAAATCAGGAATTAAAAAGGGAAAATTACATCTAACACCAAAAATAAGAAAAGAATCATTAATGAATACTATGATCAGGGACAGGAAAACACCACTCACTCTTACCACTATTATTCAACACAGTATTGTATTTTTCCAGTCGTAGCAATCATACAAGAAAAATAGTTTTAAGACAACAAAAATATGGACAAAACCTGTCATTGTTGGCAGATGACATTACATTATAAATAGAAAATCTTTGATAATCCAAAAAATGAATATAATGATTGAAAGAATTCAGTATCCCTGGCTAGTGTGGCTCAGTGGATTGAGTGCCAGCCAGTGAACTAAAGTGTCCCTGGTTCGATTACCAGTCAAGGCACATGCCTGAGTTGCAAGCCAGATCTGCGGTAGAAGGTGCACGAGAGGCAACCACACATTGATGTTTCTTTCCCTCTTTTTCTCCCTCCCTTCCCATCTAAAAATAACAAAATACAATCTTTAAAAATAGAATTCAGTAAAATAATAAAATAAGAATTAATATCTACCTATCTGTCATATTTGTATACAATAATAATCAGAAGAAATAATGAAATAATTCCATTTATTACACAAGAAAGAACTACTTAGGATTTAATTTATGCAGAGGCAAAAAACATGTACTAACAAAATTATAAGATATTGAAAAAGTTTACAGGGAAGAAAAAATAAAAAAAAATTGTGTGAAGTGATCGGTAAGTTCCAATTGTTAAAATGACAGTACTTCCCAAGTCAATTTACAGGTTCAGTGAAATCCCTCTTAACATGCAAATGTTATTTTTCTCAGGACTGGACTGAATGATTTTCAAATTATTATGGGGCCAAACTAGACCCCAAATGTTCCAAGCAATTTTTAGAAAAAGAATAAAGCTGAAGGTACTGCTTTCCATGGTCTCAAGCTATGCTACAAAGTTCTAATAATCAAAACAGTAAAGTATTTGCACAAACACAGACACAAAACAGTGGATCAGAATAGGGAGTTCTTGTTTATGACCACTTATATACTGATGGGCACTTGGCTGCTTCCAAATATTGGCTATTGTAAATAACATTGTGAGAAACATAGTGGTGCATATACATTTTCTAGATAGTGTTCCAGCTTTCTTCAGATAAATTTTCAGAAGTGGAACTGCTGGGTTGTTGGGAACCGCCCTGACTGGTATCAGAAGCTGAAACCCCCGCCTAGGCTAAGGCTAAGGGAACGCCCTTGGAACTGTAAGCCAGCAAGGAGACAAAAGCTTATCTCCCTGGCAGGAATGCTGCTTCTGCTGCTTTATTCATGACTGAACCCCCAAAAGCTTGGTTGGTTAGCCAAAGACAGGTAAGATTCCCCACGGCGGGGGGAGGGGGGGGGAGACCTAAGACAGGCACGATCACTTTGGGAGGCCCCCCAAAAGAAGGACTTGGGGGGCTGCAGCAAAAGGGGGTGATGGACCCTCGCTCCTAGGCTTTGACATAGCCTGAGTTCTCAGCATCTGGGAAAAAACCTCCTTGTCTCCCAGTTGCCTTAGTTCCCTTGCTCCACCTAAGCCTGAAACAATGACAGGGTGGTGCAGCTCTGTACTGAGAAGTGCGGATTCCCCGGGGTGATCAGGCCTAAGAAAGAACATGTAAATTACTGTGAAACCTTCTTTGTTTAGAATGCTCTCAGTTGAATGAGAAGGGTCTTAGGAGGAAGTTATTTTGTTCCTCAGTCTTACAGCTCTTTGGTCCCCAACTCAATAGACCGGCAGAGTTCTTTGTTTTCTATAGTTCCTTACTTCCCCCTAATGAGTACTGTACTTTACCTGAATTATTATGCAGAATGAGCCCAATAAAAGCAGGAATGGACAGTAAATCGGCGCGTTCCCCACTGGGGGGGTGGCCATTTCGTCCCTACTTCCCCACAGAAACTAGTCTGTCTCTGTGCATGTCTGTTTTTTCTCACGTATTTATCGTCGAGCCATCCACAGCGTTCCATGGTCACTGCTGGCCGGTGACCCATGCGCAACACTGGGTCATTAGGCAGCTTAATTTTTGATTTTTTGAAGAAACTACATAGTGTTTTGTTTGGTTGCTGAATTAATCTGTATGCTCAACAAGAGTGCATGAGGCTATGTACACAATTGAATATTCCTTAGCCATAAATATAAAGAAAAGGTAACTTTTGGAACAACGGGCATGGTCTTAGTGTATATTGTGCTAAGTAAAATAAGCAAGTCAAAGAAACAATGCTACCATATGAATCCACTTATAATTATAACCTCATAAACAAAACAAACAAAATAAAAATAGCCATAAACACTGAAGACAGACAGTTGTTAGAGGAGATAGGTTTGGGAAGTAGCTTATAAACAGCGAGTAAAATTAAGCAGAAAAGAACTCATGAACAAAGAATAAAATATGATGATCAAAGCAGGGAAGAAGGTTGGAGCAAAGTAGGGTCGGGTAGGAATAATTACGTGTTGATAAAAAAGACTTCACTTTGGGTGGTGAACACAATAATATATTCTGATAATGTATAATAAAATTGTATGTAATGCATATAAAATTATTACTGAATGTCAACTATACACATTCATGCTAATTAATTAATTAATTACCCCTGCAGATGTTGCTTGGTTCTTGGTCTGGAATTCAAAACCAAAATCCTGAGGTACAATAACTATCCCTGAAATTACAGCATGTGCCAGAAGTGACACCTGCCTGAGTGTGGTTAGTACCATAATAATATGGGTGTACTAATTTATAGCTTTAATTTGAACATTTTGTAGGGAACTGGTTTGTTTTGAATCTGGCAAATGTGACTCAGCTCTGTATGGAAAACCTACAGAAGCAAAGTGGTGGACAGCAGCCAGACCCTCAGACCTGGTTTTCCCTTGGGAATCAGGCCTACAAAATGTGTAGAGACTGTTATGGCTTCCTATTGCTACAACTCCATCACTCTGGTCTAAAACAACAAATGTGTATTGTGTATCTTCAAGGTAATTTGCAACGCCTGTGTGAATTTTCCCAAGAACGGAGCTAATCAACTCACTACCTTTTCCTTCTTTATTTGTTATTTTCATTTCCTTGATTGTACCTAAAATGTAGACAATAATATTCTATGTACTGGATAATAAATCCTTCTTTGATGTAAGACCTCATAAAAACAATAAAACTTCTCCAGCCAAGGGTTGGTGAGCTCTCCCCTTGAGAGTGGCCAAGGCGCTCTCCACTTGAGAGAAGTGGCTGCAGGATTATCATCTTAAGAGAGTACTGTACTTCCCCTTTTCTCCACAGGACTGCTGTCTTCTGTGCATTTGTTTACATCTTCAGTCACAACATGCAGATTGTGCTGGCTGAGGTCTGCTACATTTCACCTAAAATGTCATATGGCGTGTTTGAATGTGATATTGTTCTGTTACAGAATTACATGCTCATGACTGTGATAAAAACTTTTGTAATACAGAAAGGGGTGCTATTTTTGAAAGGCCCTGTGCTTTGTGTTTTCAAAGAAAACCCTAAAACTTTATAATCAGTCTTTTCATCAGTGGATTGGAATCAGAAATCTCCAAGGTTAAGTCCCACAACTCCACCACCTTTGAGAAGACATGTTTTTTTTTCAATCTTAAATAGGGATTCTCAGGCCAATCACCTCTGATCAGCCACAGCTTCTCTTAAGTGAGAGCAGCAGCACCAATCCCCCTCAGAAACCCCCTTCTGTGAGGACTCACTGAGATCTTCCAATGTCCTGGGTCTTTATTTCTCCTTTTGTAAATAGTGTCAAGAATATATATTACTCAAGTGTCTGATGAGAATGTCTGCCTATCTGATATTTGGACATTTCATGTAGAATATCTTTAACTTTACATGATGTAGAATAGATAAAGGGGGAGTCTTTTAGATATCAATCACAAGGGACTAACTGAGCAAGAGAGGGAATGGGGAGGGTGCAACTGGCTGTCATCCTAATTAAAGTATGATTGTTACAGAACACAACAAGGGGGGCCTGAGACAATATACTATTATTGAAAGAAGGCCCCGGGTCCGTTATGTCCGCCGCCCGAGGAGAGACATCTCTCAATGCCAGAGATTCGTGAAAAGGAAAGGAAATGTTTATCTAATGTTATACAGACTTCAAGTAGTGACCTAATGTCTTCATCAAAAATCCTAAAGTCCCTTAAAACACCCACAAATGGACACTGTCCTTCCTTCCTTCCCCCTTTGCCCAGTCCAGAGTACCGTATCTCAGGAAAGGAAAATGAAGTCCACGGCTCAGGCAGTCCTCTGGTTCTTAGTTAGTCCTCCATCTTGACTGGGAGACCTCCCTAGGTTCCCAGCACCCTCGGCTGAGTCACTGGGATCTCTGCTAAAACCAGGTGGTGGTTCCCCCTTCTAAAGCTGTGGGGGTCCCCACTCTGTCCAGGCCTGGTGGTTCTCCCTCTCAGAGCTGCGGGAAGGGGAGAGTCCCCACTCTGCCAAAGCCACATGGTTCTCTCTCTCTCAAGGCTGCGCATGGTTCACCACTCTGTTAAAGACGCATGGTTCTCTTTCCTAAAGCACCACGGTTCTCTCTGGGATGCAGGAGTCTCCACTCCGTCAAAGCCGCGTGGTTCTCTCCCGTAAAGCAGCATGGTTCTCCCTCTCAATGGCCGAGGTCCTCCCCATTCTGCTAAAGCTGCATGGTTCACCTCCTCAGGGCTACGCATGGCTCTCCTTCTCAAAGCAGCATGGTTCTCTTTCCTAATGGCCTCCAAGTCTGGGTTTTAAATCCCCGTGGCCAATCTTCCTCTGCAGCCTCATTTCTGACTCCTCCCACACTCGGCTTCACTTGCCAGAATTCGTATCCTTCCAGCTTTACTGGGCTGCCATCATGAGTCTGGGCAGGTGTGGCCCCATGTCCTGGAGCCAATCTTCTCCGAGCTCCCACGCAGGTGCTGTAGCTTGGGGGATCTGCCCCCAGTCACGTCTTGGTGGGGACGTTACTTCCATTCCCCCGGCTCAGAGATGATCACAGCTATTTACCACATCTAAGCGACCAGCCAAAGGCTATAGATACGTTAAATGACCATGCCAGAGGGTAGCTGCAAGGCTGTTGCTTTGCAAAACAGATCTTAATGACCTTGCTCCATTTGTCTCTTCCCCCAACCCACACCCTGGGTGGGGGGATGGAGACATCTTAAAACCTCCTGGACACCTTAAGTTCTGGACCTCATTTCAAATGCCCATTTGGGGTCCCCCCTCTTGGCTGCACCCTGTAACAATCCCTCCTTTCAGATATACACCCACTTTAAATTCTTTTAAAGGACAATGGATGAAGATCTCATCTTCTTGTAACTGCTTCCAGCTGGGAATGGAGGTTGTTTTACCCACCCATGGGTCAGGGGTGCCCTGAAAGGGGGGGGGGGGTGCAGCACGGAGGGAGTCCTTCCTGTAAGGGGAAGGACCTTACAGAATCCTGGTCAGTTGGCTGTCACCAGGAAGTCTCAGGCTTGGTGTCCAAAGGCTGGCATTACTGGACCGTTGGCATCCTGGTCATATTCTGGAGCTGACAGATTTGGAAAGAAATGGAAGGCACAATTAAATCATAACCACTAAATGACAAAGGCAGGAACTTAAGCAAAGAATGGCTTATCTGGAGGAAGGTGTACAAGGCATGCTATACCTATCCGAAACTCTTGTGGCCCGCTATACTTCACTCAGGCTGAGGGGAATATGTTAGGATTTCCCTCCTTTCAGATATTTGGGCCTTTTCTGTCCAAGCCATCAAGACAGAAAAAGGCAAAATTAGTTCTAAAGTGAAGCCCACAGACCCCCCAAACCATTCACCAACCCAACCACTTAGTTCAGCCAAACTGTTGAGTCTCAGGGGGTGATGATGAAAATGGACTCCTTAAGCGAGGTTTATATTCACTCACTCATTCAACCAGTTACTCAAGTAATGAAGTCATAGGCATATGCCCTATGAAAACAGAAGAACACACAGGTTAATTCACACAACAATCCCCAAACCGGTCTCTGTGCCTGTGAGACTGTGTTTTGGGAAGACATCCAATTGCAAGGTCCTTCCTGCAATAACATTTAGCAATGGCAATTTCACAGGTCCTCCATACCTGTAAATTGTACATCTTTGGTGACATTACAAACTCAGTTTCAACTTTCAAGTGAAAACAAACTTTCAAGACAGTTAGCTGCACCATTCTGATGTCCAATACTAAGCATTGTGATTTTCCGTGAACCACAATTTTTCTCCTTAAGATCACCCTCACTGTTATTAAAGGACTACTTTGAGTCCCACTTTCAATTTTGACTGTTCGTTTGCATAAACACACCAAGAGCAGCCTGGATCACTTATGATCCCTGAGTCTACCTTGCTGGAACTCATACACGGAGCCTTTAGATTGACTTCTCAGTCCACCCCTCTTGAGGCACAGAAGCAGAGCCACACATCTGCCATCTGGCTTTGCCTGTACCAGTTGTTTCACTCAAATCCTTGAGGCTTCCATTGTGCTTACAGGTTCCTTTTTGGCCATCTTTCAGAAAAGCAACCTTCGTTCCTTCCCTGGAAAGACTGCCATGAACCACACAACAACCAAAGTACCAGGCTTTTTCATGGGCTTACCCTAGCTTCACAAGTCAATCCCAGGTCCTCAGGGCTTTCTGGTGATGACCAGAACCCATACATGCCTCCTTCAGGCGTGACATTCCAGTCAAAGTCTTGGTTAACAAAACCACTATTCACAACCGGTCTTATTGGTTTTATGCAAAGAAACCTTATATTATCACTCACTTCTTCAGAATGCCAAATTCTGGAGGGATCAGGTAGGGAGAAAAATACAAAGCGTGAAGGAAAATCCTTTTCCTTCTGATATCCACCAGGCTTCTCAAAACTTTCCTACAGAGTGTGAAGTTTCAACCTTCCCTGGAATCCTCAATTTCCTTTTCAGAGCAGATACAGAGCAACATCCAAAACATAGAGTTCTAGAATAATACACAGGTAGAAGCATTCTCTTGCACCAATGTGTCCATTGGTGCTTCGCAGAGACATGCTCCTTCAGGTCCAGTCTCTTGGCAGAGACATGCCCCCTTTGCCTCTGGCTGAAGCACTCAGCCCCAAATGACCCTTTCTGGGTCCCAAGTGGCAAAGGCATGCTCCCCAACCGGTTACAGGTGACCTTTCACAGTTCCTCAAATACAGATTTCTGATCAGAAGCAAAACCAACGGTAGAGACTTGCTCTCATCCGATCCAGTCTCGTGGCAGAGACATGCCCCCTTTGCCTCTGGCTGAAGCACTCATCAGCCCCAAATGACCCTTCCTGGGTCCCGTGTGGCAAAGGCATGCTCCCCAACCGGTTACAGATGACCTTTCTCAGGTCTTAAAGTACAGGTTTCTGATCAGAAACAACACCAATGTGAGCATTTTGCTCTTTTCCCATGAAACCATAAAACAAGTAGTTCAGGTTTCCTCTACTCCAGGTTTAAAACTTTCACAACCTTTACACATAATTTTACTTACTCAGATTTAACCATCAATCTCTTTTAATCCTGGTTCCTTTCCCACACTGGGAAGGACTATACTTAAACTCAGTACTTAACCTCAGCATGTGCCTGCTAAAAGTCCCTAACACTACAGGTATCTTCCACTAAAAGTCTCTAGATTCGCAGGGACATCCTGCAGCTTTCTGAAGCTTAGACCTTCCAAACACCTTATATATCAGATGGTCACCTTTGGACCTCAGTTCATGACCTTCAGAACCAGAGCCATTCCAATCAGAACCAGTTACACAGAGAACCTGACTGAAGCAATGCCAATGCAGCAGCAGCATGCAGCCCATAATCTGAAGAGAGCCCTTGGCCCACCACCTTGTCCAGTTCCAAGATGGCGGTGCCCATGCACAACCCACCCTCCAGGGTGGGGCACTCACGTGGCTCATCCTCCATTTTACCCAAAATGGCGACACACCCATATGGTTTGCTGTCCGATCCCCACTATACATGCAGGCTCGGCATACAGAGCCTAGGGGTTTGCTTCCTCCCCAAACCTGAGTGCAGGTTCCCTTAGTGCCACCTGGGCTCACAGAAACTGTAAATGAGCAGGCAGGGGCAACCTGGGAGCAGCATGCTAACCAAACTATTATCCACAGCTCCATTGTTCCAAAACAGTGTTCAGAAACCAGTTTTCAACCAAACCATTTTCACATCTCTGTTCCCTCCCCGTTTCATTTCCCTTTCATCTTTCCAGGCATGATAGGCGGCCGATGCCCTCAGGAGGAGTGCAGAGGAATTCTTGAGACAGGGAAACTCTGAGGTCTTGATCTCTCGCACCTGAGGGGGTCGGTCTGCCATGGACAATTATCGTCCCATCTGGGAAGCCAAAAACTATTACAGAACACACAAGGGGGACCTGGGACAATATACTATTATTGAAAGAAGGCCCCGGGTCCATTATGTCCGCCGCCCGAGGAGAGACATCTCTCAATGCCAGAGATTCGTGAAAAGGAAAGGAAATGTTTATCTAATGCTATACAGACTTCAAGTAGTGACCTAATGTCTTCATCAAAAATCCTAAAGTCCCTTAAAACACCCACAAACGGACACTGTCCTTCCTTCCTTCCCCCTTTGCCCAGTCCAGAGTACCGTATCTCAGGAAAGGAAAATGAAGTCCATGGCTCAGGCAGTCCTCTGGTTCTTAGTTAGTCCTCCATCTTGACTGGGAGACCTCCCTGGGTTCCCAGCACCCTCGGCTGAGTCACTGGGATCTCTGCTAAAACCAGGTGGTGGTTCCCCCTTCTAAAGCTGTGGGGGTCCCCGCTCTGTCCAGGCCTGGTGGTTCTCCCTCCTCAGAGCTGCGGGAAGGGGAGAGTCCCCACTCTGCCAAAGCCACATGGTTCTCTCTCTCTCAGGGCTGCGCATGGTTCTCCACTCTGTTAAAGACGCATGGTTCTCTTTCCTAAAGCAGCATGGTTCTCCTTCTCAGGGCTGCACATGGCTCTCCTTCTCAGGGCAGCATGGTTCTCCTCCCTAAAGCACCACGGTTCTCTCTCCCCAATGGCCGCCAAGTCTGGGTTTAAATCCCCGCGGCCAATCTTTCTCTGCAGCCTCATTTCTGACTCCTCCCACACTCGGCTTCACTTGCCAGAATTCGTATCCTTCCAGCTTTACTGGGCTGCCATCATGAGTCTGGGCAGGTGTGGCCCCATGTCCTGGAGCCAATCTTCTCCGAGCTCCCACGCAGGTGCTGTAGCTTGGGGCATCTGCCCCCAGTCACGTCTTGGTGGGGACGTTACTTCCATTCCCCCGGCTCAGAGATGATCACAGCTATTTACCATATCTAAGCGACCAGCCAAAGGCTATAGATACGTTAAATGACCATGCCAGAGGGTAGCTGCAAGGCTGTTGCTATGCAAAACAGATCTCAATGACCTTGCTCCATTTGTCCCTTCCCCCAACCCACACCCTGGGTGGGGGGATGGAGACATCTTAAAATCTCCTGGACACCTTAAGTTCTGGACCCCATTTCAAATGCCCATTTGGGGTCCCCCCTCTTGGCTGCACCCTGGAACATGATGAATCCATCTGTATCTAGCTAATCAAGGTTGGTCTAATGTGCACCCAGTTAAGAAGGACTGTATAAAAGCTATATAAAGAAGATTCTTGAGATAAATCTTTCTTTGTCTGGTTGTGGGGAGGGGGGAGAATACATAAAGGTAAACATTTTCCTCTTTTGGGGTTAATGTCTTTCTATTTACTTTCTAGATCTGGTTTAGGATCTTTGCCCATGGAAGAATGATTTAATTACTCTCTCACTATCAAACTCACCACTGAAAAAATCATGTATCAGTAAGATACTTCAACAGAAGTGCTGGAAAAAGCAGTTATAATCTCATATACCACTAAAATTCATCACATACTGAAATAAGCACCTATGCTTCACCTGACAAACCCTGCAGATAAATTTCAAAAGAAGTGCTATAAACTGTTGTTATGTTCTCATACACTTCTAATATTTTTCTCGTACTTAAATGATTTCTTTGGCATGTCATATAAATAATGAAGATGGATTTCTGAAACACACACATCATTCAAAATATTCTCATCTGAGAGTGATTTGGAGGGATTCACAACTATTTATAAGAGAGAAAAGAAATTGTGGTACAGAGAGTGGACTGTTATGTTCACATTCACTTTGACATTCACAAACCCGGAGATTCCAAATCAAGTAGTATACTGGACATGCATTTCTTAGGCTATGCTTTACTCCTAGAAAGAATATATTAGAGATGACTGTTTTAAAGATACTAACTCTGTTTTAAAGATGACGTAGTCGTATGCATCCATTCACTCATTTGCCCATAGAAAAGTAATTTCAATAGTTTTTTCACTATCATATTTTCCACTGAAATGATGATGTTTTAGAAAGTTACTCCAACAGAATGCTGAAAACAGTATATAATTATGACACAGCAGTTATTTCATTTTCTACCAGAATGAGTACATTGACCTGACATTATAAATAGTGCAGATGGCTTTTGATAAAAACCCACTTTTTATGAAACATTCTCATTCTCAGTGATATGGAGAAGTTCAAACAATTCATTACTATTTTATCACAAAGAAATGAACTTGATGAAATAAAGTGGACTGTTAACTTCATATTCATTTTGAGATTCATAAAACTCTTTTGTTCAAGTCAGGTAGTACACCATACATGCTTGTCTTAGCTTCCCTATGCATTTATACAGGAAAGAATACTTTGGAGGAAACTACTACAGAAGATTGTTCTACCTAAAAGATGACAAAGTTCTATGCATCAGTTCACTCACTTGAGGACAGAGAAGTGATTTCAGTAGATCTTTTACTAGAAAAATTACCACAAAGGTGACTCTTTAGAAATACATTTCAAAAGTATATTCAAAACAGTATGTGTTATCTTAAACACTACTCAATTCATCTTCTACAGAAAAGGACTACATTGACCTGGTGTTAATATCAATGCCATTGTTTTCCTTCAAACGTGTTTGTATGAAATATTCCAATTCCCAAGTGAATTCAAGGGGTTCAGAATATTCTAACAACTTTTTCTAGAGTGAAATGTCATTAGTGCACAGAAAGTGGGCTGTTAGGTTTATCTTCTTTTTCACATTCACCAACATGTTTAGTCAAATCACATAGTAGTCTCTACATGCATTCCTTAGTTTTGCCATGCTTTTCTTCTGGAAAGAATACATTGAAGAAAACTGTACCATAGAAACTTACTTTTCTTTAGAGATGGCATACTGCTATGCTTCTGTACCTTCATTTGATGATGGAAAATTGATTTTAGTAGCTATTTACCTATGAAACTTACTACAGAAGTGATATTTCAGAAGGATAATTCATTAGAATGCTGTAAAGAGTATGTGTTATCTAAGACACCCCTCATTTCATCTTCTACTGCAATGAGTAAAAACTGACATAGCGTTAAGCACTATAGATGGTTTTTGTTTAAAATCTGCTTTGTCTGAAATATTTTCTTTCCCAAGTGATTTGGAAGGGCACAAACACTGCACTGCTCTATTATCCCAGTGAAATGCACTTGGAGCTCCCAGAGTGTATAGTAAGCTTCTTATTCATGTAGACATTCAGAAACCTGAAGAGTCCACGTCGGGTACTAAATTGAACATGCCTGTCTTATCTAGGCTAGGCTTTGATGCTTGAAAGAAGACATTATGGAAAAGTCTAGTAAGGAAGCTTATACTCTTCCAAAGTTCACATAGTCCTATGCATACGTGCATTCACTCATTAGCTGATGGAAGGTAACTTCAGTAGCTCTTTCCCTATCAAACTTACCACAGAAGTGATATAGGAGAAAGACACTTCAACAGAATGCTGAAAACAGTCTGCAGTATCTCAGACACCACTTAATTTCATTCTACTGAAATGAGTACATTGACCTGGGTTTATGAACACTGCAAACTGGTTTTGCGTAAAACCTACCTCATACGGACATTGTCATATCAAATGATTTAGCACAGTTGAAGCAACTCATTACTGTTTCATCAGATTGAAATGCTTTTGGAGCACAGAGTGCACTCTTAGGTTCACATTCAATTTCACATTCACAAAATTATCCCACTTGGGTTCCTGGACTTGCATGTCTTAGCTTGTCTATGGTTTTCTACAAAATAGGATACTTTGGAGAAAACTGTGATAGAGAAGCCCCCACTCTGTCATAGATGACATAGCCCTACACATGTGTTCACTCATGTGGTAACAGAAAAGTGATTCGACAGCTCTGTCTTTATCAACTTACCATGAAAGCAACATTTCAGAAAAATACTTCACCAGGAGTGAGAAAAATAGTGGGTATTGCCATAGATGCCATTCATTTCAACTTCTGCTTAAAGGTGTACATTCAGTAAAGTTATAAACACCATACATGATGTTTTCTTAAACCTGATTTGTTCAAGAGAATCTCATTTCTGAGTGATTTCAAAGCATTGAAACAGTTCAATACTGTTTCATTTGAGACAAGTGCTCTTTGTCATAGGAAATATTCTGTTGATTCATACTCAGTTTCACATTCACAAAACCGTCTTATCCTAGTCAGATACTACATTGTATGCACGTATCTTATCTTCCCTATTCTTTTTACATGAAAGGTTATTTTGGAGGATTCTATATTGAAGAGTTTATTCTACTTAAAGGAGACAATGAGTTAGACCACTGTTCACTCAATTGGAACAGAAAGTTGATCTTAGAAGCTATTTCATTATCAAAATTATAAAAAAGTGGCATTTCAGAGCAAAACTACTAGAGAAGTGATAAAACAGTGTGAATTACTGGAAATATTACTGATGTCAACTTCTACTGAAAGGAGCATATTAAGTGATGCTATAAACACTGAACAAGATGTTTTCTTAAACCTGTTTTGTTGAAGAGAGTAGCATTTCTGAGTGATGAAGAAGCATTGAAACAGTTGATTACTGTTCCATTTCAGAGAAATGTACCTTGTTATAGAAAATCAACTGTTAGATCCATACTCAGTTTCACATTGACAAAACTATCTACTCTCAGTCAGATACTACACGTACACAGATGTCTTAACTACCCTATACTTTTTACGTGAAATAATAGTTTAGAGGATTCTATAATGCAGAGTTTATTCTACTTAAAGAAAACAATGAGTTACACCTCTGTTCTAGCAATTGTAACAGAACATTGATCTTAGAAGATATTTCTTATCAAAATTAACACAAAAAATGTAATTTCACAGCAACACTACTACAGAAGTGTAAACACACTATGTACAACTGAAGACACCATTATTTCAACTTCTACTGCAAGGAATGCTTGAGTAAAGTTATAAACAATGTACAAGATGTTACGTTAAACATGTTTTGTACAGGAGAGTATCATTTCCACATGATTTATAAGCATTGAAATAATTTGCTACTGTTAAATCTGAGAGAAATGCACTTTTTACAGAAAATAGTCTGCTGGATTCAAACTGTTTCATATTCACAAGACCACATTCTGCCAGTAAGTTACTACACCGTACACAGATGTCTTAACTTTCCTATACTTTTTATATGAGGCAATCCTTTGAAAGATTCTGTACTGTAGAGTTTCTTTTTACTTAAAGAAGAAAATGAGTTAAACCACTATTCTAGCAACTGTAACAGCATGTTGATCATAAAAGCTATATCTTATCAAAATTACCACAAATGTGGCATTTCAGAGCAACACTAATATAGAAGTTTAAAAACACTATGTGTGGGGGGGGCTCTGCCCATAGTGCCCCCCCCCAGGCTGCCACGGATGAGAATAAGTCTACGAAGACATGATCTGCTTGGGGAGGAAAGGTGGCTGATCTCTTGAAGGAGAAGGACCAAGAGCCTTTTTCTCAATGGCTTTTATTGGGTTTGTTGGCATAAGAATTCAAGTAAAGCTCATTACTCATTGCCTGGATCAAACAATAGATAACAAGGAACTCTGAGGGCCTATTTTGAGTAAGGGTCAAAGAGCTGTGAAACTTTAAGGAACAAACTTACTTCTTCCCTGGATCCTTATCATTCAACTGAGAGCATTCTAAACAAAGCAGGTTTCACAGGATTTTACATATTCTTTCTTAGGCCTGATCACCTGGGTAACCCGCCCTTTCCAGCACAGGGCTGCACAACCCTCTGTCATTGTTTCAGGCTTAGGTGGAGCAAGGGAATTAAGGCAGCCAAGAGATTAGGAGATGTTCTCACAGACAATGAGGACTCAGGCTATGTCAAAGCCAAGGGGCAAGGGTCCATCACCCCCTTTTGCTGTAGCCCCCAAAGTCCTTCCTTGGAGGCCTCCCATGTTATCATGCCTGTCTTAGATTGTTCCCCCCTTGGGGAAAGATATAAACACTGTACGAGATGTTCTCTTAAACCTATATTGTACCAGAGAGTATCATTTCCGCATGATTTAGAAGTGTTGAAAAAATTTGTCACTATTCAAATTGAGAGAAATGCACTTTTTACAGAAAATGGACTGTTAGATTTAAACTCAATTTCATATTCACAAAACCACATTCTGCCAGTAATATACTACTCCGAACACAGATATTTAAACCTCCCTATACTTTTTACATGAAACAATACTTTGGAAGATTCTGTACTGTACAGTTTCTTTCTACCTAAAGCAGACAATGAGTTAGGCCCCTATTCACGCCAAGCTAACAGAAAGTTGTTGTTAGAAACCATTTCTTATCAAAATGAACACAAAAGTGGCATTTCATAGCAACACAACAGCAGTGTAAAAACTCTATTTGTAACAGAAGAAACCATTATTTCAACTTCTATTGAAGGGAATATATTGAGTAATGTTATGAACAGTGTGGAAGATGGTTTCTGAAACCTGACTGGTACAACAGTCCCATCTCCACATGCTTTAGTGGCATTGAAACAATTCAATACCGTTCAATCTGAGAGAAATGTGCCTTTTAGAGAAAATGGACTGTTAGATTCAAACTCAGTTTCACATTCACAAAACCACCATTTGCCATTCAGATACTACTCCAAACACAGATATCTTAACTTTCCTATACTTTTTACATGAAAGAATAGTTTGGAGGATTCTACAGTGCAGAGTTTATTCTACTTAAAGAAGACAATGACTTACACTTCTGTTCTAAAAATTGTAACATAAAGTTGATTATAGAAGCTGTTTCTTTTCAAAATTAACACAAAATTGATATTTCATAGCAACACTACTAAAGAAGTTTAAAAACACTGTGTACAACTGGAGACACAATTATTTCAACTTCTTTTTTTATTTATTTTTATTTTAATCATTGTTCAAGTACAGTTTTCTCCATTTTACTCCCATTCCAGCCTCAACTTCTAATGAAGGGAATACATCATGTTATGTTATGAACAGTGTATAAGATGCTTTCTTAAACCTGATTTGTAAAAGAATCGCATTTCCACATGATTTAAAAGGAGTAAAATAATTTGTTATTGGTCAATCTGAGAGGAATGCACTTTGTTACACTAAATGGATAGTTCAATTCACACTTAGTTTCACATTACAAAAATGTCTTCTCCCAGTCAGATACTATACTGTACACTCAACTTCCCTATACTTTTTACATGGAACAATATTTTGGAGGATTCTTCACTGCAGAGTTTCTTTCTACTTAAAGCACAATGACTTAGGACTCTATACACACAATTATAAAGGAAACTTGATCTTAGAAGCTATTTCTGAGGCAAATGAAAACAAAAGTGGCACTTCACAGTAAAACAATTACAAAAGTGTAAAAACACTATGTATAATAGGAGACACCATTTTTACAACTTTTAATGAAGGGAATACACTGTGTAATGACATGAACATGGTACAAAATACATTCTTAAACCTGATTTGTTCAAGAGTCATATTACTGCATAATTCAAAGAGTGGAAAAATTTGTTACTGTTTGTTCTGAGAGAAATGCACTTTTTATAGAAAATGGGCAATTAGATTCATACTCAGTTTCATATTCACAAAACCGTCTTCTGCCAGTCTGTACTACTCAGTACACACAAGTCTTAACTCCACTAAAATTTTTACATAAAACAATACATTGCAGCATGTGTACATTAGACTTTCCTTCTACTTAACGAATTCAGTGAATTATGCTCTGTTCTTGCAGTTGTAACACAAATTTGATACTAGAAGCAATTACTTTATCAAAGTTACTGCAAAAGTGGCATTTCAGACCAACATTAATAGAGAAGTGTAAAAACAGTATGTATTACTAGAGATGCCAGACATTTCAACTTCTACTGAAATAAACACATGGAGTAATGTTATAAACTATGTGCAACATGTTTAATTCACCATATTTGGTTCAAGAGAGTCACATTTTATTGTGAATTACTAGTGTTAAGAGAGTTCATTACTGTTCATTCTAAGAGATATGCACTTTTTATAGAAAATGGACTGTGAGATTCATACTCAGTTTCATATTCACAAAACCATCTTCTGCCAGTCTGTACTACCCAGTACACACAAGTCTTAACTCCCCAGAACTCTTTACATAAACAATACATTGGAGCATTTTTACATTAGAGTTTCTTTCTCCTTAACGATTCAGCCAGCTATGATCTGTTCTTGCAATTGGAACACAAACTTGATACTAGAAGCTATTTCCTCATGAAAGTTACTGCAAAGTGGCATTTCAGAGCAACATTACTACAGAAGCACTAAAACAGTATGCATTACTAGAGATGCCAGACATTTTAACTTCTACTGAAGGAAATACATAGAGTAACGTTATAAATTCTGAGCAACAGGTTTGTTTTAAACTGTTTTGTTCAAGGGAGTCACATTTCAATGTGAATTACTAGTATTCAAAGAGTTCACTAGTGTTGATTCTGAGAGAAATGCACTTTTTACAGAAAATGGATGGTTAGATTCAGACTCACTTTCATATTCACAAAACTGTCTTCTGCCAGGCTGTAAATACAGAGTACACAAAAGCCTTAACTAGGGAGAACTTTTTTCATAAAACAATAAAATGTAGCATTTGTACCTTAGAGTTTGTTTCTACTTAACTAATTCAGAGAGTTATGCTCAGTTCTTGCAGTTGTAACATAAACATGATACTAGAAGCTATTTCTTCATGAAAGTTACTGAAAAAGTGGCATTTCAGAGCAACATTACTACACAAGTGTTAAAACAGTATGTATTACTAGAGATGCCAGATATTTCAACTTCTACTGAAAGAAATACATAGAGTAATGTTATAAACTTTCTGCAACATGTTTACTTTAACCTGTTTTGTTTAAGGGAGTCACATTTCAGTGTGATTTACTAGTGTTGAAAGTGCTCATTACTGTTCATTCTGGCGGAAAGCATTTTGTACAGAAAATGGACTGTGAGATTCACACTCAGTTTCATATTCACAAAATCATCTTTTGCCATAATGTACTTCTCAGTACAAAAAAGACGTAACTCCCCTGAACTTTTTACAAAAAACAATACATTGCAGAATTTGTAGTTTTTTTCTACTTAACAAATTCAGTGAATTATGCTGTGTTCTTGCAATTGTGAAACAAACTTGACACTAGAAGCTATTTCTTTATGAAAATTACTGTAAAAGTGGAATTTCAGACCAACATTACTACAGAAGTGTTAAAGCAGTATGTATTACTAGAGATGACAGACATTTTAAAATCTACTGAAAGAAATACAGAGACTAATGTCATGAACTCTGGGCAACATGTTTAATTTAACCGGTTTATTTCAAGTGAGCCACATTTCACTGTGAATTACTATTGTTGAAAGAGTTCATTACTGTTCATTCTGAGGGAAATGCATTTTTACGGAAAATGGACGGTTAGATTCATCCTCAGTTTTGTATTCACAAAACCACCTTTTGCCAGTTGAAGTTGTAACACAAACTTGATACGAGAAGCTATTTCTTTATGAAAGTTATTTCAAAAGTGCCACATCAGAGCATCATTACTGCACAAGTGTAAAAACACTATGTATTAGCATTGATGGAAGACATTTCACATTCTACTGAAAGACATACACATAGGAATGTTATGAACACTGTGGAACATGTATATTAATCTGTTCTGTGTAAGGGAGTCACTTTTTAGTGTGAATTACTAGTGTTGAAAGTGTTCATTACTGTTCATTCTGCGAGAATGCACTTTTAATAGAAATGGGCAGTTAGATTCACACTCAGTTTCATTTCCAAAAAACCGTCTTCTTTCAGTCTGTACTATTCAGGACAAAAAAGTCTTAACACCCCGTACTTTTACATGAAAGAAAACATTGTAGCATGTGTACATTAGAGCTTCTTTCTATCTAAACAAATCAGGAAATTATGCTCTCTTCTTCTACCGGTAACACAAACTTGATATGATAAACTATTTCTTTATGAAAGTTACTATAAAATGCCATTTCAGAAAAACATTACTACACAAGTGTTAGAACCGTATGCAGTCCTAGAGATGGCCGAAGTTTCACCATCTACTCATAGAAATACAAAGATTACTGTTATGAACTGTGTGCAGCATGTTTATTTTAACTTGTTATGTTTAAGGGGGTCACTTCTTACTGTGAATTACTAGTGTTGAAAGTGTTCATTCTGAGAGAAATGCACTTTTAACAGAAAATGGGTGGTGAGATTCTCACTTAGTTTCATTTTCACAAAACCGTCTTCTTTCAGTCTGTCCTACTCAGGACACAAAAGTCTTAACTCCCCTTTTCTTTTTACATGAAACAAAACACTTCAGCATTTGTATGTTAGATTTTCTTTCTCCTTAATGAATTCAGTGATTTATGCTCTCTTCTTGAAGTCGTAACACAAACTTGATACGAGAAGCTATTTCTTTCTGAACGTTACTTCAAAAGTGTCATTTCAGAGCATCATTAGTGCACAAGTGTTAAAACACTATGTATTCCTAGAGATGGCAGACGTTTCACCTTCTATGCAAGGAAATATACAGAGTAATGTTATTAACATGGTGCAACATGTTTATTATAACCTGTTTTGTTCCCAGAAGTCACTTCTTAGGGTGAATTAGTAGTGTTGAAAGTGTTCATTCTGAGATAAATGCACTTTTAATAGAAAATGGGCGGTTAGATTCACACTTAGTTTTGTAACCAGAAAAGACACCGGCGTTCGGGCTGCCTGTCACTAACAAATCCAATATCAATGACAGTGATTGAATCTTTTGTAGGCACTTTATTCAGATGGCCAGCGATCCGAGGAGATGGTGGGTTCATACCCTAACAAACCATCTCCCTCTTTCTTTCCCAGCCAGATCTTTTATAAGGGGGTTGGGGGAGGCAAACAAGGTGTCAGCGAAAGCCTTTGAAATTCAACAGTTGCCTTAAGGGAGAAGGATAGTTGCTTGCTTCTTCCTGGTACAGATGTCTCCAAGAGGTCATCTGCTTATTCTTAGGCGCCAAGATAGGCCTTATCTGTAGTTACTGAAACAAAAACTTATCATACACATTACTTGCTAGATTTATGACTATTTACCTTAAGCTAAATTTTCCCAAGTCTTAAGCCCCTATCATTCCCCTCCATTGGTATTAAACTATCTCATTTCTATGAGATCAGCTTTCTATGGAAGTATTCACTTTGTTGCCGTGCCTGTTGCTGGACACTCGATTGTCAGTGGGGGAATACACGAAACTGCGGGCTTACATAAGGGGGCAAACTGTATACAACAACAAGCTATGATACTGAAGAAAATGACAAGGATAAAAACAATACAATAAAAGCTTCTCGAAGACCAGATACACTGGGCAGCCAGGAGGTCAGGTTAGACCAATCAATGCCAAAGAATCCTTCTCCCTGTTTTATATTGGACACCACATCATTTATTTGCTTTACTTTATGTTCTATAAGCTGTGAAGTATCAGTTAGGTTAAAACAACAGAGTCCCTTAAATTCCTCACATCCATGATTATGTCTTAAAAGAAGGTAGTCTATAGCTGCACGATTTTCCAGTACTGCTTCTATGACTTGTCTTAGTTCTTGACTAATGGCACTAATAGCTTGAGAGGTGGCATTTAAGGCTTTAACCATAGCACAGGCTAATCTGCTCATTTTTACATTAAATAAGTTACCGTGGTTGACATTATAAACATAATTAAGGACACATATTTAGCAGGTCTAAAAGGTGCAAGTCACTGATACAATCAGGTGTAAGGGAGACATCCCGTCGAACCCGGGTTAAGTGAGGCTTCTGAGGCATAAACACCATTAGTCTTCCCAGAGAGCATGGTCCCCCAGAGCTGTTTGCTGAAACATAAGAATAAACTGTTATTCCACATATCAGGATCCATCCTATTGGCAGCTTAACATGGGCATAAGCATAAGATACATCAGTGGTGGTGGTGCAATTCATCTTCACACCTGCTGAGAGCACAAGACAGTTTTTAGTGCAGTTGACAAAAATTACATATTCCCTAGCTGGGGTTACATTAGCAACCTTCAATGAAAACATTTCCCTATCTTTTATATTTACCACTGGTCCCCAATTATAAATGTCAGAGTAGGCCATTTTCTTTTCAATATGCTCATAGTATAGTTTCTAAAGCTTTCCAAAGGGGCACAGATGGGGCACAGGGGCATAAGACATGAAGTGAAAGTTTGTTCTACAGAAGTTCTTCCTGCAAGACAAAAGTTAGAAATATTCAGGATGTTTTTCTCCAAATATACCCAGATGTTTTCATCTCATTTGAATGGAATATGTTGTCCATAACAAGGGGTCCAACAGGAAGTAATGAAGAGAACATAAGTCACTGTTTTTCAAAGATGACTTTCAGATCTTCTTCTTGTGCTTTCCTTATTCTGGTGTGATGAATCTAAGGTTTTATTCCTGCCAGCTTCACTGCAGTTGGGGTGGTGAGGAGTATATCCCAAGGTCCAGTCCACTTTTCTTCTAGTTGATTTTCTGGGGACCCTGTCCTCCAAATCTTGAGCAGCACCTTATCTCCTGATTTGAATGAATGCAGTGGACCTATGGGAGAGAAGTCCCTAATACAGGCAAAGTTATTCATCACAGCTAAGGTCTTATTTAAATATTGCACATATTTTTTCTTACCTTCAGATTTTTATCTATATACATATCTTTCACCCCAATTGTGACCTTAAATGGCTATCTGTATGCAATTTTATAGGGACTCAACTGAATCCCACTTCAAGGAGCCACCTTTATCCTGAGCAGGGCAATAAGTAAAGCTTGATCCCAATGAAGATGAGCTTCTTGACACTTTGGCTATATTTTTCTTCAAGGTGTGGTTCATCTTTTCTACTTTCCCAGAAGCTTGGGGTCGCCATGCCGTATGGAGTTTCCACTTAATTCCTAGGATTTTACTAACCTTCTGTGTGATTTCTGAAACAAAAGCAGGTCCATTATTGCTCTGAATGCTGTCAGGGGGACCAAAGCGAGGGATTATTTCCTCTAATAATGCTTTTACTACTTCTGAAGATTTCTCTGCTCTAGTGGGATGGGCTTCTACCCATCCTGAAAAGGTGTCCACAAAGGTTAACAAATATTTCCACCCTTGGCATCTGGGTAAAGTTTACTTGTCAGTCCTCAAATGGGCACTGTCCTTCATATTGCTTTCTTTCTTTCTTTTGGTGGGGTTCTGTTTTGGGATTGTTCTTTTGGCATACAACACATCTAGCAGTTATTTTTCTTATTGCTTTAGAAATTCCAGAACCTGTGAGCCACAGTTGACATATGTGGTTGATGAGTCTTTTCCACAGTGCGTGGCCTCATGCAAATGCTTTATGACTGGCTCTACTAAATGTTCAGGAAAACAGCATAGCTTCTTTCTTATTCTTTTCTTTCTTATTGGCTATCAGGACCTTCTTCATTCAAACTCCATTCCTTAACTTTTTCTAAGTCTGCAGTCAAATATTCAGGGTCAAATTTTGACAAGTCCAGAACTAGTACTAATGGCATTATAAATAATTTTTTAGCAGCCTTTTTTGTTGCCCGTTCAGCCAGATTGCTTTCTCTAGCCACTTCAGTTCCCTCTCTTTGATGCCCCAGGCAGTGCATGACTGCCACCAGTAAGGGTGGCTGGACAGCCTCTAATAACTTTAGAATTTCGGCTGCATGCTTAATTTCCTTTTTATTGGAGGTTAACAGTGTTTTGTTTTCTTAGATGGAACCATGTGCATGCAAAATCAAAAAGCTTACCTTGAATTGATAGACACATTTACTCTCTTTCCATGAGACAATTCCAGCACCCTTGTCAATGCAGCCAGTTTAGCCTTCTGGGCAGAGGTTCCTGGCAGCAAGGCCTTGGCCTCCACTATTCCTTGAAGAGTCACAACTGCATATCCAGCTTCTCTGCTTCCTTTGTCCGTATAACTGCTTCCATCTGCACAGAGAGTCCAGTCTGCTTCTTCTACAGGATGGTTCTGTAAATCAATTCTGCTAGAATACAGTTCATCAGTTATTTTAGCATAGTTATGTATTAGTGCGGCTGAGTCAGGGTCTGGGAGAAAAAGGCAGGAATTACTTTACTTACAGTTTTGAGGGAGACATTGGGATTGTCGAGAAGAAAGGGCTTGGTACCTGCCCATTCTTTCAGCAGTCAGCCACATATTTCCCTTTTGCTCCAGCAGGCTCAACACTTGCTTCGACACATAACTGTCATAGGCTGCCCCAAGGCAAACTTTTTCAGTTTCCTCCAAGAGCTCACAGGTGGTTGCCACTCTCAAGCAAGCTGGCCACCCCTGGACAGTGTGATTTAATATCCTTGACAATTATGCAATGGATTGCAAATGTCACTAAGCATTTGGGTGAGGAATCCTAGGGCAATACCCTGTTTCTCACACACATGTCATTGAAAGGGCTCCAGTAGGCTTGAAAGCCCCAAGGCTGGTGCTGAAGCCAGGTGCACTTTCAGAGACTCAAAAGCTTGAGTGCGCTCCTTTGTCCACTCTAAAGGGCTATATTCCGGTCCCTTCAGAGCCTCACACAGTGAATTAGCAATGAGCCCAAAGCTTGGAGATCAAATGCAGCAGTCACTTGCCATCCTCAAGAATCTTCTTAACTGATTCCTAGTGTTGGGAGGAGTCCTCTGTGGACTTTTGTTGCACGGCTTGCACTTACTCAGACTTTCTGTTCAGGGATGTCTTATAATGCTCTAAGAGAGAAAGGCCATCCCCTTAAGGGTCCCAGTTGGGCTCAGTTATAGGTATTGCCCTGGGAAGGCCCAGAGCCCCATCTGGATTTTCTTGGCTTAATCTCTGAGCCTTTTCATTTGCCTTATCCAACACCAGCCTCTGCTCATCCCCTTTACTGAAGCAAAGAATTCAATAAGGCTCCTACATCTGCCCAATTGAGATGATAAGTGGCAAAAACTGACGCGATCAAATCAGTCATTTTAGCAGGGTTATGTCCATAAGAAGGATTTGAGCTTTTCCAGTTTAACAGATCCAATGTACAAAACAGAGTATGTGCCAGATAACATCTAGCAGACTGGCCTTCTGGCCTTACTCTCACTGAAAAAAAGTCTCCAAAAAGGATATTGCCCTGCCCCAGTAGGGGCTTTTCCTCCACCGAATCTGGTTTCTTGACCGATTCAAGATAGCGATGCCAATCCAGGCACACTTTTCCCATTTCACTCACAGGAGTGGATCCCCTGGGGCTGCAGGAACTCTGACCAGCCTGCAGCGGTGGTCTTAGTACCTAGATCTTCCTGGCCCCTCTCCTCTGACCTTCTATCTTTCATATGTAAATTCTCTTTTCTCTGAGCCATTAACTAACTTTCCTCTTTTTTTTTGTTTTTTGTGTTTTTTTTTTTTTTTGCTTTTTAACTCTCTACGCATCTTTATCATGTAAACCCAAAAACTTCTAAGTAAGGCAATTTGTCCCACTTCCCTGATTTTGGCAAAACAACTTTAGTTACAGTATAATACAGTAATTTAAAGACCCATTCAGTGACCAGCACTCTCCTGAGTCTAAATTATACAGGACACAAACAGAACAGCACTATAACAAAACAACATACACTTTCGATATACGCTGATACGTCGATCAATTTACCAGAACCCACCCCAGTGGGCTGTTTTTCGGAACAGAGGGTTCCCCCCACCCATATTACCAGATGGAACTCCACGGAGCTCCAACCACACGCCCTTTCAGGACCAGAACAGATGTCCTTTCGGACCAGACAGAGCTCCAAACAGACTCCCCTTTCGGGACCAGACAAGATGTCCTTTCGGACCAGACAGAGCTCCAAACAGACGGTACCCAAACAGAACAGATAACTTAAGTTGTGACCTGGGATTTCAACCTGAACCAGAAAGCACAAGGATTCAATCCAGTGTGATGCACGACGAGAGGTGCTGGGAACAAGGGGTGAGAATCCCCAAGTGAAATCACTTGGCAGCTGCTTGGGATTCTCTGACTCCAAGCCCCCAGGGCCTCTCAGTCCAGGCAGCCAGTGGGACTCCCTGCCAAACACCCAAACTTACCGGAGAGTCCCAAAGTCTGTCCTGGCACGGAGTCGCCAAAATATGTAACCGGAAAAGACACCGGCATTCGGGCTGCCTGTCACTACCAAATCCAATAAGCAATGACAGTGATTGAATCTTTTATAGGCGCTTTATTCAGATGGCAGGTGATCTGAGAAGATGGCGGGTTCATACCCTAACAAACCATCTCCCTCTTTCTTTCCCAGCCAGATCTTTTATAAGGGGGTTGGGGGAGGCAAACAAGGTGTCAGCGAAAGCCTTTGAAATTCAACAGTTGCCTTAAGAGAGAAGGGTAGTTGCTTGCTTCTTCCTGGTACAGATGTCTCCAAGAGGTCATATGCTTATTCTTAGGCACCAAGATATGCCTTATCTGTAGTTACTTGAACAAAAACTTAACATACACATGCTAGATTTATGACTATTTACCTTAAGCTAAATTTTCCCAAGTCTTAAGCCCCTATCAGTTTCATTTTCACAAAACCATCTTATTTCAGTCTGTACTACTCAGGACAAAAAAGTCTCAACTCCCCAGTACTTTTACATGAAAAAAAGAAAACATTGCAGTATGTGTACGTTAGAGCTTCTTTCTACCTAAACAGTTCAGTGAATTATGCTCTGTTCTTCCAGTTGTAACACAAACTTGATATGAATAGCTACTTCTTTATGAAAGTATTGCAAAATACCATTTCAGAGAAAACACTAGTACACAAGTGTTAGAAGACTATGTATTACTAGAGATGGCAGACATTTCAGATTCTACTCAAGAAATACACAGTGTAATGTTATGAAAAATGTGCTACATGTTTATTTTAACCTGTTTTGTTCACAGAAGGTAGTTCTTAGTGTGAATTAGTAGTGTTGAAAGAGTTCATTACTGTTCATCCTGAAAGAAATGCACATTTAACAGAAAATGGGCGGTTAGATTCACACTTAGTTTCATTTTCATAAAACCATCATCTTTCCGTCTGTACTACTCAGGACACAAAAGTCTTAACTCCCCTGTACCTTTTACATGAAAGAAAACAATGCAGCTTGTGTACATTAGAGCTTCTTTCTATCGAAACAATTCAGGAAAGTATGCTCTGTTCATGCAACTGTAACACAATCTTTCTACTAGAAGCTATTTCTTTCTGAAAGTTACTGCAGAATGCCATTTCAGAGAAAACATTACTACACAAGAGTTAGAACAGTGTGCATTCCTAGAGATGGCAGAGCTTTCCCACTCTACTCAAAGAAATGCATAGAGGAATGTTATGAACTCTGTGCAACATATTTATTTTAACCTGTTCTGTTTAAGGGAGTCACTTCTTAGTGTGAATTACTAGTGTTAAAAGTGTTCATTCTGAGAGAAATGCACTTTTAACAGAAAATGGGCAGTTTGATTCACACTTAGTTTCTTTTTCACAAAACCGTCTTCTTTCAGTCTGTACAAATCAAGACACAAAAGTCTTAACTCCCCTGTACTTTGTACATGAAACAAAACACTGTAGTATTTGTACATTAGATTTTCTTTCTCCTTAACAAATTCAGTGATTTGGGCTCAGTTCTTGAAGTTGTAACACAAACATGATACCAGAAGCTATTTCTTTATGAAAGTTTCTTCAACAGTACCATGTCAGAGCATCGTTACTACACAAGTGTAAAAACACTATGTATTAGCAGAGATGGCAGACATTTCACTTTCTACTGCAAGAAATACTCAGAAGAATGTTATGAACTCTTTGCAACATGTTTATTTTAACCTGCTTTGTCAAGAGAGTCACTTCTGAGTGTGAATAGTGTTGAAAGATTTCATTACTGTTCATTCTGAGAGAAATGCACTTTTAACAGAAAATGGGCAGTTAGATTCACATTTAGTTTCATTTTCACAAAACCGTCTTCCTTCAGTCTGTACTACTCAGGACACAAAAGTCTTAACTCCCCTGTACTTTTTACATGAAGAAACTTTTCAGCATGGGTACGTTAGAGCTCCTTTCTACCTAAACATTTCAGTGAATTATGTTCTGTTCTTGCTTTTGTTACACAAACTTGATACAAGAAGCTATTTCTTTCTGAAAGTTACTTCAAAAGTGCCATTTCAGAGCATCATTACTACACAAGTGTAAAAACACTATGTATTAGCATCGATGGTAGACATTTCACCTTGTACTGAAGGAAATACACATAGGAATGTTATGAACTCTTTGCAACATGTATATTTTAACCTGTTTTGTCAAGAGAGTCAATTCTTAGTGTGAATTACTAGTGTTGAAAGATTTCATTACTGCTCATTCTGAGACAAATGCATTTTAATAGAAAATGGGCGTTTAGATTCACACTTAGTTTCATTTTAACAAAACTGTCATCTTTTAGTCTGTACTACTTCGGACACAAAAGCCTTAACTCCCCTGTACTTTTACAAGAAAGAAATCATTGCAGCATGTGTACGTTAGAACTTCTTTCTACCTATACAATTCAGTGAATTATGCTCTGTTCTTGCAGTTGTAACACAAACTTGATACTAGAAGGTAGTTCTTCATGAAAGTTATTCCCAAATGCCAATTCAGGGAAAACATTACTATACAAGTGTTAGAACACTATGCATAACTAGAGATGGAAGACGTTTCACCTTCTACTCAAAGAAAGACACAGAGTAATGTTATGAACACTGTGCAAGATGTTTATTTTAACCTGCTTTGTTCACAGAAGGTAGTTCTTAGTGTGAATTACTAGTGTTGAAAGTGTTCATTCTGAGAGAAATGCACTTTTACCCAAAAAGGATCGGTTAGATTCACACTTAGATTCATTTTCCCAAAACCGTCTTCTTTCAGTCTGTACTACTCAGGAAAAATAAGTCTTAACTCCCCTGTACTTTTTACATGAAAGAAATCATTGCAGCATCTGTACATTAGAGCTTCTTTCTACCTAAACAATTCAGTGAATTATGCTCTGTTCATGCAATTGTAACACACACTTGACACAAGGAGCTATTTCTTTATGAAAGTTACTGTCCAATGCCCTTTCAGAGAAAACATTACTGAAAAGTGTTAGAAGAGCATGCTTTACTTGAGATGGCAGACCTTTCAACTTATACTCAAACAAATACATAGAGTAATGTTATGAACTGGGTGAAACATGTTTCTTTAAACTGTCAAGAGGGTCACTTCTGAGTGTGAATTACTAGTGTTGAAAGAGTTCACTACTGTTCATTCTGAGAGAAATGCACTTTTAAAGAAAATGGTGGGTAGATTCACACTCAGTTTCATTTTCACAAAACCGCCGACAGTCAGTCTTTACTACTCAGGACAGAAAAGTCTTAACTCCCCTGTACTTTTTACATGAAATAAAACACTGTAGCATGTGTATGTTAGAGCTTCTTTCTACTTAAACAATTCAGTGAATTTTGCTCTGTTTTTGAACTTGTAACACAAACTTGATACTAGAAGCTATTTCTTTATGAAAGTTACTTCAAAAGTGCCATTTCAGAGCATCATTACTACACAAGTCTTAGAACACTATATACTACTAGAGATGGCAGATATTTCATGTTCTACTCAAATATATAGAGTAATGTTATGAACTGTGTGCCACATGTTTATTTTAAACTGTTTTGTCAAGAGAGTCACTTCTGTGTGTGAATTAATAGTGTTCAAAGTTTTCATTGTGATAAAAATGCACTTTTAATAGAAAATGGGCATTTAGATTCACACTTAGCTTCAGTTTCACAAAACCGTCTTCTTTCAGTCTGTACTGCTCAGGACACAAAAGTCTTACGTCCCTGTACTTTTTACATGAAACGAAACATTGCAGCATGTGTACATTAGAGCTCCTTTCTACCTAAACAATTCAGTGAATTATGCTCTGTTCGTGAAGTTGTAACACAAACTTGATATGAGAAGCTATTTCTTTCTGAAAGTTACTGCCATATGCCCTTTCAGAGAAAACATTACTACACAAGTGTTAGAACAGCATGCTTTACTTGAGATTGCAGACCTTTCAACTTCTAATCAAACAAATACATAGACTAATGTTATGAACTGTGTGCAACATGTTTATTTGAAACTGTTTTGTCAAGTGAGTCACTTCTTAGTGTGAATTACTAGTGTTGAAAGAGTTCATTACTGTTCATTCTGAGAGAAATGCACTTTTAACAGAAAATGGGTGGGTAGATTCACACTCAGTTTCATTTCCAAAAAAAACGTCTTCTTTCAGTCTCTACTACTCAGGACACAAAAGTCTTAACTCCCTTGTACTTTTTACATGAAACAAAACATTGAGCATCTGTATGTTAGAGCTTCTTTCTACCTAGACAATTCAGCAAGGTATTCTCTGTTCTTGAAGTTGTAACACAAACTTGATATGAGAAGCTATTTCTTTATGAAAGTTACTGCCAAATGCAATTTCAGAGAAAACATTACTACACAAATATTAGAACACTAGAAATTGCTAGAGATGGCAGACATTTCACCTTCTACTCAAAAAATGCACAGAGTAATGTTATCAACTCTGTGCAACATGTTTATTTTAAACATGTTGTGTTTAAGTGAGTCACTTCTTAATGTGAATTACTAGTGTTGAAAGAGTTCATACTGTTCATTCTAAGAGAAATGCATTTTAACAGAAAAGGAGCGGTTAGATTCACACTTAGTTTCATTTTCACAAAACCATCTTCTTTCAGTCTGTACTACTCAGGACACAAAAGTCTTAACTCCCCTGTACCTTTCACATGAAACAAAGTATTGCAGCATGTGTACGTTAGAGCTTCTTTCTACCTAAACAATTCAGTGAATTATGCTCTGTTCTTGCAATTGTAAGACAAACTTGATACAAAAAGCTATTTCTCTATGAAAGTTATTCCCAAATGCCATTTCAGGGAAAATATTACTACACAAGTGTTAGAACACTATGTATTACTATAGATGGCAAACATTTCACCTTCTACTCAAAGAAATACAGAGTAATGTCATAAACTCTGTGAAACATGTTTAGTTTAACCTTTTTTGTTCACAGATGGCACATGTTAGTGTGAATTACTAGTGTTGAAGTGTTCATTCTGAGAGAAATGCACTTTAACAGAAAATGGGCCTTTAGATTCACACTTAGTTTCATTTTCACAAAACTGTCTTTCAGTCTGTACTACTCAGGACACAAAAGTCTTAACTCCCCAGTACTTTTTACAAGAAACAAAACATTGCAGCATGTGTACGTTAGGTCTTATTTCTACCTAAACAATTCAGCAAATAATGCTCTGTTCTTGGTGTTATCACAAACTTGATACGAGAAGCTATTTCTTTATGAAAGTTATTGTCAAATCCAATTTCAGAGAAAACATTAGTACACAAATATTAGAAAACTACATATTAGTAGAGATGGCAGACTTTTCATCTTTTACTCAAAAAATACACAGAGTAATGTTATCAACTCTGTGCAACATGTTTATTTTAACCTATTCTGTTTAAGGGAGTCATTTTGTACTGTGCATTATTAGTGTTGAAAGTGTTCATTCTGAGAGAAATGCACTTTTAACAAAAAAGGAGCAGTTTGATTCACACTTAGTTTCATTTTCACCAAAAACGTCTTCTTTCACTATGTGCTACTCAGGACAAAAACTCTTAACTCCCCTGTACTTTTTCGTGAAAGAAAACATTACAGCATGTGTACATTAGAGCTACTTTCTACCTAAACAATTCAGAAAATTATATTCTGTTCTTGCAGTTGTAACGCAAACTTGATACGAGAAGCTATTTCTTTATAAAAGTTATTTCAAAAGTTCCATTTCAGGGCATTATTACTACACAAGTGTTAGAACACTATATATTACTAGAGATGGGAGACATTTCACCTCGTATTCAAAGAAATAGTAATGTAGATAGTAATAGTAATTACTAAATAGTAATAGTAATAGTAATAGTAAAGAAATAGTAATAGTAAACACATTACAGAGTAATGTGTTATGAATTCTTTGCAAGATGTTTATTTTAGCCTATTGTCTTTAAGGGAGTCACAACTTAGGGTGAATTTCTAGTGTTGAAAGAGTTCATTCTGAGAGAAATGCAGTTGTAACAGAAAATTAGTGGTTAGATTCAACACTTAGTTTCACTTTCACAAAACCATATTCTTTCAGTCGGTACTACTCAGGATACAAAAGTCTTAATTCCCTGTACTTTTTCCATGAAATGAAACATTGCAGCATGTGTACATTAGAGTGTTTTCTACCTAAAATTCACTGAATTATGCTCTGTTCGTGCAATTGTAACAAAAACTATATATGAGAAGTTACTTCAAACTATATATGAAAGTTACTTCAAAGTGCCATTTCAGGGCAGCATTACTACACAAGTGGTAAAAAAACTATGTATTAGCAATGATGGCAGACATTTCACCTTGTTGACAATGAAATAAACAGAGGAATGTTATGAACCTGTACAACATGTGTATTTTAACCTGTTTGTCAAGAGGGTCACTTCTTAGTCTGATATAATAGTGTTGAAGCAATTTTTTACTGTTCATTCTAAGAGAAATGCAGTTTCTGCGCAAAATTCATACTTGTTCTTAAAAGTGATTTCACATGAAAACTACTGCAAATGTCGCAGATCTGTGAATCATTGTTACAGGAGTGTTAAAACTGAACGCATTACTGTAGAAACCACATATTTCAAATTATACTGATATTGATACATAGAATAAGGTTACGAACTACTACAAAATGTTTAAGTTAACGTGTGTTCTCCAAGTATGTAGCATTTCACAGTGAATTACTAGGGTTGAAGCAGTTTTTTACTGTTCATTCTTAGAGAAATGCTGTGTTTGCCAAAAATTCATAGTGGTTCTTAGAAGTGATTTCACATGAAAACTACTGCAAATGTAGCAATTCTGTGAATCATTGCTACAGAGGTGTTAAAACTAAACTCATTATTGTAGAAGCCACATATTTTCAGTTTTACTGAAAGAGATACAGTGAGTAAGGTTATGAACTACTACAAAATGTTTAACTAAGCGTGTGTTCTCCAAATAAGTAACGTTTCACAGAGAAATAAGAGTGTTGAAGCAGTTCATTACTGTTCATTCTTAGACAATTAGGTTTACCAAAAATTCATACTTTTTCTTTGAAGTGATTGCACATGAAAACTACTGCAAATGTAGCATTTGTGTGAATCATTGCAACAGAGGGGTTAACAAAACCACATTACTGTACAAATCATATATTTGAACTTGTACTGAAATCGATACATACAGTAAGATTAGGTAGTACTAAAAATGGTTAAGTAAACATATGTTCTACAGATATGTAATATTTCACAGTTAATTACTAGTGTTGAAAGAGTTCATTATTGTTCATTTTTAGAGAAATGCAGTTTTTACCAAAATTCATGCTATTTCTTAGAACTGATTTCACACGAAAACTATTTTGAATGTAGAATTCCTGTGAATAAAAACTACAGAAGTGTCAAAACTCATTGCATTACTATGAAACCACATCTTTCAAATTGTACTGAAAGAGATTCAGTGAGTTAGGTTAAGAAATACTACAAAACGTTTAAGTAAACGTGTCTTCTCAACTATGTAACATTTCACAGAGAAATACTACTATTAAAGCAGTTCATTATTGTTCATTGTCAGAGAAATGCAGTTTTTAGCAAAATTAATCCTTTTTTGTGGAATTAATTTCACATGGAAAGTATGGCGAATATAGGATTTCCGTGACTCATTGCTACAGATGTGTCAAAACTGAGTGCATTACTATGAAACCACATATTTCAACTTGTACTGATAGAGATTCAGTGAGTTAGGGTCTGAACTACTACAAAATGTTTAAGTAATCGTGTGTTCTCCAAGTATGTATCATTTCACATTGAATAATTGTGTTGAAGCAGTTCATTACTATTCATTCTTAGAGTAATTCAGTTTTTACCCAAAATTCATACTTCTTCTTAGAAGGGATTTCACGTGAACTTCCTGCAAATGTAGCATTTCTGTGAATCATTGGTACAGAAGTGATAAAACTGAATGCATTACTGTAGAAACCACATATTTTAAGTTATACTGTAAGAGATACAGTGAGTAAGGTTATGTAGTACTACAAAATGTTTATCTAATCGTGTGATCTCCAAATATGTAACGTTAACAGTGAATTACTAGTGTTGAAGCAGTTCATTACTATTCATTCATAGTGAAATGCAGTGTTTGCCCAATATTCATACTTGTTCTTAAAAGTAATTTCACGTCAAAACTACTGAAAATGTAGCATTTCTGTGAATCATTGCTACAGAGGTGTTAAAATTTCACATGTTACTGCACAAACCTGATATTTTCAGTTCCACTGAAAGAGATAGAGTAAGTAAGGTTATGAACTACCACAAAATGTTTAAGACAATGTATGATATTCACATATTTAACATTTCACATTGAATTACTTGAGTTGAAGCAGTTCACTACTCTTCATTCCCAGAGTAATGAATTTTTACACAGAATGTATACTTCTTCTGAAATGTGATTTCACAGGAAAATTATTATAAGTGTAGCATTTTGGTGAATCATTGCTACAGAAGTGTTAAAACTGACCACAGTACTGTAGAAACCATATAATTTCAGTTCTACTGAAAGAAATACAGTGAGCAAGGTCATGAGGTACTACAAAATGTTTAAGTAAACGTGTCTTCTCCAAGTATATAACATTTCACACTGAATTACTAGTATTGAAGCAGTTCATGACTGCTCATTATTAGAGGAATGCAGGATTTGCCAAAAATTCATACTTGTTCTTAGAAGTGATTTCACAAGAAAATTGTTGTAAATGTAACATTTCTGTGAATCATTGCTACACAAGTGATAAAACTGAATGCATTACTATAAAAACCACATATTCTCAGTTCTACTGAAAGAGATACAGTGAGTAAGGTTATGAACTACTACAAAATGTTTAAGTACACGTGTGTTCTCCAACTATGTAACATTTAACATTGAATTACTTGTGTTGAAACAATTCAATACTGTTCATTCTTACTAAAATACAGTTTTTACACAAAATCCAAACTTGTACTTGGAAGTGATTTCACATGAAAACTACTTCAAATGTAGCATTTCTGAGAATCATTGCACAACGGTGTTAAAACTAAACACACTACTGTAGAAAGCACATACTGTTAGTTCTAGTGAAAGATATACTGTGAGCAAGAGTATGAATTACTAAATAATTCATAACTAAACGTGTGTTTTCCAAGTATGTAACATTTCACAGAGAAATACTAGGGTTCAAGCAGTTCATTACTGTTCATTCTTTGAGAAATGCAGTTTTTACCCAAAATCCATACTTGTTCTAAAAAGTTAGTTCACATGCAAATAGAGCAAATGCAGCATTTCTGTGAATCAGTGCTACAAAAGTGTTCAAACGGAAGGCATTACTGTGAAAACAACATACATTCATTTCTACTGACAGAGATACATATAGCAATGTTATGAACTACTACAAAATGTTGAAGTAACTGTCTGTTCTCCAAATATGTAACATTTCACAGATATTTACTAGTGTTGAAGCAGTTCATTACTGTTCATTCTTTGAGAAATGCAGTTTTTACCCAAATTGCAACCTTGTTCTTACAAGTTAGTTGACATGCAAACTAGAGTAAATGCAGCATTTCTGGGAATCACTGCTACCAAAGTGTTCAAACTGAAGGCATTACCATGAAAACAACATACTTTAACTTCTACTGAAAGAGATACATATAGCAATGGTATGATCTACTACAAAATGTTGAAGTAACAGTGTCTTCTCCAAATATGTTACATTTCACAGAGAATTACTAGTGTTGAAGCAGTTCATTACTGTTCATTCCTTGACAAATGCAGTTTTTACCCAAAATCCATACTTGTTCTTTCAAGTTAGTTCATATCCAAACTAAGCAAATGCAGCATTTCTCTGAATCACTGCTACAAAAGTGTTCAACCTGAAGGCATTACCGTGGAAAAAACATACTTTCATTTCTACTGTAGGAGATACATATAGCAATATTATGATCAGATACAAAATGTTGAAGTAACAGTGTGTTCTCCAAATATGTTACATTTCATAGAGAATTACTAGTGTTGAAGCAGTTCATAACTGTTCATTCTTTGAGAAACACAGTTTTTACCAAAAATCCATACTTGTTCTTACAAGGTCGTTCACGTGCAAACTAGAGCAAATGCACCATTTCTCTGAATCACTGCTACAAAAGCGTTCAAACTGAATGCATTACCGTGAAAACAACATACTTTCATTTCTACTGAAACAGATACATATAGCAATGTTATGATCTACTGCAAAATGTTGAAGTAACACTCTGTTCCCCAAATATGTTATATTTCACCGAGAATTACTAGTGATGAAGGAGTTCATTACTGTTCATTCTTTGAGAAATGCAGTTTTTTCCCAAAATCCAAACTTCTTCTTACAACTTAGTTCCCATGAAACTAGGGCAAATGCAGCATTTCTGTGAATCCCTGCTACAAAAGTGTTCAATCTGAAGGCATTACCGTGAAAACAACATACTTTCATTTCTACTGAAGGAGACACATATAGCGTGTTATGATCTACAAAAAAATGTTGAAGTAACAGTGTGTTCTCCAAATATGTTACATTTCACAGAGAATTACTAGTGTTGAAGCAGTTCATTACTGTTCGTTCTGTGAGAAATGCCGTTTTTATCCAAAATCTAAACTTGTTCTTACAACTTAGTTCCCATGCAAACTAGGGCAAATGCAGCATTTCTGTGAAATCCTGCTACAAAAGTGTTCAAACTGAAGGCATTACCGTGAAAACAACATACTTTCACTGCTACTGAAAGAGATACATATAGCAATGTTATGATCTACTACAAAATGTTGAAGTAACAGTCTGTTCTCCAAATATGTTACATTTCACCATGAATTACTAGTGTTGAAGAAGTTCATTACTGTTCATTCTTTCAGAAAGCAGTTTTTACCAAAAATCCATACTGGTTCCAACAAGTTAATTCATATGCAAACTAGAGCAAATGCAGCATTTCTATGAAAAACTGCTACAAAAGTGTTCAAATTGAAGGCATTACCGTGGAAACAACATACTTTCATTTGTACTGAAGGAGATACATATAGCAATGTTATGATCTACTACAAAATGTTGAAATACCAGTGTGTTCTCGAAATAGGTTACATTTCACAGAGAATTACTAGTGATGAAGCAGTTCCTTACTGTTCATTCTTTGAGAAATGCAGTTTTTACCCAAAATCCATACTTGTTCTTACAAGTTAGTTCACATGCAAACTAGAGCAAATGCAGCATTTCTGTGAATCACTGCTACAAAAGTGTTCAAACTGGAGGCATTACCGTGAAAACAACGTACTTTCATTTCTATTGAAGGAGATGCAAATAGCGATGTTCTGAACTAATACAAAATGTTGACGTAACAGTGTGTTCTCCAAATATGTTACATTTCACAGAGAATTACTAGTGTTGAAGCAGTTCATTACGGTTCATTCTTTGAGAAATGCAGTTTTTACCAAAAATCCATACTTGTTCTTACAAGTTAGTTCACATGCAAACTAGAGCAAATGCAGCATTTCTGGGAATCACTGGTACAAAAGTGTTCAAAGTGAAGGCATTACTGTAGAAAACAACATACATTCCATTTGCCCCTGAAAGGAGATACATATAGTAATGTTATGAAGTACTACAAAATGTTGAAGTAACAGTGTGTTCTCCAAATATGTAACATTATCACAGAGAATTAGTAGTGTTGAAGCAGTTCATCACTGTTCATTCTTTGAGAAATGCAGTTTTTACCCAAAATTCATACTTGTTCTTACAAGTTAGTTCACATGAAAAGTAGAGCCAAATGCAGCATTTCAGTGAATCACTGCTACACAAGTGTTCAAACTGAAGGCATTACTGTAGAAAACAACATACATTCCTTTGTACTGAAAGAGGTACATGTAGTAAACTGTTAGGTACTACTACAAAATGTTGAAGTAACAGTGTGTTCTCCAAATATGTAACATTTCACAGAGAATTAGTAGTGTTGAAGCAGTTCATCACTGTTCATTCTTTGAGAAATGCAGTTTTTACTCAAAATTCATACTTGTTCTTACAAGTTAGTTCACATGAAAAGTAGAGCAAATGCAGCATTTCAGTGAATCAATGCTACACAAGTGTTCAAACTGAAGGCATTACTGTAGAAAAAACATACATTCCTTTGTACTGAAACAGGTACATGTAGTAATGTTAGGTACTACTACAAAATGTTGAAGTAACAGTGTGTTCTCCAAATATGTAACATTTCACAGAGAATTAGTAGTGTTGAAGCAGTTCATCACTGTTCATTCTTTGAGAAATGCAGTTTTTACCCAAAATTCATACTTGTTCTTACAAGTTAGTTCACATGAAAAGTAGAGCAAATGCAGCATTTCAGTGAATCACTGCTACACAAGTGTTCAAACTGAAGGCATTACTGTAGAAAACAACATACATTTCCTTTGTACTGAAACAGGTACATGTAGTAATGTTAGGTACTACTACAAAATGTTGAAGTAACAGTGTGTTCTCCAAATATGTATCATTTCACAGAGAATTAGTAGTGTTGAAGCAGTTCATCACTGTTCATTCTTTGAGAAATGCAGTTTTTACCCAAAATTCATACTTGTTCTTACAAGTTAGTTCACATGAAAAGTAGAGCAAATGCAGCATTTCAGTGAATCACTGCTACACAAGTGTTCAAACTGAAGGCATTACTGTAGAAAACAACATACATTTCCTTTGTACTGAAAGAGGTACATGTAGTAATGTTAGGTACTACTACAAAATGTTGAAGTAACAGTGTGTTCTCCAAAATATGTTACATTTACATTTCACAGAGAATTACTAGTGTTGAAGCAGTTCATCACTGTTCATTCTTTGAGAAATGCAGTTTTTACCCAAAATTCATACTTGTTCTTACAAGTTAGTTCACATGCAAAAAAGTAGAGCCAAATGCAGCATTTCAGTGAATCACTGCTACACAAGTGTTCAAACTGAAGGCATTACTGTAGAAAACAACATACATTTCCTTTGTACTGAAAAAGGTACATGTAGTAATGTTAGGTACTACTACACAAATGTTGAAGTAACAGTGTGTTCTCCAAATATGTAACATTTCACAGAGAATTAGTAGTGTTGAAGCAGTTCATCACTGTTCATTCTTTGAGAAATGCAGTTTTTACCCAAAATTCATACTTGTTCTTACAAAGTGAGTTCACATGACAAAGTAGAGCAAATGCAGCATTTCAGTGAATCACTGCTACACAAAGTGTTCAAACTGAAGGCATTTACTGTAGAAACAATATACATTTCCTTTGTACTGAAAGAGGTACATGTAGTAATGTTAGGAACTACTACAAAATGTTGATGTAACAGTGTGTTCTCCAAATATGTAACATTTCCCAGAGAATTAGTAGTGTTGAAGCAGTTCATTACTGTTCATTCTTTGAGAAATGCAGTTTTTACCCAAAATCCATACTTCTTCTTGAAAGTTAGTTCACATGCAAACTAGAGCAAATGCAGCTTTTCTGTGAATCACTGCTACCAAAGTGTTCAAACTGAAGGCATTACTGTAGAAAACAACATACTTTCATTTCTACTGAAAGAGACACATATAGCAATATTATGATCTACTACAAAATGTTGCAGTGACAGTGTTTTCTCCAAATATGTTACATTTCACAGAGAATTACTAGTGTTGAATCAGTTCATTACTGTTCATTCTTTGAGAAATACAGTTTTTACCCAAAATCCATGCTTGTTCCTACAAGTTAGTTCCCATGCAAACTAGAGCAAAGGCAGCATTTCTGTGAATCACTGCTACGAAAGTGTTCAAAGTGAAGGCATTACCATGAAAACAACATACTTTCATTTCTAGAGAAGGAGATACATATAGCAATGTTATGATCTACTACAAAATGTTGAAGTAATAGTGTCTTCTCCAAATATGTTATATTTTTCGGAGAATTACTAGTGTTGAAGCAGTTCATTACTGTTCATTCTTTGAGAAATGCAGTTTTTACCCAAAATCCATACTTGTTCTAAAAAGTTAGTTCACATGCAAATAGAGCAAATGCAGCATTTCTGTGAATCAGTGCTACAAAAGTGTTCAAACGGAAGGCATTACTATGAAAACATCATACATTCATTTCTACTGACACAGATACATATAGCAATGTTATGAACTGCTACAAAATGTTGAAGTAACTGTCTGTTCTCCAAATATGTAACATTTCACAGATATTTACTAGTGTTGAAGCAGTTCATTACTGATCATTCTTTGAGAAATGCAGTTTTTACCCAAATTGCAACCTTGTTCTTACAAGTTAGTTGACATGCAAACTAGAGCAAATGCAGCATTTCTGGGAATCACTGCTACAAAAGTGTTCAAACTGAAGGCATTGCCGTGAAAACAACATACTTTCATTTCTACTGAAAGAGATACATATAGCAATGTTATGATCTACTACAAAATGTTGAAGTAACAGTGTCTTCTCCGAATATGTTACATTTCACCATGAATTACTAGTGTTGAAGCAGTTCATTACTGTTCATTCTTTGAGAAATGCAGTTTTTACCAAAAATCCATACTGGTTCCTACAAGTTAGTTCATATGCAAACTAGAGCAAATGCAGCATTTCTCTGAAAAACTGCTACAAAAGTGTTCAAATTGAAGGCATTACTGTGAAAACAAAATACTTTCATTTCTACTGAAAGAGATACATATACCAATGTTATGAACTACTACAAAATGTTGAAGTAACGGTGTGTTCTCCAAATATGTTACATTTCACCCAGAATTACTAGTGTTGAAGCAGTTCATTACTGTTCATTCTTTGAGAAATGCAGTTTTTACCCAAAATCCAAACTTGTTCTTACAAGTTAGTTCACATGCAAACTAGAGCAAATTCAGCATTTCTGTGAATCACTGCTACAACAGTGTTCAAACTGAAGGCATTCCCGTGAAAACAACATACTTTCATTTCCACTGAAAAAGATATATATAGCAATGGTATGATCTACTACAAAATGTTGAAGTAACAGTGTCTTCTCCAAATATGTTACATTTCACTGAGAATTACTAGTGTTGAAGCAGTTCATTACTGTTCATTCTTTGAGAAATGCAGTTTTTACCGAAAATCCATACTTGTTCTTACAAGTTAGTTCACATGCAAACTAGAGCAAGTGCAGCATTTCTCTGAATCACTGCTACAAAAGTGTTCAAACTGAAGGCATTACCGTGAAAACAACATACTTTCATATTTCTACTGAAAGAGATACATATAGCAATGTTATGATCTACTACAAAATGTTGAAGTAACAGTGTCTTCTCCGAATATGTTACATTTCACCCAGAATTACTAGTGTTGAAGCAGTTCATTACTGTTCATTCTTTGAGAAATGCAGTTTTTCCAAAAATCCATACTGGTTCCTACAAGTTAGTTCATATGCAAACTAGAGCAAATGCAGCATTTCTCTGAAAAACTGCTACAAAAGTGTTCAAATTGAAGGCCTTACTGTGAAAACAAAATACTTTCATTTCTACTGAAAGAGATCCATATACCAATGTTATGAACTACTACAAAATGTTGAAGTAACGGTGTGTTCTCCAAATATGTTACATTTCACAGAGAATTACTAGTGTTGAAGCAGTTCATTACTGTTCATTCTTTGAGAAATGCAGTTTTTACCGAAAATCCAAACTTGTTCTTAAAAGTTAGTTCACATGCAAACTAGAGCAAGTGCAGCATTTCTGTGAATCACTGCTACAACAGTGTTCAAACTGAAGGCATTCCCATGAAAACAACATACTTTCATTTCTACTGAAAAAGATATATATATATCAATGGTATGATCTACTACAAAATGTTAAAGTAACAGTGTCTTCTCCGAATATGTTACATTTCACTGAGAATTACTAGTGTTGAAGCAGTTCATTACTGTTCATTCTTTGAGAAATGCAGTTTTTACCCAAAATTCATACTTGTTCTTACAAGTTAGTTCATATGCAAACTAGAGCAAATGCAGCATTTCAGTGAATCACTGCTACACAAAGTGTTCAAACTGAAGGCATTACTGTAGAAACAACATACATTCCTTTGTACTGAAAGAGGTACATGTAGTAATGTTAGGTACTACTACAAAATGTTGAAGTAACAGTGTGTTCTCCAAATATGTAACATTTCACAGAGAATTAGTAGTGTTGAAGCAGTTCATCACTGTTCATTCTTTGAGAAATGCAGTTTTTACCCAAAAATTCATACTTGTTCTTACAAGTTAGTTCACATGAAAAGTAGAGCAAATGCAGCATTTCAGTGAATCAATGCTACACAAGTGTTCAAACTGAAGGCATTACTGTAGAAACAACATACATTCCTTTGTACTGAAACAGATACATGTAGTAATGTTAGGTACTACTACAAAATGTTGAAGTAACAGTGTGTTCTCCAAATATGTAACATTTCACAGAGAATTAGTAGTGTTGAAGCAGTTCATCACTGTTCATTCTTTGAGAAATGCAGTTTTTACCCAAAATTCATACTTGTTCTTACAAGTTAGTTCACATGAAAAGTAGAGCAAATGCAGCATTTCAGTGAATCAATGCTACACAAGTGTTCAAACTGAAGGCATTACTGTAGAAACAACATACATTCCTTTGTACTGAAAGAGGTACATGTAGTAATGTTAGGTACTACTACAAAATGTTGAAGTAACAGTGTGTTCTCCAAATATGTAACATTTCACAGAGAATTAGTAGTGTTGAAGCAGTTCATCACTGTTCATTCTTTGAGAAATGCAGTTTTTACCCAAAATTCATACTTGTTCTTACAAGTTAGTTCACATGAAAAGTAGAGCAAATGCAGCATTTCAGTGAATCACTGCTACACAAGTGTTCAAACTGAAGGCATTACTGTAGAAACAACATACATTCCTTTGTACTGAAACAGGTACATGTAGTAATGTTAGGTACTACTACAAAATGTTGAAGTAACAGTGTGTTCTCCAAATATGTAACATTTCACAGAGAATTAGTAGTGTTGAAGCAGTTCATCACTGTTCATTCTTTGAGAAATGCAGTTTTTACCCAAAATTCATACTTGTTCTTACAAGTTAGTTCACATGAAAAGTAGAGCAAATGCAGCATTTCAGTGAATCAATGCTACACAAGTGTTCAAACTGAAGGCATTACTGTAGAAACAACATACATTCCTTTGTACTGAAACAGGTACATGTAGTAATGTTAGGTACTACTACAAAATGTTGAAGTAACAGTGTGTTCTCCAAATATGTAACATTTCACAGAGAATTAGTAGTGTTGAAGCAGTTCATCACTGTTCATTCTTTGAGAAATGCAGTTTTTACCCAAAATTCATACTTGTTCTTACAAGTTAGTTCACATGAAAAGTAGAGCAAATGCAGCATTTCAGTGAATCACTGCTACACAAGTGTTCAAACTGAAGGCATTACTGTAGAAACAACATACATTCCTTTGTACTGAAACAGGTACATGTAGTAATGTTAGGTACTACTACAAAATGTTGAAGTAACAGTGTGTTCTCCAAATATGTAACATTTCACAGAGAATTAGTAGTGTTGAAGCAGTTCATCACTGTTCATTCTTTGAGAAATGCAGTTTTTACCCAAAATTCATACTTGTTCTTACAAGTTAGTTCACATGAAAAGTAGAGCAAATGCAGCATTTCAGTGAATCAATGCTACACAAGTGTTCAAACTGAAGGCATTACTGTAGAAACAACATACATTCCTTTGTACTGAAACAGGTACATGTAGTAATGTTAGGTACTACTACAAAATGTTGAAGTAACAGTGTGTTCTCCAAATATGTAACATTTCACAGAGAATTAGTAGTGTTGAAGCAGTTCATCACTGTTCATTCTTTGAGAAATGCAGTTTTTACCCAAAATTCATACTTGTTCTTACAAGTTAGTTCACATGAAAAGTAGAGCAAATGCAGCATTTCAGTGAATCACTGCTACACAAGTGTTCAAACTGAAGGCATTACTGTAGAAACAACATACATTCCTTTGTACTGAAACAGGTACATGTAGTAATGTTAGGTACTACTACAAAATGTTGAAGTAACAGTGTGTTCTCCAAATATGTAACATTTCACAGAGAATTAGTAGTGTTGAAGCAGTTCATCACTGTTCATTCTTTGAGAAATGCAGTTTTTACCCAAAATTCATACTTGTTCTTACAAGTTAGTTCACATGAAAAGTAGAGCAAATGCAGCATTTCAGTGAATCAATGCTACACAAGTGTTCAAACTGAAGGCATTACTGTAGAAACAACATACATTCCTTTGTACTGAAACAGATACATGTAGTAATGTTAGGTACTACTACAAAATGTTGAAGTAACAGTGTGTTCTCCAAATATGTAACATTTCACAGAGAATTAGTAGTGTTGAAGCAGTTCATCACTGTTCATTCTTTGAGAAATGCAGTTTTTACCCAAAATTCATACTTGTTCTTACAAGTTAGTTCACATGAAAAGTAGAGCAAATGCAGCATTTCAGTGAATCAATGCTACACAAGTGTTCAAACTGAAGGCATTACTGTAGAAACAACATACATTCCTTTGTACTGAAAGAGGTACATGTAGTAATGTTAGGTACTACTACAAAATGTTGAAGTAACAGTGTGTTCTCCAAATATGTAACATTTCACAGAGAATTAGTAGTGTTGAAGCAGTTCATCACTGTTCATTCTTTGAGAAATGCAGTTTTTACCCAAAATTCATACTTGTTCTTACAAGTTAGTTCACATGAAAAGTAGAGCAAATGCAGCATTTCAGTGAATCAATGCTACACAAGTGTTCAAACTGAAGGCATTACTGTAGAAACAACATACATTCCTTTGTACTGAAAGAGGTACATGTAGTAATGTTAGGTACTACTACAAAATGTTGAAGTAACAGTGTGTTCTCCAAATATGTAACATTTCACAGAGAATTAGTAGTGTTGAAGCAGTTCATCACTGTTCATTCTTTGAGAAATGCAGTTTTTACCCAAAATTCATACTTGTTCTTACAAGTTAGTTCACATGAAAAGTAGAGCAAATGCAGCATTTCAGTGAATCACTGCTACACAAGTGTTCAAACTGAAGGCATTACTGTAGAAACAACATACATTCCTTTGTACTGAAACAGATACATGTAGTAATGTTAGGTACTATTACAAAATGTTGAAGTAACAGTGTGTTCTCCAAATATGTAACATTTCACAGAGAATTAGTAGTGTTGAAGCAGTTCATCACTGTTCATTCTTTGAGAAATGCAGTTTTTACCCAAAAATTCATACTTGTTCTTACAAGTTAGTTCACATGAAAAGTAGAGCAAATGCAGCATTTCAGTGAATCAATGCTACACAAGTGTTCAAACTGAAGGCATTACTGTAGAAACAACATACATTCCTTTGTACTGAAAGAGGTACATGTAGTAATGTTAGGTACTACTACAAAATGTTGAAGTAACAGTGTGTTCTCCAAATATGTAACATTTCACAGAGAATTAGTAGTGTTGAAGCAGTTCATCACTGTTCATTCTTTGAGAAATGCAGTTTTTACCCAAAATTCATACTTGTTCTTACAAGTTAGTTCACATGAAAAGTAGAGCAAATGCAGCATTTCAGTGAATCACTGCTACACAAGTGTTCAAACTGAAGGCATTACTGTAGAAACAACATACATTCCTTTGTACTGAAACAGGTACATGTAGTAATGTTAGGTACTACTACAAAATGTTGAAGTAACAGTGTGTTCTCCAAATATGTAACATTTCACAGAGAATTAGTAGTGTTGAAGCAGTTCATCACTGTTCATTCTTTGAGAAATGCAGTTTTTACCCAAAATTCATACTTGTTCTTACAAGTTAGTTCACATGAAAAGTAGAGCAAATGCAGCATTTCAGTGAATCAATGCTACACAAGTGTTCAAACTGAAGGCATTACTGTAGAAACAACATACATTCCTTTGTACTGAAACAGGTACATGTAGTAATGTTAGGTACTACTACAAAATGTTGAAGTAACAGTGTGTTCTCCAAATATGTAACATTTCACAGAGAATTAGTAGTGTTGAAGCAGTTCATCACTGTTCATTCTTTGAGAAATGCAGTTTTTACCCAAAATTCATACTTGTTCTTACAAGTTAGTTCACATGAAAAGTAGAGCAAATGCAGCATTTCAGTGAATCACTGCTACACAAGTGTTCAAACTGAAGGCATTACTGTAGAAACAACATACATTCCTTTGTACTGAAACAGGTACATGTAGTAATGTTAGGTACTACTACAAAATGTTGAAGTAACAGTGTGTTCTCCAAATATGTAACATTTCACAGAGAATTAGTAGTGTTGAAGCAGTTCATCACTGTTCATTCTTTGAGAAATGCAGTTTTTACCCAAAAATTCATACTTGTTCTTACAAGTTAGTTCACATGAAAAGTAGAGCAAATGCAGCATTTCAGTGAATCACTGCTACACAAGTGTTCAAACTGAAGGCATTACTGTAGAAACAACATACATTCCTTTGTACTGAAAGAGGTACATGTAGTAATGTTAGGTACTACTACAAAATGTTGAAGTAACAGTGTGTTCTCCAAATATGTAACATTTCACAGAGAATTAGTAGTGTTGAAGCAGTTCATCACTGTTCATTCTTTGAGAAATGCAGTTTTTACCCAAAATTCATACTTGTTCTTACAAGTTAGTTCACATGAAAAGTAGAGCAAATGCAGCATTTCAGTGAATCACTGCTACACAAGTGTTCAAACTGAAGGCATTACTGTAGAAACAACATACATTCCTTTGTACTGAAACAGGTACATGTAGTAATGTTAGGTACTACTACAAAATGTTGAAGTAACAGTGTGTTCTCCAAATATGTAACATTTCACAGAGAATTAGTAGTGTTGAAGCAGTTCATCACTGTTCATTCTTTGAGAAATGCAGTTTTTACCCAAAATTCATACTTGTTCTTACAAGTTAGTTCACATGAAAAGTAGAGCAAATGCAGCATTTCAGTGAATCACTGCTACACAAGTGTTCAAACTGAAGGCATTACTGTAGAAACAACATACATTCCTTTGTACTGAAACAGGTACATGTAGTAATGTTAGGTACTACTACAAAATGTTGAAGTAACAGTGTGTTCTCCAAATATGTAACATTTCACAGAGAATTAGTAGTGTTGAAGCAGTTCATCACTGTTCATTCTTTGAGAAATGCAGTTTTTACCCAAAATTCATACTTGTTCTTACAAGTTAGTTCACATGAAAAGTAGAGCAAATGCAGCATTTCAGTGAATCACTGCTACACAAGTGTTCAAACTGAAGGCATTACTGTAGAAACAACATACATTCCTTTGTACTGAAACAGGTACATGTAGTAATGTTAGGTACTACTACAAAATGTTGAAGTAACAGTGTGTTCTCCAAATATGTAACATTTCACAGAGAATTAGTAGTGTTGAAGCAGTTCATCACTGTTCATTCTTTGAGAAATGCAGTTTTTACCCAAAATTCATACTTGTTCTTACAAGTTAGTTCACATGAAAAGTAGAGCAAATGCAGCATTTCAGTGAATCACTGCTACACAAGTGTTCAAACTGAAGGCATTACTGTAGAAACAACATACATTCCTTTGTACTGAAACAGGTACATGTAGTAATGTTAGGTACTACTACAAAATGTTGAAGTAACAGTGTGTTCTCCAAATATGTAACATTTCACAGAGAATTAGTAGTGTTGAAGCAGTTCATCACTGTTCATTCTTTGAGAAATGCAGTTTTTACCCAAAATTCATACTTGTTCTTACAAGTTAGTTCACATGAAAAGTAGAGCAAATGCAGCATTTCAGTGAATCACTGCTACACAAGTGTTCAAACTGAAGGCATTACTGTAGAAACAACATACATTCCTTTGTACTGAAACAGGTACATGTAGTAATGTTAGGTACTACTACAAAATGTTGAAGTAACAGTGTGTTCTCCAAATATGTAACATTTCACAGAGAATTAGTAGTGTTGAAGCAGTTCATCACTGTTCATTCTTTGAGAAATGCAGTTTTTACCCAAAATTCATACTTGTTCTTACAAGTTAGTTCACATGAAAAGTAGAGCAAATGCAGCATTTCAGTGAATCACTGCTACACAAGTGTTCAAACTGAAGGCATTACTGTAGAAACAACATACATTCCTTTGTACTGAAACAGGTACATGTAGTAATGTTAGGTACTACTACAAAATGTTGAAGTAACAGTGTGTTCTCCAAATATGTAACATTTCACAGAGAATTAGTAGTGTTTGAAGCAGTTCATCACTGTTCATTCTTTGAGAAATGCAGTTTTTACCCAAAATTCATACTTGTTCTTACAAGTTAGTTCACATGAAAAGTAGAGCAAATGCAGCATTTCAGTGAATCACTGCTACACAAGTGTTCAAACTGAAGGCATTACTGTAGAAACAACATACATTCCTTTGTACTGAAACAGGTACATGTAGTAATGTTAGGTACTACTACAAAATGTTGAAGTAACAGTGTGTTCTCCAAATATGTAACATTTCACAGAGAATTAGTAGTGTTGAAGCAGTTCATCACTGTTCATTCTTTGAGAAATGCAGTTTTTACCCAAAAATCATACTTGTTCTTACAAGTTAGTTCACATGAAAAGTAGAGCAAATGCAGCATTTCAGTGAATCAATGCTACACAAGTGTTCAAACTGAAGGCATTACTGTAGAAACAACATACATTCCTTTGTACTGAAACAGGTACATGTAGTAATGTTAGGTACTACTACAAAATGTTGAAGTAACAGTGTGTTCTCCAAATATGTAACATTTCACAGAGAATTAGTAGTGTTTGAAGCAGTTCATCACTGTTCATTCTTTGAGAAATGCAGTTTTTACCCAAAATTCATACTTGTTCTTACAAGTTAGTTCACATGAAAAGTAGAGCAAATGCAGCATTTCAGTGAATCACTGCTACACAAGTGTTCAAACTGAAGGCATTACTGTAGAAACAACATACATTCCTTTGTACTGAAACAGGTACATGTAGTAATGTTAGGTACTACTACAAAATGTTGAAGTAACAGTGTGTTCTCCAAATATGTAACATTTCACAGAGAATTAGTAGTGTTGAAGCAGTTCATCACTGTTCATTCTTTGAGAAATGCAGTTTTTACCCAAAATTCATACTTGTTCTTACAAGTTAGTTCACATGAAAAGTAGAGCAAATGCAGCATTTCAGTGAATCAATGCTACACAAGTGTTCAAACTGAAGGCATTACTGTAGAAACAACATACATTCCTTTGTACTGAAACAGGTACATGTAGTAATGTTAGGTACTACTACAAAATGTTGAAGTAACAGTGTGTTCTCCAAATATGTAACATTTCACAGAGAATTAGTAGTGTTTGAAGCAGTTCATCACTGTTCATTCTTTGAGAAATGCAGTTTTTTACCCAAAATTCATACTTGTTCTTACAAGTTAGTTCACATGAAAAGTAGAGCAAATGCAGCATTTCAGTGAATCACTGCTACACAAGTGTTCAAACTGAAGGCATTACTGTAGAAACAACATACATTCCTTTGTACTGAAACAGGTACATGTAGTAATGTTAGGTACTACTACAAAATGTTGAAGTAACAGTGTGTTCTCCAAATATGTAACATTTCACAGAGAATTAGTAGTGTTGAAGCAGTTCATCACTGTTCATTCTTTGAGAAATGCAGTTTTTACCCAAAATTCATACTTGTTCTTACAAGTTAGTTCACATGAAAAGTAGAGCAAATGCAGCATTTCAGTGAATCACTGCTACACAAGTGTTCAAACTGAAGGCATTACTGTAGAAACAACATACATTCCTTTGTACTGAAACAGGTACATGTAGTAATGTTAGGTACTATTACAAAATGTTGAAGTAACAGTGTGTTCTCCAAATATGTAACATTTCACAGAGAATTAGTAGTGTTGAAGCAGTTCATCACTGTTCATTCTTTGAGAAATGCAGTTTTTACCCAAAATTCATACTTGTTCTTACAAGTTAGTTCACATGAAAAGTAGAGCAAATGCAGCATTTCAGTGAATCACTCCTACTCAAGTGTTCAAACTGAAGGCATTACTGTAGAAACAACATACATTCCTTTGTACTGAAACAGGTACATGTAGTAATGTTAGGTACTACTACAAAATGTTGAAGTAACAGTGTGTTCTCCAAATATGTAACATTTCACAGAGAATTAGTAGTGTTGAAGCAGTTCATCACTGTTCATTCTTTGAGAAATGCAGTTTTACCCAAAATTCATACTTGTTCTTACAAGTTAGTTCACATGAAAAAGTAGAGCAAATGCAGCATTTCAGTGAATCAATGCTACACAAGTGTTCAAACTGAAGGCATTACTGTAGAAACAACATACATTCCTTTGTACTGAAAGAGGTACATGTAGTAATGTTAGGTACTACTACAAAATGTTGAAGTAACAGTGTGTTCTCCAAATATGTAATCATTTCACAGAGAATTAGTAGTGTTGAAGCAGTTCATCACTGTTCATTCTTTTGAGAAATGCAGTTTTTACCCAAAATTCATACTTGTTCTTTACAAGTTAGTTCACATGAAAAGTAGAGCAAATGCAGCATTTCAGTGAATCAATGCTACACAAGTGTTCAAACTGAAGGCATTACTGTAGAAACAACATACATTCCTTTGTACTGAAACAGGTACATGTAGTAATGTTAGGTACTACTACAAAATGTTGAAGTAACAGTGTGTTCTCCAAATATGTAACATTTCACAGAGAATTAGTAGTGTTGAAGCAGTTCATCACTGTTCATTCTTTGAGAAATGCAGTTTTTACCCAAAATTCATACTTGTTCTTACAAGTTAGTTCACATGAAAAGTAGAGCAAATGCAGCATTTCAGTGAATCAATGCTACACAAGTGTTCAAACTGAAACGCATTACTGTAGAAACAACATACATTCCTTTGTACTGAAAGAGGTACATGTAGTAAATGTTAGGTACTACTACAAAATGTTGAAGTAACAGTGTGTTCTCCAATATGTAACATTTCACAGAGAATTAGTAGTGTTGAAGCAGTTCATCACTGTTCATTCTTTTGAGAAATGCAGTTTTTACCCAAAATTCATACTTGTTCTTACAAGTTAGTTCACATGAAAAGTAGAGCAAATGCAGCATTTCAGTGAATCAATGCTACACAAGTGTTCAAACTGAAGGCATTACTATAGAAACAACATACATTCCTTTGTACTGAAAGAGGTACATGTAGTAATGTTAGGTACTACTACAAAATGTTGAAGTAACAGTGTGTTCTCCAAATATGTAACATTTCACAGAGAATTAGTAGTGTTGAAGCAGTTCATCACTGTTCATTCTTTGAGAAATGCAGTTTTTACCCAAAATTCATACCTGTTCTTACAAGTTAGTTCACATGAAAAGTAGAGCAAATGCAGCATTTCAGTGAATCAATGCTACACAAGTGTTCAAACTGAACGCATTACTGTAGTAAAACAACATACATTCCTTTGTACTGAAAGAGGTACATGTAGTAATGTTAGGTACTACTACAAAATGTTGAAGTAACAGTGTGTTCTCCAAATATGTAACATTTCACAGAGAATTAGTAGTGTTGAAGCAGTTCATCACTGTTCATTCCTTGAGAAATGCAGTTTTCTACCTAAAATCTATACTTGTTCTTACAAGTTAGTTCACATGAAAGTAGAGCAAAAGTGCAGCATTTCAGTGAATCACTGCTACACAAGTGTTGCAAAACTGATGCACATTGTAGAAACAACATACATTCCTTGAACTGAAAGAGGTACATGTAGTAATGTTAGGTACTTACTACGAAAAATGTTGAAGTAACAGTGTGTTCTCCAAATATGTAACATTTCACAGAGAATTAGTAGTGTTGAAGCAGTTCATCACTGTTCATTCTTTGAGAAATGCAGTTTTTACCCAAAATTCATACTTGTTCTTACAAGTTAGTTCACATGAAAAGTAGAGACAAATGCAGCATTTCAGTGAATCAATCGCTACACAAGTGTTCAAACTGAAAGCGCATTACCGTACAAACAACATACATTCCCTTTTTTGTACTGGAAAGAGGTACATGTAGTAATGTTAGGTACTACTACAAAATGTTGAAGTAACAGTGTGTTCTCCAAATATGTAACATTTCACAGAGAATTAGTAGTGTTGAAGCAGTTCATCACTGTTCATTCCTTTGAGAAATGCAGTTTTTACCCCAAAATTCATACTTGTTCTTACAAGTTAGTTCACATGACAAAAGTAGAGCAAATGCAGCATGTCGAGTGAATCAATGCTACACAAGTGTTCAAACTGAACGCATTACTGTAGAAACAACATACATTCCTTTGTACTGAAAGGAGGTGACATGTAGTAAATGTTAGGTACATACTACAAATGTTGAAGTAACAGTGTGTTCTCCAAATATGTAACATTTCACAGGAGAATTAGTAGTGTTGAAGCAGTTCATCACTGTTCATTCTCTGAGAAATGCAGTTTTTACCCAAAATTCATACTTGTTCTACAAAGTAGTTCACATGAAAAAGTGAGCAAATGCAGCATTTCAGTGAATCAATGCTACATAAGTGTCAAACTGAAACGCATTACTGTAGAAACAACATACATTCCTTTGTACTGAAAGAGGTACATGTAGTAAATGTTAGGTACTACTACAAATGCTGTAAGCAAACAGTGTGTTCTCCAAATATGTAACATTTCACAGAGAATTTAGTAGTGTTGAAGCAGTTCATCACTGTTCATTCTTTTGGAGAAATGCAGTTTTTACCCAAAATCTCATACTTGTTCTTACAAGTTAGTTCACATGAAAAGTAGAGCAAATGCAGCATTTCAGTGAATCAATGCTACACAAGTGTTCAAACTGAAGGCATTACTGTAGAAACAACATACATTCCTTTTGTACTGAAAGAGGTACATGTAGTAATGTTAGGTACTACTTACAAAATGTTGAAGTAACAGTGTGTTTCTCCAAATATGTAACATTTCACAGAGAATTAGTAGTGTTGAAGCAGTTCATCACTGTTCATTCTTTGAGAAATGCAGCTTTTTACCCAAAAAAATTCATACTTGTTCTTATAAGTTAGTTCACATGAAAAGTAGAGCAAATGCAGCATTTTCAGTGAATCAATGCTACAGCACAGTGTTCAAACTGAAGGCATTACTGTAGAAACAACATACATTCCTTTGTACTGAAAGAGGTACATGTAGTAATGTTAGGTACTATTACAAAATGTTGAAGTAACAGTGTGTTCTCCAAATATGTAACATTTCACAGAGAATTAGTAGTGTTGAAGCAGTTCATCACTGTTCATTCTTTGAGAAATGCAGTTTTTACCCAAAATTCATACTTGTTCTTACAAGTTAGTTCACATGAAAACTAGAGCAAATGCAGCATTTCAGTGAATCAATGCTACACAAGTGTTCAAACTGAAGTGCATTACTGTAGAAACAACATACATTCCTTTGTACTGAAAGAGGTACATGTAGTAATGTTAGGTACTACTACAAAATGTTGAAGTAACAGTGTGTTCTCCAAATATGTAACATTTCACAGAGAATTAGTAGTGTTGAAGCAGTTCATCACTGTTCATTCTTTGAGAAATGCAGTTTTTTCCAAAAATTCATACTTGTTCTTACAAGTTAGTTCACATGAAAAGTAGAGCAAATGCAGCATTTCAGTGAATCAATGCTACACAAGTGTTCAAACTGAAGGCATTACTGTAGAAACAACATACATTCCTTTGTACTGAAAGAGGTACATGTAGTAATGTTAGGTACTACTACAAAATGTTGAAGTAACAGTGTGTTCTCCAAATATGTAACATTTCACAGAGAATTAGTAGTGTTGAAGCAGTTCATCACTGTTCATTCTTTGAGAAATGCAGTTTTTACCCAAAATTCATACTTGTTCTTACAAGTTAGTTCACATGAAAAGTAGAGCAAATGCAGCATTTCAGTGAATCAATGCTACACAAGTGTTCAAACTGAAGGCATTACTGTAGAAACAACATACATTCCTTTGTACTGAAAGAGGTACATGTAGTAATGTTAGGTACTACTACAAAATGTTGAAGTAACAGTGTGTTCTCCAAATATGTAACATTTCACAGAGAATTAGTAGTGTTGAAGCAGTTCATCACTGTTCATTCTTTGAGAAATGCAGTTTTTACCCAAAATTCATACTTGTTCTTACAAGTTAGTTCACATGAAAAGTAGAGCAAATGCAGCATTTCAGTGAATCAATGCTACACAAGTGTTCAAACTGAAGGCATTACTGTAGAAACAACATACATTCCTTTGTACTGAAAGAGGTACATGTAGTAATGTTAGGTACTACTACAAAATGTTGAAGTAACAGTGTGTTCTCCAAATATGTAACATTTCACAGAGAATTAGCAGTGTTGAAGCAGTTCATCACTGTTCATTCTTTGAGAAATGCAGTTTTTACCCAAAATTTCATACTTGTTCTTACAAGTTAGTTCACATGAAAAGTAGAGCAAATGCAGCATTTCAGTGAATCAATGCTACACAAGTGTTCAAACTGAAGGCATTACTGTAGAAACAACATACATTCCTTTGTACTGAAAGAGGTACATGTAGTAATGTTAGGTACTACTACAAAATGTTGAAGTAACAGTGTGTTCTCCAAATATGTAACATTTCACAGAGAATTAGTAGTGTTGAAGCAGTTCATCACTGTTCATTCTTTGAGAAATGCAGTTTTTACCCAAAATTCATACTTGTTCTTACAAGTTAGTTCACATGAAAAGTAGAGCAAATGCAGCATTTCAGTGAATCAATGCTACACAAGTGTTCAAACTGAAGGCATTACTGTAGAAACAACATACATTCCTTTGTACTGAAAGAGGTACATGTAGTAATGTTAGGTACTACTACAAAATGTTGAAGTAACAGTGTGTTCTCCAAATATGTAACATTTCACAGAGAATTAGTAGTGTTGAAGCAGTTCATCACTGTTCATTCTTTGAGAAATGCAGTTTTTACTCCAAAATTCATACTTGTTCTTACAAGTTAGTTCACATGAAAAAGTAGAGCAAATGCAGCATTTCAGTGAATCAATGCTACACAAGTGTTCAAACTGAAGGCATTACTGTAGAAACAACATACATTCCTTTGTACTGAAAGAGGTACATGTAGTAATGTTAGGTACTACTACAAAATGTTGAAGTAACAGTGTGTTCTCCAAATATGTAACATTTCACAGAGAATTAGTAGTGTTGAAGCAGTTCATCACTGTTCATTCTTTGAGAAATGCAGTTTTTACCCAAAATTCATACTTGTTCTTACAAGTTAGTTCACATGAAAAGTAGAGCAAATGCAGCATTTCAGTGAATCAATGCTACACAAGTGTTCAAACTGAAGGCATTACTGTAGAAACAACATACATTCCTTTGTACTGAAAGAGGTACATGTAGTAATGTTAGGTACTACTACAAAATGTTGAAGTAACAGTGTGTTCTCCAAATATGTAACATTTCACAGAGAATTAGTAGTGTTGAAGCAGTTCATCACTGTTCATTCTTTGAGAAATGCAGTTTTTACCCAAAATTCATACTTGTTCTTACAAGTTAGTTCACATGAAAAGTAGAGCAAATGCAGCATTTCAGTGAATCACTCCTACTCAAGTGTTCAAAATGAAGGCATTACTGTAGAAACAACATACATTCCTTTGTACTGAAACAGGTACATGTAGTAATGTTAGGTACTACTACAAAATGTTGAAGTAACAGTGTGTTCTCCAAATATGTAACATTTCACAGAGAATTAGTAGTGTTGAAGCAGTTCATCACTGTTCATTCTTTGAGAAATGCAGTTTTTACCCAAAATTCATACTTGTTCTTACAAGTTAGTTCACATGAAAAGTAGAGCAAATGCAGCATTTCAGTGAATCAATGCTACACAAGTGTTCAAACTTAAACGCATTACTGTAGAAACAACATACATTCCTTTGTACTGAAAGAGGTACATGTAGTAATGTTAGGTACTATTACAAAATGTTGAAGTAACAGTGTGTTCTCCAAATATGTAACATTTCACAGAGAATTAGTAGTGTTGAAGCAGTTCATCACTGTTCATTCTTTGAGAAATGCAGTTTTTACCCAAAATTCATACTTGTTCTTACAAGTTAGTTCACATGAAAAGTAGAGCAAATGCAGCATTTCAGTGAATCACTGCTACACAAGTGTTCAAACTGAAGGCATTACTGTAGAAACAACATACATTCCTTTGTACTGAAAGAGGTACATGTAGTAATGTTAGGTACTACTACAAAATGTTGAAGTAACAGTGTGTTCTCCAAATATGTAACATTTCACAGAGAATTAGTAGTGTTGAAGCAGTTCATCACTGTTCATTCTTTGAGAAATGCAGTTTTTACCCAAAATTCATACTTGTTCTTACAAGTTAGTTCACATGAAAAGTAGAGCAAATGCAGCATTTCAGTGAATCACTGCTACACAAGTGTTCAAACTGAAACGCATTACTGTAGAAACAACATACATTCCTTTGTACTGAAACAGGTACATGTAGTAATGTTAGGTACTATTACAAAAATGTTGAAGTAACAGTGTGTTCTCCAAATATGTAACATTTCACAGAGAATTAGTAGTGTTTGAAGCAGTTCATCACTGTTCATTCTTTGAGAAATGCAGTTTTTACCCAAAATTCATACTTGTTCTTACAAGTTAGTTCACATGAAAAGTAGAGCAAATGCAGCATTTCAGTGAATCACTCCTACACAAGTGTTCAAACTGAACGCATTACTGTAGAAACAACATACATTCCTTTGTACTGAAACAGGTACATGTAGTAATGTTAGGTACTATTACAAAATGTTGAAGTAACAGTGTGTTCTCCAAATATGTAACATTTCACAGAGAATTAGTAGTGTTGAAGCAGTTCATCACTGTTCATTCTTTGAGAAATGCAGTTTTTACCCAAAATTCATACTTGTTCTTACAAGTTAGTTCACATGAAAAGTAGAGCAAATGCAGCATTTCAGTGAATCAATGCTACACAAGTGTTCAAACTGAACGCATTACTGTAGAAACAACATACATTCCTTTGTACTGAAAGAGGTACATGTAGTAATGTTAGGTACTACTACAAAATGTTGAAGTAACAGTGTGTTCTCCAAATATGTAACATTTCACAGAGAATTAGTAGTGTTTGAAGCAGTTCATCACTGTTCATTCTTTGAGAAATGAAGTTTTTACCCAAAATTCATACTTGTTCTTACAAGTTAGTTCACATGAAAAAGTAGAGCAAATGCAGCATTTCAGTGAATCACTGCTACACAAGTGTTCAAACTGAAGGCATTACTGTAGAAACAACATACATTCCTTTGTACTGAAACAGGTACATGTAGTAATGTTAGGTACTACTACAAAATGTTGAAGTAACAGTGTGTTCTCCAAATATGTAACATTTCACAGAGAATTAGTAGTGTTGAAGCAGTTCATCACTGTTCATTCTTTGAGAAATGCAGTTTTTACCCAAAATTCATACTTGTTCTTACAAGTTAGTTCACATGAAAAGTAGAGCAAATGCAGCATTTCAGGGAATCACTGCTACTCAAGTGTTCAAACTGAAGGCATTACTGTAGAAACAACATACATTCCTTTGTACTGAAACAGGTACATGTAGTAATGTTAGGTACTACTACAAAATGTTGAAGTAACAGTGTGTTCTCCAAATATGTAACATTTCACAGAGAATTAGTAGTGTTGAAGCAGTTCATCACTGTTCATTCTTTGAGAAATGCAGTTTTTACCCAAAATTCATACTTGTTCTTACAAGTTAGTTCACATGAAAAGTAGAGCAAATGCAGCATTTCAGTGAATCAATGCTACACAAGTGTTCAAACTGAACGCATTACTGTAGAAACAACATACATTCCTTTGTACTGAAACAGGTACATGTAGTAATGTTAGGTACTATTACAAAATGTTGAAGTAACAGTGTGTTCTCCAAATATGTAACATTTCACAGAGAATTAGTAGTGTTTGAAGCAGTTCATCACTGTTCATTCTTTGAGAAATGCAGTTTTTACCCAAAATTCATACTTGTTCTTACAAGTTAGTTCACATGAAAAAGTAGAGCAAATGCAGCATTTCAGTGAATCACTGCTACACAAGTGTTCAAACTGAACGCATTACTGTAGAAACAACATACATTCCTTTGTACTGAAAGAGGTACATGTAGTAATGTTAGGTACTACTACAAAATGTTGAAGTAACAGTGTGTTCTCCAAATATGTAACATTTCACAGAGAATTAGTAGTGTTTGAAGCAGTTCATCACTGTTCATTCTTTGAGAAATGCAGATTTTTACCCAAAATTCATACTTGTTCTTACAAGTTAGTTCACATGAAAAGTAGAGCAAATGCAGCATTTCAGTGAATCACTCCTACTCAAGTGTTCAAACTGAAGGCATTACTGTAGAAACAACATACATTCCTTTGTACTGAAACAGGTACATGTAGTAATGTTAGGTACTACTACAAAATGTTGAAGTAACAGTGTGTTCTCCAAATATGTAACATTTCACAGAGAATTAGTAGTGTTGAAGCAGTTCATCACTGTTCATTCTTTGAGAAATGCAGTTTTTACCCAAAATTCATACTTGTTCTTACAAGTTAGTTCACATGAAAAGTAGAGCAAATGCAGCATTTCAGTGAATCACTGCTACACAAGTGTTCAAAACTGAAGGCATTACTGTACAAACAAGATACATTCCTTTGTACTGAAACAGGTACATGTAGTAATGTTAGGTACTACTACAAAATGTTGAAGTAACAGTGTGTTCTCCAAATATGTAACATTTCACAGAGAATTAGTAGTGTTGAAGCAGTTCATCACTGTTCATTCTTTGAGAAATGCAGTTTTTACCCAAAATTCATACTTGTTCTTACAAGTTAGTTCACATGAAAAGTAGAGCAAATGCAGCATTTCAGTGAATCAATGCTACACAAGTGTTCAAACTGAAACGCATTACTGTAGAAACAACATACATTCCTTTGTACTGAAAGAGGTACATGTAGTAATGTTAGGTACTACTACAAAATGTTGAAGTAACAGTGTGTTCTCCAAATATGTAACATTTCACAGAGAATTAGTAGTGTTGAAGCAGTTCATCACTGTTCATTCTTTGAGAAATGCAGTTTTTACCCAAAATTCATACTTGTTCTTACAAGTTAGTTCACATGAAAAGTAGAGCAAATGCAGCATTTCAGTGAATCAATGCTACACAAGTGTTCAAAACTGAAGGCATTACTGTAGAAACAACATACATTCCTTTGTACTGAAACAGGTACATGTAGTAATGTTAGGTACTACTACAAAATGTTGAAGTAACAGTGTGTTCTCCAAATATGTAACATTTCACAGAGAATTAGTAGTGTTGAAGCAGTTCATCACTGTTCATTCTTTGAGAAATGCAGTTTTTACCCAAAATTCATACTTGTTCTTACAAGTTAGTTCACATGAAAAGTAGAGCAAATGCAGCATTTCAGTGAATCAATGCTACACAAGTGTTCAAACTGAAGGCATTACTGTAGAAACAACATACATTCCTTTGTACTGAAAGAGGTACATGTAGTAATGTTAGGTACTACTACAAAATGTTGAAGTAACAGTGTGTTCTCCAAATATGTAACATTTCACAGAGAATTAGTAGTGTTGAAGCAGTTCATCACTGTTCATTCTTTGAGAAATGCAGTTTTTACCCAAAATTCATACTTGTTCTTACAAGTTAGTTCACATGAAAAGTAGAGCAAATGCAGCATTTCAGTGAATCAATGCTACACAAGTGTTCAAACTGAACGCATTACTGTAGAAACAACATACATTCCTTTGTACTGAAACAGGTACATGTAGTAATGTTAGGTACTACTACAAAATGTTGAAGTAACAGTGTGTTCTCCAAATATGTAACATTTCACAGAGAATTAGTAGTGTTGAAGCAGTTCATCACTGTTCATTCTTTGAGAAATGCAGTTTTTTACCCAAAATTCATACTTGTTCTTACAAGTTAGTTCACATGAAAAGTAGAGCAAATGCAGCATTTCAGTGAATCAATCCTACTCAAGTGTTCAAACTGAAGGCATTACTGTAGAAACAACATACATTCCCTTTGTACTGAAACAGGTACATGTAGTAATGTTAGGTACTATTACAAAATGTTGAAGTAACAGTGTGTTCTCCAAATATGTAACATTTCACAGAGAATTAGTAGTGTTGAAGCAGTTCATCACTGTTCATTCTTTGAGAAATGCAGTTTTTACCCAAAATTCATACTTGTTCTTACAAGTTAGTTCACATGAAAAGTAGAGCAAATGCAGCATTTCAGTGAATCAACGCTACACAAGTGTTCAAACTGAAGGCATTACTGTAGAAACAACATACATTCCTTTGTACTGAAAGAGGTACATGTAGTAATGTTAGGTACTATTACAAAATGTTGAAGTAACAGTGTGTTCTCCAAATATGTAACATTTCACAGAGAATTAGTAGTGTTTGAAGCAGTTCATCACTGTTCATTCTTTGAGAAATGCAGTTTTTACCCAAAATTCATACTTGTTCTTACAAGTTAGTTCACATGAAAAAGTAGAGCAAATGCAGCATTTCAGTGAATCAATGCTACACAAGTGTTCAAACTGAAGGCATTACTGTAGAAACAACATACATTCCTTTGTACTGAAACAGGTACATGTAGTAATGTTAGGTACTACTACAAAATGTTGAAGTAACAGTGTGTTCTCCAAATATGTAACATTTCACAGAGAATTAGTAGTGTTGAAGCAGTTCATCACTGTTCATTCTTTGAGAAATGCAGTTTTTACCCAAAATTCATACTTGTTCTTACAAGTTAGTTCACATGAAAAGTAGAGCAAATGCAGCATTTCAGTGAATCAATGCTACACAAGTGTTCAAACTGAAGGCATTACTGTAGAAACAACATACATTCCTTTGTACTGAAACAGATACATGTAGTAATGTTAGGTACTACTACAAAATGTTGAAGTAACAGTGTGTTCTCCAAATATGTAACATTTCACAGAGAATTAGTAGTGTTGAAGCAGTTCATCACTGTTCATTCTTTGAGAAATGCAGTTTTTACCCAAAATTCATACTTGTTCTTACAAGTTAGTTCACATGAAAAGTAGAGCAAATGCAGCATTTCAGTGAATCAATGCTACACAAGTGTTCAAACTGAAGGCATTACTGTAGAAACAACATACATTCCTTTGTACTGAAAGAGGTACATGTAGTAATGTTAGGTACTACTACAAAATGTTGAAGTAACAGTGTGTTCTCCAAATATGTAACATTTCACAGAGAATTAGTAGTGTTGAAGCAGTTCATCACTGTTCATTCTTTGAGAAATGCAGTTTTTACCCAAAATTCATACTTGTTCTTACAAGTTAGTTCACATGAAAAGTAGAGCAAATGCAGCATTTCAGTGAATCAATGCTACACAAGTGTTCAAACTGAAGGCATTACTGTAGAAACAACATACATTCCCTTTGTACTGAAACAGGTACATGTAGTAATGTTAGGTACTACTACAAAATGTTGAAGTAACAGTGTGTTCTCCAAATATGTAACATTTCACAGAGAATTAGTAGTGTTGAAGCAGTTCATCACTGTTCATTCTTTGAGAAATGCAGTTTTTACCCAAAATTCATACTTGTTCTTACAAGTTAGTTCACATGAAAAGTAGAGCAAATGCAGCATTTCAGTGAATCAATGCTACACAAGTGTTCAAACTGAAGGCATTACTGTAGAAACAACATACATTCCTTTGTACTGAAAGAGGTACATGTAGTAATGTTAGGTACTACTACAAAATGTTGAAGTAACAGTGTGTTCTCCAAATATGTAACATTTCACAGAGAATTAGTAGTGTTGAAGCAGTTCATCACTGTTCATTCTTTGAGAAATGCAGTTTTTACCCAAAATTCATACTTGTTCTTACAAGTTAGTTCACATGAAAAGTAGAGCAAATGCAGCATTTCAGTGAATCAATGCTACACAAGTGTTCAAACTGAAGGCATTACTGTAGAAACAACATACATTCCTTTGTACTGAAAGAGGTACATGTAGTAATGTTAGGTACTACTACAAAATGTTGAAGTAACAGTGTGTTCTCCAAATATGTAACATTTCACAGAGAATTAGTAGTGTTGAAGCAGTTCATCACTGTTCATTCTTTGAGAAATGCAGTTTTTACCCAAAATTCATACTTGTTCTTACAAGTTAGTTCACATGAAAAGTAGAGCAAATGCAGCATTTCAGTGAATCAATGCTACACAAGTGTTCAAACTGAAGGCATTACTGTAGAAACAACATACATTCCTTTGTACTGAAAGAGGTACATGTAGTAATGTTAGGTACTACTACAAAATGTTGAAGTAACAGTGTGTTCTCCAAATATGTAACATTTCACAGAGAATTAGTAGTGTTGAAGCAGTTCATCACTGTTCATTCTTTGAGAAATGCAGTTTTTACCCAAAATTCATACTTGTTCTTACAAGTTAGTTCACATGAAAAGTAGAGCAAATGCAGCATTTCAGTGAATCAATGCTACACAAGTGTTCAAACTGAAGGCATTACTGTAGAAACAACATACATTCCTTTGTACTGAAAGAGGTACATGTAGTAATGTTAGGTACTACTACAAAATGTTGAAGTAACAGTGTGTTCTCCAAATATGTAACATTTCACAGAGAATTAGTAGTGTTGAAGCAGTTCATCACTGTTCATTCTTTGAGAAATGCAGTTTTTACCCAAAATTCATACTTGTTCTTACAAGTTAGTTCACATGAAAAGTAGAGCAAATGCAGCATTTCAGTGAATCAATGCTACACAAGTGTTCAAACTGAACGCATTACTGTAGAAACAACATACATTCCTTTGTACTGAAAGAGGTACATGTAGTAATGTTAGGTACTACTACAAAATGTTGAAGTAACAGTGTGTTCTCCAAATATGTAACATTTCACAGAGAATTAGTAGTGTTGAAGCAGTTCATCACTGTTCATTCTTTGAGAAATGCAGTTTTTACCCAAAATTCATACTTGTTCTTACAAGTTAGTTCACATGAAAAAGTAGAGCAAATGCAGCATTTCAGTGAATCAATGCTACACAAGTGTTCAAACTGAAGGCATTACTGTAGAAACAACATACATTCCTTTGTACTGAAAGAGGTACATGTAGTAATGTTAGGTACTACTACAAAATGTTGAAGTAACAGTGTGTTCTCCAAATATGTAACATTTCACAGAGAATTAGTAGTGTTGAAGCAGTTCATCACTGTTCATTCTTTGAGAAATGCAGTTTTTACCCAAAAATTCATACTTGTTCTTACAAGTTAGTTCACATGAAAAGTAGAGCAAATGCAGCATTTCAGTGAATCAATGCTACACAAGTGTTCAAACTGAAGGCATTACTGTAGAAACAACATACATTCCTTTGTACTGAAAGAGGTACATGTAGTAATGTTAGGTACTACTACAAAATGTTGAAGTAACAGTGTGTTCTCCAAATATGTAACATTTCACAGAGAATTAGTAGTGTTGAAGCAGTTCATCACTGTTCATTCTTTGAGAAATGCAGTTTTTACCCAAAATTCATACTTGTTCTTACAAGTTAGTTCACATGAAAAAGTAGAGCAAATGCAGCATTTCAGTGAATCAATGCTACACAAGTGTTCAAACTGAAGGCATTACTGTAGAAACAACATACATTCCTTTGTACTGAAAGAGGTACATGTAGTAATGTTAGGTACTACTACAAAATGTTGAAGTAACAGTGTGTTCTCCAAATATGTAACATTTCACAGAGAATTAGTAGTGTTGAAGCAGTTCATCACTGTTCATTCTTTGAGAAATGCAGTTTTTACCCAAAATTCATACTTGTTCTTACAAGTTAGTTCACATGAAAAGTAGAGCAAATGCAGCATTTCAGTGAATCAATGCTACACAAGTGTTCAAACTGAAGGCATTACTGTAGAAACAACATACATTCCTTTGTACTGAAAGAGGTACATGTAGTAATGTTAGGTACTACTACAAAATGTTGAAGTAACAGTGTGTTCTCCAAATATGTAACATTTCACAGAGAATTAGTAGTGTTGAAGCAGTTCATCACTGTTCATTCTTTGAGAAATGCAGTTTTTACCCAAAATTCATACTTGTTCTTACAAGTTAGTTCACATGAAAAAGTAGAGCAAATGCAGCATTTCAGTGAATCAATGCTACACAAGTGTTCAAACTGAAGGCATTACTGTAGAAACAACATACATTCCTTTGTACTGAAAGAGGTACATGTAGTAATGTTAGGTACTACTACAAAATGTTGAAGTAACAGTGTGTTCTCCAAATATGTAACATTTCACAGAGAATTAGTAGTGTTGAAGCAGTTCATCACTGTTCATTCTTTGAGAAATGCAGTTTTTTACCCAAAATTCATACTTGTTCTTACAAGTTAGTTCACATGAAAAGTAGAGCAAATGCAGCATTTCAGTGAATCAATGCTACACAAGTGTTCAAACTGAAGGCATTACTGTAGAAACAACATACATTCCTTTGTACTGAAAGAGGTACATGTAGTAATGTTAGGTACTACTACAAAATGTTGAAGTAACAGTGTGTTCTCCAAATATGTAACATTTCACAGAGAATTAGTAGTGTTGAAGCAGTTCATCACTGTTCATTCTTTGAGAAATGCAGTTTTTACCCAAAAATTCATACTTGTTCTTACAAGTTAGTTCACATGAAAAGTAGAGCAAATGCAGCATTTCAGTGAATCAATGCTACACAAGTGTTCAAACTGAAGGCATTACTGTAGAAACAACATACATTCCTTTGTACTGAAACAGGTACATGTAGTAATGTTAGGTACTACTACAAAATGTTGAAGTAACAGTGTGTTCTCCAAATATGTAACATTTCACAGAGAATTAGTAGTGTTGAAGCAGTTCATCACTGTTCATTCTTTGAGAAATGCAGTTTTTACCCAAAATTCATACTTGTTCTTACAAGTTAGTTCACATGAAAAGTAGAGCAAATGCAGCATTTCAGTGAATCAATGCTACACAAGTGTTCAAACTGAAGGCATTACTGTAGAAACAACATACATTCCTTTGTACTGAAAGAGGTACATGTAGTAATGTTAGGTACTACTACAAAATGTTGAAGTAACAGTGTGTTCTCCAAATATGTAACATTTCACAGAGAATTAGTAGTGTTGAAGCAGTTCATCACTGTTCATTCTTTGAGAAATGCAGTTTTTACTCCAAAATTCATACTTGTTCTTACAAGTTAGTTCACATGAAAAGTAGAGCAAATGCAGCATTTCAGTGAATCAATGCTACACAAGTGTTCAAACTGAAGGCATTACTGTAGAAACAACACACATTCCTTTGTACTGAAAGAGGTACATGTAGTAATGTTAGGTACTACTACAAAATGTTGAAGTAACAGTGTGTTCTCCAAATATGTAACATTTCACAGAGAATTAGTAGTGTTGAAGCAGTTCATCACTGTTCATTCTTTGAGAAATGCAGTTTTTACCCAAAATTCATACTTGTTCTTACAAGTTAGTTCACATGAAAAGTAGAGCAAATGCAGCATTTCAGTGAATCAATGCTACACAAGTGTTCAAACTGAAGGCATTACTGTAGAAACAACATACATTCCTTTGTACTGAAAGAGGTACATGTAGTAATGTTAGGTACTACTACAAAATGTTGAAGTAACAGTGTGTTCTCCAAATATGTAACATTTCACAGAGAATTAGTAGTGTTGAAGCAGTTCATCACTGTTCATTCTTTGAGAAATGCAGTTTTTACCCAAAATTCATACTTGTTCTTACAAGTTAGTTCACATGAAAAGTAGAGCAAATGCAGCATTTCAGTGAATCAATGCTACACAAGTGTTCAAACTGAAGGCATTACTGTAGAAACAACATACATTCCTTTGTACTGAAAGAGGTACATGTAGTAATGTTAGGTACTACTACAAAATGTTGAAGTAACAGTGTGTTCTCCAAATATGTAACATTTCACAGAGAATTAGTAGTGTTGAAGCAGTTCATCACTGTTCATTCTTTGAGAAATGCAGTTTTTACCCAAAATTCATACTTGTTCTTACAAGTTAGTTCACATGAAAAATAGAGCAAATGCAGCATTTCAGTGAATCAATGCTACACAAGTGTTCAAACTGAAGGCATTACTGTAGAAACAACATACATTCCTTTGTACTGAAAGAGGTACATGTAGTAATGTTAGGTACTACTACAAAATGTTGAAGTAACAGTGTGTTCTCCAAATATGTAACATTTCACAGAGAATTAGTAGTGTTGAAGCAGTTCATCACTGTTCATTCTTTGAGAAATGCAGTTTTTACCCAAAATTCATACTTGTTCTTACAAGTTAGTTCACATGAAAAGTAGAGCAAATGCAGCATTTCAGTGAATCAATGCTACACAAGTGTTCAAACTGAAGGCATTACTGTAGAAACAACATACATTCCTTTGTACTGAAACAGGTACATGTAGTAATGTTAGGTACTACTACAAAATGTTGAAGTAACAGTGTGTTCTCCAAATATGTAACATTTCACAGAGAATTAGTAGTGTTGAAGCAGTTCATCACTGTTCATTCTTTGAGAAATGCAGTTTTTACCCAAAATTCATACTTGTTCTTACAAGTTAGTTCACATGAAAAGTAGAGCAAATGCAGCATTTCAGTGAATCAATGCTACACAAGTGTTCAAACTGAAGGCATTACTGTAGAAACAACATACATTCCTTTGTACTGAAAGAGGTACATGTAGTAATGTTAGGTACTACTACAAAATGTTGAAGTAACAGTGTGTTCTCCAAATATGTAACATTTCACAGAGAATTAGTAGTGTTGAAGCAGTTCATCACTGTTCATTCTTTGAGAAATGCAGTTTTTACCCAAAATTCATACTTGTTCTTACAAGTTAGTTCACATGAAAAGTAGAGCAAATGCAGCATTTCAGTGAATCAATGCTACACAAGTGTTCAAACTGAAGGCATTACTGTAGAAACAACACACATTCCTTTGTACTGAAACAGGTACATGTAGTAATGTTAGGTACTACTACAAAATGTTGAAGTAACAGTGTGTTCTCCAAATATGTAACATTTCACAGAGAATTAGTAGTGTTGAAGCAGTTCATCACTGTTCATTCTTTGAGAAATGCAGTTTTTACCCAAAATTCATACTTGTTCTTACAAGTTAGTTCACATGAAAAGTAGAGCAAATGCAGCATTTCAGTGAATCAATGCTACACAAGTGTTCAAACTGAAGGCATTACTGTAGAAACAACATACATTCCTTTGTACTGAAAGAGGTACATGTAGTAATGTTAGGTACTACTACAAAATGTTGAAGTAACAGTGTGTTCTCCAAATATGTAACATTTCACAGAGAATTAGTAGTGTTGAAGCAGTTCATCACTGTTCATTCTTTGAGAAATGCAGTTTTTACCCAAAATTCATACTTGTTCTTACAAGTTAGTTCACATGAAAAGTAGAGCAAATGCAGCATTTCAGTGAATCAATGCTACACAAGTGTTCAAACTGAAGGCATTACTGTAGAAACAACATACATTCCTTTGTACTGAAACAGGTACATGTAGTAATGTTAGGTACTACTACAAAATGTTGAAGTAACAGTGTGTTCTCCAAATATGTAACATTTCACAGAGAATTAGTAGTGTTGAAGCAGTTCATCACTGTTCATTCTTTGAGAAATGCAGTTTTTACTCAAAATTCATACTTGTTCTTACAAGTTAGTTCACATGAAAAGTAGAGCAAATGCAGCATTTCAGTGAATCAATGCTACACAAGTGTTCAAACTGAACGCATTACTGTAGAAACAACATACATTCCTTTGTACTGAAACAGGTACATGTAGTAATGTTAGGTACTACTACAAAATGTTGAAGTAACAGTGTGTTCTCCAAATATGTAACATTTCACAGAGAATTAGTAGTGTTGAAGCAGTTCATCACTGTTCATTCTTTTGAGAAATGCAGTTTTTACCCAAAATTCATACTTGTTCTTACAAGTTAGTTCACATGAAAAAGTAGAGCAAATGCAGCATTTCAGTGAATCAATGCTACACAAGTGTTCAAACTGAAGGCATTACTGTAGAAACAACATACATTCCTTTGTACTGAAAGAGGTACATGTAGTAATGTTAGGTACTACTACAAAATGTTGAAGTAACAGTGTGTTCTCCAAATATGTAACATTTCACAGAGAATTAGTAGTGTTGAAGCAGTTCATCACTGTTCATTCTTTGAGAAATGCAGTTTTTACCCAAAAATTCATACTTGTTCTTACAAGTTAGTTCACATGAAAAGTAGAGCAAATGCAGCATTTCAGTGAATCAATGCTACACAAGTGTTCAAACTGAAGGCATTACTGTAGAAACAACATACATTCCCTTTGTACTGAAAGAGGTACATGTAGTAATGTTAGGTACTACTACAAAATGTTGAAGTAACAGTGTGTTCTCCAAATATGTAACATTTCACAGAGAATTAGTAGTGTTGAAGCAGTTCATCACTGTTCATTCTTTGAGAAATGCAGTTTTTACCCAAAATTCATACTTGTTCTTACAAGTTAGTTCACATGAAAAGTAGAGCAAATGCAGCATTTCAGTGAATCAATGCTACACAAGTGTTCAAACTGAAGGCATTACTGTAGAAACAACATACATTCCTTTGTACTGAAAGAGGTACATGTAGTAATGTTAGGTACTACTACAAAATGTTGAAGTAACAGTGTGTTCTCCAAATATGTAACATTTCACAGAGAATTAGTAGTGTTGAAGCAGTTCATCACTGTTCATTCTTTGAGAAATGCAGTTTTTACCCAAAATTCATACTTGTTCTTACAAGTTAGTTCACATGAAAAGTAGAGCAAATGCAGCATTTCAGTGAATCAATGCTACACAAGTGTTCAAACTGAAGGCATTACTGTAGAAACAACATACATTCCTTTGTACTGAAAGAGGTACATGTAGTAATGTTAGGTACTACTACAAAATGTTGAAGTAACAGTGTGTTCTCCAAATATGTAACATTTCACAGAGAATTAGTAGTGTTGAAGCAGTTCATCACTGTTCATTCTTTGAGAAATGCAGTTTTTACCCAAAATTCATACTTGTTCTTACAAGTTAGTTCACATGAAAAGTAGAGCAAATGCAGCATTTCAGTGAATCAATGCTACACAAGTGTTCAAACTGAAGGCATTACTGTAGAAACAACATACATTCCTTTGTACTGAAAGAGGTACATGTAGTAATGTTAGGTACTACTACAAAATGTTGAAGTAACAGTGTGTTCTCCAAATATGTAACATTTCACAGAGAATTAGTAGTGTTGAAGCAGTTCATCACTGTTCATTCTTTGAGAAATGCAGTTTTTACCCAAAATTCATACTTGTTCTTACAAGTTAGTTCACATGAAAAGTAGAGCAAATGCAGCATTTCAGTGAATCACTGCTACACAAGTGTTCAAACTGAAGGCATTACTGTAGAAACAACATACATTCCTTTGTACTGAAAGAGGTACATGTAGTAATGTTAGGTACTACTACAAAATGTTGAAGTAACAGTGTGTTCTCCAAATATGTAACATTTCACAGAGAATTAGTAGTGTTGAAGCAGTTCATCACTGTTCATTCTTTGAGAAATGCAGTTTTTACCCAAAATTCATACTTGTTCTTACAAGTTAGTTCACATGAAAAGTAGAGCAAATGCAGCATTTCAGTGAATCAATGCTACACAAGTGTTCAAACTGAAGGCATTACTGTAGAAACAACATACATTCCTTTGTACTGAAAGAGGTACATGTAGTAATGTTAGGTACTACTACAAAATGTTGAAGTAACAGTGTGTTCTCCAAATATGTAACATTTCACAGAGAATTAGTAGTGTTGAAGCAGTTCATCACTGTTCATTCTTTGAGAAATGCAGTTTTTACCCAAAATTCATACTTGTTCTTACAAGTTAGTTCACATGAAAAGTAGAGCAAATGCAGCATTTCAGTGAATCAATGCTACACAAGTGTTCAAACTGAAGGCATTACTGTAGAAACAACACACATTCCTTTGTACTGAAAGAGGTACATGTAGTAATGTTAGGTACTACTACAAAATGTTGAAGTAACAGTGTGTTCTCCAAATATGTAACATTTCACAGAGAATTAGTAGTGTTGAAGCAGTTCATCACTGTTCATTCTTTGAGAAATGCAGTTTTTACCCAAAATTCATACTTGTTCTTACAAGTTAGTTCACATGAAAAGTAGAGCAAATGCAGCATTTCAGTGAATCAATGCTACACAAGTGTTCAAACTGAAGGCATTACTGTAGAAACAACATACATTCCTTTGTACTGAAAGAGGTACATGTAGTAATGTTAGGTACTACTACAAAATGTTGAAGTAACAGTGTGTTCTCCAAATATGTAACATTTCACAGAGAATTAGTAGTGTTGAAGCAGTTCATCACTGTTCATTCTTTGAGAAATGCAGTTTTTACCCAAAATTCATACTTGTTCTTACAAGTTAGTTCACATGAAAAGTAGAGCAAATGCAGCATTTCAGTGAATCAATGCTACACAAGTGTTCAAACTGAAGGCATTACTGTAGAAACAACATACATTCCCTTTGTACTGAAAGAGGTACATGTAGTAATGTTAGGTACTACTACAAAATGTTGAAGTAACAGTGTGTTCTCCAAATATGTAACATTTCACAGAGAATTAGTAGTGTTGAAGCAGTTCATCACTGTTCATTCTTTGAGAAATGCAGTTTTTACCCAAAATTCATACTTGTTCTTACAAGTTAGTTCACATGAAAAGTAGAGCAAATGCAGCATTTCAGTGAATCAATGCTACACAAGTGTTCAAACTGAAGGCATTACTGTAGAAACAACACACATTCCTTTGTACTGAAAGAGGTACATGTAGTAATGTTAGGTACTACTACAAAATGTTGAAGTAACAGTGTGTTCTCCAAATATGTAACATTTCACAGAGAATTAGTAGTGTTGAAGCAGTTCATCACTGTTCATTCTTTGAGAAATGCAGTTTTTACCCAAAATTCATACTTGTTCTTACAAGTTAGTTCACATGAAAAGTAGAGCAAATGCAGCATTTCAGTGAATCAATGCTACACAAGTGTTCAAACTGAAGGCATTACTGTAGAAACAACATACATTCCTTTGTACTGAAAGAGGTACATGTAGTAATGTTAGGTACTACTACAAAATGTTGAAGTAACAGTGTGTTCTCCAAATATGTAACATTTCACAGAGAATTAGTAGTGTTGAAGCAGTTCATCACTGTTCATTCTTTGAGAAATGCAGTTTTTACCCAAAATTCATACTTGTTCTTACAAGTTAGTTCACATGAAAAGTAGAGCAAATGCAGCATTTCAGTGAATCAATGCTACACAAGTGTTCAAACTGAAGGCATTACTGTAGAAACAACATACATTCCTTTGTACTGAAAGAGGTACATGTAGTAATGTTAGGTACTACTACAAAATGTTGAAGTAACAGTGTGTTCTCCAAATATGTAACATTTCACAGAGAATTAGTAGTGTTGAAGCAGTTCATCACTGTTCATTCTTTGAGAAATGCAGTTTTTACTCAAAATTCATACTTGTTCTTACAAGTTAGTTCACATGAAAAGTAGAGCAAATGCAGCATTTCAGTGAATCAATGCTACACAAGTGTTCAAACTGAAGGCATTACTGTAGAAACAACATACATTCCTTTGTACTGAAACAGGTACATGTAGTAATGTTAGGTACTACTACAAAATGTTGAAGTAACAGTGTGTTCTCCAAATATGTAACATTTCACAGAGAATTAGTAGTGTTGAAGCAGTTCATCACTGTTCATTCTTTGAGAAATGCAGTTTTTACCCAAAATTCATACTTGTTCTTACAAGTTAGTTCACATGAAAAATAGAGCAAATGCAGCATTTCAGTGAATCAATGCTACACAAGTGTTCAAACTGAAGGCATTACTGTAGAAACAACATACATTCCTTTGTACTGAAAGAGGTACATGTAGTAATGTTAGGTACTACTACAAAATGTTGAAGTAACAGTGTGTTCTCCAAATATGTAACATTTCACAGAGAATTAGTAGTGTTGAAGCAGTTCATCACTGTTCATTCTTTGAGAAATGCAGTTTTTACCCAAAATTCATACTTGTTCTTACAAGTTAGTTCACATGAAAAGTAGAGCAAATGCAGCATTTCAGTGAATCAATGCTACACAAGTGTTCAAACTGAAGGCATTACTGTAGAAACAACATACATTCCCTTTGTACTGAAACAGGTACATGTAGTAATGTTAGGTACTACTACAAAATGTTGAAGTAACAGTGTGTTCTCCAAATATGTAACATTTCACAGAGAATTAGTAGTGTTGAAGCAGTTCATCACTGTTCATTCTTTTGAGAAATGCAGTTTTTACCCAAAATTCATACTTGTTCTTACAAGTTAGTTCACATGAAAAGTAGAGCAAATGCAGCATTTCAGTGAATCAATGCTACACAAGTGTTCAAACTGAAGGCATTACTGTAGAAACAACATACATTCCTTTGTACTGAAAGAGGTACATGTAGTAATGTTAGGTACTACTACAAAATGTTGAAGTAACAGTGTGTTCTCCAAATATGTAACATTTCACAGAGAATTAGTAGTGTTGAAGCAGTTCATCACTGTTCATTCTTTGAGAAATGCAGTTTTTACCCAAAATTCATACTTGTTCTTACAAGTTAGTTCACATGAAAAGTAGAGCAAATGCAGCATTTCAGTGAATCAATGCTACACAAGTGTTCAAACTGAAGGCATTACTGTAGAAACAACATACATTCCTTTGTACTGAAAGAGGTACATGTAGTAATGTTAGGTACTACTACAAAATGTTGAAGTAACAGTGTGTTCTCCAAATATGTAACATTTCACAGAGAATTAGTAGTGTTGAAGCAGTTCATCACTGTTCATTCTTTGAGAAATGCAGTTTTTACCCAAAATTCATACTTGTTCTTACAAGTTAGTTCACATGAAAAGTAGAGCAAATGCAGCATTTCAGTGAATCACTGCTACACAAGTGTTCAAACTGAAGGCATTACTGTAGAAACAACATACATTCCTTTGTACTGAAAGAGGTACATGTAGTAATGTTAGGTACTACTACAAAATGTTGAAGTAACAGTGTGTTCTCCAAATATGTAACATTTCACAGAGAATTAGTAGTGTTGAAGCAGTTCATCACTGTTCATTCTTTGAGAAATGCAGTTTTTACCCAAAATTCATACTTGTTCTTACAAGTTAGTTCACATAAAAAGTAGAGCAAATGCAGCATTTCAGTGAATCAATGCTACACAAGTGTTCAAACTGAAGGCATTACTGTAGAAACAACACACATTCCTTTGTACTGAAAGAGGTACATGTAGTAATGTTAGGTACTACTACAAAATGTTGAAGTAACAGTGTGTTCTCCAAATATGTAACATTTCACAGAGAATTAGTAGTGTTGAAGCAGTTCATCACTGTTCATTCTTTGAGAAATGCAGTTTTTTACTCCAAAATTCATACTTGTTCTTACAAGTTAGTTCACATGAAAAGTAGAGCAAATGCAGCATTTCAGTGAATCAATGCTACACAAGTGTTCAAACTGAAGGCATTACTGTAGAAACAACATACATTCCTTTGTACTGAAAGAGGTACATGTAGTAATGTTAGGTACTACTACAAAATGTTGAAGTAACAGTGTGTTCTCCAAATATGTAACATTTCACAGAGAATTAGTAGTGTTGAAGCAGTTCATCACTGTTCATTCTTTGAGAAATGCAGTTTTTACCCAAAATTCATACTTGTTCTTACAAGTTAGTTCACATGAAAAGTAGAGCAAATGCAGCATTTCAGTGAATCAATGCTACACAAGTGTTCAAACTGAAGGCATTACTGTAGAAACAACATACATTCCTTTGTACTGAAAGAGGTACATGTAGTAATGTTAGGTACTACTACAAAATGTTGAAGTAACAGTGTGTTCTCCAAATATGTAACATTTCACAGAGAAATTAGTAGTGTTGAAGCAGTTCATCACTGTTCATTCTTTGAGAAATGCAGTTTTTACCCAAAATTCATACTTGTTCTTACAAGTTAGTTCACATGAAAAGTAGAGCAAATGCAGCATTTCAGTGAATCAATGCTACACAAGTGTTCAAACTGAAGGCATTACTGTAGAAACAACATACATTCCTTTGTACTGAAACAGGTACATGTAGTAATGTTAGGTACTACTACAAAATGTTGAAGTAACAGTGTGTTCTCCAAATATGTAACATTTCACAGAGAATTAGTAGTGTTGAAGCAGTTCATCACTGTTCATTCTTTGAGAAATGCAGTTTTTACCCAAAATTCATACTTGTTCTTACAAGTTAGTTCACATGAAAAGTAGAGCAAATGCAGCATTTCAGTGAATCACTGCTACACAAGTGTTCAAACTGAAGGCATTACTGTAGAAACAACATACATTCCTTTGTACTGAAACAGGTACATGTAGTAATGTTAGGTACTACTACAAAATGTTGAAGTAACAGTGTGTTCTCCAAATATGTAACATTTCACAGAGAATTAGTAGTGTTGAAGCAGTTCATCACTGTTCATTCTTTGAGAAATGCAGTTTTTACCCAAAATTCATACTTGTTCTTACAAGTTAGTTCACATGAAAAGTAGAGCAAATGCAGCATTTCAGTGAATCAATGCTACACAAGTGTTCAAACTGAAGGCATTACTGTAGAAACAACATACATTCCCTTTGTACTGAAACAGGTACATGTAGTAATGTTAGGTACTACTACAAAATGTTGAAGTAACAGTGTGTTCTCCAAATATGTAACATTTCACAGAGAATTAGTAGTGTTGAAGCAGTTCATCACTGTTCATTCTTTGAGAAATGCAGTTTTTACCCAAAATTCATACTTGTTCTTACAAGTTAGTTCACATGAAAAGTAGAGCAAATGCAGCATTTCAGTGAATCAATGCTACACAAGTGTTCAAACTGAAGGCATTACTGTAGAAACAACATACATTCCCTTTGTACTGAAACAGGTACATGTAGTAATGTTAGGTACTACTACAAAATGTTGAAGTAACAGTGTGTTCTCCAAATATGTAACATTTCACAGAGAATTAGTAGTGTTGAAGCAGTTCATCACTGTTCATTCTTTGAGAAATGCAGTTTTTACCCAAAATTCATACTTGTTCTTACAAGTTAGTTCACATGAAAAGTAGAGCAAATGCAGCATTTCAGTGAATCAATGCTACACAAGTGTTCAAACTGAAGGCATTACTGTAGAAACAACATACATTCCTTTGTACTGAAACAGGTACATGTAGTAATGTTAGGTACTACTACAAAATGTTGAAGTAACAGTGTGTTCTCCAAATATGTAACATTTCACAGAGAATTAGTAGTGTTGAAGCAGTTCATCACTGTTCATTCTTTGAGAAATGCAGTTTTTACCCAAAATTCATACTTGTTCTTACAAGTTAGTTCACATGAAAAGTAGAGCAAATGCAGCATTTCAGTGAATCAATGCTACACAAGTGTTCAAACTGAAGGCATTACTGTAGAAACAACATACATTCCTTTGTACTGAAAGAGGTACATGTAGTAATGTTAGGTACTACTACAAAATGTTGAAGTAACAGTGTGTTCTCCAAATATGTAACATTTCACAGAGAATTAGTAGTGTTGAAGCAGTTCATCACTGTTCATTCTTTGAGAAATGCAGTTTTTACCCAAAATTCATACTTGTTCTTACAAGTTAGTTCACATGAAAAAGTAGAGCAAATGCAGCATTTCAGTGAATCAATGCTACACAAGTGTTCAAACTGAAGGCATTACTGTAGAAACAACATACATTCCTTTGTACTGAAAGAGGTACATGTAGTAATGTTAGGTACTACTACAAAATGTTGAAGTAACAGTGTGTTCTCCAAATATGTAACATTTCACAGAGAATTAGTAGTGTTGAAGCAGTTCATCACTGTTCATTCTTTGAGAAATGCAGTTTTTACCCAAAATTCATACTTGTTCTTACAAGTTAGTTCACATGAAAAGTAGAGCAAATGCAGCATTTCAGTGAATCAATGCTACACAAGTGTTCAAACTGAAGGCATTACTGTAGAAACAACATACATTCCTTTGTACTGAAAGAGGTACATGTAGTAATGTTAGGTACTACTACAAAATGTTGAAGTAACAGTGTGTTCTCCAAATATGTAACATTTCACAGAGAATTAGTAGTGTTGAAGCAGTTCATCACTGTTCATTCTTTGAGAAATGCAGTTTTTACCCAAAATTCATACTTGTTCTTACAAGTTAGTTCACATGAAAAGTAGAGCAAATGCAGCATTTCAGTGAATCAATGCTACACAAGTGTTCAAACTGAAGGCATTACTGTAGAAACAACATACATTCCTTTGTACTGAAACAGGTACATGTAGTAATGTTAGGTACTACTACAAAATGTTGAAGTAACAGTGTGTTCTCCAAATATGTAACATTTCACAGAGAATTAGTAGTGTTGAAGCAGTTCATCACTGTTCATTCTTTGAGAAATGCAGTTTTTACCCAAAATTCATACTTGTTCTTACAAGTTAGTTCACATGAAAAGTAGAGCAAATGCAGCATTTCAGTGAATCAATGCTACACAAGTGTTCAAACTGAAGGCATTACTGTAGAAACAACATACATTCCTTTGTACTGAAACAGGTACATGTAGTAATGTTAGGTACTACTACAAAATGTTGAAGTAACAGTGTGTTCTCCAAATATGTAACATTTCACAGAGAATTAGTAGTGTTGAAGCAGTTCATCACTGTTCATTCTTTGAGAAATGCAGTTTTTACCCAAAATTCATACTTGTTCTTACAAGTTAGTTCACATGAAAAGTAGAGCAAATGCAGCATTTCAGTGAATCAATGCTACACAAGTGTTCAAACTGAAGGCATTACTGTAGAAACAAAATACATTCCTTTGAACTGAAAGAGGTACATGTAGTAATGTTAGGTAATTACTACAAAATGTTGAAGTAACAGTGTGTTCTCCAAATATGTAACATTTCACAGAGAATTAGTAGTGTTGAAGCAGTTCATCACTGTTCATTCTTTTGAGAAATGCAGTTTTTACCCAAAATTCATACTTGTTCTTACAAGTTAGTTCACATGAAAAGTAGAGCAAATGCAGCATTTCAGTGAATCAATGCTACACAAGTGTTCAAACTGAAGGCATTACTGTAGAAACAACATACATTCCTTTGTACTGAAAGAGGTACATGTAGTAATGTTAGGTACTACTACAAAATGTTGAAGTAACAGTGTGTTCTCCAAATATGTAACATTTCACAGAGAATTAGTAGTGTTGAAGCAGTTCATCACTGTTCATTCTTTGAGAAATGCAGTTTTTACCCAAAATTCATACTTGTTCTTACAAGTTAGTTCACATGAAAAGTAGAGCAAATGCAGCATTTCAGTGAATCACTCCTACTCAAGTGTTCAAACTGAAGGCATTACTGTAGAAACAACATACATTCCTTTGTACTGAAACAGGTACATGTAGTAATGTTAGGTACTACTACAAAATGTTGAAGTAACAGTGTGTTCTCCAAATATGTAACATTTCACAGAGAATTAGTAGTGTTGAAGCAGTTCATCACTGTTCATTCTTTGAGAAATGCAGTTTTTACCCAAAATTCATACTTGTTCTTACAAGTTAGTTCACATGAAAAGTAGAGCAAATGCAGCATTTCAGTGAATCAATGCTACACAAGTGTTCAAACTGAAGGCATTACTGTAGAAACAACATACATTCCTTTGTACTGAAAGAGGTACATGTAGTAATGTTAGGTACTACTACAAAATGTTGAAGTAACAGTGTGTTCTCCAAATATGTAACATTTCACAGAGAATTAGTAGTGTTGAAGCAGTTCATCACTGTTCATTCTTTGAGAAATGCAGTTTTTACCCAAAATTCATACTTGTTCTTACAAGTTAGTTCACATGAAAAGTAGAGCAAATGCAGCATTTCAGTGAATCACTGCTACACAAGTGTTCAAACTGAAGGCATTACTGTAGAAACAACATACATTCCTTTGTACTGAAAGAGGTACATGTAGTAATGTTAGGTACTACTACAAAATGTTGAAGTAACAGTGTGTTCTCCAAATATGTAACATTTCACAGAGAATTAGTAGTGTTGAAGCAGTTCATCACTGTTCATTCTTTGAGAAATGCAGTTTTTACCCAAAATTCATACTTCATTCTTACAAGTTAGTTCACATGAAAAGTAGAGCAAATGCAGCATTTCAGTGAATCAATGCTACACAAGGGTTCAAACTGAATGCATTACTGTAGAAACAACATACATTCCTTTGTACTGAAACAGGTACATGTAGTAATGTTAGGTACTACAACAAAATGTTGAAGTAACAGTGTGTTCTGCAAATATGTAGCATTTCACAGAGAATTAGTAGTGTTGAAGCAGTTCATCACTGTTAATTCTTTGAGACATGCAGTTTTTACCCAAAAATTCATACTTGTTCTTACAAGTTAGTTCACATGAAAAGTAGAGCAAATGCAGCATTTCAGTGAATCAATGCTACACAAGTGTTCAAACTGAAGGCATTACTGTAGAAACAACATACATTCCTTTGTACTGAAACAGGTACATGTAGTAATGTTAGGTACTATTACAAAATGTTGAAGTAACAGTGTGTTCTCCAAATATGTAACATTTCACAGAGAATTAGTAGTGTTTGAAGCAGTTCATCACTGTTCATTCTTTGAGAAATGCAGTTTTTACCCAAAATTCATACTTGTTCTTACAAGTTAGTTCACATGAAAAGTAGAGCAAATGCAGCATTTCAGGGAATCAC